>NC_083236.1:42397819-43129069 GCF_032191835.1 Heteronotia binoei
AATTTTTATCCCACAAATTTTGGTTCCTACAAGAAGTGTAGGACATCTGTACACTTCCTTGGGGTAAAATTACCCTCTCCCTGTGCTTTTTCTCTCTTAAGCCTCAAGAACTAATACTCTGGTTGTTGGCAGAATTCCTGAAAGCTCTTGGTTTCCATTAGAAATCTGGATTCCTCAAATGTACTTCAACTATTGATATCTTCATTTTCTCTCTGAATGCCATTTGCATCATCAACCTTCCCTTTTAGCTATTTGGTGAAGCTTGAGTTTTAATTTTAGTTTAATCCAGTCTGCCTGTGGAAAGAGGTATCCACATGTTCTTAAGAGGCCCCAACTTGTGGGCTCAGTATCTTTGTTTGGTCTTAAGCAATATAATGACCAATGGATGGTTCTGCCTCCACCTATAATATATATATCTTGTTAGAGCTAGACTTTTTCTGAGTGAAAACCCTTTTCTATTTTCCATGTTCTCAAGGAAATGAGCAATAATCTGTTAGATTCTTAATGTAGATTCCTCAGGGTTCATTTCTGATCATGATTTTCTTCTTGCCACTAAATGTCCTTTGTGTTATTTTTGCATCTATAACCAGTTGGCTGAGCCTATCAAGGCTCCCCAATTTAAGTCTTGTTGTATCATGTTCAAATGTTGGTCTACTTGGTATTTCTGACAGCATGTTGCCTTCCAGCAACACATTCTTTGCACTCTGTGTATGCACAGAGGAAAATCGTTCTCTGGCACAAGCCTTAAACCTGGAGCATTGTGCCATCATCTTAGTTTTACCTTTTACTCCATAAAAGGTTTCTTCTTCAAGGGATATGCTTTCGTGTTTCAAGTCTTTCTTTTGACTTGTCCTTGCAACAACTCAGCATTTTCTCTTGGTACTACAAATGCCCCATCTTTTCTCTTTTTATGAATTGTTTAATGTGTTTGTCAAGGTGAATTAACCATAATTTGATTTCTAGGATGTTGTAACTGTTTTGTTAAGTTTGCTCATCTTTTCTTTCAATATAGATGTGCAGGGAATCTGGACCTGCAAATCAAATCTAATGCATGCTCAGTAGTTCTAATTGTTGATAGTCCTGTTAAGAATTGTTTTATGTATGTGTAACCATTATGTTGCTTTTCAGAGTTCTGGTTTTGTTAAGTTTTTGTTGAAATCTATGCTCACATGTGAGACCCCCATACCAAGATCGTTTTAGCTGAACTAGCCCAGAGAAAAACTGGATTTAGTGGGACTTGATCACCTCACTTATGTCCAGGTTTTTAATTTCTCTGCTCTAGTTCACCTGTCATTTTAGGTATGATCCCTCTCATATAAAGCTAGCTAGCATTGTTCTATTGAGGCCTCAGTTTTTGTTTTTGAAGTTTTTATATTGTTTTGACAATTTATTATATTCCAAAGCTATAGCAAAGGTTTTCTTTTGTCTCTTCTTTATGGAACTATTTTCATCATATGGGGGACGCCCCAAACTATGGTCATTTTCCTGGATTGTGCACAATGTTTTATTTTAAGTTTTATGTTGCAACAAAGAATATTTTGGGTTGTGTTTTCTGTATTGTGTATCTTACTTCCCTTCCTTGACAAGGAAAAAGCCTCCTAAAGTCCTGAATGATTAGTGTAATAGGCAAACCTGCCCAATGCAGGCCCCTAACATGACATATGTAAGCTTGTGACGTAAAAGCTCACTGGTCACCATACTCTGGACAGGAGGACACTTCACTAATAGCTTTTTAAAACTCCTTTCTTCATGGTTGAATGTATGCATTTTTGATCTGCTTTCACTGCTCCCTACAATGGTACAGAATCATCTCCATGTTGTCATGTGTGAATGTTTATGGTTCCTTTTTGGTTCTTTCCTCAAAGCCCACTGTTGCTCTATGGACCATCAGTGAGACAGGAATAAAAACACCATTGCCAATTACATGCTGGGTTACAGGAAGAATTCCCTTTTAGCAACAATAAAGACAGATTTCGCTGGGTGCTAGGGGGGGTGGGAAGACTCTTTAGTTCACCCTCCACTAGGACTTTCACATACCCAATAGGTACCTGGAAGAAGATCCTCTTCAAACCCCAGTATAAGAAGCTTATCAAGGGGGGGAGAAGAAGAAAAGAAGACTCAAGATTAAGATATGGATTCACTTGTAACCATGAACTCTAATGTACCTGTGTGTTTTCCTAATCAATTATTGTCATGATTGTGTGTGATTTATAGATCAATTCTTGTTATTTATCTGGTTTAAATGGCAGTAATGATTTTATGAACTCAACTTTTATTTCAATGGTTGTAACCCTGTGTTTTAATACTGTATGCCCTACAACGTTGCCAATGCCTGTTATCCCTGTATCGTAGTATTCAAAGGAAGGAACCTTTGGCCTATTGGAATATTTTTCCAAATTGATTTTTGAGTAGTTTAGATAGTGGCTCCAACCTTTTTAGATAGACGGTACACCCCGGTAGACAATTGAAGCTACGTGGACTCGCCGCCTGTCAACTACAGATATGGACATTGTGTTATTGCAAGACCTCGCCACCAGATGGTGACATAGGTCTTGAGGGGGGGAACTGTGAGGAAAAGCCCCCTACTTTTCATACATGTGAACATCATGATCACCAGCATGGTTGCCAGGGTGCCTGGAGATTTGACTCTCACACCTCTGCTCTAAGAAGTGGACTTTGCTTGCAGTTTCTGGCTTATGTGGATACCATAAGCCTCAGCTTTGCATTCTACGTCTCTGAAGACATGCTCCAGCTGCTCCTTGTGTGCCCAGTCTTGGCCACTGCAGTGGAAGAAGCCACCATGTTTCCAGCCTGGCTCCATGGACCTAGAGCTAACAACAGCAGAATCCAGCTTGCTTTCCTGACCCAAGCTTACCCTGCCAGGCTGAACTCATTCCTTCTTAGTGGGAAAGTCACACGTACACACCCTGAGCCTGCAAGCAACCCATCTGTTTTAAGAATGGATTAATAGCTCCACTGTTGATCCTAATTGCTCAGCAATGCCAGAACAATAAATCTTGCCCAGCAGAAGATGAGAAAGAGGAAGGACATCTCCTGTCTTCATCAAGTCTTTTGTCTAACCCGGGTGGTACCTAGGCCAGCATTTGATTACCTATTGTCACCCTCCTAGTTAATCCCATTTAAACTTAAGTATCCAGCCATTCCCATTCTTACTCCAGTCTAAGTACCCTGGGGCCAACCCAGGCAACATTGCAGCTTGGAAATTTCCAGGTTCACTGGACTAAGGTGAAGTTCATTGGCCAAAGCAGGCATCCAATTAGGTGTCAGTAAGGAATGTCCAGCCTTCTTGAACCTCCCATCTCTCCTCCCTTGGACCTCCCAGCACCTGAGGGGTCTAAGAGAGTCTATTTAACCTCTGACCCAACTCCACTCATGTGTGCTTCTATTCAGCAACCCACCTTCCGCTGTCTAGATCCATCCCCAATTCTGGCCACAGTTTTGGGTCCATTTCCCCTGTCCTCTCATGTCGCCATTGGAACCTTCCTGGAGGAACTACGATGGTAAATATCGCCCTGTATGGCTACCCTGATATGTGTCCCTATCAATCTATCTATATTTCCTAGACCTGTGTGAATGTGTGAGTGTTTTGTATTTTTACCTTGTATGAAAGAAATATTATTCTAAATAAATTACAATTGATTTTTACTAAATTAGAGTCTCTTATTGAGCATTGACTCTCTGAACGGTTGAGCCTCGTATACACAGATAATAAAAGATTCCTATTGGGACAACTGTCTCTCCATCTAATTCCCCAATCTCATTTTGAGAGCAGTTTCCCTAACATGGTGCATCAACAGATGAGGAAAATAAAACAGTGAACACACAGCAAACAAGGGGTGCATTCAAACTACATCAAATAATGTGTTTTGCAACTAGATTTTTACTGTGTAAGAATAGCAAAAATCCAGTTGCGAGAAGTATTATTTAGTGTAGTGTGAATGCACCCAAGAGGAACGTTTGGGTGGTTTGGAACTATGTATTCAACCCCCAGAATGCATACTTCCCCCCCCCCCTCCAAAGGGAAAGGGAGAACATTTGGCATAACCCTAATAGAGAGTGATGTGCTTACCCTTCACAGAAACATCTCTCCTGATGCTACAGAATGCACTATCAGCAGGAGCATTAACCTTCTTGGCAGTCAATCAAGCTTTTCAAAGGTTAGAAAAGAACTGTCTGTGGCCTGGTTAGCTGTGATTTATAATACACATAAATTCTGGGTGGACTTTAGAATATTGCCATTCTTATTCTTTCTAGGAAGGTTTCTCTTTTTCTGGTGATATATTCAGATCTTCATGTGAATTCCCTGGTAGATAACCTCTCGGGTAGAATTCATATCTCATGCATACCACATGATTTGGAGCTTAATCACTTCAGCATAGTTGGTGTATGAATATTTTGCCATGTGGGTAATTTACCTAGTCCCAGTGCAATGGAAAAAAGAAGAAAAAAATACACACACCCTGTAACTTGTGTGGGCTTAAAACCACACCATTTATCCATGAGGCTTGTTTGCCATTCAGTTGACAGTGATATTGGTCAAAAGAACCATAGGACCGAGTCACCATAGGATTCTTCCAGAAAGCTGGATTTTCTCTCTCATGCACTCTCATCTCTTCAGATGTTGCTATCAATAAAACAGATTGATTTGGAGGGGGGAGGGGAGAGTCACTTTTTAATTGGAAATTCTAGGTAATTCATGAAAGGCTGCCGTTAGTTACAGTATTTACGGTTTAATTTTCACTGCCATGTAATTTAAATGATTCTTCTGAGACATACTAATGAAACCTCGCTATCCTATCTTCACAGGAGGTATTTTGGAGCTTCATGTATCATCCGTCAAATTTCAGGGGCAAATATCTATTTATGGGTTTTGTTAATGCCTGTTAAATTATCACCACTCATTGCACACAAATGATTGTTATATCTTCCATATCTCTTTCAAGGTACGATGATCAAAATTTTGAGAACTTCAGCCCAAACAAACAAAGGTTTCTCAATATTTTCCACAAGGGTAGCTTGAGACAATTAAGGCAGCAGAGACAATTAAGGCTCTTGTGGCACTTTAAGACTAACAAATGCATGATGGCAGAAGCTGCTGTGGATTGGAGCCCCTTTTGCTGTATGCATGCAGTTGACCCCCAGTTGGAAGACATCTGAGACAGCTGGGAAGTTGGGAAGGCTGATGTTCTAGAACAGGGGTGTCAAACTCATTTGTTATGAGGGCCAGATCTGACATAAATGAGACCTTGTCAGGCCAGGCCATGTCTGTCATAAATTGAAATGTCCGGTTGTAAACTTAATAAAGGACACAGACAAACACAATTAAATTTTTAAAGAAACCTTTAAAAGATTATTATTCTTGCAGTATTTTGTTTATTTAACAGTTTCTGATAACTGACATCTCTTGTTCTGAATTATTGCATCAAAATCTGGAGACAATGCCTGTGCTGTAGCCATCTTGAGTAGGCTGTTCAGGTGTTGTTCAGGTGTGTATTGGTAGGTTGCAAACCTACTTTTGATTTTTTGACATTCATTACAGAAATCTCATGGTCAATGCTTTGAGCCTAAGACCCTGGGGAAAACATGAAATGGCTGGGCATTATGAGCTTTTGTACATAAGTTATTTTGTGTGCTTGTTAGACAGTGGAGAAAATAGAGGCTTTGCTCTGAAGGTCCTGTGTGATTGAGCAAGTCTGGCAAAGCAAGCTGTGATGCAGAAAGAAGCAAGAGAGAGAGAAGGAAGCAGATGACAGTGAGTTGTTCACAGGCCTGATGGGAACCTTCCAGAGATCTGATCTGGCCCTTGGGCAGCGCTCCTGTTCTAGAGGGACTGGAGCCACATATCTTGGATGGAGTGATGTTTGCTTTCTGTCAATGGAGACATATCCGCCCCCCCCCCCCCTGCATTTTGAAACAATGACCTTTGCTACCAGTTTTGTTTCAGAGTTCAGTTCAAGGTACTGATTATGGCTTCACAAGCCCTTCAAAGACTGGGCCTTATGTATCTGAATTAGCATCTTCTCAGCTGGGTACAGACAGGAAACTTTGGATGCTCCAGAGGTGCCCCAAACTGTTCCACCCCAAGTTGGAATGAACAAAGAGCAATCAGATGCTCCTGTATCTCACATGAGGGACACTTCAGTGCAGTCAGATGGTTGTTGAGCCCCATATATATTAGTGGTCATGTGCTCATAAGCCCATGCACCTAGGGCAGGGTTTTTTTTTTTTTTTTTTAAGAATACTGGTGAACACCAAGAGCTGATTGGCAGGTTCACACTGCCAATCTGTCTCGCTTGTGCTCTCTGGCTTTCAAAAGCCCAGAAAGTTGGATGACGTGCGGCAAAAGAATTTTGAGTCACCTCAGAATCAGAGGATGGGATGAGTATGGGAGCCAGACAGGAGGCAGTTGTGCACATTTGGAATTGATTTTTAAATCCATCTGCAAGCTATCCCTGTGTCAGCTTTAACTGCTGGTCTGGACCCAGCCCTCCTGTATTTTCTTGTGCACCAGCTATGGTCTTCAGGCTGCCACCTGCTAGCTGTTCCCCACTTAGATGCCTGCCTGACTTCAACCAGAGCCATCTCCATTGTGGCTCTCACACATTAGGGTTGATGATTCCAGGTCTGGAAATTCCTGGAGATTTGGGGGTAGACCTGGGAAAACTAGCATTTGAGTCAGAAATTGACCTCAGCGGGGTATAATGACAAAGTTATGCCTCCAAAGCAAGCTGTTTTCTCCAGGGAATTGATCTTTATAGTTTGGAGATCAGATGTAATCCTGAGAGATCTCTCAATCCCACCTGGGAGCTGGCAACACTACTTGCAAAATAGGCACCTTGAGGATGTGATGACCCTTGTTGGAGACTTTTAGGAGGCACTGCATAGCTTACTTATTTGACAAGGCTTTTGAGGGGTGATGAGTGGCAGGCATTTTTTAAGGGACGGGAGGGATGCATTGGGACATATTTATTTAATTGGTTTATTTATGAACGAGATTTTTATCCCACCTGCCTGTTCTCATGGGGCCACAAAATTGACTCTGTAATGCTCTGTAATTAAAACATATAAATTAAAATGTCATTTTAAAAACCTTTAAAACCAACACACAAATACATCATCCAACAAGTTAAACCACAACTTAGAAGAAGATTTCAAAAAATGCTTGGAACACTGAGAAGGAAGAGGGAAATCATAGAGAAAATGCCAAGCAAAACAAAAGAGTTACAGAGGGTGGCAGATGGCAACTCCTGGGGACCGAAGGCAATGGACAGGGACAGGCAAATCTTCCTGGGGAGAGAGTTCCAGAGTTTTGGTGCTACTACTGAGAAAGCCCTTTACCAGACTGGCACCCAAAGCAGAAGTCTTCAGAGGTCCTGCTTTGAGGGACACCCAAAGCAGGACCTCTGAAGGTGACTATAGTGGTCAGGGAGGTTTATAAAAGAGTAGGCAGTCCTTCAGTTATGTTGGTCCTAAGCTACGTAAGAATTTTAATTTCACCTTGAATTGTGTCTGTAAATAAATTGGGACCCAGTGTAGATGGAACAAGACCTGAGTGACTGTGATTTTAATAAGGAATTTCTGATTCCTTATACTTTTGAAGACATACCAGTTTGTTTGCACTGATGACAGATGGCTATATATATCATTGAAAAGTAAACAGAAGAAGTCACCAGTTTTATGATTCACAAATCATTAGGTCCTGCAGTAATGTATAATTGGTTATAATTCACTATTATTAGACTTCCGGTTTTGGTGACCGGTTGTTAGGAGAGGCTTGGATCGGCGCATCCAGAGCTGCTCCTAAATCTAACTTTGGGGATCTCTCCTGAGGGGACCCAGGAGGGGTTCTGGAAGGCAAGCAGCTCGAGCGGTGGAACAGGGGTGACAGTGGCAGCTGCCCCCTGATCCCGGTTCGCTACAAGCCTCGCTGTCCCGATCACCATTTTTAAATGGCATAAGGGTTGACTGCCGCTGTCTTCTCTTCTTCTTCTCAACTCGTGATTCTGCATCAGTTGGACAAGCTGCATCATTACTATGAAAGTTGTACGTTTTCTCTCTTTCTAATACTAAATCCCGAGGAATTGCTTTTATAAGCAGGAAAAGTGGAGAGCTGGGGTTGAAGTGGAACTCAGTCAGAGGCTAAGGTTGAGAAGGGGGGGGGGGACTCTCTCTCTTTTGAGGCTTCCAAAAGTTCCTGCCTAACCTGGTGATGTTTATAATCCCTGCAAGAGAAATATGAATCATACCAATTTCAAAATATAGAAAAGACTTGATGGCTGAATTAAACTGATTTGTTTCAAACTTCTTTCTGGAGAAAGATTTGGCTTTGGGAAAGTTGCTTGCAAGTATATACATGGATGAGAAGGACAGCTGGCTTAAGAAGTAACTTGAAGGTTATGTTGAAGTGCTCTGAACAAATTTATGTGAGCTTCAATTAGACCTTTAAATCCTTGTGGGCTTTGTATATTGGATTATAAAATATAACCAGACTCTTGGCTGAAAGAAGAATACCTGTGCAAATTTTCAAAGTGGATTATTATCTCCTGATGGTGGGTGTTATGGATACAACCTCTTAAATTTGGTCCTATTTTTCATATGGTTTGAATATTTTTGGCTTTTTACTTTTATATTCATTTTTCCCACTTTTTCTTTTTTATCATATCATATTTGGAGTTTCTCTTACTTTTGTCACTATTTTCTTGGGAATATCTTGATTAATTTGTGCTATTTTTTTCCCTTTTTCTCTTGGGCTGTTTGTTTAATTTTTGATTTTTGATCTTACCTGTGGATTATAATTGGGACATTCAGCCCTGAATTACAATTTATAACTTGCAACAGTTGGATGAGTTTGTTATGACTTGGACCTTATTGAGCTAGAAGAGACGTCACAGTGAATTGTTTCTGTTTTAGTCAGTTGAATTGTTTTGGCTAGGTGGCACTAAAGATGTTGTACTAAAAAGATTTTGTTTACTACTAGCTTTATCATTGTTTTGGGTTTGGTAAATTGTTGATAGAAGTTAGAAGGTTGTTTCTTTAAAACCACTGTATAATACTGGTATTGTCTGGCAGATATTAGCTTACCTAATATAAACAGGAATATTGAGTTCCAAAACAAATCTTCAAGAGGCAGTATACGGCCCTTGTGGTTGGAGTGCAATTATATTAATAAGGATGGAAAATAAAGCTGCAATAGGCTTTAAAGAAACAACAATGAAAAAAGACAATCAAGAAGGTAAACCACCAATTCCTTCACCTAGCTCCCCATCCGGTCCAGGGAAACTTATGACCATGCAGGGAGATATGAAAGAGATGCAATACTCTACTAACTGCCATAGCACAGCTGACTGGCAAAGTAAATAATAAAGGTGAGCAGATGGCAGAGATCAAACAAGAGCTTCTAAAGAACAGAAAACAGACCACAGAGACCAGTAAAGCCTTAAAGGCTCTAGATGCCCAGGTGACAGACAATACACAAAAGGTGGAACAACTGGGAAAAGAACAGAATATACATGATACTAGACTCTTGCAATTGGAAATAGATAGAGCTGCCTATATGCTGAGGTTCCAAAATGTACCAGAAGAGAAAACTGAAGATTTACGGAAAATACTAAGTGAGGCCTTGGCTGAAATTCTACAGGTGACTCCTCAAAGGATGGAAGAAGAGTTTGATCAAGTTAAGCAAGTGCCATAAAACTTTACAAGATGGAACAAATTGAATAGCGAAGTTCACTTGAAACTTACAAGAAAGAGGAAGCAAGCAAGAGACAAAGCAATGATGATAGCTGGAAATATGGTACAAAATTTGAGAGAGGTACCATGGCTAGTGAGACAAAAGAGGAGAGAATATCAAACCTTGACAAGCTTCCTGAGAGAAAGAGAAATACCCTACACATGGTATAGCAGCGCCCGCCTCACGGCCTCACTGGACCTCTTTATTTCAGTCTCTTCGGGGTATTTTGCTTGTTTATTTGATGGGACCACAGCAGCTTTGTTTGTTCTTCCCACAAAATATAGGCTCTTGAGAACTTTAACTTAAACCACAGATTTATTATAACACAAAGTTCTTAACTTGGGGATATGGGAGATATTTACACAGGCTAATACGTTGCTCAGTTGTTTCAGGCTTTACAATCACTTTTACTTTTCTTGGAGTCTCTCACAGTTCACAGTTTCCCTTTAACTCACTCTCCACCTCTAGCCAAGGTCTGGCCTCTTGGGATTGATGTGTCTAGTCTCACCCCTCGACTGGAGTCTCTCCTCTCAGCCCTTCTGGTGTCTCAGACCCACATCCACTCCCTCAACCACCTCACTAGATCTTCAGAGTTGTTCCTAGGTGTTTGTGACCGTTCAGGTCTTAACTGACTCACACACACACAGCCCTCTTGGCTGGTTTTGTCGAGCTTGTAGTCTCTGGAAGACTTCCCCGTCTCCGCCTCAAGCTCCTTCACAGGATCAGCTGTCCCCTCAGCCTCTCTGGCAGGCTCGAACTGACCCTCTCAGTCTCTGTCAGGTCCCCACTGACAGACTTCTCTGACAGGCACCTTCTCTGTCAGAAGCCAACTCACTGAACGACTGCCTCAGCAGTTTCTCTTTCTCAACTTCTTTTCCTCCCTGAGAGCTCTGAGCACTTTGCCCCCACCCTCAGGTCACCTGACGCAGGTCCTGTGCATCTTCAGTTTATGGTTAACCCATTGCTTTCCGTCACACATGGCTAATGCCGGAAGGCCTTCTTTTTACTTACGAAGAGAAAAGGTATAGGATAAATTCCATTTTCAAAGCTCAAAATTGTTTGGATAGAGTGAAGGAAAAAGAGGGGAAGAAAAAGAAGGATGATGAAGCAGAAGAAGAAAGCTCTGGTGAAAAGGATCCAAATGACCCACGAAAATATTCGACAAGACAACAAACTAAAAAAGATAAAAAAGATAGTGATAAGAAAAATCATTAATGGGATCAATAATTTCTATTAATGTCAATGGACTCAATTTTCCTGTTAAAAGGAGGAAGACCTTTAGATATCTGACAAAATTGGAAATGGACATAATTTGTTTACAAGAAACCCATATTTTAGTTAAAGATCAACACCTTCTGAAAAATAAGAAACTTGACAGTTTATTTACAGCAACAGACATGAATAAAAAGAAAAGGGGAGTGGCAATATATGCTAAGGATAAATTTAACCCACAATTGCAGATGGAAGAATCCTCTTAGTGGAAGTCACGGTGGACAATAAAAAAATACTACTGGCAAATATTTATGCCCCAAATGATCATCAAGAGAAATTATTTCAAGATTTACACCTTAAGTTATCAAATTTGGAATATGTGGAATACTGCATAGTAGGAGATTTTAATGCCATTTCTGACAGACAACGGGACAAAAAAAATACATAAACATACTAAAAGCAAAAGTCTTCAACTACCAATAAGCTTTTGGAAGCTAGCAGAAGAACTGGATCTGGTTGATGTATGGAGAACAAGATACCCAAACTCGAAAGACTTTACTTACTACTCTCCCAGTCATCAAACGGGGTCAAGAATTTATATGTGTTGGCTTTCTACAAATTTGGTTAAAGATTTAGTTGAGACAGAAATCCAAACAAGAGTCATATCAGACCATAGTCCTGTAATGGTAAAGCTCAAAGGCACACGAATGAGAAGATCATGGAGGTTAAAAGATAAAGATTTCCTTAAAGAATCTAAGGTTGAAATGGAATTCTTTTTCAAACAGAATATAACACAAGATGTAAAGATGCAAGTAGTTTGGGATACTGCTAAAGCATATTTCAGGGGCCTTGCAATCAGATATAGTGCAAAGAGAAAGAAAGAAAGAAAGAAAGAAAGAAAGAAAGAAAGAAAGAAAGAAAGAAAGAAAGAAAGAAAGAAAGAAAGAAAGAAAGAAAGAAAGAAAGAAAGAAAGAAAGAAAGAAAGAAAGAAAGAAAGAAAGAAAGAAAGAAAGAACTGAAAACTTTCAAAAAATTAATGTTGCAAGCAGGAGAAGCTGAAAAGAACTTAAAAGTGCAACCGACAAGCCAGGAGTTTCAAAATAAGGTTAAAGAAACACAACATCAGCTTAATTTATTACTCATAGAGGAGATGGAGATAAAATTGAGATTTGCTGGACAAAATTTTTTTGAACATGCTAATAAACCTGAAAGGTGGTTGGCCTATAGAATGAGAAAAGAGAATGCTAAAAGAATAATATCGGTTTTGAAAGACGAGAATAACAAAGAGAAAGCTCAAAAACAGGAGATATGCCAAATCGTGGAATAATTTTATAAAAAATTATATGAAGATAAACAAGTTCACAAGACAGACTTAGAAGAATATTATCGCAGCGCCAGCTTCACGGCCTCACTAGATCTCTAATTTTCAGTCTCTTCGGGGTATTTTACTTGTTTCGATGGATGGGACCACTGCAGCTTTGTGGTTTTTCTCACACAATATAGGCTCACGAGAACTTGAACTTAAAACCACAGATTTATTGTTACAAACAGTCTTAAACTGGGGATATGGGAGATATTTACACAGGTTACTATTTTGTTTCAGGCTTCACGATTACTTTTTCTTTTGTTTTGAGTCTTTCACCGTTACACAGTTCACCTTCAACTCCCTCTCCACCTTTTGTCGAGGTCTGGCCTCTTGGGATAGATGTGTCTAGTCACACCCCTCGACTGAAGACTCTTCTCTCAGCCCTTCTTGGTGTCTCTGACCCACATCTACTCCCTCAACCTCCTCACTAGGTCTTTAGAGTAGTTTCCTGGTGTCTGCGACCGTTCAGGTCTTTAACTGACTCACACACACACACACAGCCCTCTCGGCTGGTTAGGTCAAGCTGGCAGTCTCTGGAAGACCTCCCCGTCTCCTCATCCAGCTTCTTCTCAGGATCAGCTTCTTCTCAGCCTCTCTCAGGCCCGAACTGACCCTCTCAGTCTTTCTGTCAGGCTCCAACTCTGACAGACTCCTGACAGAACTCCACTCTGTCAGACTCCACCTGACTGAACTCCTGCCTCAGCAGTTTCTCTCCTTCAACTAACTTTTTTTTTCCCTCCCTGAGAGCTCTGAGCACTTAGCCCCCACCCTCAGGTCACCTGACGCAGCCCTGTGCGTCTTCAGTTTATTCTTAACCCATTGCTTTCCGTCACATGTCCCTCCCCCTTTTGAGACATTGCGCAAGGCGAAAGGTCTCAGCCTTTTGCTGAGCAATGGGACATGGGTACACTTGCTTGGGTTACACTACGTTATAACACTTTTGTCATAATACCAACTTCAAAATTATATACATTCTTACTCAGTTATACAGTCTAATACTCTTTAACATTACTATACAAACAGACTTTTAACACTTCACATTCTTCTTGATAGCGCATCTGCTATCACATTTTGCTTCCCAGGGATATGCTGGATGTCAAAGTTGTAATCTTGGAGCTGTAAACTCCATCTTATCAGTTTGCTGTTCGTATCTTTAACTTGGTTCAACCATTTCAGGGGAGAATGATCTGTACACAGTGTAAACTTCCTTCCCCATAGGTATGGTTTCAATTTACCTATTGCCCACACAATCGCTAAACACTCTTTTTCAATTACTGAGAGGTGTTGCTCTCGGTCCAATAACTTTCTACTCAAATACAGAACTGGATGATACAGTCCTTCCTCTCCCTGCTGACTTAAAGTTGCACCAACCCCAACATTAGATGCGTCAGTAAAGAGGGTAAACTCCTTTGAAAACTCTGGAGTTTTCAACACTGGTTCAGTGGTCAGAACCACTTTCAGATGTTCATACGCTTTTTGACACTCTGCATTCCAGTTTACTGGATCAGGGTTCTTCTTCTTCGTGCACTCACATAGCGGTGCTGCTATCGTGCTAAACTCAGGTATGAACCTCCTGTAGTATCCTACTACACCTAAAAATGCTCGTATGTGTTTCTTGGTTTGGGGTCTAGGCCACTCATGTATGGCTTGCACCTTTCCCCAATCTGCCTTGATCTTACCTCCTCCTAGCACATGCCCTAAATACTTAACCTCGGCCATGGCTAGTTGACACTTAGATGCCTTGATGGTGAGACCCGCATCTTTCACTCGCTGTAATACAATGGCCACATGCTGCAAATGTTCCTTCCATGTAGCACTGAAAATAGCAATATCATCAATATAGGCAAGTGCAAATTCTTTCAGTCCTACTAGCATTTTATCAATTACCCTCTGGAACGTGGAGGGAGCGTTCCTTAACCCAAATGGTAACACAGTAAACTCAAAGAGTCCCTCTTTGGTTATAAACGCTGTTTTCTGCTGATCTTTTGGATCCATAGCTACCTGCCAATAACCTTTTGTCAAATCTAAGGTGGTAATAAAATTGGCAGCTCCAATTGTCTCGACTAACTCGTCTATGCGAGGCATTGGATACACATCCGGTACTGTTATTTTATTCAATCTCCTGTAGTCTACACAAAACCTCATAGCTTTGTCTGGTTTGGGGACTAGGACTACAGGTGAGGCCCACGGACTTTCTGATGGTACAATTAAACCCAGTTGTAACATCTCTTCTACCTCCTGCTGTACATACTTGGCATTCGGGCCAGTCACTCTGTATGGTTGGAGTGCTACAGGCCTCGAATCCCCTGTGTCAATCTTATGACACGCTAAGTTCGTCTTCCCTGGTACATCTGAAAAGATTGTCTTGTACCCTCCCAATATCGTTTGTAATTGGGCTCTCTGTTCTCCATTAAGAGAAGGGGCGAACTGAACCTCCTTAATGGTTTCTTCCTGGGATATTTTCCCCCAACCCGACAATTCAGTTCCCGCACTCACTCCCTTCTTTGCAACTAAAACCAAATTACCCCTTTCAAAATAAGGTTTTAGCATATTTACATGGAACACCCTACATTGTTCCCCATCTTCACTTAAGTTCACTACATAGTTCACATTGGAGACCTTATGGGCGATGGTATAAGGTCCCTCCCAGGCCACATCTAACTTGTTCTTCTTTCTGGGCTTTAAAACCAGTACTCTATCTCCTGGCTTGAACTCTCTGTCTCTGGACTTGGAGTCGTACCACTGCTTCTGCCGTCGTTGCGATCTTCTCATGTTGTCTGCAGTCTCCATCATCTGCTTGGCAATTCTTCCGGCGGTGCATTGTTCTTGCTTCTGCTGAATGAGCCGCTGCAGTTCTGTTTCACAAGTGGTGATGCATAGCTGGTATGTAGATGGGGAAGCTATACTGCTCAAAACTTGCACGGTTGGTTTCCTAGCTTGGACAACAGTTCCATTAGTTGTCTTGGGAGAGGATGACAAAGGTGCACACATACCAACTGACGACTCTGATCGAAGAGGCTTGCTGGACTGGACGATTTCTTGCTCTGTTGCTTGGCTGTGTCCTCTGCTCACTGGTTGGGCCACCTCAGAGGGTTCCAAAGAGCCAAACATGCTCTCCCACTCTTCTTCTGTCATCTCCCCAGTTCTCTGCCATAGTTCCTTCAGGCTGTCATCTTGTTGCTGCTCTCTGAGGAATTCTGCAGCAGGGATGGTCTGCAACATTGTTTCCTCTTCTTCGGCTGGTTGCTGTACACACACCTCAGGTGCTTCTGGCCTGCTTCTTGTTACAATGTTGACAGGATTAGCTTGCTGTCTCTTTAACTCATCAGCTAAATCATTGCCCAATAGAAGCGATGTTCCTATGTCACTCAGGACTCCCACAATCCAATCACCTTGGAACTCTCTATACTTGATAGGAACTTCTGCTAGGGCCACTTCAAATGTAGGTCCTTTAATGCCTTTTATGGTGTAAGATTTTCCAGGCAAATACTGATGACTTTTTACTAATTCTGGCTGTACTAGGGAAACCTGCGCCCCTGTGTCCCTATAAGCCTTGACTTCCTCGTCATTTACCATCACAGTCTCAGTATATTCCTCACTCAAGCTTCCCTGCACTTTCCACACCTTCAGAACACTATTGGGTCTTTCCGGTGGTGTGTTCTCTGGAAGTGAGGGGTTTGTTTCTACTTCTTTCTGTTGACTTTGCACTATTTTAACTGTCTTAGCTGGTGGGGTCTTTTTCCCTTTTTCTGGGCAAAATTTGGCATAGTGCCCAATTCCTCCACATTGGAAGCAAGCAGCCTGGGTCTTCCTGTATGGAGGTGGACTGTACCGCTTTGCAGGGTTGTTGTTACCCGCCCCAGACTTCTCTGGAGAGTTCCAGACTCGGGGGTTTTTAGTTGGAGCAGTCCACATTGATCTCCCTAGATCTGATTCAATCTCATCTAGAATCATAGCTGCTTCTTCTACTGTCTTCAATTTCTTGTCTCTCAGAACCCACCTATACTGAGAGGGGACTTGGTTATAAAACTGTTCCAAGCCCACTAAGTTTTTCAGGTCCTCTAAAGTGGAAACTTTACTCCCTTCAACCCATCTGTTCAGGGCTCTGTCTAACCGACAACCTAGTTGAGAGTATGTTTCTCCAGGCTTCCTTCTGATTTCTCTAAATTTTTTCCTGCTTTGCTCTGCTGTTAAGCCAAAGCGGACTCTGACCCTTTCCTTATACAATTGATAATCAGAAGTCTCCTCATCCCTCAGTTCAGAGTAGATTTCACTCAACTCTCCACAGATCTGAGGTCTCAAATAAATCATTCTGTCCTCATCAGCAACTCTTAAATCTTTACATGTTCTTTCAAAATTAAACAAAAAAGCTTCTACATCATCCCCTTTTTGATACTTGGGGAATTTCTTTTGTTCTACTGTGAGGCGCCTCTCATTTCTAGTATCACGTTGAAACTCAGGCCTTCCCTGAATCTCCTGGAGTTTCAAACTGTACATTTTTTCCTCATGTTCTCTCTCTCTTTCCGCTTCCCTCTCTCTTTGTTCTCTCTCTGCTTCCCTTTCTCTGCGTTCTCTCTCCTCTCTTTCTGATTCCAGCCTAGCCATTTCCATTCCTTTCTCTGATTCCAGCCTAGCCATTTCCATTCCTTTTTCTCTTTCGGCTTCCCTTTCTCTGTGTTCTCTCTCCTCTCTTTCTGATTCCCTTTCTGCTTGAATCTTGGCCATCTGAATTTCTTTTTCTGCTTCTATTCTGGCCAATTCCAACTGTATTTTCATAGCCTCAATGCTCTGACCAGGATTCACCTCAGGAATCTCTTCTTGCGTCTGCCCATCCCCCGTGGCTGTGGTAGTTCTCTTAGGAGGAGCCATTTCTGACAGGAATTTTTCACAAAACTGTCTTAATTCCTTCACTGCAGTGTCCCTCTACTTTCTGTGTCTCTTAGTGACACTTATTTTGGGGTTTTTCTTCGAAATCCCGACGCTGGCAACCAATTATCGCAGCGCCAGCTTCACGGCCTCACTAGATCTCTAATTTTCAGTCTCTTCGGGGTATTTTACTTGTTTCGATGGATGGGACCACTGCAGCTTTGTGGTTTTTCTCACACAATATAGGCTCACGAGAACTTGAACTTAAAACCACAGATTTATTGTTACAAACAGTCTTAAACTGGGGATATGGGAGATATTTACACAGGTTACTATTTTGTTTCAGGCTTCACGATTACTTTTTCTTTTGTTTTGAGTCTTTCACCGTTACACAGTTCACCTTCAACTCCCTCTCCACCTTTTGTCGAGGTCTGGCCTCTTGGGATAGATGTGTCTAGTCACACCCCTCGACTGAAGACTCTTCTCTCAGCCCTTCTTGGTGTCTCTGACCCACATCTACTCCCTCAACCTCCTCACTAGGTCTTTAGAGTAGTTTCCTGGTGTCTGCGACCGTTCAGGTCTTTAACTGACTCACACACACACACACAGCCCTCTCGGCTGGTTAGGTCAAGCTGGCAGTCTCTGGAAGACCTCCCCGTCTCCTCATCCAGCTTCTTCTCAGGATCAGCTTCTTCTCAGCCTCTCTCAGGCCCGAACTGACCCTCTCAGTCTTTCTGTCAGGCTCCAACTCTGACAGACTCCTGACAGAACTCCACTCTGTCAGACTCCACCTGACTGAACTCCTGCCTCAGCAGTTTCTCTCCTTCAACTAACTTTTTTTTCCCTCCCTGAGAGCTCTGAGCACTTAGCCCCCACCCTCAGGTCACCTGACGCAGCCCTGTGCGTCTTCAGTTTATTCTTAACCCATTGCTTTCCGTCACAAATATATTAACCAAAATAATCTTAATAAATTTACAGAAGAACAACAAAAACTTTTAAATGAACCAATAACAATAAGGGAACTTGGAGACGCAATGGCATCTCAAAAGAATGGTAAAGCCCCATGTCCAGATGGATTGCATTGCCTGCAGAATTCTATAAAGCTTTTGAGGAGTCCTTACTGTTATCATTTAAACGTCTCCTTGAAAGGATTCAAGACTAAGCCCAAATACCAGTTTCATGGCAAGAAGCTACAATATCCTTAATTCTAAAAGAAGGTGCAGATTTGAAAGATATAAAAAACTATCATCCAATCTCTCTTTTAAATGTGGCTTATAAAATCTTTGCAGCAATATTGGCACAACATTCGAAGAAAGTTCTACAGTCCAGAATACATCAAGACCAGGCTGGATTCCTACCTAGAAGATATCTGAGAGACAATGTTAGAGCAGTTTGTAATATATTGGAATATTATGAGACCCATCCAGAGAAACAACTGGCACTAATTTGTCTGGATGCTGAGAAGGCCTTTGATAATGTTTGTTGGCAATTTATGTTACAACAACTGAAAGGTATGGAATGTGGTGAAAATTTCTTGAGAGCAATAGAATCAATTTAAATTCAAAGGGTATAAGACAAGGTTGCCCATTGTCACCACTTCTTTTTATTCTATGTTTAGAGATATTGAATAACCAGATAAGAGAAGATACAAGTATCAAGGGAGCGGTAGTAAAAGGTGAACAATACAAATTGACAGCTTTTGCAGTTGTCCTGGTTTTTATATTAGAACACCCAATAGACTCGATTGACTGTCTTATAAACAAGATCACTCAGTTTGGTTACTGGGCAGGACTGAAGATCAACTACCATAAAACAAAATTTCTGACAAAGAATATGATGATAGAACAAACTCAATCTCTCCAACAAAAATCAGGGATTTTGTATGAGAAAATAATCAAATATCTAGGTGTAATCTCAAACAAATGCAGTAGTTTAAAAATGGACAATTATGATAAACAAAGAAATTAAAAAAGACTTGGAAAAATGGCATGATCTGAATTTATCCTTAATGGGAAGATTAGTCTCAATAAAGATGAATATCCTTTCAAGACTATTATTTATATTTCAAACTATCCCAGTACTTTTAAATAGTGGTTTTTTTCAAGAATTGAATAAGATGGTTTCTAAATATATTTGGCAAGGCAAAAAAACAAGAATTAAACTAAAAACAATGCAAGATTCTAAACTGAGAGCACGTAAGGGCCTTCCAGACTGGCAATTGTATTATAAAGCTTCTGTGCTCTTGTGGGTAAGAGACTGGATACTACTGAACAATAACAGACAATTGCTGTTAGAGGGACATGATCTTAATTTGGGCTGGCATGCGTACCTGTGGTATCAAAGACTTGAAGGACATTCCTATTTTAAAAATCATTGGTTCCAGAAATCTTTGTATCACACATGGTCATGGTTAAAAATGAAAAATTACCAGAAAATTCCAAGATGGGTATCCCCCGTGGAAGCATTCACCCATCCAAATCTTTTAAAACCTAATCAGAGTTATAGATACGATGACTTGTTGGGAAAAGATAATCAACTGAAAACCAAAGAAGAGTTAGAAAGCATGGACATTAAAATGAGTTGGTGGTTGAGAATGCAAGTTGAATCCAGGTATGCCAAAGACAAGATGACAGGCTTTAACACAGAGCAATACCCATTTGATAAAATCTTTCGAGGTCCTCAAGAAAAGCTTATCTCCAAATTATATGCATACCTACTACAGATGAAGATACAAGATGAGGTAGTAAAAGATTGTATGGTCCAACGGATGAAAAAGTTGTGTCATAATATTATGTTAGAAGAATGGGAGAGATTGTGGAAATTCAGTTTTAAATTAACTAGGTCAGTAACCTTTAAAGAAAATTTGTATAAGATGTTTTACAGATGGTACATGACTCCACAGAAGTTGTGTAAGATGTATACTAATATGTCTAACAAATGTTGCAAATGTGATAAACAGGTGGGTTCTTTTTATCATATGAGGTGGACATGTGAGATGGTGAAGGACTATTGGAAAATGATCCATGAATTATTACAGAAGATTATGAAGACACAGATCCAATTCAAACCAGAACTATTTTTATTGAATATATTTCCTGAGGACTATTCCAAAGAGCTGAGACATTTGTTGGAGCATATCAGCACAGCAGTCAGGATTTTGTTGGCACAGAGACGGAAACTTCAGGAAACTCCCACGAGAATGGACTTGGTGGGAAAAATTCTGGAAACAGTGGAGTTGGACTACTTATCCCAGCTGTTGGTTGGGAAATCTAAGGAAGAAGCAAGAAAACATTGGTTGAAATTCTGTTCTTGGTTAGATACTCAAGACTCTTAAGATTCTCTGGTGTGAACTTATATCTCCTTTTTCATGTATTTTATACTATAAGATTGCATATGATGGAAATGTCAAATTGAACAGGTACTTTTAAAAGAAGATTTACAATACAAAATTTCAAAATGTTGATGATGTAAAGCTAAGAGATAATAACATGTGACAACTTATGTATTTTAAGAAAGCATAGTTGATGCAGACTTGTATTTCATGAAAGTACTTTATATGCAGACTAAGATTGATGTATAACTTTAATTTCTTATCCCCCCTTACCTTCAATTTCTAGAAAATTAATAAAAACCTTTAAAATAATAATAAAAGAAATTCACTACTATTGCAGAAGAAATCTTGGTGGAAAGATTTTTCTAGACAAGTGTTTGTGAAATTTCCACTTAAGTTATACAGTGCTTCCTCCCCTCCTCCCCATCCTATTGCAGCCCACTGATTCCCCAGACATTTTGGTCCTGGGAATCAGCAAGTCCTCAGGAATAACATGAAAGGCAAAGTAGGAACAGGGACTGGCAGAAATAATTTTGTCTTCTGTGAACAAAAAACACACAAAAAATGCCATTCTGATGAAGGGACACCATGGTTGGATACATGCCATTAAGTTCCAATGGAGAGTCCAGTCACGACCCCTAACCTGAGGTCACTTATGCTAACACAAATCTGTAGCATTTGTGGGATTTCCTCTGGGAGCATGAAGATGCATAAACTCAGGCTGCACAGAAGGTGCTGCACATTCCAATAGTAAAGAAATGTCCCCTATTCATAGTATCCAATCTTGCACGGTAGTTGTATTCCTTGTACCATAGCTCCATCCATTTCTCTAAGGAAAATGTACTTTCTCTTTGTGATAAAATGCAGGGGCACTGGTGCTTTCTAATGGATTCCTGGTAGCTCTTACTATATCAATGAATCAAGTGAATGATGCTAAGTGTTACATTAACATAGTAATGGCCAGCAGGATTACAGTTTACATGATGCATTAATGTTGTACTGGCCAGCATGAATGGCACTCAGCTAATATATTAAGACTACAACAGCTGGCAAAAGCCCATGTAGGAGTTTCAAGCGCTGTAGCTGGGTTAATTGTAGCATTTGTCACAAACGAGTATTACTTGGAGGTTGTACTCATGCTACCTGAACAGATGGTACTTTGTACCTGTTGGGGCAAGGTGAAGTGATTGAAATTTGATTGAAATTGAATACCCCTGGTTTGCTAATTTCCAGGAAACCAAACCATGGGGCCAGGGGGGTTAGGATAACAGCCTTAAAGTTCAATCATAAATAGAGTTACACCCTTCTGAGCCCATTGTGGACTTTAATGGCCTTAGAAACAAATGTAACTCTATTTAGGATTGCATTGCAAGTGAGTTAGTGATGTAGATAGCAGTTTTTATCAAGTCTGTTAACCATATAATTGGGGGACCCAAAGCTCATCTACTTTCATTCCTTACCACCACCTACTTTACCAATTTGTTTAACCTTACAACATTGGCTTTAAGCTGTAAAACACTCAAGGTGGGTTCCATGTAATTAAAATGCAAACCAATAGAACACCCTATACAACCATTCTTCAAAAAGGCCAACCCAAATTCAGGATGGAACGTCTATGATCAGGATCGTCTGATTACTACTACATATACACACCCTTCATCATTTCAGATGGACAGCCATGTTTGTCTGCAGTTTGAAGAGCAAGATTTAAGTCCAAAAGGACCTCAAAGACCATTGAGATTTCCAGATTAAGTTTTCAAGAGTCAACGCTCCCTGCTTGTCTTTAAGGTACTATTGGATTCAAACTTCACTTTATGACTATTATTGTAATTCATGTCATTGGAGAGAATAGATATACTTCAGAACAGACTGCTACAGTTCAAATAGCCATGGAAAAATAGAGCAAGTAAGCAACATTATACATTGCAAAAAAGGGGGGGGGAATCTTGGGGGTAGCAAGAAAGTCTGACCCAAGGGAGATTTTTTTGAGGGGGGGGCGAGGGCAGAAACAGTGGCCTCCAAAGCAGAATTACCACTTCTAAGTTAGCAGAAGTCAGTGGGTTAGGGGTATAAGACTTATGGTGAAGCTTGATGTAGATCCATCCTTTAGCATTCCAACTTTATAATGGCATACATCTTAACGGAGGTACAGACGTGTCAAGACTGCAAGCAGTAGTACCCATTTTTTCAAGATTTATTAAAGCTCGAACAATGACACAGGAGACATTTGTAATTTTCAGTGACACAAGCTGTGAAACAAAGTTTGACACAAACAAACAGAGTTTCTCTTATTCACTATAATTGTTACACTGTTCAATGCATAATTTCAGAGATGCCATGCAATGGAAACTCTTTAACTAATTTTAAGACATTGGTACATGAACGTTAAGCTCCAACCCAATGGACATGCATCTGTTAGATCAAATCATTATGGATTCTATAGAACATCCTAAAGAGAGTTATACTTTCTACACTTTTGAAATCAATTGACTTAGAAAGGTTGTAAATCTGCTTCAGAGGACTTTGGAATTCTTTGGACTTTGGAATTCAGCCACCCTGAGCCTGCCTTGGCGGGGAGGGCGGGGTATAAATAAAATATTATTATTATTATTATTATTATTATTATTATTATTATTATTATTATTATTATTATTATTATTATTATTATTATTATTATTATTATTATTATTATTATTATTATTATTATTATTACTTTTGGGATGCAGATTCTTCCTCTTGGAAAGTGACCAAAACCAGCTGGCTGGAGATGTATAAATGAAATGTTCCCTCGAAGCCTTTTCCCTCCATTTTTATATATATTTAAGTACAGGAAGCCATTTAGATCCTTTGATTTTAACTAGCTCCTCTCTTTGGAAGGCAGTCTCACTTAGTCATCATTGTCTATTCTGTTGGCCAGTATTTTGGAATATGAACAACAATTAGGAGCTAGATAATTTGCAGCCTCTGGCATTTCTGCTGAATCAATGTAATTACACCCTAGTCTACAGTGGGCTTTTAAATTAGCCATTCAAATGAGTTAGAACACATTTAACCCATGATTGAAGGTTAGAGTGCAACAAACTGTTGTGCTAATTTGTGCTGCTAAAAATGTATTATATCATCTTGTCAAGGTTTTTGTTATTCAAAGTCAAATCCAAATCTTGGGAGGTGGGAGATAAACCAAGACTCATTCTTCCTCTTTTTTTTACTCAAGGGAAATATACATTTTTAAAAGAGCAAAAGGTCATGTTTGCCATGGCAAATTATTTGCTACGTGACTTCTGCTGAAATGAATTCAGTTTTCCAAATAAAATCTGAGTGTTTGTTTTCCTTCTCAGCTATTTTAGTTGGCAAATTGGACCCAGCAACTGACTTATGTTGCATTGTACATATAAACTGAGTCATACATTCTCAGGTGAATGTTTGGGGCATGCAAACCAGGTTTTCTGCTTGGCTTGGAAAACCAGCAAGGATTTGGGGGAATGCATGCCAAGGGTTAGGAGGGGGACCAACAATATAGGGTTAATGCCAAGGCTTGGGGAGGGGGGTCAAGGCAGCAAATGGGGAAAAACCAAATGTCAAGGCTGGGAGGTGGGTGGGAAGACAGGACACTCAAGCCCATCCTTTTTTTAGCGCCCATTGTATTTTTGGTCACAATGAGCCTTTCTCCTACTAAAATAATAATCTGTAAATCCTGGATGTATTCTATTGTATTCCATTCTTTAGCCTTTTACTCAATCACGCATTTTCCTTATTGATTTGCAGTCGTGTGTGGCACTGCAGCTCTGCATAGGATTGCCCTGTTATGCAAAAATGAACTTATAAGAATAGCTTTGGAAGAAGGTTGCCCTATTAAGATTGTTAGTACTTTGTGCTTTGTGATGTTGGAGCAGACTATCACACAAATGGATGGGCTTCACATAAAGACTGGTAAAAGTATGAACCCACCAATTAAAGCTAACTTACTTTCAGGGGGTTGGATGACATTTCTAGAATGCATATCTCTTTTTGCCATAGCTGTCAAATATTCAATAGTTGTGAACCACCAGTCAAGGCATCTGCTTCCTCTGCTGAAGTTTCAATGGACTGCTGTGGGGATGTTACAAGTGAACCCAACTGTTCCATAGACAAACAAAATAAAAAACCATTTGTCAGATATGGTTTCTCATTCTACATATCAGACAACAGTCATAATAGGAATCTTGTCCTTTGAAAGCCAAAAAAGGACAAGCTCAAACTGAAAACGAGAGTCTTATAGTTCAAATCCAAGCCAGAATTCTGAGGCAATTCTGATTTATTTGTGGCTGCATCTCTATGCACTTTCACATCTTCACAATCAGAGGTGCCAGTGTTATGCCATTCATATTCACTCCACATTATGGTTGTCTTGTGACATTTGATGTATTCATCTTAGACTTAATTGCAAGTCGTACTGTTGAACACTGGGGAGGCTGCTTTTTATCAGATGCTCAGAATTATTCTAAATTGTTTTGAAAATGACCCAGCAAATTTTTTGGACCATAAGACGCACTTTCCCCCCCCAAAAAAAAGTGGTCGGAGGGATTGGAGGGCGAAGGGAGCGATCCCAGCGCTTGCTTTAAACATCAGAGGTGGAGCCAGGCAGACAGACAAGGAGGAAGCATGCTGCCCTCTCCACAGCCGGGCTCGCGAAGCGCTGGGTTTGCGGAGGGGGCGGGTGCTTCCTCCTTGCCTGTGTGCCTGGCTTCAGCTGTGATGTTTAAAGCAAGCGTTGGGATTGGAGGGCGGAGGGAGCGATCCCAGCGCTTGCTTTAAGCATCAGAGGTGGAGCCAGGCAGACAGACAAGGAGGAAGCACGCTGCCCCCTCCGCAGCCGGTGCTTGAGAAGCACTGGGTTTGCGGTGGGGCCACATGGAGCGATCCCAACACTTGCCTGAAGAAGATGGAGCCAGGCAGGCACAGGGGAAGCGCTGGATCGGAGGCAGAGGCAGCGGATCGCCCCCCAGGAGGAAAGTGCGTTCTATGGTCCAGAGCGCCTTATGGACCGAAAAATACGGTAAATAGATGCTTCCTTAGTTGCCTTGAGCTTGCTTGAGCCTGTCTGTGGGTGTATGTATGGCAGCTGCACAGCTTACCATTTGATTTACCCCTTACTTGTTTTCCCCTGGTATATTCTTAAAGCCAAGTGTGTTTGTTCAACTGAAGGTTCTAAACTGGTTTGAAATAGTCTGTATGTTCTGGAACTGCCAATTGAAAACTGTTGCTCTAGTCAGTAAGATATGACTATTTGGAAATATTATGCATGTCATCACTGGTGAATGCTGCTTACTGTGCTGGTGCACATATACTTGAAATACAGTAGAAATGGGGCATGACTTCCCCATGATAATGCTGGGTTAGTGTGATCCTTGCAAAACTGCACATTATGCCAACACCAGGTACACTGGCCATCTGCTGTAGAAAATGCAGCTACACCAAAACACACACATGTGACATTACTATTTATTATTATTTAAAACATTGTTATGCTGCCTTTTCACTCCAACAGGGATTCCAAGTTGGTGAAAATACTACTCATTTTAATTCATGACAAATTATCAATGCAAATGTATGGTCCCTTTGATGTTAAGCATAAACAGTTATTTTCAAGCAATGTAAATTCAGTGTTCTATCTTATTTGCAAGAATCAATCTACTTAAAACTACTCCAACTAATCTTACCACCTAAAAGGAGTCAGATGAATTGGCTCTCAAACTTTATTGGCACAGAGGGCATTATGGATTTGGTATAGTAAAGTTAAATCAAATGAGATGTTTAAATACCTTCATGGGTCACAGCTGTGGATTGCTGGGGGATGGGAGATGGAAACAGGGAATGATGAGGAGTAAAGCTTATCTCCAAGAGAAATCGACATAATCAATGAGACTCTCCAGTTAAAGAATCTCCCATTCAGGGCTTTTTTTTTAAAGCAGGAACTCCTTTGCATATTAGGCCACACACCCCTGATGTAGCCAATCATCCAGGATTGTGCAGTAGGCCCTGTACTAAGAGCCCTGTAAGCTCCAGGAGAATTGGCTACATCAGAGGTGTGTGGCCTAATATGCAAAGGAGTTCCTGCTACAAGAAAAGTCCTGCTCCCATACAAAGTCATTGTATCTTGATAGGACATTTGAAGCAATGGAATGAGAATCAAACATGCAAAGGACTTTGCTGCTACCAGCTGAAATGTTGTTCAAACAAACAAAAAGCTTGCTTCTGATGACCTCAGTGAACTAATTTCTGCCAAACCATCTCATGGAAGCTATTGACATTACCAAAACTATTAGCCTTATTAATCTACATCTGCCCCGTTATTCTTGGTTTGTCTTCAAAGATGTTTGTGAAATCAGTCATCCCAAGTGGCATAGAATATATTGTCCTATGACCTGAAGAAGAAGAAGAAGATGGATGGATGGATTTATGTTTCTCTCTAGGTAACTGCATTATGTTGTTTTCTGGAGATCAGCTGTAATTATGGGAGATCTCTAGGTACCACCTAAGGATAGGCAACAATAGCTGCAAGGCCAAACCTTGGGAATAGGGGGTATGCAATATCCTAAAGGAAAGGGAAAGGTCCCCTGTGCAAGCACCAGTTGTTTCCGACTCTGGGGTGATGCTTTCACAATGTTATCACAGCAGACCTTTTTACAGGGTGGTTTGCCATTGCCTTCCCCGGTCATTACATTCCCCCCCACCCCACAGCAAGCTGGGTACTCATTTTACCGACCTTGGAAGGATAGAAGGCTGAGTCAACCTCGAGCCGGCTACCTGAACCAGCTTCCACTGCAATTGAACTCAGGTCATGAGCAGAAGGCTCTGACTGCGGTACTGCAGCTTTACCACTCTGTGCCATGAGGCGCTTAAACCCATAGAGTTTCTGGTAGTTCCTAGAGCTATCCTACATCACTTCTTGGTTTTCCATGAAAGTGTCAGAGACATCTTGTGACGTAAACTTTTAATTTTTTCTCAAATTTGGAGCAGTTGTGGGCAAAGGAGGCCTGGCAGCAGGGTTGCCTAGGGATACCATTCTCCAGGTGGGGGTGGAGGATTCCCCAATTTTGTGGACTTCTGCTTACTGCCAGCCAATTGACTGACAGGAGGAAAATTCTTACACACAGAGACCCAAACAGTGATGCTGCACACAGTGCACTGACATCACCCAGAAGTGATGTTAGTACGTTCTTGACACTGGGGGGTAATGCTCTGCTTTTGGGGCAAAACTCTATGGTTAGAGACCAATTTTACCATAGACTTTTGCTAAAAAGAGAGAGAGTGTCACCCCTGATCTCACTGGTGTCACTTCCAGGTAACATCAGCACATCACATAACGTCCATTTCAGGAGTGCCCCCCTCCCAATCCCCCCAATGGCACAACATTGGGACCTGGCAACCCTCTCATGATTACAACTGATCTTCCAGCAACAGTTAATATCAGTTAACCTGGAGAAACTGGCCTCTTTGGATGGGGGATGGCATTATGCCCCATTGGGGTTTCGTCTGTCTCCAAAACACACATTCCTCAGGCTCCTTCTCCAAGTTTTTTTAGATACTTTGCAACTCAGAGTTGGCAGCCCTAACTGACAGCCCTATCTACATTTTTCCCGAGACACTGTCCCTTTACCCAAGCCTCAGGCCACAGAGAAAAATGATGACTATGTAGAAAATGCAGACTTCAAGGCCTAATGACTAGGCCCTGCTTAAATGAAATTGTGTTTTTTGAAAACTCACACAGAGTTTGTGGCTGTACATGAATCCATTAGTATTCGGGAGGAAGGATTTGTGTTTTGTGTTGGAGGCACTTCACATTAAACTCAAGGTCTTAATACCCTTTTGAGGCTGCTGGAAACCCCATGGCAACTCTTGAAAAGGCTTTTATTTCTTCAGTGTATGTAAATTGGATAGGCTGAAGTCAATCTGATTTAAGGCTAACATCTCTTCATGAACTCAGACAAGACAAAGGCTTTAGATTAAATGAAATCGGGAGGAAATTGAAGTTGTGGCAATTGACTGTAATACAGGCCTCAAGATTGGGGGGGGGGAGAGGTAAATATTTAGTGAAATTAAAAGTGCAAGCTTGAAATATACATCATTCAATCTACATCTAGCTTTTGCCCTCCCCCATTTAATGTATCTGACATGCCCCACTTCTTCCAGGGGAATTACAGAATAAGATCTATGTCATATAAGGATATTAGTAGAACTGCAATGGGCCACTCAGTGATTTATTTAGCATCCTTATTTTATGTTAATGAAACAGAAATGGTTATGTGTGTGTGTGTAAAATAATTGAATATACAGACAAGTTTTTGTTACAAATTCCTGCACAGGTCTCTTTGGCGCGATGCAGTCGCACAGAATGCTTATTACCAACCTTGACATTTTAATTTCTAAAGATTATTTTGTTCTTTATCAAGCCTAGCTGTGATGTATGATAAATAAGTGGGTCTAGCACTTCAGAGCATGGCTAACCTTCACTGTTTTATTCAGTGCCCACCTTTATAGTCTAGTATGCAGTCAAAAGCACTTTATGGCCTGCGCTTATGAGACGCCTATAGTGTGCTTTTAATAACATGCTCCAGATGATGTAAAGTGCTCTGTACCAGCCACGGCTGTACAAGTGACCTTTGCATCCCTTCATTATCATGGCTTGCAGAGTTATGCCAGCACCATAAAGCATCCAAGGACGCAAGCCCTGGGAAAGCAGTGCTGGCAACCATTCCTCTGAAACATTCCTGATTTATCTCTAGCAGAGTGGGTTTAATGGAAAGGTCATTTCCCATCAGCATGTCACTTCTTGATGATTCTCCTCTTCTGTTGCAGCCCACTGAGCAGGGCCAGGCATCAGCGTACCCTGAGGTGGGGCAGCTGCCAGGGCTTGCAGCTTCTGGCAGTGCCTACTGCTGCCAACTTATGTGTCCTCACCCCACCCTCTAGTTTACAAGTACTCCACCACCCATGTTGCCAGTCACCCACACTGCCCAGCATAGTCAAGGAAAGGGCATGTGGGTGGCACAGATATCTGTGAATATGAGCAGTGAGCGGTCACATGATAGGGTGGGTTTGGAGACCTTCTGAAATTACAAATGATCTCCAGGTGGCAGTTTGGTTCCCATGGGGGAAAATGGCTGCTGTGGAGGGTGGACTCTGCTATCCCTCCCCTTCTTAAGCTCCACCCTCCAAATCTCCAGGAATTTCCCAACCTGGAGTTGGTAACGCTACCATGAAGAGGTGGGGGGGAAGATACACAGGCATGTGGATTGGTGGAAGGCAAACAGGGACATCAATGGGGGCACAGAAAGAGGAGAGGATGGGTACCCTGCACACTCTCTACCAGGGCCAACCAAAACCTGGAAACAGACTTGCTGCTGAGAACCCAAAAATGCTGCTTCTAGGGGATGGGAAAATGAGGGTTGCTGAAAGGAGGACTAGAGGTGCAACATTTCTGAGGCATCCTGGAAGATTTCAACATTCAATTTTCATACTCCGTTTTTCTCTGCAATTAAACCCTAAGTGGCTTATACTATCATATATCTGTCCTCCATTTTAGCCTTACAACAGCAGCCATGTCAGGTAGGTTAGTCTGACTAGGCCAAGATCCCCCTGCATGCTTTCATACCGAGTAGGGAATCTGAGTCTTGGTTTGTTAGTTTGTAACCTGCTACTCTAACCAATACACCACACTGGTTGTCATCAGTATCCAGGGCTGGCCCTTGACCGTCTGGTACCCTAGGCAAGGCTAACTTCTGCCCCCCCCCCCCAAAGTAATAATGTCACTGAGTCACATGGGGGGCACCCAATTCAACACTCCCAGAAGGCTGGTGCTCTAGGCAATTGCCTAGTTTGCCAGTGGCAGGGCCGGCCCTGTCAGTAACAATGGCAAAGTCATTCCCAGTGGTTGTTTTTATTTTATTTTTTAATCACATCCAGAGAAAATGAAACCATCAAGGATTCTATCCCTCACTCATGGAGTTCACCTTCCCAGATTTCAAGAAAGGAGGTGAAAAATAATCTTTCTTTCTTTCCTATCAAGTGACAGCTGATTTAGGGAGACCCTGTAGAGTTTTCAAGCCAAGAGACAAACAGAGGTGCTTTGCTATTGTTTGCCTTTGTGTAGAGACTCTGGATTTCCTTGGTGGTCTCCCATCCCAGTACTAACCAGGGCCAACCCTGCTCAGCTTCTGAGATCTGATGAGATGAGGCAAGTTTGAGCTATCCAGGGCAGGGTGATTATAATGTTACAAAGCATTTAAATTTCTCTGGCCTAATGATTGCAATGAGAATTCATGAGGGTCCCCCCACATCCCCTTTTCTGCCACCAAGATACAGATATGGGTAGAAGTTGATCCAGGATCACTCAGTGAGTTATGGGACACCTTTTCATAGTTTGGATTTCCATCATATAAAGATCAGATTTCTCTAACGTGGTATGTTAAAGCTGACATTTTGTGCTATGCATTCTCGTACTTGATAAATCTCCTGTAAAGCCCAATGAGGGAGAATCTTATATCTCAGGATGGATCTTTGTACCTGAGAAAAAAACATAATTGTTAGTGAAATGGATCTGCAAGATCCAGCCTATAAATGTTAAACATTATCTTTTTTTTTTTTTCATGTTCAGAGATTTCATTTTTGTTTCTGCTGGCTACTCCGCATGCTTTCCTTGAGATGAGACAAACCAAATAAGTCATTCTTAATTAGAATATTCATCACACTATTTTCATATGTATGCTAGAGAGAAAGCATGGTGTATTGGTTAAAGTGTCGGACTAGGAACTGAGAAATCCAGGTTTGAATCCCCACCTCGTGCCATGGAAGCTTGCTGGGTGACTGTGGGCCACTCATACCCACTCAACCTGACCTACCTCACAGGGTGGTTGTTAGGATAAAAAAGAGGATATGAGAATGTATAAGCTGTTTTGGGTTTCTATTGGGGTGAAAGGCGGGATAGAAATAAATAAAGTAAAGACTATCACAACTGGATATTATTTTAAAGGTACGTGCAAGCACCAAGTCGTTACTGACCCATGGGGTGACGTCACATCAGGACATTTTCTTGGCAGACTTTAACAGGGTGGTTTGCCATTGCCTTCCCCAGTCTTTATCCTCAGCAAGCTCGGTACTGACCTCAGAAGGATGGAAGACTGAGTTAACCTTGACCTGGCTACTGGAACCCAGCTTTCACTGGAATCAAACTCAGGTCGTGAGCAGATCTTGGACTGCAGTACTGCAGCTTACCACTCTGCACAATGGAGCTCCTGGACAATATTTTAGCGCCCTTTGTATCTCACAGTCTGACACATTCAGTGTCATAAACCCTTGCCCCCAAAATGCTGACTGAAACACCCTTTGCGTCATGCTTGTAGTCCTGACCTGTGGCAGCTGAAGGAGACAGTTCCCCCACCCTCCATGATAAAATCAACTGTAACTTCCACCATGAATATTTGTGCCTCTCCCCTCTGCATTATATCAGAATTAGCGCCAGCACATTGAGCATGCCAAGGGCAGATTAACTTGAACCATTGGGCTTTCCTGATAGAAGAAACTGAGGATGAGATGAGCCTTTTTCTGATTAACCCAGAGCCAGAGAAAGCATTTCTTACTTCATCAATTTGAAGAATTTACATTTAAAAGCTTCAGTCAATGTCCAGTGATATATTAACACATGCAGAGAAGGGAGCTTAATTCCCACAAGGGAAGAAACCCGTTTCATAAATTCCAGGGAATTTTTTCATTGAAAATAGGGGTGCTGCTGAATTTTATAGCAATGTGGTTTCAGGTACAAATTTTATCTTCCACTGCAGGTTCTCCTTGTTTGGGATGAAACTGTAGTCAGCTTCAAAAAGACAAAAACAAAACCAGACCCCTTAAGCTTGCTACCAGACTTCATTAGAAATACTAATGCAAACATCGATCTTGTTTTGCTGTTCAGTTGTACATAAAAGGAGCAAAATGGCATATAAAAGGCATCAAAGAAGTAAACAAAACAGTAGCAGCAGCTACAAAACAGGGCAAAATGAAATGACTTACAAGGATGATGCAAGGCAATGGAAAAAAATGAAAATCAAGATAGGAGGCACCACAGCTCAGGTTCACTCCATGGCATCTACAGCTAAGGGGTCAGGAAGTAGTGGTGTGAAAGATTTAAGACTCAGAGGAGCTGCTGCCAGTCAGGGTAGATGATTCTGACCTTGATAGACCAACAGTCTGATTCAGTGGAAGCACACACATGTGAGAGAGCCAGTTTGGTATAGTGGTGCATGGACTCTAATCTGGGAGAACCGGGTTGGATTCCCCACTCCTCCACATGCAGCTGCTGGTGTGTCTTGAGTCAGCCATGTTCTCTCAGAGCTCTCTCAGCCTCACCTACCTCACAGAATATCTGTTGTGGGGAGGGGAAGAGAAAGGAGATTGTAAACCGCTCTGAGACTCTAAGTAAAGTAAGAAGGTAAAGGTAATCCCCTGCGCAAGCACCAGTCATTTTCGACTCTGGGGTGACATTGCTTTCACAACGTTTTCATGGCAGACTTTTTACAGGGTGGTTTGCCATTGCCAGTCATCTACACTTTCCCCCCAGCAAGCTGGGTACTCATTTTACCGACCTCGGAAGGATGGAAGGCTGAGTCAACCTGGAGCTGGCTATCTGAACCAGCTTCCACTGGGATTGAACTCAGGTCGTGAGCAGAGGGCTCCGACTGCAGTACTGCAGCTTTACCACTCTGCACCACAGGGCTCTTAAGTAAAGGGCAGGGTATAAATCCAATCTCTTCTTCTTCATGTGTTTTTACAGAGAGAGGCCATGATTTAGTGGTGGAGCACCTGCACAGTTGCCAACTCTGAGTTGGGAAATTCTGGAGATTTGAGGATGGAGCCTCGGGGGGCAGAATTTGTGAAGGGGAGAGACGATCTCAGGGACTATAATGCCCTCCAGAGTATATCCTCCAAAACAGCCATTTTATCTAGGGAAAGTGATCTTTGAAGTCTGAATATTAATTTCCAGGCCCCACTTGGTGGTTGGCAATGTTAGCATGCAGAATATCTGAGACCTCCAGTTAAAATGACCAGGTATTAGATTATATGAAAGGCCCTCAGGCGTTTCCACCAGTCAAAGTAGATGAATACTGATCTTGGTAAGAGCAGTGGTTCAACTTAGTATGCAACAGCTTCTTGTGAAGAAGGGCATATACGTGTATCTCAAACTTTGAAACTGCAGGACTATTTAGGGATGTTTCCAAAATTCACCATTGAGACTTCTCTCATTACATTTTGAAGTTCTGACCTGTTTTGTCTGTTATCCAAACTGATATTCTATATTCCTTCCATTGTTTAATTTCTGTGGGTTTTTTTTAAAAAATCTGAATATACAGAGCTCTCTGCATGCATAGATTGCTGCTGCTTTATTTAAATGCTTGCTCAAACCATTCCTATCATATATGTATATATAAAAGACCATTTTCAAAATACAACAACAGCAACAAAACCCAACCAGCACAGCAGTTCACAAAACAACAGCCATATAACTGGCCAGTGATCACTGCAAAGCTCTCTAAGCTCTTTCTCTATACTAATCTGTGGAGAAGATGAGGGGCCACTGCCCAGCCGTCCTAGAATGCTACTTTTGCTTGGGATTAGGCCATCCTGTATCATTGGTCACTTTATTCAGGAAGCACTTGGAAAGGGCTGCTGAAGGGATGGTCGTTTGTGTCCTCTGCCACTGGCCACAAGTGTGGGACACAGCCTCTCTGTTACATTAATTGAAGTACTGGAATTGGGTCAGTCTCCCTTACCACTGGAAAGGCTGCTCTGAGTTGGCTCCAGGTTTGGAGAGGGGGCTGTACCAATCACTAGACCCCATTGGTCACACCTCCCTTTTCACCCCCACATAATAATAATAACAATAACAATAACAATAACAATAACAATAATAATAATAATAATAATAATAATAATAATAATAATAATAATAATAATAATAATAATAATAATAAGGGTTGGATTTATACCTCGCCCTTCCCTTGGCAACTCAGAGGGCCTTATAATTTTCTTCCCTTCGTCTCCCCATAACAGACACCCTGTGAGGTAGGTGGGGCTGTGAGAGTTCTGAGAGAATAGCAACTAACCCAAGGTCACTCCGCTGGTTGCATGTGGAGGAGTGGGGAATCAAACCCAGTTCTCCAGATTAGAGTCCACCTCTCTTAACTGCTACACCAAACTGGCTCCTCCCCACTTGTCTGCATGTCCTTCCCCTGCTTGCAAGCCTTCCCACCACTCACATTCACAATTGCCACCCTGCCTGCACATCCTTGGCCTGAGGGCATGAGGCAGTGCACGCAGTAGACATGCTGTCATCATAGCTTCCAGGAGCACTGCTGCCACACGCCATAGAATCATAGAATTACAGAGTTGGAAGGGGCCTTATAGGCCATCTAGCCCAACCCCCTGATCAGTGCAGGATCAGTCTAAAGTATCCCTGACAAGTATTTGCCCAGCCACTGCTTAAAGATTGTCAGTGAGGGGAAGCTCACCACCTCTCTTGGTAGCTGATCCCACTGTTGAACAACTCTTACTATAAAAAGTTTTTTCCTAATATCCAGCCAATACTTTCCCACCCTGAATTTAAACCCATTACTACGAGTCTTTTCCTCAGCTGCCCTCCTCTAAGTGACACCCCTTCAAAGACCAAAAGAGAGCAATCACCCCTCCCCCAACCTCCTCTTTCCCAGACTGAACACTCCCAAGTCCCTCAGCCTTTCCTGTTAGGACTTGGTCTCCAGGCCCCTGATCATCCTTGTCACTCTCCTCTGTACCTTCTCCATTCTGTTCACATCCCTCTTGAAGTGAGGCCTCCAGAACTGCACACAATACTCCAGGTGTGGCCTGACCAATGCAGTGTGCCTCTATGCTCTTCCCCAACAACCCACCTCTATGCTCTCCCCCCAACACTGCTAGGCAGCATGCTCAGCTGGAAGCACAGGTAGTAGAGCACTTGTGATCAGGCAAGGCAATAAACAAGGCATGTGGATGGGGGGAGGGGGTTTGGTGACAATGGGGTCCACCCAAGGTCCTGGGACCCAGCAGCTGCCCCTCCTCAGCCTATGCTGATGCTGGCCCTGAGCTGCTCCTTGTGGCCACTGGACAGTTCTGAAAGAGTGCCCCACTTATTATCTCTACTGGATATCTCCACTCTTTATAAAGAGAACACTGTATGTTCAAAATCTGAACTTCAATTTTCACTCGGCCATGGAATTTCATTGCGTGACCATGGGCCAGTCACACACCTTCAGCCTATCTCACCTCACAGGGTTGCTGTGAAGATAAAATACTGGATCCGTTCCAATCCGGCTTCTGCCCAGGCCACAGGACAGAGACGGTGCTGGTTGCCTCATGGATGACCTCCTGAGACATCTGGATCAGGATGGCTCAGCAGTACTGCTTCTACTAGACCTGTCTGCTGCATTCGATGCAGTCGGCCACCAGCTGCTGTCTTGCCTACGTGGGGATACAGGGGTCTGCCTTACAGTGGCTCTCCTCTTTCCTCCAAGGTTGGGGACAAAGGGTGGCGATTGGGGAAATGCTGTCTCAGAGACACCCACTTATTTGTGAGGTGTCCCAAGGGGCAGTTCTTTCCCCAATGTTGTTTAATATCTATATGCGCTCCCTTGCCCAGATGGTCAGGAGGTATGGGCTGGGTTGCCATCCGTATGTGGATGACACCCAACTGTATCTATTTATGGGTGGCCAGTCTGCCTGCGCCCCGGAGAATTTGGACCTGGTGCTGCAAGCCATGGTATCATGGCTCAGGTTGAGTCGGCTAAAGCTGAATCCAACGAAGACAGAGATTCTCAGCCTTTGATGGGGCGCCATTGATACCAGCGTTGAGGGTTAAGAGCTTGGGAGTGCTCCTGGAGTCCTTAACTATGGAGGCCCAAGCAGCAGACACTGCCAGAGCTGCTTTTTTTCATCTTCGGCGAACACAGCAGTTGGTCCCCTACCTTGAGAGCAGCAACTTAGCAATGTTGATCTATGCCTCGGTCACCTCAAGAATCAATTATTGCCCTTGACTCAGATTCAGAAGCTGCAGCTGGTGCAGAATGCTGCAGCCAGGCTACTAATGGGCCTTCCTCATCAGGAGCACATTCAACCTGTGCTGAGAGCGCTGCACTAGCTGCCTGATGTGTACCGAATCCGTTCCAAGGTCCTGGTATTAACCTTCAAAGCCTTATATGGCCTAGAACCTACCTATCTGCAGGACCACCTTGCCCCACATGTTCCCCAGAGAGCACTGCGACCAAGTTCTCAAAATCTTTTGATTGTCCCTGGGCTACAGGAGGCTAGGCTCAACTCCACCAGAGCAAGAGCCTTCTCGGTTGTGGCCCCAATACTTTGGAACACTTTTCCCGAAGCCATCAGGGCCCTGCGGGATTTATTGCTGTTCCGCAGGGCCTGCAAGACTGAACTGTTTTGGATGGCATATGACATCTAATGGGAGAGGGCTGTCACCACATCTGGATCCATAGCGCTTTTATTACTAACTGCCCAGAATCTGTGCACATGAGAAAGCAAATATTATATGATCTGCCTGAAGTAGCACCATTGTTATTTATCTGATTTTTTTATTGTTTTTTTTATTGTCTATTTTATGCTGTTAGCCACCATGAGTTCATATGGAATGGGCGGGATATAAATATAACACAAATGAATGAATGAATTTAAAAAATGGAACAGAGGAGAATGATGTAAGCTGCTTTAGGTCCCCATTGTGGAGGAAATCAGGCAACAGAATAAATAATGACAATGGAATAAATAATAAATACAGCTGAAGACAGAGAGCAGATAAAATGTAGGTCAGCAAGTGGGTGGGGAGGAAATAAGGAAAGAAGAAAAGGTAAGGATATGGGAGGGGGTTCCAGGAGGAGGGAAAGAGGAACTAGTGTAAAGAACACAGGGGAAGTGAGGTGATCGCCTGCAAGTCCTCACAGTTTCCTCACAGTGCAACTGGCCCTGATCATCAGGGTCAGCTTCAGGACATCTGGCACCTGAGGTGAGATCTCACCCCCTGCCCTGCAGTCCTCCGCCCTGCCGCCATACCCTTCCACCCCCCCACTCTCACCCTTGGTGAGGGTGAGTGCCATGGCAGTGGTGTGGTGTAGCTCCTGTGCCTCAGAGCACATGGGCTGCCCAGCCACTGTTGCTCAGTCTACAGAAACTTCTGGAAGCACAGACTCAGGAGGCTGAGTGATGGCAGCCCAACGGTGCACATTCTCTGAGGCTCAGGAGTAGGCCACCACACTCACCTATTTCCCTCACCATGGAGGCAAGGATGGGGGAGGGCCTAAATTGGGCCCCCCAGGGCTGCACCCTAGACAGCCACCTAGGGCTGCCTAATGGATGACCAGCCCTGCTGACCAGCCTGGCTGGCACCATACAATTGGATCTACCCAGATTGGCCAATATTGCAAAGCAGGCTCAGCTCAGTGACTGGCACCATCCAACTTGGCCAGAATCTTTTTCCAGGAACTGAATGCCAGAGGAAGAGGAAGAAGAAGAGGAAAAGCTGAAAACAGTTGAGCAGATAAAGGTAAGTTGGCTTATGGGTGGGAAGAGGGAAGGAAGCAAAAAAAGTGAGATATTATGGGGGCATTCAGGAGAGGGGAAGGGGAAATAAAATGCCCTCCCTAAATCCTTGCAGGTCACCCCCTTGTTCCTTGAACTACAAATGACTCTACAGCAAAAGAACTCTATGCAGTCTTATTTATGCCACACAAATGGCGAGTTTGTTTATGTAGTAATGAATATCAAACAGTGGCTTGTTTGAAATAGCCAATTTCCATCCTCAGTCCTTCTACAGAAAGAGAGTGAGAGATTGTATTATTTTTAGCTGTATTAATGCATGCTACAAAGATGGTGTCACTTTCTATGCTCATGTAATCATCCAACTCTTGAGCTAGATTTTGCATAATCAGCCATTTGGATCTATGCCACTCCAGCCTACTTGCATACTGTACAGACTCTCTTATCTGACCGCTGGATGAAAAATGCTTGCAAATAAATAGCTGAACTGCATATACAACACTAGTGCAAAAGCTGGTCTCACATTTTCATCCCCCCCCCCCCCCCCCGAGCAGGCTTTCTTAAAAAGCAGGTGCTTACAATTACAACATTGAGAACACAAAGATACAACCACAGGCTCTCCTTAACCTAACACCTCCCCCCCCCACTTTTAATTATCACTCTATAAACACCTACCATTATAATAGCTTGCACAGGAATTTTAGCATTGTGTGTGTGTGTGTGTGAGAGAGAGAGAGACTTAGACTGAATCAGATTCTTGGTCCATCAAGATCAGTACTGTCTACTTAGACTGGCAGCAACTTTTCAGGATCTCAGGCAAAGGTCTTTCACATCACCTACTGCCTGCTCCTTTTAACAGGAGGTGCTGGGGACTGAACCTGAGACCTTATGCATGCCAAGCATGTGCTGTACCGCTGAGCCACAGCCTCACCCTAGACCCTGGAGATTTTATTTGACCCAAGAGAAGTACCAGTGAAGGCACTGAGTATTTCAGAGAGTGACATCACTTAGTCGCTATCCCATAAAGTTTTCAATAACACAAGCTGTCTCTTCAAAGCCATTTGAAGAATGATACTTTCTTCCAATTATGTAGGTCAAGGCAGACAAAGAAAAGGAGGTGCACAGTGAACTTCTACATAGTTATAAGGGGAATGGAAGAGAACAGCACAATCTTTTCAATGTACTCAACAGGCTATTCCTTAAACAAGGTCAAGATTAAAGTGTAGTCAAAGGTAGTCCCATGAGTTTATTGGGACATCTGGTGGATACCACAACATCCATGCAACATTGCCAGCCCCTGGAACTGGACTGCCCAATTCTCAGACTCAGGTGCTATGGCAGCGGACTAGGAATGGGCACGAACCAAAGAATGAATCATGATTTGTTCTAAAAATGGCTGACTCATGGTTCATTCCGAACTGGTCCATCTGACCCCACCACTAAATGAACCAGCATTTTTTCTTGGTATGCCATTTGGTTTGTGTTTGCTTCATTTTTCCAGACAGCTTGGCACTGACATGTGCACTTCTGGTCTGTTTCCTGTGAAACTGACTCAAAGAGGCAGCTCTGCTCTCCCAGTGGCCTGTGCTTCTAGTCAGTTTCAGCTCTAGTCACTTCAGCTCTGGTCTCCCCTGCACTTATAGTCAGATGCTGCAGCTCCACTCTCCCCAGCCCCCTGCAACTTCTAGCCATTTTCGCAAAAAACTGAACAAAAGTGCAGGAGCTGGGACAGCAAAGCTGCAGTGTCTAGTCAGTTTCCAAGCTTCCTGGGAGTGAAACTGATCAGAAACTGCAGGGTGGCTTCTCTTTCTTTCCCCAGCTCCTAGGAGAGCACTTTACTGGAGGCACCTGGTTTGGGGGGCTGTAGCTCATCCCCTCAAAATCCAATTCACACCAAGCTTGGAAAGCCGGCATAGAAGAGTTTGCCACCAGTTTGGCATCTCTAGCCCACTCAGGGGCATTCTTTGTCTTCCCGAATCAAACAAACCAAAGTACCATGAATTTTATGGAAAATTGGTTGGGGGGGGGGGGGGGGACATGAACCAAACCACTGATTGGCAACCCAATTAACCATGAAGTGAAATGTACCATAATTTGTGGGTTCCATGCACATCCCTACAGGGAAATTCACAGGGAGCCAGCAAAGAAGCCAGGCTGGCACAACTCGCAGAGCTCTCTGCACTGAGTGACACAGGCCCCGAGGGGCCAAGGTAGTTGCCCTCTCTGCCTCCAGGCCCAACAGTAAATATGAACTTTTAGTGGCACATCACCATTCTGGTGGGCCAGCCACTCAGTGCAGTCTACCCTTCCATTGGGAGTGATCTCCTTCTCATGGATACTTAACAAAACAGAAGAGACCATTTCAACAAATGGCTCCCCCAAGCTGAGGATGTGTCTATCAACCACTCTGAACCATTGACTTAGCAAAGGTATAGGGGTCCCAACCCTCCCGCTCTAGCGGGGGACCCCAGGTTTCCGAGCCTCTTCCCCCGCTCCCCCAAAAAACGGAAGCGGGGGGAGAAGCGGCGTCCTCCTGCTGCTGCTGGTGGCATCGGGGGCTGCCGGGGAGGGTGAACAGCATCACCAGCGGGGGTTGAGGGGGCCGCCTGCGCTTGCGCTCCATGTGCTCCTCATCGGCTGCTGTGCTGCTGGAGGCGGCTGACCACGCGGTCGGTGTAAAGGACGGGCTTGAGGGTGCGCGAGCGCTGCGGCCAGCCGTAGCAGAAGGTCTCCACGCCCCGCCTGTTGCGCCCGTAGCGCTCGCGCACCCTCAAGCCCGTCCTTTACACCGACCGCGTGGTCAGCTGCCTCTAGCAGCACAGCCGCTGCCCCCCCAAGTCCCAGCAACCCCAGGTGAGTAAGCGCCCTGCCCCGCTGCGGCATGGGAGGGAGGGAGGCCGGGGGGATGGAGCTGCCGAGGCCCGGTGGGTTGTCCTTGCCGCCCTCCCTTCTCTGCTGCCTTCGCGGCTTCCCCGAGACAGGGCGGGCGGCTTCTGCGGCCCCACACCCTCCTCGGAGGCCCAGTTGCCCAGCGGTGTTTCCTGCAGAAACTGCCAGAAGAGCAGGGCCGCCTCTTCTCGGCTTCATTTTAGCTGCTCCTCCGAGATGGGCTCAGCCTGAGCCCATCTCGGAGGAGCAGCTACGGTGAGCGGAGAACAGGCGGCGGCGGCAGCCGTCCCCCCCTCCCCCTAGCTCCACCCCAGTGTCTCCTGGCTCCACTCCCAAAGTCTCCTGGCTCCACCCCCAAAGTCCCCAGATATTTCCGAAATTGGACTTGGCAACCCTACAAAGGTAAAATGTACTGGGTTCGAAGCATGAGGCCACCAGAAGATAGTGAATTCAGCTCTTTATTCAGTGATTCAGCATAGTAAGGTAAAAACAGAACTGGCTTGCAGGACTGACGGCCCTGCTTATGTGCATGCAAATAACCCCACCCAAAAACCCATTACACACATCTATAGGCTAACAGCTGGCCCAACGATCCCTGATAGGCCTCCTTCCTGCATCCAGGTGGCTATTGTTCGGGGGTCTCAAGCTCAGCCAAGTCTCTGCTGGCCCTAAGGCCAAACTTCAGTCCCAATACATAACAAAAGGCATAGTCGAGAAGATTTAACAATGTTTAGTACGAGTGTTTTGGAGTCATATTGACAATGCATTTCAGTCAAGGCTCACTTGTTACCAAATTAATATGATTGCTGTTCAGGGCCCAAGTGAGGATATCTCATCCCTGCTGTTTGACCTGAAAACCCCAGGTTTCAGTTTCACTTTGTGTAATTGTCGTCCTTTTCTTCTTCGACAAATTGCATTTGCTTGCAGAATGGACGCTTCAAAGTTATTCGTGCCTCATAAAGCAGAAAAGTAGGTGTACTGAAGCTATAAATGATGTACATTGAACATAAGTAGCTATGACTGATGTACATGGAGCATGAATAGTATATGAATAGCATATAATATAATTTGTGTGTTTGGAAATACAAATAAATGTACAAAATGAAGGACAGGTAGAGAACCAAACCTATTGACAAAAATATAAACTAATGTGCAAAGAAATGAAAAAAGGAACGTTTGTTTATTGTTATGCTCAAAAACAGCTTCCTGATTTTAAATAAGAAATAACCAAATGGATTTTTCCCCAAGTTCTAATAGAATCTAAAGGCCTGTATGTTTCCATATGGTCCTTAGCTGCCTCTTGCTACTTGTTCCTTCATTGAGTATAACCTGTCTGGTATCAATTAAAACCCATGCTGCATATATCCCACTCTATGAATAGGCTCTTTTAGGAGTTGAGGGTAGTGACTACCATCTCTAGAGATGTTCTGGAAATGCTACAAGGCTACCCTGTTTCCTAGGACTTTTAATGGGGCATAGACATCAGGGCTAGGGGGTTGTGTGGGGTTTTATAGCAGTTAATATGTTTTAAAAATTTGAATTTGGAAGCCACATTTAGTTTACATCCCATACCATACAATAGAGAGGACTGAAGAATTTGAACTGTCATAATGAGCTACAATAAGATTAAGACTATTTCTCAAGTAGGCATTGCACATGCCCAATTTACACAATGAAACAAAAAACATGAAAGAGAAGTCACTCTGGCCTTTTTACTTATTGGATAATTAAGGTCCACTGGAAGGATGCATCCCTGCCCTTCTTCTCAAGATGAACACTATGATTAAAGGAAGACCAAAGTGACCCCAGTTATCAGCCAGATAAAAAGCTGCAGGATGGAGTTGGCTTCCCAATTCCTTGCCAGGAAGAACTCTGCCCCCTCTGCCCTGAGACTAGACTAGGACAATCCAGTCTGGGTCCCTGGGCTATATAAGGGCTTTAGGGCAGTTCCACCAGTTTGATGGAGCCAGTTTGATGTAGTGGTTAAGAGTGGGGGCTGTAATCTGGAAAATCATGTTTAATTTCCCACTGCTCCACATGCAGCCAGCTGGGTGACCTTGGGTCTGTCACTGTTCTCTCAGATCTCTCTCAGCCCCACCTTCTTCATAGTGTGTTGTGGAAAGAGGAAGGGAAAGGTGATTGTAAGCCATTCTGATACTCTGAGTGAAGGGTGGGGCATAAATCCAATCTCTCCTTCATTTTATCAAAACATGAAGACCCAGGGCTTTTTTTTTTTTTTTTGGCAGCAGGAACTCCTTTGCATATAAGGCCAAACACCCCTGATGTAACCAATCCTCCAAGAACTTACAGGGCTCTTATTGTAGGGTCTACTGTAAGCTCTTCGATTATTGGCTACATCAGGGGTGTGTGGCCTAATATGCAAAGGAGTTCCTGCTACAAAAAAAGCCCTGTGAAGATCAATGAGGAGATTAGTTTTAGCTTAACTGTGTACTATGTATCCAATAGCATTGAGTGGCCCTACTATGTGAACAACAATAAGAAAAAGACTCCTTCATGTTTGTGGGGGGGAGGGCAGGGATGAAAAGTTAGGGCTTTGGGTGAAGAGGGCTCATGAGCAGGGAACTGGGTGGGGAAAGGGGAAAAATTCAAGAAGGTGATTGACATGAGGAGAAGAGCAGGGTAGGACAAGGAGAAGTGGAGGGATGGGAGGCCAAATTGAAAATGGTGTGTGAGGAGAGGAAGCAGAGGGCTCTGGGAAAGGAAATGAGATCCCCATAAGGTTGCCAGGCCTGGCTTAATTATACCATAGATTTTTACCATCGAATTTCTGGTAATTCCTAGAGATGTGTTTCATCACTTTAATTTTTTTTTTCTGGAATAGACATCATGTCATCTCCTCAATAGCCATTTGCTTATTTTATTTTCCCACATCTATGGGTAGTAGCAGGAAAGAGGACTTAGGGTGAGGGATGTCCCACCCCAACTGAAAGGCTGGCAATCCTAGATCTCCACCACACAAGAGGACTTTCTGCAGACATCTTTGGGAGTTACAAAGCAGTTATGTTACCATCTAAGCAGCTATTATTTAACCCCCAAGATGGCTGTAAAGGTGGGGGAAGGCCCACCATTCAGCGCTGGTGCTGGGGCTTCCAATGCCCCAGGCAAGGGGCATGTGCTGCGTGCTCCACTCAGCCCCCTCCAGACACAGAGGAGGCAGGGCGCATGGTGTGTTTGCTCAGCTTGCAGACATTCAGAGCTGCTCCAAATGGCTGCAAGCCCAACAAACACATTGTGCCACATGCCCTGCCCAGCCCCCTCTGGACCCGTAGAGAGCTCAGTGGGGCATGGGGTGCATTTGCTCACCTTGAAGGTGTTTGGTGCTGTTCTGAATGCCTCTGAGGCGAGCAGGGACAGCATGAGCAGAGAGGGGATGTCCGCCCCACCCCTTACCCCTGTGACCAGGCTGCATACCTGGCCTACTCCTACGTGCTGGCCCTGTTGCCATTGTTTTGTTTTGGGTTGCTATTTATAAATTAGAACAACCAAAGTGATCTCCTTCTGCCACATTTCCCTTTCAATCTCCTTCCCTTGTGTGACCTGTCTTTTTCAATTAGAAGTGTCAGGACCACCACCACCACCCTGTTCATGGAAGCCGCAGTGGCTGACAGATGTCTAACAGCTGTGATATAAATACAACATGGAATACAGAAATAACATAGGAAGTAACCCTCTTCAACAGTGGTGGATCCCAATTTTTTGGTGAGCTAAGTTTATAGAATGTACTGCCTCCCATTCTACCATTTACACCTGGTTTAATAGCTTTCCACAGAGTTATGCAGAGGTATGAGGGATTTATGGTGGATTTTTTTTTATACCAAGGGATGAAACTCAGAGACAAATGTTTCTCTCTCTGCCCCATTTTGGCATCATCTGTGCCCATCTGCTCTCCTCCATGCTGCAACACAGACAGGAGCAGATGGGGCCTCCTCTCCAGCCTTCTCCTGAAGCCCATATTCATTATAACCTAATTTTTATGATGACAGTCACACTGTCAGAAATGCCAGTCAGTCGTTCCCCCACACTTCTCAGAAGAAGAAAGCAATAATTCCACTGCTGCTGCTCTAGCAAGCCAGTTAAGCAGAAGTACTAGTATGCAGGCCAAAGTAAAATCCCATCGATTTAATTTACTTGTGGATGAGAAAGTTTGTCCTCACCCATGGAATGCTGCATCTTTGGAATGGAGTCCATATTGATTACAAGCTTGGCAGTACAGCTGGCTGTGGTTCTCGACCAAGGGGTGTACAGCTAACGAACCTCCAAAATATTTCATTACATGCAGTGGATAGAACAATATTGCCACTGTTTATGTCATCCCTGTGATTCAGGCAACAGTCGAAAGCAAAGCAGCTTCTGGCTTTCTGTTTTTATGGTGTCAGAAAGCAGCCTTAGTAGAATGTGAAAGTGCCCCCTTCCCTAAATTTTGGTCCAGAGCAAAATGTGAAATGATTGGGGGGCAGGGCCAGATCTAGGGGGAGTGGAGGGGGGTGATTGCCCCGAGCACTGATGGGGTGTGTGTGTCAAAATGGGCATGGAGTCCATTATATTCTATGGGCCCATGATAGAATCGGCTCATAAGGGGGTGTCATTTTTTAATCCCCCCCCTCAAAAAACATGTAGATCTGGTCCTGTTGTGGGGGGAGTCTTCTTAGTTAAACCACTGGAGGAATGTTGAGGAACACTAAAAGAGTTTTGGTAAGGCTAGAAAAATTCCCTGTAGTATGTTGAGACCCTAATCAATACAAAATAATAACAGGAGCCCTGAGGCACCTTAAACCCACATATAAATCTCATTTTCTCAAACATGTAAATTATACTGTAGCCTACAAAAGCTGCAGGACTCTGCTTTGCTTTCCTTGCAACAAAATAAAGCTTCTTGTTTTGAACAATAATAAGGCTGAGTATGCTATTAAGGTCTCCCTCCATTCTTCTCTTTCTGGGTTGGAGCCAACCAGCTTTTCTGTGGGTGAAAAAGAAAGGACAAGTCCCCCTGAGCTATCAAAAGATCATAAGACTTCCATGCCCTGAGCCCACTCAAGAGGGAGGGTGGGCTAAAAATCTCATTAATGCACAAAAGTCATGTGTGACAAAGGTCTAAAATACAGAGGCAAATTGCATGAAACAAAGGAGAAAAGCTGGTTGGACCCAACCCTCTCTCTTAGGGTGCAATCAGATAGTAACATCTTCCTGAAATACAAAAGACTAAGTTGAAACTGCAACAAATATTAGTAATGGATGGCTATCCAAGATATGCAAATATACAAATCTTTCAAATTATGGGTGCTATCACACTGGGAAATTGATGCGATATTATCTTGGCTTCAAAAAAGCTGCTTGGGTTTGGTCCATTTCTGGGCTATCAGACAGCTACCCTTGAAGCAGTGGGATCCCGGCAGCAGTCCATGGTTGCCCATTCAGATAGCTAGTGTGCCTCAACCATAGATCCGCTGTGGAAAGGGTTGTTGTTGTTGTTTTTTTAAACTCCCCTGTTGTGGCATTCAAGCAAAGAAGCACACAAGCGCTCCTTAGAGCAGGGTTTGGGGAGGGGGGAACCCAAACGCACTGGAAACAGTTTGGTGTGTTCACATTGCTCTTCCACTTATGAGTCGTGCCTGGGCATTCAGACAGCCAGCGAATATGCAACCTAAATGCGATTCAGCGGGAAACTACCGGGAAGAACCAAATGGCTTTTTAATCCAGATAGGAGGTGTCTGGAGATGGGGTGAGAACAGGTGTGGTTTGGAGGGCAGATGCGCTTGCGTGATCATGCACATTTAATCCAACTGAGAGGCGGGGCTAGGTCGAGTCGAATCTCTTTTGTGAAAGCACCCTAAGTCTGAAAGCTTGTGCAGGCTTACTTAGGATTCAGAACCACTGACAGCAATGGAAGTTCCTTCTGGGTGGATGGGGGCTGTGGTCAAATGAGCAGTTTGATCTGATGTGGCTGCTGTTCCCTTCTGGATTTAAAGTGCATGATCAGACAGCAACATCTGCCTCCCATTTCTCAGTCATTGGCACCCCATTCTGATCCATCTTTAAACTGGAATTATTTGACACTGTGGAGAGTTCAGTTTTTATGGATGTCAGTGCTTTCACCCTGCATTTCTTGCTGTCTGAATTCCCCTGTTGTAAAGTCAACCTGTTTGGGAAGTCTTTTTTTTTTTTTTTGTTTTTGCCTCCTTTTTATCAGTTAGCAACGTGGACATAAGTGGATCTTCGCCTCAGGGATGTGAATCACCTCTTGTGCATTTCTGCACTCAAACACTCTGTCAGGAATGGGAGCCCCTGGGGGAGTTGTTATTGAGTGACAAATCACCCCCAACCCTCTCTCATGTTTCTTGGGGTTGGAAAGCTGACCTTAGTTAAGTCCCCATATTTTTTCAGCTTCAAAGTTGCTGTTTGAGAGCATCCCATGATTGACACAAGAGTTAATGCACTGAAGTCAATGGGGCTACTCACATGTAAACTTGAAAGATGCTTACACTTCCCCTTCATGTTTTTCAAGGAAGAGACGTACTGTGAAGGAGGCTGAGAAGGGCTGCAGTACTTGATGAAGGGATCATGGAGCTGTCAAAAAGAAGCACATGCATGAAAAACAAACAAAAAAAGGATGCTGCCCTCTTGCTCCATGGTTACTGTGCAGCAATAATTTGAATGGTCAACTATGGAGTGAGTGCACAGTGGGGCAGGTTAAGGGTGGCATGCTTGGACAAACCACTCCAAATCAAATAACACTGGATAAAACAGGTGTGGCCGGACTGTCTAGCCTGTCATCTGACCACAGCCTTACGCACACACACACATAGTCATTAAATCAAATGAATTTTTCACAAGCCCAAATGTGGGTTGTTGTTTTTTAATCATCCATGTAGGCTGGTGGACCAATTTCACATTCCTAGCTGGAGTTTTTGGATGAAGGATTAGCCTAATGATTATTCATGGAGCATGTTGCAACTATGACACCACTGTTTTATTCAAACAGAATCAATGTATGTGACATATGTGTCTTTTACATGGTTTCTCTAGATTGCTATTTTACCAGTATCATATATTGCCTTTTAAACATCTCTGGGATTGCAGCCAATAAACCTGCTTTTTTTTAAAAAAAGCTTAAATGTGAGAAGGGAGACATGTGACAAGAGCTTAGGTCATAACAGGGTATTTAATGTTATCTACTACTGTGCTTTAATCTTGAGAAAGGTTCCCCAATTTGATATTGGAAAGGCTAAACCCTCTGAGTAGGTTAAGGTGAAACATTTGGTTAATCTCATATGAAAGACCCTGATAAAAAGGAATGGTAAACATCTGAAGAAATTGAGTTCACATGAATCATCATAAAATGACCTCAATGAAAGAACATTTTGCAAAATGTACAAATGTTAATCCATTATATATTACTCAAATAAAGCACACATGCTAGCAATCAGAAATGAATGAATAGCCCTCTTTTCAAACAGCAGTTTTGTTATTAGCTATGAACATACTCTCAAACACACAGACGAGATATTCATGCTGAAATTCCCCTGTCGCAAATGTATTCTATATGCATGTTCTTGCACTGGTTTCCTATAGCTGTTCCTGTTTCCCTTCCCTCCCCCTGTGTTAGTAGTTAGACCCCTCCTTCTGCAGAGGGGCAGTTTAGCAGTCAAAGAGAAAAAAGGCCTAAACAGCATATAGAATCAGAGAGTTGAAAGGGGCCATACTGGCCATCTAGTCCAACTCCCTGCTCAATTCAGGATCAGCCTAGAGCCTGTTATGAGTGCTGGATCTGACATAAATGAGACCTTGCTGGGCTGAGAAATGTCAGACTGGGCCATGTGCGTACATATATAAGATTAGGTAACAGAGATATAAACTTTATGATGGATACCAACAAACACATTTTTTTTTAACTTAAAGCACGTTTAAAACATTAGCATTAGTCTTAAAGGTGCTTTATTTGTATTTCCCCAATAATGGGATCTAGGAAATTGGGCAACGGAAGCTCTGGCTCTTTCCTTCTTTCTCCAGGGGAACAGAAGAAAAAGACTGCAGATTTATAACTTGCCCTTCTCTCTGAATCAGAGACTCAGAGCGGCTTACAATCTCCTATATCTTCTCCCCCCACAACAGACACCCTGTGAGGTGGGTGGGACTGAGAAGGCTCTCACAGCAGCTGCCCTTTCAAGGCCATTCCAACCCAAGGCCATTCCAACAGCTGTAAGTGGAGGAGTGGGGAATCAAACCCGATTCTCTCAGATATGAGTCTGCACACTTAACCACTACACCAAACAGGAGGGGGGGGGGAGCCACAACCAATTAAAGATAGAGAGGCTTTGCTCACCAACTCTGCTGTGTGATTGAGAGAGTCTGGCAAAGCAAGCTCTGCCTCGCCCCCTTTCTCCCCAAGGGAGAAACCTCAGCCAATGAAGAAAATAGAGGGTTTGCTCTGTAGTTAGAAGTGGCTGATTAATAAGCAACCCTCTCCCCAACCTTGAAGAAATGCGTAATTAGGAACAATGGGTCTCCCAAAATAGGTCACCACACTTTGGACTAATCCCATCATGTGCCCAGTCTCACTTCCCCTCAGCCCATGTACCCCAATTAGCAACACTTAAATACTATTAATAAAAAACCTGGTAGTTTTCTGGTCTGGTTCTCCAAGGGTCATCAAGAACCATTAGCATCCATAGTTCATCTCAGGTAATCCCATCAAGGTTTTGCCCAAGTTATTGTCCACCCCTGAAAAAGCAAAGTCATTGTTTTAGGGGCAAACATATCAGACTGCCTCAGGGAACATCTTTCCTATAACTGTCAGCACTCTGTGCCATAGCAGTGTATGTATGTATTTTCAGCGCCATACCTCACCCCCACTTGCACTGTGTGAAATGCAGTAGAGGTCTCTCATTAGACCTCATTCTCTGAGATTGGTAACTATCACCTACCCTGAAATCAGTTTCTCCCACTTCCAGTTTTCCTCTTAGATAGTTTGTGTGCTGTAAGTGTGTTTGTATGTGTGTTTTTGTCCATTTTTCCTTTATGGAAAGATTTCCATAAACACTGGTGGAGATCCCAGTTACCTATAAAGAAGGTCCAGAATTTCATTGAAAAGAGTCTAGGGCTGCCAAGTCTCATTTAAATATAGCTGGAGATTTGAGGGTGGAGCCTGGAAAAGTGAGATTGAGGGGGGGGGGGAGGACCTTGGTAGGGTATAATGCCATGCAGTCCACCTTTCAAAGCAGCCACTTTCTCTAAGAGAGGAGGAATAACTTTTAAAATAAAGAAATAATGTGATTTATGTAGTCTGAAAATCAGTTGTAATTCTTGGAGAACTTCTCCAGCCCCCACCTGGAGATTTTTTTAAAAAAGGTAGTCCCCTGTGCAAGCACTGATCGTGGGGTGATGTCGCATCACAACATTTTCACAACAGACTTTTTACAGGGTGGTTTGCCATTGCTTTCCCCAATTACACTTTCCCACCAGCAAGCTGGGTGCTCATTTTACCAACCATGGAAGGCTGAGTCCACCTTGAGCTGAGTGAGAGCCAGTTTGGTGTAGTGGTTAAGTGTGCAGACTCTTATCTGGGAGAACTGGGTTTGATTCCCCACTCCTCCACTTACAGCTGCTGGAATGGACTTAGGTTAGCCATGGCTCTTGCAAGGAAAGGGAAGCCATCTGCGAGAGCTCTCTCAGCCCCACTCACCTCACAGGGTATCTGTTGTGGGGGGAGAAGATATAGGAGATTGTAAGCCGCTCTGAGTCTCTGATTCAGAGAGAAGGGTGGGGTATAATCTGCAGTCTTCTTTTTCTGCCTGAACCCATCTTCTGCCAGGATCGAACTCAGGTTGATGTAAGCAGAGAGCTCAGACTGCAGTACTATCACTTTACCACTCTGCACCACAGGGTTCTTACCTGGAGATTCCTAAAAAGGTGTATTATGTTTCATTTGGAACTAGAGGGCTGCACCAATTCTTCACCTCAGTCCAAAAGAGTGTGAATGGCTTGTTGTAAACTGTAAACAAATAATCAATTACAGGGTGACCAACTTGGAAGAAAAAAGTATTGGAGTGAGCAATTCAACACGCCTAGACATTGAGGGGGGGGGGGCGGGTACAGCATCACTAAGTGTGTATATGTGTTATCTCCTTGAAAGGAATGCCTAACTTTGTCTTAACCTGGAAGAAGCCCTCAGATCCCTTCCTTTCTGTTGCACTTTGTCCTCTCACTCTCGCTTCACATGCCTTCCATGGCTTTGTCATCTCCCTCTCCCTCACATGACCTTCCATGGAGATACATGTATTTGCAGGTCTTTCCTTTAGATACAATGTCCTCATATTTCCACACACATGATGCTGGACAACTTGGCCACCTGTCATGGGAAAAGTACTCTTCATATTAGGCTTTCTTTCTCTTCTTTTAACTGCAAACTGCAAACTGAACGTGAACTGGATCCACTTGAATATATGTATTTTTATCAAGTCTTATTTGTGAAAAGCAAACAATTGTTAATATTAGTACATGTGGCAATATTCAAATTATCCATAAACCTTTTCCTGCTCTTGGAAAATCTTACTAATCTTCTGCTTTCTCTGCTACACTTCCTTCCCTGCCATTGGCTTAGCTACTGTGATGTCATGATGCCTCTTCGGCAGTTTCGGGCCAAGCAGTTGAACATTAAACAGGGCTTTACAATTAGAATGGTGAGGTTCAGATATAGCATTTGTAATTATGTTATAAAGGCCAGAGTTCCACAGGGTTTTAATTTGCATGTTGTTATGGTGGATAGATTGAGAAGCTTGGGGGCTTTCAATTACGAAGTTTATAGGACATCTTGTAGTTCATATACTTGGAGAGGGACCATGGCTGAGTGGTAGAGCATCTGCTTGGGCTGGCATGCAGAAGGCCCTAGGTTCAATCCCCAGCAGTTCTGCATAGTAGGCAGGGTTCCCTTTAAGCTGTGTTAGCGTGAGGTAGCTCACAGATTTTTGTCTTAGCTCAGGAAGGATGACTCCAGAGAACAATAATTTATACAGTAGCTCACAACTTTAATGCCAGTAGCTCACAACTTTAATACCAATAGCTCACAAAGTAGAATTTTTGCTCACAAGACTCTGCAGTTTAGAGGGAACATTGGTAGTAGGCAATGTGAAAAATCTCAGCCTTCAACTCTGGAGACTCACTGCCAGTCTGAGTAGATAGTACTGGCCTTTCTGGACCAAAGGTCTCATTCAGTACAACTTCATGTTTGCATTTGAGTATGGCAGAAGACAGGTGTCTACTTTGCAGGTTTATAACAACTGCTCCCCACCTTGCTGCCATCATTCTTTTGGAAGTCCCTAATCAGCACAACATCTGGTCTGCTATTTGATTCATCATCTTCAGCCTTGAGCTCTGCAGAAAAGTTGTGATAAATCCTGCTTTAAAACAAACAAACAAAAGCAGTTTGTCCTCCCACCATCTCACAGATCTTCCTAGGCTTTAATGTATTACGGTCAGTTTTTAATTTCTCATCACTGTGTCGCCATTTCATTACTGGCCTCTTCTCTGTCATGGAATATGTCACAGGCATTTGCATCCTGCACAGCTGATCTAAGCTTGCCAGCTGTACCATCCTGACCCCAGGAGAATGCCATTAGCTTGTGGGGAAGCAGTGGACAGACTTCTGTGCAAATAGCATGGAGATTAATTTTTCTTTCCAGCCATTGGTCTGTACCTCAGGCTTTAATTAATTCCCAAGGCCTCGGTTTGGCTTTTCTCTGATTTTTGGCATTGCTACAAATTGCTGTAATGCTAGGCGACTTGGCTACCTTTAGTGCTTTGTCCCCAAGAGCTTTGTCCCCTTTAGTGCTTGTCTCTGCAAAGGTATCCTCCATTTCCTTCCTTAACTCAGTGCTTGCAGATTTCCTACATCGCATCCCTGTCTGCTTCTGTAAAAATGTCACTTTCTAGATCGAAGTAAAAACAGTTTGTTTTCAAATGTATGGGAACCTAACACATTCACTAAAAGCACACTGTCCCTTTCCCACAGCAGTATTTGTAGCGGTTAGAGCACCAGACTATAACTTGGAAAAGTCAGGTTCAAATCCCTACTCAACCATGTAGCTTGTAGAAAGAGCAATCCGAAGTACTACTGTTCAGCAATACATTCCATTTTTCTTTTCTTTTCTTTTCTTTTCTTTTCTTTTCTTTTCTTTTCTTTTCTTTTCTTAATGCAACAGATATAAATCAAAACAGGGCATTGGAAAGGTTTGCAAACATGTCTTTGGACAGTATAGATTAAATCCTCCACCCACCAAAGGTATAGCAAGGGAAAGCGAAGTTGAGTGGTCAGGTCTGCTCTGGCCAGGCAGTGCCTTGTCCCACATTTCTTGAGAGCCAGTTTGGTGTAGTGGTTAAGTGTGCAGACTCTTATCTGGGAGAACTGGGTTTAATTCCCCACTAGAAGAAGAAGAAGATGAAGATATTGGATTTATATCCCGCCCTCCACTCCAAAGAGTCTCAGAGCGGCTCACAAACTCCTTTACCTTCCTCCCCCACAACAGACACCCTGTGAGGTGGGTGGGGCTGGAGAGGGCTCTCACAACAGCTGCCCTTTCAAGGACAACCTCTGCCAGAGCTATGGCTGACCCAAGGCCATGCTAGCAGGTGCAAGTGGAGAAGTGGGGAATCAAACCAGGTTCTCCCAGATAAGAGTCCGCACACTTAACCACTACACCAAACTGGCTCTCACACTAGGGTTGCCAAGTCCAATTCAAGAAATATCTGGGGACTTTGGGGGTGGAGCCAGGAGACATTGGGGTGGAGCCAGGAGCAAGGTTGTGACAAGCATAATTGAACTCCAAAGGGAGTTTTGGCCATCACATTTCAAGGGACTGCACATCTTTTAAATGCCTTCCTTTCATAGGAAATAATGAAGTATAGGGGCACCTTCTTTGGGGGCTCATAGAATTAGACCCCCAAGTTCAATCTTTTTGAAACTTAGGGAGTATTTCGGGGAGAGCCACTGGATACTATACTGAAAATTTGGTGCCTCTACCTCAAAAACAGGGCTCCCAGAGCCCCAGATACCCGTGGATAAATTCTCCATTATTTTCTATGGGAATAAGTCTCCATAGGGAATCATGAGTACCCAGCAGGGGAATTTCCCTCCCCTCCCGCCGTTTTCTGATGACCCTGAAGAGGGGGGAGGGCCTCCAAACTGGGGAATCCCCTGCCCCCACCTGGGGACTGGCAACCCTATTCCCCACTCCTCCACAACATGAAACTGCTGGAGTGGGCTTGGGTCAGTCACAGCTCTTCCAGAGCTGTTCTCTTGAGGGCAGTTTCTGTCAGAGCTCTCTAAGCCACACCTACCTCACTGAGTGTCTGTTGTAGGGAGGGGAAGGCAAAGCACCCTGTTTCCTCCAAAGGGTTTATGCGAGAATTAGTGGGCCTAGTCCAGCCTGCAGGTCTCTGTAATTGAGTTTCCCTGTCAGCCATAGCTTTCGTAGGAGTTGTCCTTGAAAAGGCAGCTGCTGTGGGAGCCCTCTTAGCCCCACCCACCTCACAGGGTGTCTATTGTGGGAGGAGAAGATTTAGGAGATTGAGAGAAGGGCAGGGTATAAATCTGCAGTCTTCTTCTTCTATCATATGTATCTCTTTCATGGCCAGAGTCCAGAACATGGTCATTGGCTCTTCATGGGAGCCTGTGGCCAACTAGAAGCAAGGGGGAAACAGGAGCAATGTCGAGGATTCTAACAAGCACACAGCCTGATTGGATGTGGAAGACTACCTAATGCCAGATGGCAAGAGACTATAATTAAGCCATAGACAAGATGGAAGCCATGCTAACTTTTATGATTCTCATAGGACAGAGACTCTGACTAGGCCAAGCCTCACTGCAATCAGTAGCTACTGTATGTAGACAATGCTTGAGCCTCTAGCTTGGATTCTGATACTTTTTACATATGTGTGTCATCTATTACCAGGAATCCATGTATAAGAAAATTTAACTTTTTTTTATGCTGCAGGATCATAGAGGCTGTATTGCCGAGTGTTATCTTGTTCTTTAAACATTTAATAAACCTTCACATCATATATTTTACTGAAGGCTGGTTTCTTGTGTGCATGTAGCCTTTAGAACTCACCCCTCTGAGTGTTCGGTGCAGACACAGAAGGACCGAGGCTTGAATCCCTGAGAAGAACTGGCCTCATTTTGTGCAGGAGCTCACAGGAACAGCACTCCGGAACCTCTAAATTTTTTATTGTGTTCCTTCTTTCTTAACACCTCTCCCAACCCCCCAAAAATACTTGCTTCTGGGCTCCATTGTTCAAATCCCCTGTGAGAATTTTGCTGAACTCTAAGATTTGACAAACTTTCTAATATTTTCCTCCACAAAAAAATGGGAAAATAATCAAAACATATAAAGCAGACAGAAGGAAATCTTCATCAAGCCACTATGGCCACATAGGAAAAAGTAATTTAGAAGTATGATGGGAGTAAGGTTTTATTATGACATTTATAATTAAAGAAGTGTTTTAAGGTAGATACTGAGCTGATATAATTTAATACACCTTCCGGTAATGTCAGGGGTTTGTGGCATATGCAAATGAGTTATGCAAATGAATTGTGCTAATAAGCTCCAGCTACTCTTTTTTTACAAAATGGCTCCTGAACTGAAATATATTTTAAACTAATCATTAGTTTATGTGTAAAAGCATATTACCCATTGAACATCTTTTTTCATATATGTATTAATTGTTCACCTTATTTGTACCATCTAAATTCAGTGAAATAAAGATTCCGTATGGCATTTTTTAATTTCCCATTTTTTAAAACAAACAGCTCTGAAACTCCATTATCCCCACCCCCAACATTGCTTAACAATTATGGATGTGACTCATACAAATCAACTTTTCAAGTTCTTGTCATAAAATAAAGGTCAAGACATGGAATAGTTTAACATGAAGTGCTTAAAGAATATAAAGGAATAATGTTGTCTCTTTCATTAGAGTTTTATCTTTCAAATGCTCAGAACTTATTATTAAAGTTAATTTTCAGATAACTGTTTAAAAAAACTGCTATTTTTTGACCTGATTATGCCGCAAGGCAAAAATTGAATAATGGAAAAGGGGGAAAAGCCCTTTATGATGTACACCTAAAAAGTTTATGGTACAGCTGTAATTTTCATCAGTTGCTATCAATCAACTGTGTGAGAAAAGGTCTATGGGTTTCATATACTATAGCTTTATAATCTTGGCTGTGTGTTTCTGTAAACGTCCAGGTCTTATGTAAAGAAAAAAATGCCCTAGAATCCATTGTTAATCATCTGCTCATCATTCATTAGTGCAGTGGATCTGTACCCTTCAAAATCCATTGAAGTCAATGGGTTTGAAGGATGTTACTCACCTAGGATTACACTGCAAGAATAAAGATCTGCCTTTGATAATAATTTGAAAATTGCAACTAGTGCAGAATGATGAAAGACCAGAATGTGTTCATTTGGGGATAGGGCAACCCTAACCTACCCCTGAATCTGTCAAAAGGACAATGGCTCGGCAGACAAGGTGGCTGATACATGACAGAAGAGCAGGAGACACAGCAGGCAGAAGTAATGTTTTGATTTCTCATACCTAGGGGGCTGCCAGCAAACAGGAAGATCTCAGAGGGCCCATGCTACACCAACACAAGTTTCCCAGCAGCTGGAAAGTTATCTGGGCAGCACTGGAGGGCATTCAAGGGGACCAAGGAGCTTTTGGAGGAAAGGCATTGCCATTGACACAACTAAAGAGGCAAGTGCATCACTGGGTAGAAAGCACCAGTCTTAACAGAAGAACATACAATTGTGCAGGGCTTTTCTCCCCCCATCCCGAGAAAAGAGGTGCCAGAACCCTCAAGAGGGAAATGAAGGAGAAACGCACATGTGCCTCTCATGAGCTTTTAAACATTTTTTAAAACATATTTTTGTTTCCATGAAGAGGTTCTGAAACTCCATTCCACTGTATTCCCCCAAGGGAAAAAGAAGCCCTGAAATTGGGGGTCATAATCATGCTTCTGTTATTGAGCCATATCAAAAGGCCTAGCAGTGACAATAATATTGGATTCCAGCTCTCTGAGGACTGGTGCTTTAAATGACATGAGTGAGGAAAAGATTATGTTAAAGTCATTTTTTAAAAAATGAGTATAGAAAAGGGCTAGTAAAATCAACCAATCATTAATTAATGTCCTATTTTGACTTATAAATCTAGAGTATAGGCAATACATAGAGTGCTAGGGCGTATTTTATGTAGCTCCATGTATACAATGGACAAAGGAAAGGAATTCACTCCATGGGTGTTTTCGCACTCACCTTCAGCCGGCGCCGCGACCCTCTTGACGACGGAGGATCTGTGCTGATTTCCCACACGAAGCGCTGGAGCAACCAGAAGAGCCGCCAATTTCCGGCGCGAAGCCCGCTCAAGCGTTTTCCTGCTTCTTGGCGATTTACGTTTGAGCGGGCTTCGCGCCGGAAATTGGCGGCTCTTCTGGTTGCTCCAGCGCTTCGTGTGGGAAATCAGCACAGATCCTCCGTCGTCAAGAGGGTCGCGGCGCCGGCTGAAGGTGAGTGCGAAAACACCCAAAGAGTAGAATCTTCTAGAACAGAAAGACAAGTATCTGCTGACACAGTGTCATGTAAGTCAAGCTTGTAGGATCACCAGCATGGTTAGAGTGTCCAACTGGCACTTGGGAGATCCAGATTTGAATCTCCACTCAGCCATGGAAGCTGACTGGGTGATCTTGAGTCAGTCATCCTCTCTCAACATAACCTACTTCACAGGGTTATTGATACAAGGATGAGGGTGATGACGTTTTAAGTAGGGTTGCGAAGTTCAGTTCAAGAAATATCTGGGGACTTTGAGGGTGGAGCCAGAATACATTGGGGTGGAGCCAGAAACAAGGGTGTGACAAGCATAATTAAACTCCAAAAGGAGTTCTGGCCATCACATTTAAAGGGACCACACACCTTTTAAATGTCTTCCCTTCATTTGGAAATAATGAAGGATAGGGGCACCTTCTTTTGGGACTCATAGAATTGACCCCCCCCCAAATCCAATCATTTTGAAACTTAGAAGATGTTTTGAGGAGAGGTTCCAGATGCTATCCGCAAAATTTGGTGCATTTATCTCAAAAGACATGGCCCACAAAGCCCCAGATACCTGCAGTTCAATTCTCAATTATTCCCTATGGTAATCGGTCTCCATAGGAAATAACTGAGTGCCCAGCAGACATCCCCCTCTCCTTTCTGATGACCCTGAAGTGGGGGAGGGCCTCCAAACCAGGGGATCACCTGCTCCCAACTGGGGAATGGCAATCCTAGTTGCAAGCCAGTTTGGATCCCCACTAGGGAAGGAAAAAGTGGGGTATACCTAGGGCTTTTTTGGTAGCAGGAACTCCTTTGCATATTAGGCCACACACCTCTGATGTAGCCAGTCCTCCAAGAGCTTACAATAGGCCCTGTAATAACAGCCTTGTAAGCTCTTGGAGGATTGGCTGCATCAGGGACGTATGACCTAATATGCAAAGGAGTTCCTGCTACAAAAAAAATCTGTGTACATTTCAAAATAAATAAACAAAGCTGGGCCTCATTGGCAAAAGGGCTGGAGTGACATGGCTGACTTAGCAAATGAACATCTGACTCTAGTCAGCCTTTCCTCCCACCTTTACATTTCAATGAACCCACCTGGAAGATCGTAGCCATTACAGTCTGTGAATTTACCTAGCCATTTCTTATGCTATGTATTAATATTCTGATTCATTATTTCCTTGTGGGGGTGGGGACAATAAATTGTTCCAGGATTATTTTAGTCATGGTTCTCATTGCTTTAAAACCAACTAAAAAAAAAACCTTTTTCAATAAGACAAATGATGTGCGTTGCACATTCCTCTTTTAGGTAAAAGATGTTGATGTAAGCAATATTTATGACACTATCTGTATCTATATCTGTATTTCTATAATTTGCAGCCCCACCAGCACTCCCTTTGGTTAATAAATCTGCTAAATGTAATTCTGGAGGGGTCATACTGTCTCTTAAGAAACATCATTGCTTCCAAAGCTGGCTTAAATCATTAAGAAGACACTGAAAGTGAGAGATGTTGGTGCTAATGCATATTAGCTGACAAGATTTCTTATCTCTTCAAATTCTGGGAACAAAAAAACCCCATTTTTACAATAGGGTTTTTTTTTAATCCCTCCCTTAAAGTATTCTTTACTCTTCTCCAAAGCTCATGGGAAGGTCTCCTTTGTTCTATTCTCCTTCAATAGCATCTCCAGTACGGAGAGACTGCCAAAATTAAGAAGATGTCTGCTCAAGTGCTGGTGGCAAACAATCAAACAAACAGACAAAAAAAAGAGCAAAAGGAACTTGTTAATGGCATTTCAAGTGATTCCATCACAGCCAGCCTTTTTCATCCACTACTATAGGTGTTCATGGGTAGTTCCATGCTGGGGCTACACTTTACTATCAAGTTGTCGCCATTCTTTACATCCGTTTAGCAAAGGAGCAGGCAAGATAGCTGCTGCTGGTCCATTTTCAAAGTCTGCTGGTTGGGTTAGATCATATTCAGCAGCCTCATAGCCCATCCTAGTCTGATCTCACCAAAGCTTCAAAGTTAGGCCGGGTCAGTCCTTACATCGATGACTACCAAGGGAGGCAGGGTTGCTAAGCAGAGGCAGGCAATGATAAAGCATCTCTGCTTACCTCTTGCCTTGAAAAACTCATGGCCCTGGGGTCACCACGAGTCACTTGTGACTTGATGGCACACAATTATTTATTATCATTGAGTCACATATGCAAAAGGGGCAAGGGGCATTCTGCTAAGGCCATGCTTAACTTTAAATCAGCTACATTTATGGCTATGCTGTTCCTGTGCCTTTTGCACTTCCACAGGCTACAAAATGCAGCAGTCAGTGACATTTTCCATGGTTGCGATCATGCAAACAAATGCTGCAATCACTCACATTAAATAATGCACTTTCAATGCACTTTCCAGCTGGATTTTGCCACAGTAAAATCCAGTTGGGAAGTACATTGAAAGTGGATTGAACGTGCATCATTTAGTGTATGATGATGATGATGATGATGATGATATTGGATTTATATCCCGCCCTCCACTCCGAAGAGTCTCAGAGCGGCTCACAATCTCCTTTACCTTCCTCCCCCACAACAGACACCCTGTGAGGTAGGTGGGGCTGGAGAGGGCTCTCACAGCAGCTGCCCTTTCAAGGACAACCTCTGCCAGAGCTATGGCTGACCCAAGGCCATTCCAGCAGGTGCAAGTGGAGGAGTGGGGAATCAAACCCGGTTCTCCCAGATAAGAGTCCTCACACTTAACCACTACACCAAACTGGCTCTGGTATGTGATTGCAGCCAAAGTTGGGGAAAGGGTCAGAACTTACTGAATCAAAGAGCAGTTCCCAGGTACCAGCATGAGAATCCACAACACACATTAACCCAGTTTAGAACACTGGACCAACAGCTTTGGGAGTCAGACAGGCAAATTGAAGGCTGGAATGCTAGAAAGAGAAGAAATGCAGCTTCTCACCACTTCAAGGCATTGCAAGCTCAAGGCAACTGAAGAAAGCAACTATTTTGTCAGTTGATTATTTTTCTTCAGGGTGGGTTTGGCAGAGAGATGGAAGAAGGAGATGGGAAACTGGAACAAATATGACAAAGCAGTGGGAGTACACACCTGGTCAAACAAGGCGAGATGCAAGGGTGTTCCTCTTAATTCACAGTCAAATTTCCATTTGAAAAGATAGGTGTCCACTATGTTACTAATGTAAAAGTGTGATGAACCAGAAGCATGCCTTTGGTATGATCCATCAACATTTGAGTTGAGTTAAAATGTCTGTCATGTAAAAACAGATCCAGCCCTTAGGTTATTGTCCAAGGTGCACTATCTACTCATTTGGAGTAAATGTATACCTGTTCTGAATGCCATACCAGCAGACTGATTAACACTAACCTCTGCATCTATTGATCTCACAACAGACAGAGTTTTTTCATTTGATTGGTTCTTCATCTAGTAGAAGAAAGAGTGACATGTTACAGTTGCTTAGCAACTACAGTGTGCTCTTCCCAAGGACTTCTTCATCTGCCTTAAACTTGTTGGAAGTTCAGCCAGCAGCTGATATGGTACTGCAGTATGTTTTGTACCTTCTCCCCAAGGACGTGCACACTTTTATTTATTCTGCCTTTCTAGTCCTCCATATGGTTGATGGGGAGAATAATAAATATCAATAAAACAATCCTGAGAATGACTTGAAATGCAACATTGTCTGTTAAAAAATACTAAATTTCAAACCACACTCTTAAAAATCCTGCATACTAAAAAGCTAGAGAAAGAGAGAGAGAGAGAGATGAATCCAACTAGGTTCTATAGTAGTGAAAAAGGAAGGTAGGGTCTCCTTTGACCTTAAAATGTTGAGAATCACAAGATTTCCATGAACAAAAGCCATATTTATTGGGTACTGTAGTACATGGGTGTCAAATGTCCAGCCTGCAGACCAGAATCATCCCACCCAAGGCTTTAATCAGGTCTGTGGGGCTCTTCCTCCACCCCCCATCCTTACTGTCCTCACCCTTTGAAGCTCTGTGTCACACGCTGGGGTTCAAGCAAGGGAGTGGTCCAGTGTAGTCCGCATCAGAGTTGGGAAAGCATTGCAGGAACCTAAAGTCCAGTTTAAATCACAGCCAAGAGAAAGGTTGGTCAAACCAGGAGTCAGGAAACTGAGGGAAGTCAGAGCAGGAGCAGAGCCAAAGAATGGGAGTTGGAGTGGTTGCAGCTTCCACAGAGCATATGGCCCGAAGCAGGAATTTATACAGCCCACTGCTGTTGTTTCCAATTAGCAAGCAGCAGGGCCAGCAGGGCCAGCCAGGCGTCTATTAAAACTCTGGACTAAGGGAACACTTAGCGCACTGCCTGGCTTCTTTTCTTTGTCTAGCTAAGTCTTGATGTAGCCTATCTCACATGCAAGTGAGGTGAGGTGGTGAACTGGGCTGTGTGTCTGACTCTTGTTCTTTGTCAGCTACAGAGCTAGGTGTCAAGTATGTGGTCAAGCCGTGAGAGGGGCCAGATGGCGGCTCTGCTGAGTCTATTAACCCTGTCGACTCTGCCTGGCCAAGCATGTCATCAGAGTCCATGATACTCTGAGGCTGCCAAAGTTCCCTGATCTTTCTGCCTTGACTTTGCCAACTGCAGCAGGAAGCAAAGTTACAAGGAAAAAATGGAATGGATTTTCCATTAAGGTCCCTGTGCCCAGATAGGGCCCAGAAACCTTAATGGAAAATCCATTCCACATTTCCCTTGCAACTTTGTCTGTGCTGCAATGTGTTTCAATAGAATAGAGATCCGTTTCACTTTTCAGTGTTCCTATAGCCAGTTGAAGCTCATATTTCTTGGAGTTGTGTCCTTGCAAATAAAGGGTTGATGCTTTGAGTCAGCTTGTATCTGCTGAATGGACCTGACCTAGTGAGTACTCTAACCTGGAAACTCAGAGCCAAAGGGGGATATTACACTGGAGAATCATTGCCAATTTGAGTAGACCTGCGTGGGGGGTGGGGAGAGAAGCTTTCAATACTATTTCATTGTTTTCCCAGGCTCAGAGCATTTTATATTTTTTATTTTCTGCTGTGATCCTTCTGCTTTTTCTTGACATTTTATTTGAAAAATTGCATTGCCAAATCCCACTATTCCCCCCACCTTTCCATTTTAAACAAAATATTGCAAGTGTTATAAGCATGCTTGCAGGGATCATTTTGTAGAAAAATAGGTGGTGGAGCTCATCCAGGGATTGTTATGCAGCTGCACATACTATTCAATGGATAAGGAGGTGGAACACACAAAAGGAGGAGGTGGAACTCTCAGAAAGATGCAGGAGCTGTGCTCCTGTGAGCTTCCACTGAATCGGAGGCCTGCATGTTTGTATTTTAAGTTAAACATAATATCTTCAATTGTCTTTGTCTGTGTCAGTTATAAAGCTTATATCTCCACTACCTGACATTACATTTTGGCCCTGTTCACACAGCGTGTTGAATCCGTGTTAAACTGACCCAGTTCTGTTCCGAATATCTTTGTTCCGAATATTATCGATCAGACTGCCATACTGCAATTCTAATCACTCTGCAGTGAAACCGTCTTCTGCTATCCACACGACGGTAGGATTCAACTGTAATATACTGAAGCAGGTAAATGCAGCAGGAAAATGGCAGCATCATTCCCAGAGTTGAGTTCAAAAGATCCATCTACAAACACAGGTTTAGCCTGAAGATAAAGCAGGGTAACATCATCCAGTTTCTTCCCCAAACTTGGGTCTGAAATGAGATTGAAAAGGATTAACCCCTCAAGAAGAGGGGAAGGGCAGGGCTTTTTTTGTAGCAGGAACTCCTTTGCATATTAGGCCATACAGTGCTGATGTAACCCATCCTCCAAGAGCTTAAAAGGTAAAGGTGCAAGCACCAGTTGTTTTTGACTCTGGGGTGACGTTGCTTTCACGGCAGACTTTTTACAGGGTGGTTTGCCATTGCCTTCCCAGTCATCTACACTTTCCCCCCCACCCCCAGCAAGCCGGGTACTCATTTTACCGACATCGGAATGATGGAAGGCTGAGTCAATCTGGAGCTGGCTACCTGAACCAGCTTCCACTGGGATCGAACTCAGGTTGTGAGCAGAGGGCTCCGACCACAGTATTGCAGCTTTACCACTCTGCACCAAGCGCTTGGAGGGCAATTAATACAGGGCCTACAGTAAGCTCCAGGAGGATTGACTACATCAGGGGTGTGTGGCCTAATATGCAAAGGAGTTCCTGCTACAAAAAAAGCACTGGAGAAGGGGATCATTGTAGGTAATATTCTGCTACCAGAATGGCTGGGTAGGGAATGTCTGTTCCATGTTGCAGCTCTGAAAGAGGTTGCAAAACACAGACTGAACATTGGAAGTTTCCTTCTACCAAATCAGGTCTATCAAGATCAATACTGTCTGCTTAGACTGGAAGCAGCTCCCCAGGGTCTCAGGTAGAAGTCTTACATCATCTACTACCTGATCCTTTTAACTGGAGATGCCAGGAATGAAGCTGAGATGCAAAACAAGTGGTTCTGCTACTTAGCTACAGACCCTTTCCTGAAAGGGCACTGGAGATATAGAACAGTTCACCAAATTGCTTCCCTTTCAACTGCATGCAAGCATGTTGCCCTTTAATTTAAAGAGACAGATGCAACAGTTTTTATCTTTTCACATTGAGGATGTGCCTAAGTGAATACAAAAAGCTGCTACATATTGTGGACTAAAGTCCTTCAGTTCCCAAAGAAGGACAATGATTCAAACAAGCTAAGCCTCTGTGCTTTTCATTTAACTATTTATTTTAGGAATATGATTCACTGCTGAGGAATATCACAGCTGGAATTTTGCTCAGAAGACAAACAAGAAAAAAAGACCGTTACGAGATAACAAGCTTCCTCGCTAATACAAGGACCCTGAGATGACCTCTCAGCAGTGCTTCTAATTTTTGCAAAATCAGACTACAAGCGTTTGATAGCCTGCCATCAAAATGGATGCTGTTCCTTTTGTTTTTGCCCATTCACACAAGAGTCCAATGGCAGAAACATTAGCATCTTACAAGAAACCCCCCATCCATTTTACCATGGGTAAGCCAATTTCCCCTGTTCTATTAATTACCTTTTCCCCACCGTACATTTGCTCTGTGCAGTATGAAGCTCTTCCATTTTGCTTCACCTAGAAGAACTTCTAAAATTAATTTCAGAATAGGAGCAGACATTGTTTGGGAGAGCTTTCAGGGTTTTTTTTTTAATTATTATTATTGAAATCCTCTCATCTACATTTCACTATCAGTAACACTACACAAAAGTAATTTCAGTGCATTCATAGACATGATTGCTTGCAGAATATAATTTTGAAATTAAACTCTGTTGGTCTTAAAGGTGCCATTGGACTCAAACTTAGTTCTCACATCTGTTGTTAACTCTTTTATTAAAGAAAAGGTAAAGGTAGTCCCCAGTGTAAGCATCAGTAATTTCCAACTCTGGGGTGACCTCGCATCACAATGTTTTCAAGGTAGACTTTTTACAGGGTGGTTTGCCATTGCCTTCCCCAGTCATCTACACTTTTCCCCCAGCAAGCTGGGTACTCATTTTACCGACCTTGGAAGGATGGGAGACTGAGTGAACCATGAGCCGGCTACCTGAACCACTGGGATCTAACTCAGGTCGTGAACAGAGCTTAGGACTGCAGTACTGCAGCTTTACCACTCTGTGTCACAGGGCTCTTAACTCTTTTACTAACTCTTTTATTAGCTGTATGCTAATTTGCTTCTATTCACAGATCTTACCAACTGTGTTGTTACAGTCTTAGCTGTACTTATGCATCTGGACTCTCATTAGCCCTTTCTGGCAACTAACCACACCACTCCTATATGTAAGGCTTAAGGAAATCCATTTCAATGTATCTGAAGAAGTGTGCATGCGCGTGAAGGCTTATACCCAGAATTATACTTTATTGATCTTAAAGGTGCCACTGGACTCAAACTTTGTTCTGTTGCTTCAGACCAACACAACTACCCCCCTGAATCTATCGTCAGTGGCCAGCTAGTTTCTCTAGAGGGCCAACAACTAATGTTGCCAACCTTCAGGTAAGACCTGGAGTTCACCCAGAATTACAGGTTATGTCCAGACTAAAGAGATCAGTTCTGCTGGAGAAAATGTTTGCTTTGGAGGATGGGCTGTGTGAGGCTGCTCATGTCCCCAAAATCTGCTGAGGCTGCTCACATCCCCAAAATCTGCCTACATCAGGATCTACCTCCAGTCCTCAGGATTTTCCCAAGCTAGAGTTGTCAGCCCTAAGTACAATAGAGCACAGAGGCTGCAACCTTCCCCTGTGTTGCTTCCTGCCTCTAGTATTTAGAGGTTTACTGGAGGTTCCCTTTAATCACCATGGTTAGTAGATGCTGATAGATCTATCCTCCATGAATCTATCTAATCTGCATTTAAAGTCATTTGTTCTTATAGCCATCAGTACATCTTTTAATGATGAATTCCACATTATCCATGATATTTTGGCACCTCGTAGACAAGGAGTAGGGAAAGAAAAAAATGAAATAATGCATCAGAAGATGAGGTAAATGACAGGGATGTTGTCCAGAATAATTCAGAATTGTAAAATTGAAGAGCCAGTTTGATTTAGTGGTTAAGTGCATGGACCCTTATCTGGGAGAATGATGATTCCCCACTCCTCCACATGCACCTACTGATGTGACCTTGAGTCAGTCATGAGTTCTCACAGCTCACAGAGCTGTTCCTCTGAAGAGCAGCTTCTGTCAGAGCTCCCTCAGTTCCACCTACCTCACAGGGTGTCTGTTTTGAGGAAGGGAAGGAAAAGGAGATTGCTCCCCAAGGACGGAATAAAGAGTCAGACACAGAGTATTGGTATAAAATTGGGCCGCTTTATTCAATATTCTAATAAACAGCAAGGGTAACCCACCAGTGGCCTGGCCAGGGCTAGGGGTCACCGTGATCGCTCCCCTGCCATTAACGGGTGAGAGACCCAGCCCCCCAGCCGGAGCTGAGTGTTACTCAGCTCCCTCCAGGCAGGCCCAGCAGGGAGGCACGCACCAGAGGGCCCAAACCCAGATGCACGTCTCACCAGAAAGGCACCCTCTAGCCGAGCCTCCCGGACAGTCTGCATTCTCCAAACCCGGGTCTTCAAACCCGAAGGCTGATCATGCCAGACCCCAAATTCCCCAAAAGGGGGATGCTTCACAGTCCTTCCCTGGCCGCATAGTGCCCTAAACCCCAAAAACCTGCCACTACTAAGGCCAAGTCTCTATTTAGGGCTTAGAGCCCACTGGGAGGCCCAAAGCCACCAGCAACCCTTGCTGCAAATCTCTCAGGAAAAGCATATTACCCTTTTCCGAGAGATGGACCCCATCCCCTCTGTAGAGGTCAGGAAATTTCAACAAAATGTCCGGATGGGGCAAATAGTGGCCCAACTCCTTTTCCAGCACCTTTCTGATCTCCTTATTAGCTTTATACCGGGGCCCTTTCTATAGCTGCAGGGTCCCAAGCACAACGCCACACCAGGCAGGGCAGCATGGCTGACCAAATTATGGTGGTCCCAGGCCATCACTCCCGAATGTGCTGGAAATCATCCCGGGCCTGCCAAACTAAGGCCTTGCCCTTTAAGAGTCCCAGATCGTTGCCTCCCAGGTGAACAATTAAAACCTGAGGAGGAGGACCCACACAATCTTTAAACAACAAAGGCAGCAGGCCCAGTCACTGAAGGCCCTGGCGCCCCTGCCATTTGATACACACATGCTGGCTGAGTCCCAGCTGAGAGCCAACCACAGTTCTCTGAGCCTGATGAGCAGCCCAAAACACGTGGCTATGGCCGCATATGAGAACTTGGCTCCTCTGGCCAGGAACAACAGCATCTAAAGAGAAAAAACAGTTAAACAAGACGAGAACCAACAATAAACAGACACCAAGTCACTCACGGCCTAAGAAAAGGTCGCACATAAACCTTAAAGGCCGAGGAACACCACCTGCCCAATCTCTGAATGGAAGTGAAAGGATACACCATGACAGCCGCTGTTGAAGCTGCCCCAATTCTAAAGGAGTGGGTCCCAAACCGCACCCCAGACAACCCCAACTCACCCAAAGCCCATGACATTACTGCCCAAAACTGATGCTTCATCAACGGGCTACCATTCGAATGTATAAACAAAAACCCCTCCATGGGCCCCCTAACTGCCAAATAAGCAGCCAACGGTCACCTCAAGGCTGGACTACTGCAATGCCCTCTACATGGGGCTGCCCCTGTGCTGAACCTGGAAATTGCAGTTGGTACAGAACGCCGCTGCCCGGTTGTTATTGGAGCTCCCAAGACGGGAGCACATTCAGCTGGGACTCCGGGCTCTGCACTGGCTGCCAATACTTTACCGAGTTCGGTACAAGGTGCTGGTCATCACCTTTAAAGCCCTATATGGCCTAGGACCTGCCTACTTGAAGGACCGTCTCTCCCCACATGTTCCCCGGAGAGTACTGAGATCAGGAACTCAAAATCTCCTGATTGTCCCCAGGCCAAAGGAAGCCCGTTTGAAAACTACAAGGGATAGGGCCTTCTTAGTAATGGCCCCTTCCTGGTGGAACCAGCTGCCAGAAGAGGTGAGGGCCCTGCGGGACCTTGTTCAATTCCGCAGGGCCTGTAAGACAGTCCTCTTCCGGCTGGCTTACAACTAACCAGCACTGAAACACTGAAAAACTGAAACATTGAAACTTGAAACTGAGTGTAGTTGCAAGACCGCCGTATGTCTTGAATGTTTTAAGTACATAACTATGTGAATGTTTAGATTTTAATTATGTAAATTATGGAATGTCTAATTTTTATGCATAATTTTATATTTTTATGTCAGTTTTTATATGTTGTAAGCCGCCCTGAGCCACCTGGTGGGAAGGGCGGGATATAAATCTCAAATAAATAAAAATAAATAAATAAATAAAATGCAGTAACTGGACACAGCTCAAGCTCTGAACAACTACCCAACTCGAGCAACTGATCTGTCTTAGAGTGACGGACAGTGATGACTGCCTTATACGCAAATAGCTGCAGATCCCTTAACAACAGAGCCTTACCAGAAACATCGTTTCTAGACTGTGCCACCAGCTCACTTACTCTAAGAGCCCCCCCCCCAAAAGCTAACAAAGACGCAGCGTGAAACAAACATGCTTCAAATGACAAAGCACACACCATGTCCCAAACCTTCTTCAAACCCCGCAGAATCAAAGGAGACACAGGATTCCGCGTATCAACCCTGGGACCGGCCTCTCTGGCCCACCCCTCCAGCATCTTTCGAATACGAAAGTCAGCTGTTTCTTCCCTATAACCCAGCGCCTTACTGACAAAAGCCAATGCAGACAGTCGCCCCCTAATGGATCGCACGGCCAACCCGTTACCTTGCAGCGAAACACAGTAATGGAGCAAATGCTCCACCGGGAGGGGCCAAACCCTGCAATATCCTACCTCAGCCCTAAAGTCTTCAAACTGCCACACAGCCCGTTCGTAAGACTTCCTGGTGCTGGGCATAATGGCTAGACCTACCGCTCTGCAGGCCTCGGCTCTCCAATCAGCCATAGCTCCTGCAGTATTGGCACCGGCTCTCTGTCGGCATCTGCGGCCAGCTGACAAAACCTCTCCATCTGTTTATGAGACAGAGTGTCAGCCACCCCGTTACTCACCCCAGGAACATGCTTGGCTAAAAACAAAATGTTAAGCCACAAACAGTGCAGAGTGAAGGGCCTCACGAATCTCATAACCCGGCCAGATTTGGATGAAAGGGAATTAATGACGTGGACCACCGCCATATTATCACACCAAAGATGGACAGTGTGATTGGCCATATCCTTCTCCCACAGCCAAACCGCGACTAAAATAGGAAAGAACTTGAGAAACGTAAGATCCCGGTTCACACCAACCTTTACGCAGGAGTCAGGCCAACTATCCGCTCACCAATGTCCACGGAAATAGACTCTAAAACCCAAGGAACCAGCAGCATCAGACATGACCTGAAGCTCAGCTTCGAGCCTCATGTCGTCCCTCCAAAAAGAGATTCCATTAAAGGACTCCAAAAATTCCTGCCAAACCCTCAAATCATCCCTCATGCTGCAGGTGACCCTAGTTCTATGCTGAGGCAAGCATAACCCTGCCATAGCATCGCACAGCCTAAGAAAAGCCCTCCCAGGAGTAACCACTTTGCAAGCAAAGTTGAGGTGCCCAACTAGCTGCTGCAACTCCAACAAAGTAACCTTCCTTTTAAGAAGAAAGGTAGAAATCCTAGCCTTCAGCTCCACTATTTTCTGAAGAGGCACCCTAGACAACTGCGCAATAGTGTCAATCTCAATCCCCAAAAAGGTCAACCTCTGGGTCAGACCTTCAGTTTTCTCAGGAGCTAAAGGAACCCCAAGCTCTGCCACCAGCTCAACAAAGCCAGACAGCAACTGCTCACAATGTCCAGTCCCCTCGGGACCCACAAAAAGATAGTGAACGACATCCTGCAAACCCACTTTCTTCCTCACAGCCCATTCAAAAAATGTGCTGAAACGCTCGAAAGCCGAACATGACACAGAGCAGCCCATTGGCAATGCTCTATCCATGTAAAATTGACCCTCAAAAGAAAACCCTAGAAGTTCAAAATCTTTGGGATGGACAGGTAAAAGGCGAAACACAGACTTAATGTCGCATTTTGCCAATTCTGCCCCCACCCTGCAATGCCTCACCACGGCAATAGCCTGGTCAAAGCTGGTGTACCAGGATCCCATCATTCACGGACTTCCCCTTAGGAAAAGACAAATGGTAAATCAAATGAAATTCACCAGGCGCCTTTTTAGGCAGCACACCCAAAGGTGAGACTCTAAGAGTACTCACTGGAGGATGTGAAAAATGACCCAGTATCCTTCCCTCAGCCAGCTCTTTTGCAATCTTGTCCCTAACGACCTGCTCCAAGCCCTGAACTGACTTAAGGTTTCCTGACATAAACGGACCCTGAAAAGGGAACCTAAACCCAACTTTAAAACCTTCTAATAAATACAAACTATCAACCCTTCGAGGGTACCTCAACAGCCACTGCTCAAGAGGTCCCACTCTTATCGGGCTGGGCCCCTTTCTTAGCTGGAAAGGCACCTCCGCTTTTGCCAGGCTTCTTCGTATTTTTACGCCCACAGGCTCTAGGGCAGTTGTCAAATGAGTGGGAACCACCACACATGGGGCACTCATGACTGAACTGGCACACCTTCCTATTACATACCCCAAGGGATCCAAATTCTCAGCAGAGCATGCGGGGTTGAACCGCCTGCCCCGCTGCACCGCGGGGAGAGCCTGATGAACCAGCAGCAGATATGGATGACCTACTCACCAAGTGACCACTATCAGAGCGATCACCCAGGGCAGCCCTCATCCTAAATTCCTGGTCATATTGTAACCAGGCTGGTCCACTAAAGGATATATAGCCTTTATAAATTACATCCAAATACTGGAACAGGGATGCTGCCTGCCATGGCTGCGCCCTTGCAATCACCCCTGCATAAATACAGAACCCAGGAAGCCAATTAGCCCAGGTCCTGTCCACCTTCCCTTTTTTCAATTTTTCCTTCTCTTTCTCATCCAATTCCTCCTTTTCTTTTTTCTCAACCTCCCAAAAGAGAAGAGAAAAAATATCTACATACTTCCCTTTTAATATTTTTTCCCTAGTAGCGGGAAGCAAGTGGTCCCCCAGCGGCAAGGCAACCTCCCCAAACGGCAAAGCAGCAAAAGGCACCATCACATATTATGAGGGTTCCCCCATAAAGGAACCAGCCATGCCAGGATGCCCTGCACCCGGATACACACTAGGAACACCTTGCCCACATGGCCAAGCCCCATTCTGAAACGCGCCCAATGCAGAGAAGGCAGGCGCCCCTGCGCTTGACATGGAAGCGCCCTGCCCGGCCGCTGAAGCAGGCCCCCATGCTCCCCATGGCCAAACCTGCCCAGGCCCCGCCTGTAAATTATCACCCGACCTACCTCCGAATCCAGCAGGAACCAATGGCAAACCGACCCCTGATGCTCCAGCCACTTCCATCAAGCCCATATCCAGACCACAAAGGCCAGCGTTCCTGCCAGGCATGACTCCACCAGACCTGCCCTCAAGAATAGACAGCCTGGTGAGAATACTCACCTGCTTACCCTTCTTAGATTGCCTCACACCATCCTCCCCACCTGGAGAAAGGAAGCCCACTGCCTGTTCCAATGCTCTCAGTCTACAAGCAATATTGGAATCAACCACCATATCACCCTCCTCAGCAGAAGAGGATAATGGCGGTAGTGGCCTTTTCGCAGGAGCCTTGGGCGCCTTAGGCTTTTTTCCTTTGGGCTTGCCCAACCCTTTTCCACCAGCCATCTAAATAGCAAGCACAAGACCACAAAATGGCCTCCTGCAGCTCCACTCTAAAATGGCTTCCCCCTGGAAGATGAAAGGGAACTCAAAATGGCCACAAAAGCTTATGCTGCACACCAATGTCCCCAGTAGGAGAAAAATGGGGGGAGGGGGAGGCTCTTCAAAATGGTCACCTGCCAACCTCAAGAGCAATAATAAAAAAAAACCAGGTTGCCCCACAGGCCCACCCCTCAAAAATTAAAAGGGGAAAGACCAACCTCTGGGCTCCACAACTCTTCCCCCAGCAGACCCCAAACCCTAGGCAGACTCAGCCAACAAGAAGGACAATGCCATGCCATCTACCGCCTCCAATGCCGCCACTAGCCCGCAGCACTGCAGCCGACGCTCCAGCCGATGCCGACACTCTAGCCAACACTTCACCCGCCACTGCCCAGTCGACTGACCCAACAAACCCCGCCGTCTAACCAAAAACAAAAGAAAAAGCCTCAGCCTCGGTCAATCATTTGCCAAGATGAAGGAGCCGACAAGGAGCGCAGATCTGACAGACTGTCAGATCCCGCCTTTTTCTCTGCACGCCGAAACGGGCGCCCCCTGACTCTTCCCATCCAGGGAAGCAAACTCTGCTCATGCAGCCTAGCAGCTACGCTGCAGTCTGCAAGCATAAGACTGTAAACCACTCTGATATTCTTCTATAATCTGGGGAGAAATCCAGATGGAAGAGCATTTTGGAAGTCTATGACAGTTTTTACGTATTAGAAGTGAAACACAGACTGGGATAGTCAATCTCCATTCCACTGTTTCCCAGACTTTTCATAATTATGACATTTTGTGTGTGAATTAAAATTGGACGAACACTTTTTTCCTTAATAATAAAAAAGTCTTTTAAAGTACCTAATTTTTGGAGTGTCTATTAATTAGGGCTGAAAGATATGCAGATGACAAATACTTGCCATTAGAATCTGGTAGCCTTCTCTGGTCAAGAAACTGAAACTTTTGTTCTTTTATACGTGCTACTCAAATTATGCAAATACAGTGCACATCAGGTTTTTATAGAGATAAAAAGGGAGAGGGGAGAATTATGCTGTAAATCATTTTGGTTCTTCATTGGGGATGAAAGTAGAGTATGATTTTTTTTTAAGTAACTAAGGTGGGCTTTCTGATAGACAAAAGTTAATGCACTTTGTTCTTTTGTCAGTATTGGGAGAGCTATTGTATAACATTAAACAAATTAACTTTATCTACTCACATCCCTGATTTAATAGATCTATAGCAGGTAGGTTAGCCAATATAATGAAAAAAACATAATTCTTGACTTAAAGATGATTACGTTCAATAGTCATAGTGTATCTATATAGTGTTTTAGAAAGCCCATGGGGAACTTCTTTCTACTAGGAAATGCTAGTAAAAGGCTTATAAAGGCACAATACAATGGATGCAGAAGATATTACATTACTGTCATTAGAATGTCTATATTGATTCAGTTATTACATGTCAAGAGATAATAGCTTTATGGGCAAGCATATTTATTTAACAGAATTAATGAAATGTAGTGCAGAGTGGAGACAAAAATGAGTCAGATGCCCCCCTTAGTTTAATTTTGTTAATGAATCTTAAGAAAATATGCAACAGGCACAAGGCAAAAAAAAATACAAAGTACAAAAGCGTAGGGTTGGATCTGAACCATAGGGTTGGATTGAAAGGGATTCTTCTATGGCAAAAGAGGTACTTCAATGGACAGAGCCCCCCTTTTTTGAGCTAGAGAAGAAAGGAAGATAAGAAGGGATTACCTTTGAGCCAACCAGAGTTTTATGCACCTTAATTGATATGAAATATATATGTATTTACTCATGCTTTGCAAATATGATTCTGCACAAAGGTCCAGATGCCTTGTCTTTATTTATTTATCTACATAGGGCAAATAGGTCAAACCCTATGCTAAAGGATAAATGAACACAAATTTGACATCAAGAATCACAAAACTGAGAAACTTGTAGGAGAACATTTCAGTCTCCCAGGGATCTCAATAGGGGAACCTCATTTTTTATTGCTGTTTTATTGCAAAAGAATTAAGGAACAGACCAGAATGGGAGATTGATAAATTACAAGTTATGACAACACTCAGGATAATTGAACCCCCAGGGCTTAACAGAGATATTGAATTCTTGTCTCACTACACATGCTAAGGCACTTAGTTTTTGCTTATACCCAGAATTAAACTTCGTTAATCTTAAAAGTGCCTTAATTCTCACATCTGGTTTTTTAAAATTATTTTATTATCTGTATGGCAATTTGCTGTTATTCACAGGTCTTATAAACTGCTTTAATCCAATCCAATTTTAGTTATACTTACTGCTCAGTTGCTTACTCATCAGGTGATAACAGATGGGCATTTTGGGGCAAATGGGTGGTGTCCCAAATTGGGTCATCCTGAAGCCTCCACACGCTCCCCCGCAATCCATCCCCATCCCAACATGGGCATGTTCAGATGGCTGTTGCGCACCATTCCCATCACTCAGCTTCCCCATACATTTTCAGTCAGATGTGACTTGGGGTGGCTTGGCAGTTTCACACCATCAAGGCACCTCGCTTGTGCCCTTCTGCTTCCAGATGCCAAGGAGGCGACTGGCGTGTGGCTCAAAAATTTGCTACCACTTTGGAAGTGGTAGCTTTTTGAGTTGCACTGAAGTTTCTCCCTTCCCCAAGCCTTGCTTTCTTCAGGTTCCACCTTCCCCCTCCCCCAAAAAAATCTCCAAGTAGTTCTCAACTCAGAGTTGGCAACCCTAGACTTGATTAGATCACATTCTATTGGGTGTAAACAGATTTCAAGATGCATCGGAGACTCCTGGGGCAAAAAAGCAAAGCAAAAAACACATAAAAGCTAACAATCCATCCGTCTATCTAATACTGTGTGTGTAGCAGACATATTTTATAATATAGTGGGTTCAATAGGGTGACCATAATGTCTGAAGGCCAGCCAGGGACACCTTTTGGGGGGGGGGGGAAGGTAGGGGTGCGCGCGCGCAAAGCGCGTGCACCGCCGGAAACAGGAAGTGACATCACTTCCGGTGACGTCATGCCACCGCCGGAAACAGGAAGTGACACCACTTCCTGTGACATCATTTCCCCGCGTCACCTGCCAGAAACGGGAAGTGACATCACTTCCTGTGACATCACTTCCCCCAAATGACATCATTTCCCCCAAATGCCACTGCCGGAAACAGGAAGTGACTTCACAGCACTTCCTGTGACGTCCCCAAAAATCCCCCAAATATCACCGCCGGAAACAATTTTGTTCTCAAATCCTGTATATACTTCATCAGTATATGGGATAAGGCACTTTCTCAACTGTGCTGCATAATGCAGCCTATTTATTTTGTCCTGTTTGCTCTGTTGGCTCTATCTGCGCCACCTTCATCACTTTCGGGGTGTGGATTCCCCAGTGGGGTGGTCTCGCGACTCCCTCCGCCGGCTGTTTCTGATAGCCCTGCGCCCCCTCTTTCATTTGATATGTGTCCCGTGCGGGTGCCACCCTCCCGCCAGGAGATGCCGCAAAATGAGCCCCCTTGAGGCTTATGGCGGCAGGGCTCGGGGGAAGCGAGCTAGACTGCTGTTCTTTTGAGGGGTCATAGAGTGTTTCGAGCCCGTCCCTGTGGCATCGGTCCCATCATTGTGGGACCCAGGGGGCCGGCGCAGCGGCACACCGAAGCAGCCTGTCACTAATAACACAGGTCGAGATACAGGACAGGAACCCGGAAGTGACCGACAGGCTGCTTCAGCGTGCTGCTGCGCCGGCCCCCTGGGCCCCACAACGATGGGACCGATGCCACAGGGACGGGCTCGAAACACTCTATGACCCCTCAAAAGAACAGCAGTCTAGCTCGCTTCCCCCGAGCCCTGCCGCCATAAGCCTCAAGGGGGCTCATTTTGCGGCCTCTCCCGGCGGGAGGGTGGCATCCACACGGGACACATACTAAATGAAAGAGGGGGCGCAGGGCTATCAGAAACAGCCGGCGGAGGGAGTCGCGAGACCACCCCACTGGGGGATCCACACCCCGAAAGTGATGAAGGTGGCGCAGATAGAGCCAACAGAGCAAACAGGACAAAATAAATAGGCTGCATTATGCAGCACAGTTGAGAAAGTGCCTTATCCCATATACTGATGAAGTAAATACAGGATCTGAGAACAAAATTGCACCAGAAGACACAAACACAAAGCTCCCTTACACTGAATCAGTGCTTGGGTCCACCAAAGTCAGTATTGTCTACTCCAGTCACAAACACAAAGCTCCCTTACACTGAATCAGTGCTTGGGTCCACCAAAGTCAGTATTGTCCACTCCAGTCACAAACACAAAGCTCCCTTACACTGAATCAGTGCTTGGGTCCACCAAAGTCAGTATTGTCCACTCCAGTCACAAACACAAAGCTCCCTTACACTGAATCAGTGCTTGGGTCCACCAAAGTCAGTATTGTCACATAAGAACATAAGAGAAGCCCTGTTGGATCAGGCCAGTGGCCCATCCAGTCCAACACTCTGCGTCACATAAGAACATAAGAGAAGCCCTGTTGGATCAGGCCAGTGGCCCATCCAGTCCAACACACTGTGTCACATAACAACATAAGAGAAGCCCTGTTGGATCAGGCCAGTGGCCCATTCAGTCAGGAAGGGAGGAGGGAGGGAGGGAAGGAAGGAAGGAAGGAAGGAAGGGAGGGAAGGAAGGAAGGAAGGAAGGAAGGAAGGAAGGAAGGAAGGAAGGAAGGAAGGGAGGAGGGAGGGAAGGGAGGGAGGGAAGGAAGGAAGGAAGGGAGGAGGGAAGGGAGGGAGGGAAGGAAGGAAGGGAGGAGGGAGGGGAGGGAGGGAAGGAAGGAAGGAAGGGAGGAGGGAGGGAAGGGAGGAGGGAGGGAAGGGAGGGAAGGAAGGAGGGAAGGAAGGAAGGGAGGAGAGAGGGAGGGAAGGAAGGGAGGGAAGGAAGGAAAGAAGAAAGGAAGGAAGGGAGGGAGGATGGAGGGAAGGGAGGGAGGGAAGGAAGGGAGGAGGGAGGGAAGGGAGGGAGGGAAGGAAGAAAGGAAGGGAGGAGGGAAGGGAGGGAAGGAAGAAAGGAAGGAAGGGAGGAGGGAGGGAAGGAAGGGAGGAGGGAGGGAAGGGAGGGAAGGAAGGAAGGAGGGAAGGAAGGAAGGAAGGAAGGAAGGAAGGAGGGAAGGAAGGAAGGGAAGAGGGAGGGAAGGGAGGGAGGGAAGGAAGGAAGGAAGGAGGGAGGGAGGAAGGAGGGAAGGAAAGAAGGAAGGCCAGCCGCCCCCCCTCCGCCAGCCGCCCCCCCCTGCCAGCCGCCCCCCCCCCCGCTTTTGGCTTACCTTGATCCAGGGTGGTGGCGGCCTCTGCGGGCCTCTGGAGGCCCTCCAGGGACCCACGGGGGCCTCTCCACTGCCGGCGCTGGCCTCTGGAGGCCTCCAGGGACCAGCGCTGGCCTCTCCGCGGGCCTCTGGAGGGCCTCCAGGGACACGCGGGGGCCTCTCCGCGGCCTCGGCGGGCCTCTGGAGGCCCTCCAGGGACCCGCGGGGGCCTCTCCACTGCCGGCGCTGGCCTCTGGAGGCCTCCAGGGACCAGCGCCGGCCTCTCCGCGGCCTCCGCGGGCCTCTGGAGGGCCTCCAGGGACCCGCGGGGGCCTCTACGCAGCCTCCGCGAGCCTCTGGAGGCCCTCCAGGAACCCGCGGGGGCCTCTCCACTGCCAGCGCTGGCCTCTGAAGGCCTCCAGGGACCAGCGCCGGCTGCTCCGCAGCCTCTCCGCGGCCTCCGCTGGTCGCTGGAGGCCCTCCAGAGACCAGCGGAGGCCGCGGAGAGGCCTTCGCTGGTCGGCGCTGGTCGCTGGAGGCCCTCCAGAGTCTCTGGAAGGCCTCCTGGGACCAGCGCCGGCTGCTCCGCGGCCTCCGCTGGTTGCTGGAGGCCCTCCAGAGTCTCTGGAGGGCTTGCAGCGACCAGCGGAGGCCGCGGAAAGGCCTCCGCCACCGCCGCCGGGCCCCTGCGCACGCGCAGGGACGCTCCCTCCCTCACTCGCCGCCTTCCCCGCTGGCGCCCGCGGCCCACCGCCTCTGAGGCTGGCTAAACCGGGACCTCTAAATGGTCCCGGTATAGCCAGCCCGGGAGGCGGGAATAGGGGGCCAGAACCGGGACATTCCCGGGCGCCCGGGACGGTCTGGCCACCCTAGGGTTCAATGAATGGAAAAGGCAAGATGTAAGTGATCATCAGCTCTTTATTATGTACAGCATAAGGCAGCCTCCACGCCAAGACTGCAAAAGGGGCCAGCAGGGCCAACTATATTTACACATCAGGGTTCCCACACAAGCATGCTATTGGACCATTCAAACCAGCAGGGGGCCCGTGATTGAAGCAATTCAGTTCTCACTTGAGTTCACATAAACAACATATTTGTTAGAACAAAGCAGGAGTCAAGTAGTACCTTTAAGACCAACCAATTTTTATTCAGAACATAAGCTTTCGTGTGCTCTCTAAGCACACTTCATCAGACTAGCAGAGCAGGTATTGTGGGCTGAAATACATGCAGTTTGTTGATGAAGAGAACTGTGGTCACATGGTAAGACGGTCATTTGGTCTGGATAGCCATACTCAGATTAGGGATATTGGCCCTTATCTGAGTATGGCTATCCAGACCAAATGGCCAAGCCACACTGTCTCACCATGTGACCACAGTTCTCTTAATCAACAAACCGCATGTATTTCAGTCCACAATACCTGCTCTGCTGGTCTGATGAAGTGCGTGTAGAGAGCATACGAAAGCTTACATTCTGAATAAAAATTGGTTGGTCTTAACGGTGCGGCTTGACTCCTGCTTTGTTCTACTGCTTCAGACCAACACGGCTGCCCACTTGGATCCATCAACATATTTTTTAGCCCCAGGGCTTGTCTAAAGTTTGGAAACTGCTTTAAAGTAAAGGTAAGTTGGTAGTGCATGAAAATAATATTATTTCATGTAATTTGTGATTTAAAAACAAAACTTTTGTATTAGTGATATGGATATGCATAATGACACAGCACTGCTAAAATAAAATCCGATGTAACTGAATATAAAATTGTATCAATGATCTTTTTCTGGGTCATTTTTTTTATTTTTATCAGTGTTGTGGAACTCATGGAGAGTCACCTTAAATCCCCAGAGAAAGATGAATGTAAATATTTCAATGCAAAATAAATCTATTGATCAGTAATATGCCATATAAAAGCAATTTTGGTGTGACTGTACGTGTGATCAATAACGTTTACTTTTTTGCATTGTTTCATTAACAAGCATGTAAACATTGGCAGTATAGAATGTGGAGGAACCGAAAGCTACAGCAAATGAGTGGCTCAGTTCCGGAATTAATGTTAGAAATTCTCCTACTTAAAGCGGCATCAATAACAAAGGGAGAAACTCTAGAACATTAAGGGAACAGAATGAGAAAAATCTAGTCATTCCCAGTTAGGACATCCCTTCCCAGACAAAACATTGAAGGGATTTAATAAAAAAAGTCAAAGATTTTCAAGGAGACTAGCAAAAATTCTTATAAGGATCTCAAAAATCCTAAATCAGTATGTAGGAGGATAATTGGTTATACTCATTTATTTACTCTACACTGAGAGCTGAGTTTCAGTGAAGGGGGGAAACGTTATGTAATTTTCTTATTGTATATTATTTTTCAAGCCAAATTGTTTCACTGGCTAGCCCAACTTGTATAACTTCAGGTTTTGATTTCTCTTTTTAATATGGGCATATGGCAAGAAGACCACCTATCACCAGGGTTATTTGGCCATAAGAATAACATGGGTTTTTTTGTTTTTTTAAAAAACCCTTTCCAAATAGTACAAAGTATGTTCAGAGACAGCCAATTATCAGCAGGAGAACACAGGAAGCCCAAATGAATTGATACAAAACTCAAATGTCATGCAAGATGATGGAGAAAGAAAATTCCTGTTTCTTCTCTTTCTTCATGTTCAGCATAGGGGTTCCTCCCCTCCCCTGTGTGCTAACAGCTTCCAGTTAAAAATCTTCTTTCACAAATTAACACATTTCTTCTGTGTATAATTTTTTTAAAAGATATGCAGGTTGTTACAGGACTCAGCAATGCCAGCAGTTTGCAGATGGGCTCAGAGATGTTGTCTGAAAGAAAAGAGGTTGGAAATATGCTGACTGGTAGGGTTTAGTGGCAAAGACCCACACTTCCCCATGGGAGTCATGACTGATTTAGAAACATGAAAAGAGATGAGTCCATTGGCAAGGGAATAGCAATCTGCTAGATAGGGTGCAAACGACTGAGCTGACAAAATGCTTCTTGGAAAGTAGCTTCTAGAAGGACTTTCTGCCGGAGAGGCTGTAAACAAAAATAAAATCTTTTATCGACAGGGGATTTGATCCTAATGTGAGTGAAGGATGAAATGCATTGGATAACAGAACTAGAGATGAAGTGGATGAGCCAGGGCAAACAAGTGGTAGTCATATCATTACTGAGGCAATACATGGCTATTTCTCAATGAGAAGTCATAAAATTAACTGTCTACTAAGGATGACACTTGGGGGAAAAAATCTTCTTTGGCATTTCAAGTTCCAATTCAATTATACTAGATGGTTAAAAACAACAGCAACAACTGAGAGCCAGTTTGGAGTAGTGGTTAGAAGCACGGACTGTAATCTGGGAGAACTGGGTTTGATTCCTGATTTGTCCACATGCACCTCCTGGTGTGACCTTGAGTTAGTCCCAAGTTCTTTCAGAGCTGTTCTCTCAGGAGCAATTATTGAAAGAGCTCTCTCAGCTCCACCTACCTCACAGGATGTCTATTGTGGAGAGGGGAAGGGAAAGGTGACTGTAAGCCACTCTGAGACTCTTGAGTGAAGGGCAGGGCATGAATCCAATCTCTTCCTCCTCCACAGTCTGAGAAATGGTGGGTTTAACAATAGCGTTTTTAAGAACAGTAGAGATTGGATTTACACCAAATTTGGTCATAGCTTCAGAGAATAGCCATGTTGGTCTATGGTAGAACCAAAGGTGGAATTCTAGCAGGAGCTCCTTTGTATATTAGACCACACCCCCTTAATGTAGCCAATCCCCCAAGAGTTCACAAAAAGAGGTAAGCTCTTGGAGGATTGGCTACATCAGGGTGTGTGGCCTAATATGCAAAGGAGCTCCTGCTAGAATTCCACCCCTGGGTAGAACTGCTAGATTCAAGTCCAGAAGCACCTTAGAGACCAACAAGATTTTCAGAGTATGAACTTTTCAGCTCCTGGGAGCCTTAGATCTCGAAAGTTCATTCCCTGAAAAGCTTGTTGGTTTCTAAGGTGCCACTGGACTCAAATCTACACATTCAAATTTGGTCATGATTCTCTTGCTCGAAAGTCATGAGGTCAAGAGGGAGAAAGAGGGATGTAGTGCACAGGGAAAGAAGACTGAAGAAAATTTGCTGGCAATTTTGACTTAGTTTATGCATAAGGTGCGAATGGCCTTGGGAGAAGCCAGTTTTCTGTATCATTAAATATAACAAAATAATAATAAAAAAAATAAAGTTGTTCAGTGTTAAGTGGTGTGAGATTCGTACAGTTTATGCTTGTTAGGAGGAAAGTAGCATGATAAAGTTACTTTTCAAGTAGCTTCTGAAAAATGCAAAAGGTTTAGAAGTGCATCCAAAATGTTTGAGATCCACTAAGCAGAAGTGAAAATTCATACAAGGGAACACTTACTCCCTTATGACTTCTGTCCTATACACATAAATTTCACTCAAGTCAGTAGAGTTTATTTACTTTCAAATAAACGTGCATGGGATTAGATTTGATATTCCATAACTGTTTCTAGGATCCACAGATTTACAGTGGACTCCCAAACAGAGTTACACCCTTCTAAAGATGGAGCTTTTGCCCAGCAGGGCTTCTGCTTGGCCACTGGAGATCTGATGGGCTGAGCAGATTCAAAAGGACTTTGCTGATTGGTTCTTGAATAAAAGACCAGCAATGAAGTCTAAGGCTGCTACACAGTGGAAGGAAATGGCAGACTGCCTCTGAATCAGTGTTCCCTCTGAGTTAGTGTGAGCTAGCTCATGGTTTTTTAGATTCCAGCTCACACATTTTTGTCCTAGCTTGGGAAAAATGGCCACAGAGCAAGCTAATTTATGCAGTAGCTCACAACTTCAATGCCAGTAGCTCACAAAGAAGAATTTTTACTCTCAAGACTCCACAGCTTAGAGGGAACATTGCTCTGAATGTGTCTTGCCTCGAAAAACGTAGAGGGTTACCATAATGTGGTTGTGACTTGATAGCAAAAAAATTAATAAGAATAACTTTATTGTAGTGTAAACCAATAACTTTATTTTAGTGTAAGCCATTTATCACACATGTGTTGTTGTTGTTCAGTCACACAGTCAAGTCTGACTCTTTGCAACCCCATGGACCAAGTCACACCAGGCCCTCCTGTCTTCCACCATCCTCCAAAGTCTGCTCAAATTCATGTTAGTTACATCAGTAATGTTGTCCAGCCATCTCATCTTTTATCGTCCCCTTCTTCTTTTGCCTTCTGTCTTTCCCAGCATCAGGGTCTTCTCCAGTGAGTGCTCCCTTCTCATTTGCTGGCCACATGTACACAATCCCATTCCACAACACATTATCAGTCATGAAATAAAATTCCTGCTTTTTGAAATAAATACCAGTTGACCAAATCACAGAAATAGACTTGCCATCCAAGGCATCTTCCCATCTCATTCTTGGACTTTGGATGCAACTGATATTTTTATATCTATATTTATGCAAGTGATAAAACAAGTATGTCTTTTAAAAAAAAATTCATGTACATATTTGGAACATGTATTGGTGAGATTAGTGTACTATGTGAACTCATGAACAATTAGGTAAAAAAGAAAAAAAAGACAATTCCCTCCCCTCCCCCCATATTCTAAGAACTTCTTTGATTCTAGGATTAAGTATATAGAGTTAAATATACAGTTCAATATATTAAGTATATAGAGTGTTACAGTTCAATAACAGATAATTAATATAATCTAATTACTGCTAAACTAATGGTTTGAGAAACATTTTCTATGTTTTTTTTCTATGTTAATCAAGCCATCCAGCATGAGATACATTTTCATACATTTCCTGACATTTGGTTGCAGAGACATTCTGCATATATAAGTTCCATTATGCTACTATTTGTCTACTTCTATTACTGATGTAGCATAGCTTTACCTCCCTGCATTTTACTTTCTCAACAACTCTTTTGAAGTAGGCTACCCTAAGGAAAAGTGCCTGGTCCAAGGTTAACCATGAATGCTGATGAAAGATATGAATCAAGGTTCTCCTGACTCTTTGCATTCCATTCCAACTAGTAACTGCTAATAGACATAAATTCCTGGAATAGTACCCTATACTTTGTCTGCCAGCTGGTTCCATTAATCTCATTTATTTAAGCTTCAAATTTCACATACATTGAACTTGAGCTGGATCCCCAAAAAGCTTGATTTCCCATATTTGAGAGACGTTCACCGTTTACTGCCTCTCTAGCCTCTCTGGAAATTGCCATGAACCTACAGTGTTCAAACAGTGCAAGCGTGTGGGGCAGTGTGTCAAGTGATTGCATTGCAAACATGATGCTAGCTGCACAGCAAGCCAACACAAGCAAACAGCGGCCAATGTTTTGCTTAAATTAGGTCCATGTTTCAGCAGCTTCAGATAGATCAACCATGCTCAGGCCATTTTTGTAGGAAGCAAATTGCCCAAGGTTTGTAGGAAACAAATTGCCATGTGCAAATTGCCAAGTTGGGGGAGTCCAATACACAAGAAAGGATTTCTAGATTTGCTAAATGAAAATGCTAGATTCTTAGGAACATTTGGTTGGATCCAAAGAAGTTGTTCTACCTGGCGGGGGGGGGGGGGATGGAACACAGTATTTTCAAATACAAAATACTTCTCTGAGAGTCTTACCTTTGGACATATTCCCTTCCATATTGAGTGGATAATTGGTCTGTCAAGATTAATGTTGTCTAATCTGGTTAGCAGGAGTGGTCCAGACTCTCTTTCGCATAACCTACTACCTGATCTTCTTCTTCTAGCTTTGCATACCAGGAGCTGAACCTGGGACCTTCTGCATGAAAAACAGAAAAACTGGGACCTTCTGCATGAAAAACTGGGTTACACAACTTCACATTGTGAAGTTGTGTAACCCAGTCCAGTTGAAAATAATAAAAAGGAACTGATCCTTCAGGACAGCACACTACATATCAGAATACTAGAACTAGGGAAGGGGCTGTGGCTCAGTGGCAGAGTGTCTGCTTTCCATGTGGAAGTTCCCAGGTTCAGTCCCCAGCATCCTCAGCCAAAAGGATCACATAGGAGGTGATGTGAAAGACCTCTGCTTGAGACCTTGGAGAGTTACTGCCAGGCTGAGTAGACAATACTGACTCTGAGGGACTGATGGTCAGATGCAGTATAAGGCAACTTCATGTGTCCATGCATCTTTCTGTTGGTAAGGAACTAGCTGCCAGGGGCTGACAGCCTTTCAGCCTTTACATGTTCTTCAGCGTATGCTTATTCAGTGTAATAAAGGACAAAATAGGACCTCTTGTTTGTGTGTGGTGGGGGGGAAGCTAATTAGATGAGATTCTGTTTGTGGTTCACTCCTGCAAAAGGCTGAGCTGTTTATTTTACAGATAATGCGTATATAAATCAAGGAAACAAAATGGCCACACTGACAGGGTTGCTGTAGGTTTGCTGAATAATGCCAGCTGTATCCAGGCAACACTAATGTCTGAGTCAGAAAAGTCCATGTGAGGAATTTGTTTACCTTCCAGAGAAGCCCTGGCGGTAGTACTCATAGACCTCAGAAGAACAGGCCATAATAAAACAGGATTATATTATTGGAAGTTAATAAAGTTCAAGCCACCTTGCAGAGAGAGCAAAGGGTGCAATTTATGAAGGATGCTCATGTACTTGGAGATTAAAAATAATGGACTGGAATCAGCAAATAAAAACACACCTTGGTTTTAGGAAGTGGTTGTGATAGAGCTACTGTAAAGGATGCCACTTTGGCTGAAATTGTATATACAGTTATTAAGGCACAAGTGGACATCCCATTAATTTTACAATGAATGTGTTGGATAATCACCCTTACCATGTTCCATCATGACAATCCGATGTGAGCCAATGTCCAGGTGTGTTCAGTTCAGCACTGATTGACATAATGCCTGACATATAGATGATGCCTGCCAAACAGGTTTTTCATCATATTTCACAAAATGGTGTAGACATGAAAATTCTGCTGATCTAAACAGACATAAGCAGGACTAATTAGAATACTGAACAGCAAGATTATTTTACACTGTATCTATTTATGACTCATTAGAGAGCTAGTTTGGTGTAGTGGTTAAGTGTGCAGACACTTATCTGGGAGAACTGGGTTTGATTCCCCACTCCTCCACTTGCAGCTGCTGGAATGGCCTTGGGTCAGCCATAGCTCTTGCAGAAGTTGTCCTTGAAAGGACAACTTCAATGAGAACTCTCTCAGCCCCACCTACCTCACAGGGTGTCTGTTGTAGGGGAAGAAGATAAAGGAGATTGTAAGCCACTCTGAGACTCTGATTCAGAGAGAAGGCTGGGATACACATCTACAGTTGTCTTCTTCTTCATTTTAGCCAATTTGTGACTTTCTGGTCTGTTTGAACAAGTGACTTCCAAACAGGGCAATGGCAAGGCAAATGAAGAGCAAAACTTCGCTAGGCTTTAGGAAAATGTACGTAATAAACTTATTGTATGTGAAATATTTTGTTATGAAGGAATACATTGACACAATCTCAATCAGTGACAGATGAGTCAATGAACAGTCCGTTGAAAAATCAAATACCTGATAATAACTTGCAAGTAGGACAAAGTTGGAGTCCAGTAGCACCTTTAAGACCAACCAAGTTTTATTCAGGATGTAAGCTTTCATGTGCATGCACACTGTCCAACCCAAGAAATGGTATCTAAACCAAACTGGTTGTTCTTTCAATTTGTTAATTATACTATTTTGGCATAGATTTTGGCTTGGTACTATTTTGCATGCTTAATCACTACCCACCAGCGGTATGTAACTCTGCTCACTGTACCCATTTCATTGTCTGATGAAGTGTGCATGCACATGAAAGCTTACATTCTGAATAAAACTTTGCTGGTCTTAAAGGTGCAACTGAACTCCAACTTTGTTCTATTGCTTCAGACCAACATGGCTGCCCACCTGGATCTATCTGGCAAATAGGACATTAGATGAATCAGAAGGAGTTTAAGTGTGGTAGTAGAAAGTGTTATCAAGTATCATATGGTGACCCCTCATGAGGTTTTAAGGCAAAAGATGAATGTCCTGTGTGTAGTACTCTTGAATGTCTTCGATGGTCTCCCATCCAAGTACTAATCAGTGCCCAAATCTGATGTGAATGTGCTTGCTTGGACCACCCAGGTCAGTTCAGTTCAAGCAGTCATAGGCATAAGCAGGGCTTTTTTGTAGAAAAAGGCCAGGAGGAACTCATTTGCATATTAGGCCACACCCCTGACATCACCATTGTTTCGCACAGGGCTTTTTTTGTAGAAAAAGGCCAGCAGGAATTTATATGCCTTTATATTATATTAGGCCACACCCCCTGACACAAAGCCAGCCAGAACTGCTTCTCTGTGTGTTCCTGCTCAAAAAAAGCCCTGGGCATAAGTCTCAATGGAACTAACTTCCATGTAATCCTCAGATGAGAGCTCAGTGACAGAGCTTTTGTTTTATATAGCTCATGTCTATATAACCTCAGGTTTAATCCCTGACAACCAAAAGTTGGGAGTTGTTGGGAGAACATTCGAGTTAGAGAAGTTTTCTCATCCTGATTTATTCCCAATGTATGTATTTCCAAAGTAGATGATGTATTAGGGATTGTCTATTTTATGTTTTCCATATTTATGTTCTGCTCATATTTTATGTTTTCCATATTATGTTCTGCTCATTCAACAGTGATGAGTGGAGCCAATTTTAAATTACTTGTCCTTTTTTCAGTTCCCATTGCCACAGTGCTTCTTGAACATCAGCAGTGGTTGGAGAAATCTATGTGCCCAGATATGCACATACAAGGGACTGCTGGAAAAACAGGAAGGCTGCAAAAACTCACTTTATTGCAATGAGGGCAGTGGAAGTTCACATTTCAAAGTTGTGCACACAATTTTTGTTTTAATTATGCATGTACACCTGGGCCAGAGTCTTGATGACTTGGTCAAGTGATTAACGGTGAACATATTGTGGCTCAAATGTAGATAAAAGCCAGTGATGCTATGTGGTAAGGCTGAGATCCTAGAGCAGGGGTGTCAAATGACCAGCCTATGGGCCAGAACCAGCCTGCCCAGGGCTTTAACCAGGCCCACCAAGCTATCCCCCCCCCTTCTGTCCTTAACCTTTCAAGCTCCGAGGGTCCTGAAGTTCCCTGCTCTTTTTGCCTTGTCTGGCTGCAGAATGAAACAAAGCTGTAAAGAAAACACTGAGTGGATTTTCCACTAAGGTCTCTGTGCCCAGATAGTTAGGACCCAGAGACCTTAATGGAAAATCCATTCCATGTTTTCCTTGCAACTTTGTCTGTGCTGTTTCACTGTTCCTATAGTCCGGCTAAAGCTAATGCTTCCTGAAGCTGCGTCCTTGCAAATAAAGGGTTGATGCTTTGAGCTCACTTGTCTCTGCTCAGTGGACTTGGGAACCGGTGCCTAGTGAGTACTCTAACTTGGGAACCCTAGAGGGTATAAGGCTGGACCGGTATTAACAGAGAGCTCAGGAGTCTTGTTGGTTCTGGTCAGGGGTGGAATTCTAGCAGGAGCTCCTTTGCATATTAGGCCACACACCTCTGATGTAGTCAAGCTCCAAGAGCTTACAAGGCTCTTTTTTTTGCTACATAAGGGGTGTGTGGCCTAATATGCAAAGGAGCTCCTGCTAGAATTCCACCCTTGGTTCTGGCTCTTCTACTACACCATCAGATGAATACAATAGCCAAAAATGCATTTTTCCCCCGTTATGCCATTTACAGAAGCTGTCTCCTCATTGGGACTGATCCGTGCTACAGTAGCCTTGAGACTGTGACAAACTCTGTGGAGCTGCCCCTTGAAGATAATGCAGAAAACTACTATTGGTACAACTGTGGTGGCTCAGTTGCTGACTGGGCTAATCAATCTGATCAGGTTGCTCTTATTTTGATATTCCTCCAATAATGGCCTGTTGGTTTCCAGGTTTACTTTTCTACCCTAAGGAGTCTAAAGTGGCTCACAATCTCTTTCCCTTCCTCTCTCCACAAGATACCCTGTGAGGTGGGTGGGGCTGAGTGAGTTCTGAGAGAACTGTGACTGGCTGAAGGTCATCCAACTGGCTTCATGTGGAGGAGTGGGGCATCAAATCCGGTTCTCCAGATTAGAGTCTGCCACTCATAACCACTACACCGTGCTGGCTCAAGGTGCTGATTTTAATCTTTGTAGCTGTTTCTCCCCATATGAGCCCATGTAGCAATTCCTTAGCAGGGTGCTTCTCCAGCCTTTCTGCCTAAACGTGGGCTTTTTCTGCAGCTGCTCCCTGCCCATTATGGCAAGATGGCAATGCTCTTGATGATCTTCCAGCAAAGAGGAAGAGGAGGAGGAAGAAGAAGAAGAAGAAGTTTTTAATCTTTTGTATTCTGCTTCAGGGCTCCTTGGGAACAAGGGCATTTTAATTTTTAAAAAGTAATAAATATACCACAAAACACGTAATTTGACAGTCATCAGTTGTATGTTGCCTTCTTTATTCTTTGATTATTTTTTTTTTACTGTCATGTTGCAACCAATTTATGGTTCCCCCCCCCCCTGGGGTTTTCAAGGCAAGAGACATTCAGAGGTGGTTTGCTGTTGTCTTCCTCTGTGGAGCAACCCTCAGTTTCCTTGGTTGTCTCCCATCCACATACTGACCAGGACTGCTAAGCTCCTGAGATCTGAAGAGATCAGGCTGGCCTGGACTATCCAGATCATGGTGCTTTTTTTCGCAATACCAAAGAGTATCTGTTCTTTAGGGTTTTTTACATTTTCTGTTTTTCAGATGTTGCAAACCAAAAACGTGAGTGAGTGCTGCCTTTGGTGTCTAACAGAGAACCAGGACATGTTGCGGGTAAATATCCAGCTCTGTTCCTTTATATTTAACACCTATCTATGGAGGTGTCGGAAAGCTTTGTAAATCAGTTGAAAGACAATATGGCAACATTTTTTTCCTTGTCTTCACACCCACTTTGTTCATTTCTCGCTCTCTCTCCTCTAGGCTTGCTAAACCAGCTTCAGCTTTCGCTTAGTAAACTTCAGTTTGCTCGTTTCTTCCCTAAGATTAATAACTTCTCAGTGAAAAGTGTTGGAAGAGGAGAATCACTCACAACATAGAACTGGCCTGTAGCAACTGGCGGATGGAATGAAACACTGGTGATAAAAAGAGCACATGGTGCTCTTTCGGCACTTAAAAAAATCCTATAATTTGTGTTTGTTCAGCTGCAAAAGAGTAACCAGTGTTCTCCTGTGATATTAGATTGCCTTGAGCACCAGTGGCTGCAAAGCCCATGAGAAAAGACTCACCTGTTCCCATTCTTCCAAGCATGCACTAAATTTCTAAATTATTGACAATGTCTGTGGGTCTTAGGTTTCTCTTTAAAACTAGTTCAGGTAAACTCCACAGATGAGTGAAGCAAGGAAACTCCCACCCACCAAACCCACAACCACCACCACCCACTCTCACAACCAGCCAACCAACCACAAACACACACATGTGCATACATATATCTCACAAAAAAGGGAAAAGAAGAGAAACAGAATACATAGGCAATCTTATAGATATAAAAGCCTAACCATATGGGGGGCAACTCAACTACCCTCCCTATGGCTGAGCCGTGTGTTGATCAAAGAGAAATCCCACCATCCAGCCTCAGGGCAGATGCGGATTGGGCCACTCGAGAAACTGCTAGGCAGTGGCTGCTGCTAGGCAACTAAGCTTGGTTCTGTCAGTATAAGGCAATCAAGACTGATTCTGTCAGTAAAAGACAGGGGGAGGCCCTTTTCAGGCCTTTCTTGGCCTTGGGGGAGAACTCCTTGTGGCCAGTTCTGACTACGGTTGCCAACTCCAGATTGGAAAATTCCTGGAAATTCTGTGGTAGAGTCTACAGAACCCAGAGTTTGGGGAGGGAAGAGGCATCAGCTGAATATAATGCCACAGAGTTGACCCCCCAAAGCTGTTGTTTTCTCCAGGGGGAGACAGATCTACTGTCTACTGGAGTTCAGTTGTGATACCAGGAGATCTTCAGGCTCCACCTGGAGGTTGGTTATCAAACGGTTGGTCCTGGAACATTTAAAAAGAATGGATGTGATTTCTAAGAGTCAGCATGATTTTCTCAAAAACAAGTCATATCAGACTAACCTGATCTCTCTCTCTCTTTTTTTTTTTTTTTGAGAAAGTGACTACCTTGCTGGATCAGGGGAATGCTGTAGACATTGTTTATCTTGATTTCAGTAAGGCTTTTGATAAAGTTCCACATACTATCCTTGTTGACAAATTGGTAAAATATGGTTTGGCTCCTGTTACCGTTAGGTGGATCTGTAACTGGTTGACAGATCGCACCCAAAGAATGCTTGTGAATGGTTCCTCATCCTCTTGGAGAGGAGTGACAAATGGAGTGCCTCAAGGATCTGTCCTGAGACCTGTGTTGTTCAACATTTTTATAAATTATTTGGATGAAGGAATAAAGGGAATGCTGATTAAATGTGCAGATGATACTAAATTGGGAGGGGTTGGAAACACAGAAGAAGACAGAAATAGTATACAGGATGACTTTGACAGGCTGGAAAACTGGGCTAAAATCAATAAAATGAATTTTAACAGGAATAAATGTAAAGTTCTGCATTTAGGTAGGAAAAATCCAATGCATGGTTATAGAATGGGGGAGACTTGTCTTAGCAGTAGTATGTGCTAAAAAGATCTAGGGGTCTTAGTGGATCATATGCTGAACATGAATCAACAGTGTGATGTGGTGGCTAAAAAGGCAAATGCAATTTTGGGCTGTATCAACAGAAGTATAGTGTCCAGATCATGTGATGTGATGGTATCGCTTTACTCTGCTCTGGTAAGACCTCACCTGGAGTATTGTGTTCAGTTTTGGCGCCACATTTTAAGAAGTATATAGACAAGCTGGAACAGGTCCAGAGGAGGGCAACGAAGATGGGGAGGGGTCTGGAGACCAAGTCCTATGAGGAAAGGTGAAAGGAGCTGGGGATATTTAGCCTGGAGAAGAGGCAGCTGAGAGGTGATATGATCACCATCTTCAAGTACTTGAAGGGCTGTCATATAGAGGATGGTGTGGAATTGCTTTCTGTGACCCTGGAAGGTAGGACCAGAACCAATGGTTGAAATTATATCAAAAGAGTTTCTGGCTCAACATTAGGAAGAACTTCCTGACTGTTAGAGCGATTCCTCACTGGAGCAGGCTTCCTTGGGAGGTGGTGGGCTCTCCTTCCTTGGAGGTTTTTAAACAGAGGCTAGATGGCCATCTAACAGCAATGAAGATCCTGTGAATTTAGGGAGAAGTGTTTGTGAGTTTCTTGCATTGTGCAGGGGGTTGGACTAGATGACCCTAGAAGTCCCTTCCAACTTTATGATTCTATAGGCCTGGCAGCACCCTCTAGGTGACTTGATGCCACCTGACTGACTGGCATGACTTAACTAGGCTGGGCTGCTTGCCAGTGTGACATAGCAGATAATACTTCAGGGCAGGATCTTTCTGTAGAAGCTAACTGGGTGATTTCAGACCAGTCACAAATGTTCAGCCTAAACTACATCACAGGGTTGTTGTACAGATCAAAAGGGGGAGAGGAGAATGATGTAACGTTCTTTGGTTCTCCCCCCCATGGAGAAAAACTGGCCTTTTCCTACATAGAGGCTGCAGGGAGGGAAGAGGAGATTGAAAGATGAAGTCAGAGGGGCAGATTAAAGTAGGCTGATGGTTGGCTGGGAAAGAGATAGCATTGCCAACTACAGGCTGGGAAATTCCTAGAGACTGGAGGAGTGGAGAGGGGAGGTTTGAGGAGGGGTGGCACCTCAGACAGGTACAATGCCATAGACTCCACCCTCCAAACCAGCCATTTTTTTCCTGGGAAACCACAGTTGTCAGTCTCCAGGTGGACAAGGGAATCTAAAGCAAAAGCTCTCGTGAAAACCAGCCTCCAATGAACCAATAATTCAAATAACAGTCCAAATAATACAAATATATAATATATTCAAGTTCCAAAGAAATGAAATAAATCAGTCTTTTGTACAATCCAAGGAACTAGTGTACCAGAACACCAGTCCCTCCTTCTCCAGCCAGTCAATGCCAAGACTTCTTTGGGAAAGTTCCAGTGAAAAATGATTGATGTTCAACAAGTCCAGTTATAAAATATATGCAGCCAGCAATCCGTAAGGCAAAAGGTTTGTACTAGTGCTCCTGTTTTGCATTAGCTTCTTCAAGCTTCTAATAAAGTATTTCATATACTGGGTAAGAATGCCAACAACTTCCATCAATGAGTAACCTTGGAGATAACTCATAATTACAACTACTCTCCAAATGGCAGAGATCGCCTTCCCTAGAGAAAATGGCTGCTTTGAAGGTGTCATAGCCTACTGAGGTTGCTTCCCTCCTATTTTGGTCTCCCCTGTGGAGAAATACTGTACCTTTCCTAGGTAGAGGCTACAGGTAGGCGGCAGGAGATGGAAAGCTGAAGTCTGATCAATTCCCCTACAGAAAATTGCTGCCTTGTGGTGCATATTCTTTGGTATACCATAACACAAACTACTACACTGGCTTGTATAAGACAGTTGAGTAAAAACTAGTAAATTGTTCTGCATATTGAAAAATGGAGGATTCCTAATATTCAGCTTGATATAAGACCAGGAATTCAGGAATACAGTTTAGATCAGGGGTGCCAAACATACGGCCCGCGGGCCGGATCAGGCCCACAGACAACTGGCTGTCGTCTGCTTCATTTTCCCTTGCCTGCTTTTTTGGTCACCATTTTGTGTTTTTTACCAAATAAGCCAGAACAGCAAAGCAGCCTTTCCCTCTCCCCCCTCCCTTTTCCCAAAAGGAGGAGGGAGGAGCAGCCTCAGCCAATGAGGCTCTATAGCTCTGCTGGGTGATTAAGTTTAACAGGCTCAATTAATCACTCTACAGAGCTACTGAGACAAGCCGCTCTTCCTTCTAAAGAATGGCTGAGGCTCCTCCCCCTCCTTGTGCCTTGGGGAACGAAAGAAAGAGCCAGAGTTTCCTTTGCCAGTCCCCATCATCAGACTAGCTTCAAAGAGTGCTTTTAAGACTAGCAACGTTTTAGTGAAGGCATGAACATTTTGCCTCACTACAAAGAGAGAAAGAGAGAGAGTTTTGTTGGGCTTGTTATGGTTATAGCTGGGTTCCCCTCCTCTTTTTCACTGTACTCATGCCCTCCAATCTTTCTCAATAGAAAAGCATGTGAACTATTTAGAAGAGAAATATCAGCATTAGACTGAGAGTGTGTTCCACCCCAGGTTTACCCAGCAAATTTTCCTTAATTTTTCTTTCACATTTTCCTTTGATTGGGGGTCTTGAATTTAGATTTCCCAGACAGTAGCCTGACACTGACCACTGTAAATGGCTGTCTCTCTGTTTTTGTAGTTGGTTTTTTGGGAGAAAAGTTGTATTTTTTTTTCGTTGTAGTCATTTTTCTGGAGAAAATGATAGTTTTTAAGACAAGCACATAGCCCTCAGTCTGTGCCATGGTGCCTTCACATGTTCTTGACTAGTACGAGAAGCAACTTCTGTACAAAAGTTCACAATGCCCAACTGCTTCATGTTCCTCTGGGTCTTGGGCTCAAAGCATTGACCATGAGATGTCTGTAATAAATGTCAATGAATCAAAAGTAGGTTTGCAACTTACAGATGTGCACACCTGAACAGCACATATTCAAGACTGGTACAGCACAGACATTGTCTGCAGTTTTTGATGCAATAATTCATAGCAACAGGTGACATTTATCAGAGACTGTAAAACAAAATATTGCAAAATTTAAGCATGTTTTATTTTAAGTTAAAAAAAATCTTTACTTGTGCGTGTGTGTGCCCTTTATAAAGTTTATATGTCTGCTACCTGGCATTATATTTTATGGTACATATGGCCCAGTGCGATACAATCTCATTTATGTCAAATGCGGCCCTCATAACAAATGAGTTTGACACCCCTGGTTTAGATTATTGTAGTCTCCCTCCCTCCCTCCCTCTCTCTCTCTCCATTACAAGTCCCACCAATTCCTTTGGCCAGTCCACCAAGTAAAACTGGAAATTCTTTTGCAGGGCAGCTAGTGAAATTTAGCACATTTTTCTTTCTTGCCTTAAGAAAAAAAACCCCTCTAAAAATGTGCTGTCATATAGCGTTTCAAAAGTGGTATATTACTCAAGAAGAGGCCAACAAAAAGCTATTAGGGCCAGAGAAGAGCATGAGTCAGAACAGATGAGAGATAAGAAGAATGGATTTGGGAGCAGCTTCAGGAACAAAGAGAGCTGGAAGCGTCTCAAATAATTCTCTGGTAAAAGTTAAACAATTCAAAGGAGAGAGTTAAATTTGACTTAAAAGGACCAGAGGTTATTCGTTGAGGAGGGGGAACCAGTTGAGCAATAGGTCCTAGGATTCTTGGTGTTGCCTCACACCTAGTTCGTTAAATGTTGTGTCAGTGTTCATCTTCTTAATGTGAATCTCAGACATTCTGTACAATGAACTCTTGCTCTTCAGAGCTTGGAGTGGAACTGGAAAGGATGGAGAATCAGCGAGCAATTTAGTTAACAGGCTATGGGAGAGTGGAGAAAACTAACAAAGGGCAATGGAGTTTGTACTGGCAAATTGGATTTGACTCTTTTCAGTTAGTCCATTAAATGAGCCATTAACAATGAAAACATGCAAACCTGGAATGATATTGTGTATTCAAATGGCGGCGTTGAGGGGCTCCTCAGATATTTTACAACAGGGTATTAGTTGGTGCGGGAAATTGTAAAGATCTTGCATTGTAGATATGCACAAGTTATTTTGCTGTGTCTGTACTACACAGAATGCTCCGTGAACAGTGCAAGGTTAAGAACTCTTTCCTGGGACTAAGACACATTGAATAGGCACACATACGATCCTGTGCAGCTCTTCATAAGATCTCTCTAATAGCTCTCTGGCCAAAGTGGACATCACTTCTGACCTCACTCCGTTCTCTTTACAGATTTCACCCTTCCCTCCTTCAGCTTTTTCCTGTCCCAAAATTAGGGTTGCCAATCCCCAGGTGAGGGCAGGGATCCCCTGGTTTGGAGGCCCTCATCCTACTTCAAGGTCATCAGAAATGGGGGGAGGGAAATGTCTGCTGGGCACTCCATTATTCCCTATGGAGACCAATTCCCATAGGGTATAAAGGAGAATTGGTCTGTGGGTATCTGGGCCTCGGGGGGGGGGCTGTTTTTTAAGGTAGAGGCACCAAATTTTCAGCATAGCATCTAGTGCCTCTCCTCAAAACACCCTCCAAGTTTCAAAAATATTGGACCACAGGATCCAATTCTAAGCCCCCAAAGAAGGTGCCCCTGTCCTTCATTATTTCCAGTGGAGATAAGGCATTTAAAAGGTGTGCATTCCCTTTAAATGTGATGGGTATAACGCCCTTTGGAGTTCAATTATGCTTATCACAACCTTGCTCCTGACTCCACCCTCAATGTCTCCTGCCTCCACTCCCAAAGTCCCCAGATATTTTTTGAATTGGACTTGGCAAACCTACCCAAAATGGCTGCAGAAAGGTTTGTTTACCACACTTTTTGGCTGCACATGCAAAATGGGGCAGAAATGAGGGAAGCAAAATACATACGATGCATGCCATCGTGACTGCAGTACATGGAGTCCAATGGCAAGGCAAACATGGCCCTTATGACTGCTTTAGTTCAGGAAAATGGAAAGCAAGTGAAGGTTGAAACCTTTCATCCCCTTATGCCAAGGCTTTGAGACAAATTGGACCCCGGCACACTTGGAAATGTTAGTTCTTGGAGTCATATCAGAAGTAAGGTCTAGTTTGGCTTTAAGTGTCTCCCCCTCAGATTTATATAGGCATTCTCCAGACTACCGTAGGCAACTCTGAAATGCAATTTAATAAATATATCTGGGATATGATTCAAATGACGGGGTTGGTGTTTTAATGAGAAAGGGAGAAGAAGGGTATATTTAGACTACCAAAAGGGTCATTCTAGAGACTGTGGGGCCCTATGGCTAAAAATGATGTGAGATGAGGGCAGCAGCAAGTGATTGGGTGAGATCAAGCAGAAAAACTGGTAGGATCTAACACAAGGGATATGTAAAATTCTCTACACAAAAGTACTACCTGTGTATCATGTCTAAAGGGACCATGAATCAGAAGCAATAAGATGCTGATGTACTGAGCTAAATGTGTAGGAGCCACATTTTCTATAGCCCCAATACATATATATCATGTTATTCAGTATGCACTGAAAATAGAGTGAATATAAGTTTCATAGTATCAAGTCATCTGCTGGTTGTTGCCAGGCTTGGCCCCAATGAATCCTCCCACAATGGCCAAAGCAACCCTGGAAAAGGCCATGATCCCTTCCTCCTCTTTTAATGATAGAAGCCAAGGTTTGAAGACTGCTATGGTTGCCTAGCAACAGCCACTGAGGGTATTAGGTTTTGAAAAACTACAGACATGGCTTTTATTGTTTAGGAGGGGCTTTTGTTTGTTTATTTGTTTGTTTAGATCTCAGATTTTTCTGCAAATCTAAGGCTCTCCTCCCATTCATAGAAAGCCTGTCACTGGCTCCAGATTTAAGCATCCACAGATTTGGCTACTTTGAGAATTAGATATATTGATAAGTATACATTAAAACACATTTAAAAATCTAGTATTCATTATATAATAATGTTGTTGTAAACACATAAAAATATAGAAAAAACCCCATAATAAATTCATAGGGTTGGATCCTCTTCTATTCTTGCACAAGTGGAATGACATTTCTACTTGTGCAAGATAGAGGTGGAAGTGAGCATGGTCAGGAAAGCACATGGACACTAAACATGAACCAGTAAGAATGTGTCCTTGTCTGAGATCCAAAGGCACACTGAATCCTTCCACCGTCACATTCACACAGGCTTATAGGCTAGTTAGTTTATGTCTGCTTTATCAGGAACTTTGGGTTACAACGAAAAAAATATTATGGTTATCCACCTGCACCTAGTTTCTGCTGTCTACAGGAGAATGACATTTAGCACTCCAAACTGGTTATTCTTTCCATATTCGCTTCTTTCTAGTGCAGCCAGGTCCAGACTGTCCTAGCCAGCTGCTCCTCCCACTTTTTCTACCACTCTACCAGTCTTATCTTCTTTCCTTCTTGTTACCCCTTGCACCTCTTCCTCTCTTCGTCTTCCCTATGAACCTTCTCACTCCAGCCTTTCTTCCTTTATAGTTCTTCCTTCTACTTCCTTCTACCTCACACTTCCTCTCCTGCTTCTCCTACTGCGACTACTACACTTCCTTTCTGAGATTCTGCAGGCATCTCTATGCCAATGGTCACCCCTTCCCAGTTTGTGATATTGCAGCCATGGCTGGATAATCAATGTCTGGTAGCACTGGCCAGATATAAGGAGATGTTGGCTTGGCTACCAGAGCAAGAGGATCCCTCCATGGAATCCCTATCCTCTTCCCAGCTCTAGCTTCTCTGCTGCCCATCACCAGCGGACAGAGAAGCTCTGCTCTTCACAGGCTCACTTTTACAATTTGGCCTAAATGATCCTTCTACTAAATTTTCTGATCATGTTTCATATCCAAGAAGCAAACTTGGGTTGATACCAGGTGACAGAATGACAAGATTTTGAAGTCTTCTTCTCTTCCTTCTCCTTCTCCTCCTCTGCTGAAAGATATTGCAAAATTGTACAAGATTACAGAAGATGGCTTTGCATGAACAAGTGAAAGCAATCAGAAGAACAGAGAGGGAAGAATTCTTACTGCACAGGCATTCAGTAAATTAAAAGTATCCAAAACATTGGGGAGTCCTGACCTGGATTGCCCAGACTAGTTTGATCTCATCAGTTCTCAGAAGCTAAGCAAGATCAGCCCTGGCTGGTATTTGGATGGGAGACAGGATCATGACACAGAGGCAGGCAGTGGCAAACCACCTCTGAATGTCTCTTGCCTTGAAAACCCTACAGGGTCACCATAAGTCAGCTGACATAATGGCACTTTCTGCTGCCACCGAAACATTAGGGATGAACATGTTGAAGTCTGAGCAAAAGTGTTATAGATTTATTTATTGATCTGATTTGATTTTTTAGCCCACCCTTCCCGTAGGACAGGCTCGATTTTTTGTTTGTTTGTTTGAAGCTGTCCATATTTTCAGCACAATTATGGAAAGCAAGAATTTGACCCCAGTTCCCCTGCTAAAACCACTTTGGTTTCTCTGATTAAATTATTAACAGGAAGGTGGGCAGCGTTAGCAGCAGCAGCCTTGTCTTTTTGTGCCACCAAGGCTGCAATCTGCCTCCCTTTCTCCAGACTACCGTAAGCAACTCTGAAATGCAATTTAATTTTATTCTCTGAGTGGAAACGAGATGACCGGAAGATGTCCGCACATGAGCATGTAAGAGCTCTGAGAGTTTCCAAGGGCTGAGCATTAGCGATTGCACATGCCGTCAGGTACTGTCGGATGGGTTTTGGAATTCAAACATCCATTAGTCTCGAATCTGAAGATGAAAGCAAATGCAAAAGATAGAGTTTGAGTGCAAAAGCCTCCCAGAGGAGAAATGTATATATCTTTGGGGATTGCTTCTTGGAATGGGAAGAATGCAACTGGAGGCTGAAGGCAGAAAAGATGTATTATGCACTTTGCAGTCTCCCCTGGGTCCTGCTGTGTGAACCATTAAAGCTGCAGCCATTTCGGTTAGGCTACCGAGCCTTATTATGGATACTAGTGGGATGCCAAAGAAAACTAGTCGGAAGTTCAAGGTGGTATTGGTTATTATAGTTAATGGTGCCTGCCCACCAAATTATTAATAATAATAACAATAATAATAATATTTCCATAGCCTAATGGTTCCAAAGAAGTTCAGGAAGTGTTCCTAACTGGGTCTATTCAGAAGCAAGTTCCAAATTATTTAACAGGTTAATCCCAGGAAAGTGTTCATAGGATTGTAGCTGTAGTGGAAGAGATGTGTAAATAAGCCCCCCCCCCCTTCTTCTCAGACTAAAACAACAACCATTCTAAAATCTCCCTTCCTTCCCCCTTAAAAGATGCCTGCCATTCAACCCCCTCTCCAAAAAACAAAACGAAACAAAACCTGGCAGTCAGACCTTGCAGAGCCTTTTGAAGGTTTTCAAGGAGGTCCCCCTACCTCTTCATGGGTCTCATTCCACAGACCCAGAGCCATGATAGAAAAGGCATGGTCTCTGGTCAGTAACAGATGGGCTGCCTTATGTGGTGGCTGCTTGTAGACTATAGTTGACACACAGGGGACATATGGAAGGAGGCATATGGAAGCAAACAATTTATATGTAAGTGTAGGACTTTTTTTTTTTGTAAGCAGGACCTCCTTTGCATATTAAGCCACACACCTCTGATGTAGCCAATCCACCTGGAGTTTAAAGGAGGCCCTGTACTAAGAGCCCTGTAAGCTCCAGGAGGATTGGCCACATCAGGGGTGTGTGGACTTCCTGCTACAAAAAAAGCCCTGTGCAGTTGATACACAAACAGGAGTCAATGTTGAAAACAATATTTTAATCAAATATCATTAACCTATTGGAAGTCAGGTAGAAAGAAGCCATAAAAGAAAGTTATACTTTCAAATCACATCCAAGTCATGCTGATATCCAGTAACATCCCTAATGAGAAATTTCTTGCAGTTATAAATACAGTATCTGCTCTCTGGCAATGGATGATGAGAACTGCCATTGCCTCTCTTTCAACACTTCTTGTCATGACCAGAGTCAGTTGGTTTATGTTGGAAAGCAATTTAAGTCATCTGGATTTTCCATGCAGTTAAGCAGAAGCTATCGTGATCAAAGAACAGTATTATTTGAGATGCAATTAGGACACCATTTTAGTTTTGACAGCCAAAGGTAAATGTAATCATGCAACAATTAGTGAGTGATTATGCCATTACTACCAGGATCCATGTTAAGGTACTTAGTATCTAGCATGTCACCTGGACCTAAATCTTTTTGCACTAAAACTTGCTGTTTAATTTAATGAATGCCTATTGATGCAATTTAATTAAGCATAGCAATAGATTTCTTGTGCATAAAAAAAGAATAATGCCAGATGAAATGATTAATACTGGGAATTGCTGCTCTGAAAGTATTAGGGCCACCCTATTATTTGTTGTTTGTTCATTTAGACTTATAGAGAATTAAAAGAATTAAAATAAGCTTAACAATTTATAGGTGGTGCATAAGGCAACCAATGTAGTATCCTTTTCCCCATGGGGAGAAAGGGAGGAAGGAGCCAGACTAGATAAAAAACAATTGCTGTCCTCAATTGTAGGTCATATATACATGATCTAGGAACTCTGGAACTCCAGCTGTATAATTTAGTCCTAGAAACCAGGCATGTAGAACCATGGAGTTTGGTTAGTTTAATTATTTGACCTTTTTTCTATTTTTCCAAATCAAAATGGTCCCCTGAGCTACTTTATGCTCCTGTGGGGAAGAAAGACAGGTATCAATATTGTCATGTCTTTTTCTTCTACTGAATCTTAGACCAGCTAACGGGTAAAAAATTTGATTGGGAAAACAGGATGGAGGAGGGACCTCTCATTCCACAATTCATGTTTGTCATCAATTGTTGATTTTAAAGAGCAAATAATACATCTGGTGTTGTATTCATGAAACTCTCAGGTTTATATGTGGTTTGACTCCATATCACTCCCACTATAATCAGGAGCATTTTCAAATGATTTGTTTGGGTTAGATTCTTCCTGAAATATCAGCAATGGTTGAATGGAATCATTATGGTGTCTCTCGCAATCTAAGTAAAACTTCATGTAAAACTAAAATTATGCAGAAGGATTTTTCCAGTTTTTCCTTAAGGAGTTGCCTGTGTTGTGTTCAGACAGTTTTTGATACTTGCTATAGTGTTTTTTAATGATTGTCTTGTTTAATTATTTGCATATATGTAGCTAATTATGCTCCACATCTTTCCTATAATCAATTTACAAGATTGTTCCTTCCTCCTCCATTTTATCTTCACAATACCATGAAGAAGGTTAGGTTGGATAGATTGTCCCAAAGTCATCCAGAAAGCTTCTATGGCAGAGTTGGGCTTTGGACCCAGGTCTCCAAGGTTCTATTCTAACAAACTACTACACAAAGCAGACTCCCCCTTCTGTTGCCCAAGAAACGGATGCCCAAAAGAAGTCCTTTAGGATGAGCAGAGCTAATAAAATGTCCTTTGGAACCCAACTCAGAGTGGACACCATAGCAAGAGGAGCTCTTTGAAGTTTTGAGAGGGCAAGTATATATACACGCCTACCTTGCTTCTCTTCCAAGTTTAGATCCTCGGCTTCCTGTTGGGCTCATTTCTAAATTAAGCAGTCAAATTAAGACCGACTATGCTGTAGCGATGAGTCATGACTCCCCTTCCCCCAACCCACAGATGTTCATTAATCAAGACGACAGCATGCTTTGAAGCGCCTTCTTGCAATTACGAAACAGGTATTATAAATATCACCAGCCTTCTCAATGTCAAAACATCTAGCCTTCAAAATAGCCGCACACCAATTAGTTCCGAAGGAATTTGTATGTAAATACACCTATTAATTACAAATATTTTGTGTGTGTGTGTGTATGTGTGCGTGATGAATGCAACCTATTTTTAAGCTGAGTTGCTAGGGGAATTTCTCCTTCATGTTTATATCAAAAGAATGTAGGTGGTGGTGTCACAACTCATGCCATTCTCTCACCTTTCCTAGAGTTCTACCTCTAAGCAAAGAGATTTTCGTGAAGCGATTCCCTTCACTAGGATTAATCAGATTTTCTTCGTTTTTATTTTTTTTTATCTGCTTCAGAAGCTCCACCGGGCTTTGCTTGCTATTCAAAAAAAGGAAAAGAAAAGAAAGAATATCACCTTTAAATAGAATATCATATACAAATATGGGGATGAGTTATGGAAAGACATTCTTAGAACTCCAAATAGACATAGAGAAGCAAGTGATGTTGTTTATCTGATTTTTGAAAGTTCGGCCAATCAATTTGCACAGCAAAAATACATTATTTGTAACTTGTTTAGCATATAGGCAATGGCCCTGTTCATATTATGCTGAGTGCACAAACACCGTGTGTGTACTTCTTTGCAAGACAGAGCCAATGCACCTTCACTTCACAGCTTCAGACTTCACAGCTAAATAGGGTTTCCAGTCTTCAGGTGGGACCTGGAGATCTCCTGCTTTCATAACTGATCTCCAGCTGGCAGAGATTGACTCCCCTGGAGAAAATGGCTGCTTTGAAGGGTGATGTCTATGGCATTGTGACCTGCTGTGGCCCCTATCCTCCCCAAACCTCACTTTCTCCCAAATATACCCCCAAAGTATCCAGGTATTTTCCAACACTGACCTGGCATCCCTACAGCTAAAAGCAGGGTTCAGTACCTGGATAAGATTTAAATAACATACTGAGTTGTACATTAATTAAATGTAACATTCAAGTGTATACTGTGCATCAGTGTTTGCTGCAATTTGTGAACAGGAATAATGATGGCACACCCATGGACACCAGGATTTTAATTCTATAATCCTCCGAGTTATGCTTTAAATGGAATCCTCAGGAAGTTTCATTTAATCCTCCACATCCTCCATATCCCAGTAGGAGTTGCCATATGCACGCACACACACACACACACACACACACACACACAGAGAAATGCTTCTTTTGGTTCTATGATGTCATAAAGGGCATGGGATTCCTCAGGAATTCCGTGTCCTTTATGACATCATAGAGCTAATAGAAGCATTTTTTTCTGTGTGTGTGTGTGCGCATGTGTGCCCATGCTTGGAAGTCATGGCAACTCCTCCTGAGAAATGGAGGACCTTCAGAGAAGTGGCTTGATACCTACCTCTGCCTCCCAACCATGGTATTCTCTGAAGGTCTCCCATCCAAATACTTGCCAAGGTTGGACCTGCATAGGTTCCAATAGAAGAAATTCTTAAGGTCTAATTTTATTCATTGGCTCAGAGTGTTAGCCTTGCACATCAAAGGTCCTAAATTCAATCCCTGGTATCTCTCATTTAAAAAAAAACAGATAACAGGTGATGTAAAAGATCTCTGCTTGGGATCCTGGAGAGCTGCTGACAGTCTGAGTAGACAAGAATTACTTTGATGGACCAGGGGTCTGATTCAGTATAAAAGTACCTTTGTAAGTTAATGCATTTGAAGTATTTTTGAAATAGCACCTGATGGCAGCCAGTGAGGTTATTTCCCAGAAATAGAGATTCCACAAACTTCCCAGAAATAGAGATTCCACAAACTTCCCAGAAATAAAGATTCCACAAACTTCCCAGAAATAGAGATTCCACAAACTTCATGACATACACATTTGGTGGACAATCTTAGTGCATTCAGCAGCAATGAGAGCTGACCCTCAGTTCTTTCCGCCTTACCACCAGCTGCAGAACGGTTTTGCAGCTGAACAGCTGGAGAGAAGTTTCATTTCCTTCCCATCTGCTAAGGAGACATCATATACAGTTTGTTCAACACCATGAAGTTCAGCCAGAAGAGTATAATCACCACAGAAACAACGCAGGTGAAATTATTTTCAGGGATGCCATCCTCCAGGTGGGACCTGGGGATCCCCTAGAATTACAGCTCACCTCCAGACTACAGTGATTAATTCCCTGGAGAAAACAGATGCTTTGGAGGGTGGGCTTTATGGTATTGTACCCCACTGAGGTCCCTGTCCTCCCCAGACTCCATCTCCAAACCTCCAGGAGTTTCCCAACTTGAATCTGGCCACTCTGTGCTCCTCATCCCTTACTGGTTCTGGGGGATCTTGGAATTCTGTTTCTGGTAAAAGCTGGACAGTAGGTGTGAACAGATGGGCATTTTGGCCTGCCAAACCACCCCACCTCCTGATTTAATGGGCATGATCACACACACACATCTGTCCTCCACTGCCCACTTGTGCCTACCTCATGCCGTGGCACCTCCGCAACAGAATGAACAGCCACCGGAAACTTCCCAGTGGCAAAGTCCTTATGGTGCTCCCACGGCACGCTTCTGGTTGGGTGATCAGCCCAGGCATGCAATGCACACACAGGAAGCAGTGTGATATCTCCCCTTTGCATGTCTGTGGCCCATAACTGTGTCACCAGGTGGGTGGTGGTCCGATCACCAGGGCTTTTTTTGTAGCAGGAACTCCTTTGCATATTAGGCCATACCCTCTGATGTAGCCAATCCTCCTGGAGCTTACAGTAGGCCCTGTACTAAGAGCCCTGTAAGCTCCAGGAGGATTGGCTACATCATGGGGTGTGGCTTAATATGCAAAGAAGTTCCTGCTACAAAAAAAGCCCTGTCAATCACCACGGCACATTTCTAACTTTTTGAAAGCTGAGAGGCTGCCATGACTACCTCCCAGTCTGATTGCACCCAGTGACATTTCAACCAACTTTCTCCACTCTTAGAAGTCCTTTGTCTTAAGGCCTTAAATACACAGACCCAGAGTGGATACATCAGCTGTTCTTGTGCAGTAGTATTGGAATCCACCTACTACATTTTCAGCAATCCCTCTACCCAAAATCCTGCTCATTTTAGCAACACTCTTTGACGGTCTCTTAAAATTTAGGGAAAGGAAAAGAAAGTCCATTGTCTGCTTACAAAAACTGGATCCTTGGGGGGAAAAAACCTTGAGGAAAAAAGCTGTGCAATGCACAAAAAAGTATCAGATGTTTTTTAAGAACAGATAATGTTCTGCAGCACCTTCTGGTTTTTTTTTACCACTGTGCTTGCACAGCTCCCTTGTTTCCAGGATCCCTTGAAATTCCTTATATGTTTTACCTCCTGAGGAACTCCCACTTTCATTTAAAAAACTCACTTTTTGGCCCCATTTCAAAGGCAACTCTAGTGCCCCTGTGCAGACAAGCATAGGATCCGGTTGTAGATTGCTTGAATTGCAGATCAGTTCATATGCAAATAGGCCAGAATAATTGGTTGATGGGTTGCAGTCTATGCAAATTATGCCACCACAGACCATCTGTATCTATTGAGAAAGGGTACAAAGGCCTTCATGCATTGCCTCTTCAAACAACTAAACCTCAGTCTATAAATGTCATTTTAATTCCTGACCCTGTGAAGCAGCGTGAGGTTCGTCGAGCAGCAGTTCCACCACATTCTCCCCCCTAATATGTTTCCTTGCCCCATGTTTTGACCATATATGATTACATAGCTCAGCGAGAGGGGAGAAAATTACCCAGTAATTTAGAAAGAAATTCCACAACCAAGTCGGCAGGAATATGCTTTTCAATTTAGAAAGAAATTTCACGGTGACTAGCTGTTCGTAGTCGTTGTAAGCACTGTTTAAATCCACACCGGCCTGATGTATCATTCAAATAAATGTGATTTTATTTCTTTGTCTCTTTCTCACTCCCTTGAGTGAATTCAAATCAGCTCTGGGAATCACTTCTATTACTGTGTACTACCGAACCCCACAGTACAATCGATCATATACCAATTTGAAAAAGAAACAAAAAAAAAAAACCACACCACAGAATACATAAATGCCACAATGACTGTGATCACACCCACTAAATAACGCACTTTCATTCCGGTTTCAATGTACTTTCCAATTAGATTTTGCCATTTCACAGAGTACAATCCAGTTGGAAACTGCATTGAAACTAAATTGAAAGTGCATTATTTAGTGGGTGTAATCACAGCCAGTGAAAATCCGACTGGTACATGGATCTGTTGAATGAGGATGTGATCCTGTAGCTCACGGCCTTCACTGATATTAATTTAATAAAGTCAGGGCCGGCCCTGCCACTAGGCAAACAAGGCAAATGCCTAAGGTGCCAGCTTTCTGGAGGCACTGAATTGGGCACCCCCCATGTGATTCAGTGACTTATCAGTGCAGGAGAGGGGTGCCAGAAGTTAGCCTTGCCTAGGGTGCCAGACAGTTTAGAACTGACCCTGGATTATGTTATCCCAGTGCATGCTGTATTCATAGGTTATAGAGATGAGTAAAGATAGAGGGTCAAAACACAGATAACACTGGGAGTCGAGGTCAAACTAGATGTTACAGTGGCAAAGGGTCTAACCTTTGGTGGCTGACATCATTTCACAGAAGAATCTGGCCACTGTAAAATTCATGACTGGGCCCATGGCACAATGGACAAAGTGATCTCCCCCCACACACACACACACATGTCTTTTCCATTGCTGAAACAGCTGTGAGGCTGTTTCACCTGATCTAGCTGCACCAATTAGGACTGGGCCACTAAAATAGCACTCACCATCACAGGTAGGACATAGGGCTGCCAGCCTTAAGATGGGGCCTGGAGATCTTCCACTTTTACAAATGATCTCCAGCTGGCAGAGATCAGCTCCCCTGGAGAAAATGGCTGTTTTGAAGGGTAGACCCTAGAAAGGTAAATTTTGAAGGGTGCTCCTCCCCTCCCCAAACCCCACCCCCTCCTGGTTTCACCCCCAAAGACTTTAGATATTTTCCATCACAGACCTGCCAACCCTAGTGGGAAGTGTGGCTGCTGCAATGTCTAGTTTAGTGTTTAGTGGACCTCCCTAACACTGTCAAAGAGAAATAACACCTGGTTTGGATTAGGGGCATTTTTTTTTGTAGAGGAGTGAGTGCACTTGCCCTACATGGTTTTCCCAAAACATTCTTCTGGACTGTTTGCTCTAGAATAGGGGGGGGGGGGAGTCAGGTACTCTCAGTTTGCCTCCCACTCCCATGGGACTAGTGTGTATCAGAGCTTTGATCAGCAAAACTGTATATGTGATAGGAATGTAATTATCCAGGTGAGACCTGGAGTTCTGCCAGAATTACAAGTGTTTTCCAGACTACAGAGATCGGTTTTGGATGTTAAACTCAATAGAACCACATCCTTGCTGACATTGACATTACAAAAGCTAGCAATTTTCCTTGTATATCTTGAAACAACAAGCAAGAGTCAGAGCCCTGGAAGGATGAGAGGAAAGGAATTTTGAAGATAGATTTAAGGGAATGTCTCTCAGTAGGACTGACTGTTTTGGCTTGCCCCACAAGTAGAATCATAAAATTGGAAGGGTCATCTAGTCCAACGCCCTGCACAATGCAGGAAATTCACAAATACCTCCCCCTAAATTCATAGGATCCACATTGCTGACAGATGGTCATTTGGCCTCTGTTTAAACATCACCAATGAAGGAGAGGCTACCACCTCCCAAGGAAGCCTGTTCTGCTGAGGAACTGCTCGGACTGTCAGGAAGTTCTTCCTAATGTTGAGCCGGAAACGCTTTTGATTTAATTTCAACCCATTGGTTCTGGCCCTACCTTCTGGGCCACAGAAAACAGTTCTGCATCATCCTCTATATGACAGCCCTTCAAGTACTTGAAGATGGTGATCATAACACCTCTCAGCAGCCTCCTCTCCAGGCTAAACATGCCCAGCTCCTTTAATCTTTCTTTCTTTCTTTCTTTCTTTCTTTCTTTCTTTCTTTCTTTCTTTCTTTCTTTCTTTCTTTCTTTCTTTCTTTCTTTCTTTCTTTCTTTCTTTCTTTCTTTCTTTCTTTCTTTCTTTCTTGCATTTATATCCCGCCCTCCCCACCGAAGCAGGCTCAGGGCGGCTAAAGGTGCTCCTCCCCTCCCCAAATCCTTTTTAGGACTTGGTCTCCAGACCGTTCACAATCTTTGTTGCCCTCCTCTGAATCCATTTCAGCTTGTCTATATCCGTCCCCTCTTGAAAAAAACAACATTAGACCCGGCCAAATTGGCACACTACCGGCCGGTCTCGAATTTGCCCTTTTTGGGCAAACTTATCGAGAGGGCAGTCGCGATGCAGCTACAGAGTTTCCTGGAGGATGCTTCCATCCTTGATCCCCATCAGTCCGGCTTTCGCCCGGGCCATGGGACAGAGACGGTGCTGGTTGCCCTGATAGATGACCTTCAATGGCATTTGGATCGAGGCATCTCGGCGGTGCTGATGTTGTTGGACCTATCGGCAGCGTTCAATATGGTCGACCATCGGTTACTGACCTGCCGCCTCACTGACGCGGGGATTCAGGGGTTGGCCTTACAATGGCTTTCCTCTTTCCTTGAGGGTCGGGGACAAAGGGTGGTGATTGGGGGTGAACTGTCCCGGAGACACACGCTTGACTGCGGAGTGCCTCAAGGGGCAGTGCTCTCCCCGATGTTATTTAACATCTATATGCGCCCCCTTGCCCAGATTGCCCGAAGGTATGGGTTGGGCTGTCATCAGTATGCCGATGACACCCAGTTCTATCTGCTTATGGACGGCCAGCCTGCCTGCGCCCCAGAAAGTTTGGACCGGGCATTACAGGCCATGGCTAGGTGGCTCAGGCTGAGTGGGCTGAAGCTAAATCCGGTGAAGACAGAGGTCCTTTGCTTGGGCCATTGTGGCCCGGGAGGGGAAATCCCCCTGCCAGTTTTTGACGGTGCGCCGCTGTAAGCGGCGCACAAGGTCAAGAGTTTGGGGGTACTATTGGAGCCTTCCCTAATGATGGAGGCTCAAATAGCTGCCACTGCTAAGTCCGCATTTTTTCATTTTAGGCGGGCGAGGCAGGTGGCTCCTTTCCTGGAGCATGACGATCTAGCAACGGTGATTCATGCAACGGTCACCTCAAGGTTGGACTACTGTAATGCCCTCTACAGGGGGTTGCCCCTGTGCCGAACCCGGAAGTTGCAGTTAGTGCAGAATGCCACTGTCCGGCTGTTATTAGGGCTCCCAAGATGGGAGCACATTCGGCCGGGGCTCCGGGGTCTGCACTGGCTGCCAATAATATACCGAGTCCGGTACAAGGTGCTGGTTATTACCTTTAAAGCCCTATATGGCCTAGGACCTGCCTACCTTAGGGACCGTCTCTCCCCACATGTTCCCCAAAGAGTACTGAGATCGGGCTCTCAAAATCTGCTTGTTATCCCTGAGCCAAAGGAGGCCTGTCTGAAATCCACCAGGGACAGGGCCTTTTCTGTAACGGCACCTTATTGTTGGAACCAGCTGCCGGAAGAGGTGAGGGCCCTGCGGGACCTTGGCCAGTTCCGCAGGGCCTGTAAGATAGCCCTCTTCCGGCTGGCCTATAACTAACTGGCATTGGAAACTCTATAGAAGGTTGTAGTGTAGTATTCTGATAGATCGCTTGTTTTATATGTTTTATTATTTTATTGTTTTAACTGCTGCAACTTGATGTATTTTAAATCTAAAATTCATGTTAGATCTTATATGTTGTGAGCCGCCCTGAGCCACTTCGGTGGGAAGGGCGGGATATAAATTGAAATAAACTGAAACTGAAACTATCCTTCTTCAAATGTGGTGCCCAAATACTCCAGGTGAGGTCTTACCAGAGCAGAATAGAGCGATACCATCACTTCACATGATCTGGACATTATACTTCTGTTAATACAGCCCAATATTGCATTTGAAATATTGTAAAGTACTTCTGCTGTTTAGTATAGTTTAGTACCAAGTCAATATAAGAGGAAGGTAGGGTTGCCAGGTCTGACTCAGGAAATATCTGGAGACTTTAAGGCAGCCAGGAGCAAGGTTGCTGCAAGCACCATTGAACTCTGAAGGGAGTTCTGGCTATCACATCTTTTAAATGCCTCCCTTCATTGGAAATAATGGAGCATGGGAGCACCTTCTTTTAGGGCTCATAGAATTGGACCCCCTGATCCAATATTTTTTGAAACTTGAGGCACTGGATGTTAAGCTGAAAATTTGGTGCCTCTTCCACAAAAAAAATAAAAATTAAAAAAAACAGCCCCCCAGAGTCCCAGATACCCACAGATCAATCCTCCATTATATCCTATGGAGACTGGTCTCCATAGAGAATAATGAAGTGCCCGGCAGACATTTCCCTCCCCCCCCCACTGCTTCTTGATGATCCTGAAGTGGGGGAAGATCCAAACCCTGCCCCCTACTGGGGATAGGCAACCCTAGAGGAAGACCTTGGCCACTATGGCCTGCCTATTGGTCCTCCATGGCAGCTGGTTGGCTCCTGTTTCCTACAGGTTACTGGACTAAATGATTATTTGTCTGATCAAGCCAGGCTCTTTTTCTGTTCTTACAATCTTCCATGTGGCAGTAATGTACCTCCCAATCTGCTCTCCCTGCTGAATGAAGCAAAAAAAAAAAAACCCTTTGTGGTTTATACTATACAACAACCAGGCCCTGAATCCCAGACATTTACCTTCAAGCTGTAACTTATGCATCTTTGTAATAATAAAGGATGCAAAAATGCTATAACCACATCCTTGGGCTCTCTCTGACCTCAAGCTATTGTCAGGGTTTCTTCTCTTGTTCCTAGATAAGCAAAACAGGGCAGAAAGTAGCTAGGTCAAAAGAGCTGCGGAAAGGTCAACAGCTTTATTAGCATCCACAGACTAGAAACATGGAGGAACATTATTTTGACCACTGCCTTTGGGTAACAACCACAATGCAGATTCCCACACACATTTTAATGTGCCCCAAAGGGATATGTATATGTGCCTCCTGGGGATACATTTCTTTTATATGCTATTGCTTTGAGCTTTTCCATTTAGCCCATTTCTCACTGATAGCATTCCTATTTGGTCTGTTTCATATTTATACCATACTTAGACCTTTTTAAATTTTATACATCATTTGTGTGCCACATCTATATCATTGACAGAACAGGGATCAAGTCTATGAGACTATTTCTGTTGATTTTTTTTTAAGCACAGCTAAGGGTGGGGGAAGATGATGACAGTTTCATCTCAGCTGAAGAGAAACCATGGGAGAAACTGAACATTTCAATTCAAAATTGTATGATCCTGTTATCTGGTAATACCTCAACTGCATGCTATCACTGATGAAACTCTTAAACCTGCCATCAGCATGGCTGACAGTGTAATGGGAAGGGAATAACTATTGATCCCTGGACTACAGAGATCAATCCTCCTTGAGGAAATGGCATCTTCAGAGGGGGATATTCTATGGCATCTCATTTTCACTGAACTCCCTCCCATCCCCCAATTGCATGCACCTTGGCTTGGACACAAAACACAGCATGTCTCTTGTCTTTGGGTTTTGCAAACCTCTCCCTGTGGCTTAAGAAGGAGCAAACCCTCCCCTTCCTTTGGAAACTGATACCACCAGCAGTGGAGGAGGAGGTTGGATTTATACCCCACCTTTCACTCGCAGACCAGCTTACAATCTCCTTCCCTCCCTCTCCGCATAACAGACACCCTGTGAGGTAAGTGGGACTGAGAGAGCTCTTTGGAAAACTGCTCTTGAAGGAATAGCTCTGAGAGAACTTGTGACTGACCCAAGGTCACACCAGCAGTTGCTTGTGGAAGAGTGGGGAATCAAACCCTGTCCTCCCAGCTTAGAGTCTGCTCTACATTACTCAGAGCCAATCCCAGTTTTCTTCTGCCTCCTCTGGGAAGGTGGTGCTTAAGAAAGCCCCATAAAGTGGTGCCTGAAAAAGCCCATAAAGAATCACCTTTATAAAATCATCTCTGAAGTAGCCACCCTCCAGTGTAGAAAGATGCTAGGCTTGGCTCCTCCTGATATTTTGTAGCACCACAGACATTTTGTTACTGGTCACCCATCCATCAGCCATTTTGTGGTGGTTCGTAATCTTCTTTCTCAAAATTCTGAAAGGTCTCACACTGACAAGGTCAGAGGTCACTGCTTAGAGAAAGAGGATGCATATGTTGATCTCTGCACTAGAATAACATCTGCCCCTCTCCTTTCCCGAGATCCAGAAACGTCAGGCAAGGAAACACACAGTCACAATCATAAGTTCTACTGATTGCACAAAGCCACCTGACCCAAAAACTGCATTAACAAATGGAACACAACCTAATGCACTTTTCCATCAATGTATTTTTCCCCACCCAAGTTTTTCTAAACCTCCAGCAAATTTGAAGCATTGCAAGATGCAGAAAACCTTAATGAGAACTGAGGAGTTCCCCCCCAAAAATATATATATATATATATATTTCTCACTGTCTCTGTGGAACAGAAATGCACAAGTGTCCAGCTGATAGAGGGCAAATGCTTATTCAACCAAAACTCTCCCATCATTCTCCCACTAGGAGTAAAGCCCACAGCAACGGACCCATGGAAGCGGCACCAGGTGCTCGATGGCTTTCATCATTTTCTCATTTAAATGGGAAAGATGCTTTGTTTCCTTTGCCACAGGTGTTCTCGGGGGGGGGGGGGAAGAACTAGGACCCTGGGAACAAGCAGATAATGCTTAATATACTTTCCCCCAACTTTTGCATGATTTTTTTGGCAAAAAGAAAATATAACACTTGGGGTAGAAAGAGAGTTCTGCGGAAACTACAAGCAGCATTGTCTGGCATTGTAGTTAAGCTCTGCTTTTGGATTCAGAAAGTATAATTCAGAAATATCCACTAATGTTGCCCCCAGAACCCTTGGGATGAAGTCATGGGACACAATGCATGGGTAAACGAAGGGCCACAACTTGCTCATTAACCACCTTTAAAAGGTAACCGTGTCATTACTGACCCACGTCATGTCATGACATTTTCTTGGCAGACTTTTTATGGGGTGCTTTGCCATTGCCTTCCCCAGTCATCTACACATTACCCCCAGCAAGCTGGGTACTCATTTTACCAACTTTGGAAGGATGGAAGGCCGAGTCAACCTTGAGCCGGCTACCTGAACCCAGCTTCCGCAGGGATCGAACTCAGATCACGAGCAGAGCTTACACTGCAGTACTGCAGCTTACCACTCTGTGCCACAGGGCTCCTATTAACTGCCTTACTTTTCCTATATTAACAATAAGCTTCATTGACTTTAGTCAAACAATACAATACATTTAAAACATGGATTATATCAGAAATTTACAAACAATAAATGAAAACATTATATCACTATTGAAACAGCATTAAAAGGTATAAAACCCTTCAAGTCGCATTAACACATAGCACAGACTCTTTAGTAAAGCTCATATTGGAAGCAGGGGTGATCTCTCCCTCTCTCCTCCTCGCAAGCATGAAGCCCCCTGCAAGAGCACCCTCTCCCCTAGGACAGTGACCCCCCCAAACTTATTGTTTGCCATCTTATATCCCGATGATTCTGGCCTTCTCCACTGGCTCAGCAGCCAATCACCAGCCTCTTCCCAATCCCATGTGGCTCCCTTTGCTGGCTAATGAGGTTTCCCCACAGTGAGGCTGTCCCTGCTGCTTTTCCATGGTTTGTTGTTGCCACTGGCCCAGGATCTAAGTGGCCACACTAAGTGGCCTAGCCTTGGGAATGCTACCAACATGGCCACACAAGGCCACCTGCTCAGAGACATGGGGTATATCCGCATCTCCACATCCATATCAACAACCTCCACAGTGAACCTCCACTTGTTTGACCTCCACATGCACAGTGAACCCCTGATGGGATTGCCTAGATGTTCCCCAGCAATGCTCATTTTGAGCACAGCAATGAGCTAAGCAGCTTTGCACATGCTCAGTAAACTCTGGGCTACAGGACTAAGTTGTGGGACTTACCAGCTTCTTTTGCCAACCCAAGACCTAGCAATGCCATCGTAAGCAGAATTCGGCCCTGCCCTGGCCGGGCTGCGCAGCGGCTATGCACCACGGGTCCGTCCTTTGCATCCCCAGAAGGATGCAGGCTGACGCTCGTTTCCCGGGCATCTGGGTGTTTCGGAGGGGCGGAACTGGGGCTCTATATATATCCTCAGCCTGCCTGTTTCCATGCAGTTTGTTGGAAGCTCTCGGCCCACCCACCCGCCCTGCAGTAGTACAGGCTTCGACTGGTCGTCTTATTAGGGGCCTGGTAGGAATTTTTTCACACTCACCTGATTGGCTGGTGGTGAGGTGTTTTTCACCTACCTTGTACTACAAGCAGCAGTGTGGCAGTTAGGTAGGTAGTTTAATTGGTCACTTGGCAGAAGGAGCTAGGGGTTTATACCCTGCTGGTGAGCACCCAGGCCTCTGCATCTGTTTAGTGCAGTCGATCCGCAGGAAAGGCAGATGGGCTTTACGGCTCAATGTCGTATAATGCGGATCATATTCATACCTCTCCTTAATCGCCTCCTTCTTGTGATTGGGGCTGAAGTGTAAGGGGAGGGCTGTTGTGGTCTGCCGGCCCGGCACTAGCCGCATTCGTATGGCTTGTGCTGGGGGCAGGGTGGCTCGCCCATTGTTGGACTTGGTGGGGTCGGGGGAAGACCCCAGGGCTTGTCCTATAGTTTTTTACCTTGCCGTATTAAGTTGTAGTTAATAAATTTATTTATTTATTTATTTAGTGGACTTATATCCCGCCCTTCTCACCGAAGTGTCTCAGGGCGGCTCACAGCATAGTGATTCATACAATTCGATTTAAAACATTTACAAATACAATTAAAACCATAATTAATAAAATAATAATATTTTATTTATATTTATATAATATTTAAAAAATATTATATTTATTATAAATATTTATTTATATTTATATAACATTTAAAATAATAATAATAATAATAAAAAAAAACTGGCAGGGGGATTTCCCTTCCCGGGCCGCAGCGACCCAAGCAAAGGACCTCTGTCTTCGCCGGATTCAGCTTCAGCCCGCTCAGTCTAAGCCACCTAGCCACTGCCTGTAACGCCCGGTCCAGATTTTCTGGGGCGCAGGCGGGCCGGCCGCCCATAAGCAGATAGAGCTGGGTGTTTTTCCCAATAATTCTGTGTCAGCCTCTTTATTTCGACTGGAGGGTGCAATTACACTCTCATCCCTCTGCTTTAGTTTACACTGTAAATCTCCTCCATGCCTGAACTCATATTGTCATCTCTGAAAAGACAAGGGCTTAGAAATGCATGCCCATGTCCAGAATTGTTCTTCCATATAGGGTTGCTAGGTCTGTGTTGGAAAAACTTGGAGACTTTGGGGGTGGAGCCGGGAAAAGCCAGCATTTGCGGAAGCAAGAGGCCTCAGCATGGTACAATGTCACTGAGCCCACCCATCAAAGCAGCCATTTTCTCCAAGGGAGCTGATCTCTGCCAGCTGGAGATCAATTGTAAAAGGAGGACATCTCTAGGCCCCACCTGGAAGCTGGCAACCCTGCTTCCATGTATCATTTTACTATATTTCAGTTTTGCATCTCAGGTTCTTATTTTGAAGGGTCAGCACAGGAAGGCAAAGAATGGGGCTTGATCCTTTCCTTAATCATGTGGCTCTAACTTCCAGTTCTTACCTATGAGAATAACTAGACCAGGCAAGTGAAGGTATACAGATTAATAATGTTTTCCTGAGTAATCATTTACTCCCACAATGGTGAATCCCCTAATGATCATAAAAAGTTTTTGTGCAGACAAAAAATAAGCAGAGGGCAACCCTAAACAGAGCTACACCATTCTAAGCAGATCTGTCTTGAGGGCACAATCCTATAAACCAGGGCTTTCTTTATGAGCAGGAATGCAGTTCCAGCTGGCATGGTGTCAGGGGGTGTGGCCTAATGTGCCAATGAGTTCCTGCTGGGCTTTTTCCACATAAAAAGCCCTGCTAAAAACACTTTCCTGGGAGCAAACCCCATGGGATAAAATAAATGTACTTCTTTGTATACCCACTTAGAATTGCTCCATAATGGATTCAGCAGGGCTTAACTCTCTTTAGGACTGCAATGATAATCCCATTAATAATAAGAATATGACAAAACTGTGATCAGTAAACGCAAGACAAGACACTGTTTGAACAATGTAGCAGTCAGGGGTTGTTTTGTAGAACAATAGGTGGTGGATGGATATTTCTAGGATGGAAAACCACCGCCTTCCCAAGATTGCCCTGTATGGCGAACTCTCCACCGGCCATCGAAATAGAGGGGCACCAAAGAAGAGGTACAAGGACTCCTTGAAGAAATCCCTTAGCACCTGTCACATCAACCATCACCAGTGGTCTGACCTAGCCTCAGATCGCAAAGCATGGAGGCACACCATCCACCAGGCTGTCTCTTCCTTTGAGAACACACGCATAGCTGGTCTTGAGGACAAAAGGAGATTGAGGAAGAATCGCACTGCTACAGGACCAACCCTAAATCAGACTTTTCCCTGCAGCCGCTGTGGCCGGACCTGCCTGTCCCACATTGGTCTTGTCAGCCACCAGCGAGCCTGCAGCAAACGTGGACTATTGCACCCTTCTTAAATCTTCGTTCGCGAAGCCAAGCCGAGAGAGAGAGAGAGAGAGAGGTGGTGGAGCTTATCCAGGAATTGTTATGCAGCTGCACATACTATTCAATGAACAAGGAGGTGGAACTCTTAGAAGGAGGAGGTGGAACTCTCAGAAAGGTTCAGGAGCTGTGCTCTTGTGAGCTCCCACTGAATCTGAGACCTGGTGGCAATGTATGGATCTGATTTATCAGCATCGTTGAGAAATAGAAGCCACATTCCCCCAGATGTCTCTCACTTGCACTTACTAAAACGAAGAGACTTTTTTTCAGTTTAGTTTTCTTGTTCCTTTTTCATCCCCCCAATAAATTTGCATATAGTTTCAGAGGATTGTAGTTTACAAAATGTAGAATTTCCTGTCTCAGATCAGTCGCTCGTCTTCAAGTAATTATGTTAGCTGCGTACCTTTTCAAAAGGGGCTCTTTTTAATTTTGTTAATACTAGCTAATATTATTTAACAAAGATTCTGTCCCTGAATGGATTTCAAAAAGCTTTCACTCGGTACTATATTACCATTTCCCATCAGATAAAATTATAGCTATTGCAGTACTTTGCCCAAATAGCATTCAGGTTCTGAAGGTTTGCATTTTGATTGCTAATCCATTTTCCCAGGACTCCTACAATAATTTTCAAGTGCTTTCCATTTTAATACAGCATTTTCTTTAAAGGGGAAAAAAAACCCTCTGCTCTCTTCATTAGTACCTGAAGATGACTAGATCTCAGAGAAATCTAATGTTTCATTATACAGATGATCTAATTTCAGTTAGTTTTGACCTTGGCAAGAGGATTCATATCCACACACTGTTTTAACAATAATAATCCTTAATATCTAAATAGGAAACCCTTCAAAGGAGATCAGTATTCTTATTCCTATAATACAGTTAGGAGGCTGAGAGTGGCTTGTGTAAAACCAGCTACTGATCTTAGGTTGCCCCCAAAGGTCGGAATGAAGAGACTGACAACATGAGTTTGGTAAAATGGGCCCTTTATTGAAATCAACAACTATAGCAAGCATGGCAAGGGTTACCAGAAACGGACAAGCCCCGGGGTCATCCCATGACCCTTCCTTGCCCATGTCTGAGCGAGCCACCCTGCCCCCGACATCAGCTACGGTTTTGGCTCATGTCAGGCCAGCCAGGCCAGATCCTCCTACCCCACACCGGCATAATCACCCAGGAAGAGCCGGTCTTGTGGGAAGGGATCCCACAATCGGCATTCTGCAACATTGAGCCGTAGAGCCCATCTGCCGCTCCTGCCGATCGCTTGCACCCAACAGGTGCAGTGCCCTGGGTGCTCCCCTGTGTTTCCGTAACCCCTTGCTCCTACTGCCTACTCCTACCTAGCTACCCTCCACTAACAAGCAGTACAAGGTAGGCGAAAAACACCTCACCAACGGCCAATCAGGTGAGTGTGAAAAAATTCCTACCTGGCCCCAAAACAGGCGACCGGTTAAACCTGTACTGCTGAAGGGCGGGTGGGTGGGCCGAGAGCCGCAAAACAAGTGCGTGCTCAGGGGCGGAGCCCAGCTTAACAGCTTTGGCGCTCCACCCTTCAAATTCCCCGGATGCCCGGGAAGGCAACGCAGTCTCCCCCTCCTCCCAGGGAGCAACTGCGGCCTCCTCGCCTATAGCCGCTGACACGGCACGGCGGTATAGAGGCCGGAGTCTCGCCACACATTCCAAGTCATCCAATGCTGAAGATGGCAAACAACGGTAGCATGGCAACCCAGCACCAGAACACCTAGGACCCAGCATCAGATCAGGCAGACCACAGCTTCCTGGGCTAGTTGCTGACCCACTTCTTCTGTCCAGCCCTCCATGTATGCCCTCACTCTCCCTCTTCCTCATAGTGCTGCAAACAGGACCCCAGGTGAGTTTGGGTCCTGACTTGTGTAAAACCAGCTTAGAGTCTCAGTGATGTTTTAACTCTGTGCCTCCCCCAGGCCTTATTTTGGGCAGGGGCTCACAGAAGCAGAGCTCTAGAAGCTCTAAATTTTATTGTGCTCTTTCTTTCTCCCCCCACCCCAATACTTGCTTCTGGGCTCCATCGTTCAAACCCCCTGTGAGAATTTTGCTGAACTCTAAGATTTGACAAACTTTCTAATATTTCTCCCCACAAAAAGTGGGGAAAGAACCAAAACATATAAAGCAGACAGATGGAAATCTTCATCATGCCACTGTAGCCACATTGGAGAAAGTAATTTAAAAAGGTATGATCGAGTAAGATTTTGTTATGATAAGTATAATTCAAGAAGCAGTTTAAAATAGATGCTGAGCTGATATAATTTAGTACACCTTCCGGTGATGTCAGGGGTATATGTAAATGAGTTACGCTAATGAGGTCTAGCACCTCTTTTTCTACAAGATGACCCCTGATGGCAATGCTCAAGGCATGAGAATGCTAAATAGAAAACTATCTGCACTGGGGCTGCCTGTAGCAGGCCTTGGATGATAATACCCTTAACACAAATGTCTCCCAGAAATGTCACAGCATAAAGATAATCATAACACTTAAGATTTCTACAAACTTTCAGTGTTCAAAGCACTTCACTCACCATGGACTGGATCTTTTCATTCCTGCTAAGTGAGGAGTCTTGAAGAGGGGTGAAGGAGTTAAAAGATTCTTTCACTAGTTTGATCGCTCACTGATCAGTTAAAAAAGGAGTTAAAATAGGAATTATATTATTTATTAATTTGGCTCAGGGCGGGTTACAGCATAAAAATTATAATAGTAGTTCCATTAAAACTTTAAAAACATCCATTCTAAACAGGAAAAGAAATCAATACAGATGGCAATTCAAGATGACAATTTAAAGATTGTGCCATGCCAGTTCTATTTCTGAGTTTGTTGGTATTCCAGTATGGCCAGCTCCAATGGTCCTTTCACTAGTTTGATAGAACAACTTTGCTCACTGATAGAATCCAAGCAATTATCTTATTTTTAATCCTCTCTCTCTCTCTCTCTCTCTCTCTCTCTCTCTCTTTATGTGTGTGTGTGTGTGTGTACACACACACACACTGCTTGGTTCTGCACCACAGCAAAGTGCCAGTTCTGCCTTTCTTGTATTCTTGGAATATAAAACTGCAAGTGAAGTTGCTCTTGAAGGGAACACCAATATCAAAATAGCTATTGCCATCATAGGAGAACACTTGTCTTTTGAACATCCTCATTATTTTGTGATTGGCATCCACAGCAATCATTTCATGGTAGTGCTCTCTGCCCTTCTTTAAAATTCCAAAAGGGTCCACAGGTTCGACTGTGTCGGGGACCCCTCCAATATGCAGCGATCTCCAATGCAGAGTTGCAGTATATGAAAACAGGGGTCCCCAACTGAATAAAAGGGGAAATATAAATATTTACAATGATATGCACACGATAAATAATATCAATTTTATGGACACATACATAATGTTGGAAAATGTGCATGCTTCATGGGGAAAGTGCAGTTTGAGGAAACAAAAAATAGGAAGTGCAAAACAAGAAATTCTGAATACTCCCTAGGCTCCAGTTCTGGTGTCTAGGGACAGGAATCAGACAATCGTGATAGTCTGGCAAATTCTCCAGCATCTCCCTCAGCTGTGCTACTTTATATTGGACATGATCTGATTCTCTTAAAATGCAATGCTCCAGGCTTTTCACTTGACAATTTCCTCTACTACAAGGAATAATAATAATAAAAAGACACAGGCAGAAAGCAGTTACTTTGCCACATCCCCCTCTTTAAAAAAATACAGATCAATCCAAGCTAACAGCAAGGGCAATTAGATAATTGATTCTGAAGTGTAGGCTTTTAAACCATTTGTGAATCAAAGCCTTGCTAGTATAATGAACCAGATCCCGAGTTACTTGAGATCAATAGGGTTGAATGCAAAGACGGAATTTGCAGTAAAGTGGAATGGTTTCCTTAATAGTTTAATAAATTAAATGACTTGATATTAAATGTTTAAGTGCCTTGTGTCAAGACAGGAGACCTTTTAATTGGCTTAATAATATACCCTCCAAAAATAACTACTATGTACTCAGTGTCAAAATCAGTATAAACAACAACCTTTGGTTCTGTTTTTCCTTTTTTTTATTTTCTGGGTGATTTGAATGAAATATCTTACAGACAGTGCACAAAGGTTGTTTTTTGAGCTCTGACTTTGTTGTGGCAGAGTCACATTATTTGCCCCAAACTATGTATGCAGAGTCAGGGAAACCTGGCTCTGAAGATGCCTATGTGAGGTTCTCTCTATCCAAGAAATACTGATAATCATATCAAAATGTATTCTGTCCTCAGATTGCAATATTTCACTTAAACAGAAATGCTGAAGTTGAACTTTAGCAGAAACTCAATGGGAATATTTTGGCGGGGGGGGGGCATTGCCCCTTACTAAATTACTTTTTTGAGACATTCAAAAATTCTACAGTTTATTTTCAAAAGCATGCCCATAAAAGTGCTTAGACATTTTGTCATATAGGAACTTGGTGTCAATTTTTAGCTTCTGGCATGTCAAGAGATGCTTCTTGTTATTAATGAATGGGTCAAAAGGGAATGGTAATTAGCCCCTAGGAGCATAGATTAGATACTGCTAGGCTAATGAAGCTTATTTTTCAAAGATTCAATCTAATGTAGATACTGCATTTTCCAGCTCCACTGGCTAAGAGAAAAGGGGGACACTGAATATATTCATAACTCTCAGGAAGTCATCTGATATGGGAAATGAATTCAAAATTATAGTTGCCTACATTTATGCTTTATACACACACTTATCTGCCTTATACTGGGTTAGACTATTGTTATACCATGATCAATATTTTCTACTATGACTGGAAGTGGTTCTTCAGAATCTCAAATAGAGGCCCTTCCTGTCACCTATTACCTGATTCTTCCTGTCACCTATTACTTGGTTTAACCCAGAGCCCCAGATGTTCTGCCATTGAGCAACAGCCTTTGCCAATGTTAGCTGGAAGCTGAGCCAGCAGTTAACCATACATGCAAATACAACTCCACCTGGGAGACTATAAAAGGAAGGGGAAGCCCTGCTTTCCCCCCTGGCTCTTCAAGGCTGCTTCTTAGCCTCTTCCATCCTGGTCTTCTTCAAGTCTGAGGTCACCCTTTCCTTCTGGCCTTGCCCCTCTGTGCTCCTGCCTGATATTTGGCCTTCCATCAACTGTACTGGAATAATCTGCCTGGGTCCCAGCTGCCTCTCTCTCTTGGCCAGGGCTTTTTTGGTCCCAGCCAGAACTCATTTGCATATTAGGCCACATCCCCTGACACCAAGCCAACCGAAACTGTGTTCCTGCTCAAAAAAAGCCCTGCTCTTGGCCTTCCTCATGTGGGTAAGTCAGAATCACCTATACTCAAAATCTCCCTAGCTATCCTCAGTTCAGGCAGCTGGAGCGGGGGGATGAGTTGGGGCTGGGCACTGGCTTCCAACAGGGATGTAAGCAGCACAAGACAATTATATTGCCCTCCCTTTAGTTAGGCACAACTAGGATAGGGGTGGGGGAAGTGAATTGGAAAGCCCTGGGGGGAAAACGTTTCCTCATATCAGAAAATGGTCATTTTGATAACATTATTTTTGTTAAAATAAAGTGGCCCCACCAGATTCTGTAGTCTGTTGATATGGACTTTTTCCAGGGTTGGGGAGTTACTATGGCCAAAGGAAACTGATTCCCAATTTAAGCAGAGATCTTGTCTATGAAATACAGAGAGCCAAGTTCAAATCTCCCTGGGAACTTGAAAACTGACCTCAAACCAATCAGATATTTTCAGCCTGATCACAGGCTCGTTGTTGTCAGGATAAAATGGAGGATGGGGATTATCATGTTGTTAGTTGCTTTGGTTCCTCGATGGGAAGAAGAGGAAGGATACATGAAAAAATAAATGCTGAACATCATAGATATATGCTTTTGGAGAGACAGACCGAAGGCAGTTGAATCTTCTCAGAGAAACAGCATCTGCAGAACTGACACAGGCAGAATCAGGTCACTATGAGTAGTTGAATCTTCCATTTTTTTTTTAACTCAGGATTTACATTCATCAGACTTGCAGAGGGAAAATCAAGTGGAGCTTTCTCTTACCCTTTGGGACCCCAACTGAATATGGCGAGATCCTCAAAGCTAATTTGCCATTTTAAAAATAAATTTGTATGTGACTGGCCCCGGTCACCCACTCATTTCATACAATCCGTCTACTCTTCTGGACCCCCTAAAATGAGTTCCAAATCCCTAGAATTTCTGGCCACTCACAGTCTCATTTGTGTGATGTATTCTAATGCATTCATAATTATAATTCAGTGAGTGCTCCCAAGCATATAGAGTACCCAGAGCCTATAACTTTACAATTCCCCATGAATATTTTGATGCAAACACAAACAAAATAACATTCCTGTTCTCAGCCTATCAAACTAAACAAAACACTGAGAGTGAGGAACTTCTGTTATCAAACTTTTCCTATTATAAAGAAAAATAAAGTGTACAAGTGAAGACTTTTTTAAAAAGTTTAAATACGTCATCTGTTAAAAGGATGGGATGCAATTAGTGAGATCCATGGACAGACTGTGATGGACAAACATCCCCTTGGGTGCAAGAAGCCACCTCGTTCTGGGGAAATAATTCACCTCTCTGGAGGTTTTTTTGGAAGAAACAGTTGCCTGTCTTTTTCTGATTGATTAAAGTTGAAATTCTTCCTTCCAATTGTCTTTCTGGGGAGGCAAAGCAGCATGGTACAGTCTAATCTTGTCAGATCTCAGAAGCTAAACAGGGTTGGTACTTGAAAGGGAGACCAGCAAGGAAGACTCTGCAGGGGAAAACAGTGGCAAACCACTTCTGCTTCTCAATTGCCTTGAAAGCCCCTTGCTAGGGTTGCTGTAAATCAGAAGTGACTTGACAAAATTTTACAAACACACATATGGAGAAAGGGTTAATTCCTGTCTGAGCACTCTCATCTTTCAACTGCAAACCTTTAAATGCATGGCTTACCCTGTCAGAGAAGAGTAGTAACCAGATAATCCCTTTAACTATGGAGTTAGCTAAAAGCTGTATTCCCACCTGCTAAGCTTTTGTCTTTCCGTTCCCAAATTCCCTCCAAATTCTTGTCTGTCTTCTAAAATAAACCTTTTGAATCACTGCTTTGATAGTGGTGTTAGTTTTCCCTAAAATTGTCTGCAACCTCTGATGTATACGAGAGCAAAAGAGAGTTTGTCTTGTGGATACAAAGAACTGTCCCAGACTCCCTTCATAGTACAGAAAGGCCTTCCACTCACCATCCCCCACACACATTTCAATGGTAAAGGCCCAGGACTGGCCTAGAGTAGTCTGTTACAATCACATTTCCTGGTCTGGGGCTTTTTCTCTGGATAGTGACAATAATATGGAAGTTCAGAGAGTATGAGTGTGCTGTGTAGTGTACAGAAAGTCCCATTCTTTGGCAAGGTAACAAAGGAAAGATTTCCCCACTCAAGCACTGCAGACCAGGTCTGAACTACTGTTATTTTGAACAAGCTACAATTATGGGGACTTGCTCTACCCACCAAGTCAGCATTTTGTCACTAGGACTCCCAGAAATATAAAGGTGTCTGCCCTTACTTTGGTTCCCCCATTGGAGGAAAAAAGGTGGCATACATATCCACATCAATATAATGCTGGCAATAAGGATGTGGGGCCACTGCCTGCTTACTGCTAAATGTCCAAGTCCCCCACCTGTCAAAAAGCTGCTACACTTTGGTGAAATCGGTTAATAAAAAGCTTTCACAGAAGAGAATTCCAATGCTAACGATGGCACCACCCTCTTCATGGGACAGCTTCCACTGAGAAAAAGAAACTGCAAAGAGATGTTGCTGTCAGTGTTTCCTGAAATCCATTTTAATCCATTACCTCTACTGCCTCTTTTGTGCTTTTTAGATCTATTAAACAATCTCCCATTCTTGTTCCACCCCCCTCCCTTTCTCTCTGCTGATGTTTTCAACTGCAACATTGATTTGATTTTCACATATCGGGTTTAGCATTATGCTTTACGCTAAAGCATATTTAGCAGAAGTAGAGCTGAAAACTTCATTATAAGATCTTTCAAACAACGGAATGAGTGAAATATGCTGGGGTTGGGGGGGGGGGAAGGCAAATCGTAGAAATGTGTCAGGCTATTACTTTTTAATTCCAATTTTCTTTTCAGTTAAGTAGCATAGATAATGAAGCTAGTTGTGCTGGTATATTCCCAAATGCATAGACGATAAGGGGGTGTGTGCGCATGCTTAATGCCACCACTGGTAAATGAATTAATGGATGAATAATTTAAACAATAAAATATATATTGCTCGTGAATTTATGTGGCCGGCAGTAGTTCTCTGGGGTACAGCAAGAATTATGGCAGAGGTCCTGGTTTACGTGTGCTGCAGAATGCGATAGGAATTAGGTGGAATATTCCTGAGCCAGTAGAATAATGGACTTTATTATTTCAGGCTACGTAAAGAGGAGGGAATCAGACTTCTGAATGCTCACACACATTTAAAAATAAATAGCTCTGTATTTTAAAAAAAATAATTTATTGTTTAGGTATTTAGAATACTTATATCCCATCTTTCTACCCGATCAGAGTCCCGGAGGAGGCTAACAATTTAAAACAAAACATTATAAAAGTATATAATAAAGCCAAACTAAAATAATTCTATAAAACACAAGCAACTTAAACATAAGGCAGAAGAGAGGGGGCATCATGTTCACCTGATGGTGAAGAGTGTTAGGAAATGACAGATGAATGTCTTTGTGAAGAGGGGTTAGAATGTCAGATTATGGGTGTGATCGATGGGCAGGTTGTCTTGGTTTTTAAAATGACACTTAATTTTGTGCTGTTTCTCATTGATCAAATGGTGACTGCTAAGCTGGCATCGTAGCACTGTGGGCCCATAGTCAGTCATCCACATCACTAATGCACCACAGCCATTGACCCGCAGCTGGGTTGTCCCCCCCCCCCGCAAATTCCCACTGTGCATGCACAGAGGCAGACAAGCGTGTATGTGCTCCTTGCCAGTTCTGTGGGCGCACTGAAGCTCACGTCAGAATGGGGTTGGGAGGGAAAAACATGCCGAAAATGTAGTAGAATGACCACACCGTTCATGAGATTCCATGGTGCACCAGGGCAATTAGATGGCCAAAAAAGCACCGTGGAAGAGAAAGCACTGGAATGAAGGGGGGGGGGGAATGTAATAAATAGGATAGGTTATATCCAGCCATTTTTTCCCCTGACTTATCCAGTTCCCCTATTTGTCCATGTAGGTCCCATGATCCCCGGCCTAGCTGTTTTTGGATATCAAAGGGAAATCTTCCCTGCCTTTTTCACCAGCAGAAAACATGTCTGGAAATAATTCATTTTTGTAAACTATGTTAATAAATTAGCTTTATTAACTTCATGTAATGGAACTTAAGTGGAAATGTGAGGGAAACAACCAGTGTGGTGTAGTGGTTAGAGTGTCAAACATCTGGGAAACTCAGGGTCAAAACCCCATTCTGCCATGGAAGCTCAGTAGGCCAATCACTTTCTCTCTCCCTTTCTAATTTGCATCCCAGGATGGGTATGAGGATAACCTGGAAGATGGGGGAATGATTCTGAAAACCGCTTCAGCTTCCAGCTGTGGAGAAAAGCAGTGTCCAATTACTGTTCTACTTCTCACTGTTCTCCATTCCTTGGTAATACCTACCAGTGGAGGCTCGTAACAATCATACTTCAAGACTGGGGAACTTAAAACACTCAAAATAACACTTACAGATAGAATAGAACATATTGTTTGAAGTGGATCTGTTCAATAGATTTCGGCACTTTGTGGCCCAGGCTTCTTAAGCACTTGCAAGAAGAAGGGCAACAACATCTAACCATTAAAGGAGTCCATGCTATTCAACACCCTAAACTCGTATCAACAGTCTTTTGATTTATAGCCCCATCTTTACAAAGAGTTTTAACTCATTAGAGTGCAGTCAGATCGCAAGATGATTATCAATTGCCCGTATCTTACAGTGCTAAGTGTTTTTTTGGGGGGTGGGGGGTGGGGAAGAGAGAAACTGAACACCATCAGAGTGGCATAATGGGATTTAAATTTGCCATGGTGATCACATCTGCCTCTTCAAATAAAATGAAGCTTTGATGGAGGATTATGTGAATAAGAAAAATCATTGAAACAGGGCCTCAGGGGAGGCTTAAGTAGCAAGAGATTATTATCTTCAAACAACCCTCCTTTAAGAAAATAATGAAAGCTGGAGAAACTTGTGACTTGCTTTAGTATTCTCTTTCATGAGGCAGAGAGATACGGACATCCACTATGCGCCTGCTGAGCTATGATGCAGTGGTTGGGGACATGGTTTATGGACTGTATTATTATGTTAAAATATATCCAAGAAATTAAAAGATTACAAGGGTATATGTCCGAGAGGATTCTGGAGATTACAGTACTAATAAAAATAGCTTGTGCGTTGATCTCTGGGCTGGTTGCACCAATATAATTCTAATTCTTCTCAGTGTTTGCTTAGAAATAAGGAAATGAATTAGTTGTAATAGGCTGGATCCAAATAGGTTTGGATCCAATGGTCTCTCCCACTCATCACAGGTGTCCTTTTTGTTCACAGTAGGGATTCTGTCTCCCTTGGAATGTCTTTTTCTGTGAAACTGAAAGACAGCTTTGGATGTAACCCAATGTCTGCAACCATTGTTTTCTCCTTCTTGAGCCAAAATGAAATGTGCTTTGTGAAGAGATGATGGAACAAGCTGCTCATTTTATAAAAAAAATAATGGTTAAGAATGCCTTATTTGTTGATGGCCACATTTGCTGCTTTGCATCCAGAGTATGGTTAAAGAAACACATCTCAAACTTTGTAATGTTCAAATTTCAGACATCAGATGATTATAAAACTCACATTTCTAAAATTTAACTAAAAGCTGTAGGATACCCTAAAGATTCAAATCTCAGTTCTGATGTTAGAGTCCCTAGGTGACTTTTCAAAGGGTTAAGTTTTCATTCCAAAAGCAAATCGTACAAAATTTCAGCTTATAATGTAAGTGATGATCAGGGCTTTTAAAAATATATATTTATTTTAAGAAAAAGCCCAGCAGGAACTCATCTGCATATTAGGCCACTCCCCCTGATGCCAAGCCAGCTGGAACTGTGTTCCTGTGCATTCCTGCTCAAAAAAAAAAGCCCTGTTGATATTTTAATTCAAATTCCTTTTTTACTTATGAAAAGGGAAACATGCTTGGCCCATAAAGTAAGGCACAGCAAAAATTATTCTCTCTCCCCCACCCCACCCCTCTCTCACACACACACACACCAAAGTTTGAGTCTAGTGGCACCTTTAAGATCAACAAAGTTTAATTCTGGGTATAAGCTTTCATGTTCATGCGCACTTCATCAGATATCTGATGAAACTTTTTTATGTAGCTTCAGACCAACACGGCTAGTCACTCAATGGCTTGAACAGTGCAAAGGACCACTTAATCCTATAGGAATCTGCCCACACCTTAAGATATATTTCAGGTACTCTGCTCTGGGGAGTTCTGTCTTCAAAGGCAAGGTGGTTGGTGACTAAGAATAGAGACTTCTTGGTGATTGCCCCTTGGCTAATGAATTCTCCCTTCTGACATAGTAGGTCCAAAACTACTGACAGTGTTCAGAAGCTGGGTGCCAACAGCTTTCCCACACACTTCCAAGCTAAGTCATTCTGCTGGGCTCAATTGCCCCCCCAGGCGGAATAACGAGGCAGACACAAGGTTGGGTTAAAGGGCCACTTTTATTAACTCAAAACGGCAAGGGCAAAACATGGGGACAGGTCAAGCCAGGGGTCAACAGGACCACCTCCATGACCTGAAACTGGGCGAGCCCCCAAAGCCCCGGGTGTGAGCCAACTCAACGGCTCAGACCCGGCCGGCCCGGCACCTTTATCACCGCTCACTTGAGCTCCGCCATCCCCACAGACAGCAGCCTGGGATGCGGACGCTCACACGTGCCGGGATCATCGGACTCCCTGGAGCCAACCTTGGGCCGTACAGCTTGCGGTTCCCCAGGACAGTCAGCACCAAATGGCGCGATGCTACGGGAGCTCACCAATCCCCAAAACATAATGCCAACCACAAACTGCCAGTGACCTACCTAACTAACGGCACCGCCTAACCAATTGCCAGCACCACATATCCGCAGTACAGGGTAGGCAAAAACACCCCCGGAATTGGCCAATCATCCGAGGGCGAAAAATTCCTACCCGGCCCCAAAATTAGGCGACCAGCCTCTGCCTGTACTGCATAAAGGGTGGGCGGGCGGGCCGAGAGCGATTTTCTACTGCGTTTGAGGGGGCGGGAGCAGCCTTTTAAGGCTGCTCCTCACCCCCTCCCATCCAGAAAATCCCATTGCCTCTCATCCGCGCGGGGAGGCAATGGGCGGCCCCCAGTCTCATCAGTCCTTGGACTGATCGGCTGGGAAGGGGCCGAATTGCCCCCCCAGGCGGAATAACGAGGCAGACACAAGGTTGGGTTAAAGGGCCACTTTTATTAACTCAAAACGGCAAGGGCAAAACATGGGGACAGGTCAAGCCAGGGGTCAACAGGACCACCTCCATGACCTGAAACTGGGCGAGCCCCCAAAGCCCCGGGTGTGAGCCAACTCAACGGCTCAGACCCGGCCGGCCCGGCACCTTTATCACCGCTCACTTGAGCTCCGCCATCCCCACAGACAGCAGCCTGGGATGCGGACGCTCACACGTGCCGGGATCATCGGACTCCCTGGAGCCAACCTTGGGCCGTACAGCTTGCGGTTCCCCAGGACAGTCAGCACCAAATGGCGCGATGCTACGGGAGCTCACCAATCCCCAAAACATAATGCCAACCACAAACTGCCAAGGACAGCGCCAAGCCTCTGCTTAGGCCGCTGAACCCCCAAACTATAAAACGCGCAGCAGCCCTTGCCGTAAGTCAGACAAAAACAACTCATTGCCCTTCTCTGACAAGTGTACCCCGTCACTCCGGTATAGCTCTGGCAAACTAGATAGAATCAAAGGATGGGGTACATACTCCCCAAGCCCGCCGAGCAGGGCCTTGCGCACCGCCCGGTTGGCTTTTATTCTGGCGCGCTCCAGACCTTCAGGGTCCCACGCCGTCCGCCAAACTCGGCGCGGCAACATGGCAGACCACAAAAGCAGGACGCCCGGCCACCGCCTCCTTATCAATGCCAAATCCTCCTGGGCCTGAATGGAAAGGGCCCTCCCCTTAATCAGACCCAAGTCGTTCTCCCCCAGGTGGATTACAATAATCTGCGGAGGAGGGCCAACCCGCTCCTTGAATAGCAAAGGCAGAAGCCCAGGCCACCTCATTCCCCGGCGGCCAAGCCAGGTGATTACCGCTCTGTCACTAAGGCCCAGCTGTGAGCCGATCGACGTCCGACGGGCCTGGTGTGCCGCCCAAAAGACAATGCTGTGGCCGCATATAAGGATCCTCCTCCTCTCATCGCCGGCCACAGCCCCTAGAAGAGAAAAACTATTAGAACTGAAACCATGCAACACATAACTTTTTTCAGCCCAAGTTAAACAGTATTACGGGGGAAGCCAGAGAAAAAACCGGCCCTATGGCCTCAAAGGCCTAACATAAGCTCGATAGGCCCCTGACTTCCACCGCCCGACCCGACGGATATCATCCCCCTCGTATCCAAGCGCTGCGGCTGTAGAAGCCGCACCGATTCTAAAAGAATGGGTACCAAATTTTTGGCCACCAAGGCCCAAACGTTGCAATGCACGGCTGGTGACGGCCCAAAATTGGTACTTAGTCAAGGGAGCCCCGTCGGCATGGCGAAAAAGAGGGCCATCCGATCTGCCGCGCAACTCAAGGTAAAGTTTCATTGCCGCGACCGGACATAACTCCACTTCCGAACAAGACCCAATCTGAACGGTGCAGCCATGCTGCTTCTGGTCGGTCTTGGAACGGCGAACTCTAAACTCCACCCGGTCGCTGGATAACGAAACATCCCTGAACTGCAGGGCCCTTGCCGAACCATCGTTACGTGAAAGGGTGACCAACTCGGAGACCCTGAAGGCCCCGAAAAAGGCAGTCAATGAGGCGCCATGAAAGAGTGCCTCCTCATAAGCTGACCCGCAAACCTGAGCCCAAGAAGCACGAAGCCCGCGCAGGATGGACGGCGAAATGGGCTGCCGTCCATCAGCCCTAGGACCGGCTTCCCGGGACCAACCCTCAAGTACCTTCTGAATGCGAAAGTCCTTAGTAACATCGCGGTGCCCTCTGGCCTTACTGATAAAGGCAAGGGCTGCCATCTGGCCTCGAATGGACCTAACTGACAAACCTCGGTGTTTCTGATGCACACAGAATTGCAACAGCTGGTCGACAGGAATCGGCCACACATCCTGTAATCCTACCCCCCTTCTAAACGACAAAAACTGGCTAGCCGCCCGGTCATACGACCTTTTAGTGCTTGGCGCTATGGCCAGCTGTATCGCCCGGCTCACTTCTTCCTTCCAATCTGCCATAACTCTGCCGGGATGCGCTCGGGCAACAGGTCGGCCTCCGGGGCTAATTGACGGAAACGGTCCATCTGTTGGCGAGACAGAGCGTCCGCCACCCCGTTACAAATGCCAGGAACGTGCTTAGCCAAAAACAGTATATTTAACTCTAAACAACGCAAGGTAAATGCCCTAACAAGGCGCATAACAGCCGGAGACTTCGAGGTTAATCTATTGACAACATGGACCACAGCCATGTTGTCACACCAGAAGTGAACCGTGCAATTGGCCAGGGTGTCGCCCCAAAGAAACACGGCAACAACAATAGGAAAAAACTCCAGGAAGGTAAGGTTCCGACACAGCTCGGTGCCCAACCAGTCCTGTGGCCAATGCTCGGCACACCAGTGCCCCCTGAAATAGACCCCAAAGCCAATGGAACCGGCGGCGTCAGAAACTATCTGCAACTCAGCTTCGAGCTGCATGTCTCTGCGCCAAAAGGAAATGCCATTAAAATCCTGCAGAAATGACTCCCATACTGCCAGGTCCTCACGCATCTCTCTAGTGACTCGGGTAAAATGATGGGGCAAACGCAGATCAACCATACCATCGCAAAAGTGCCGTAAAAAGGCCCTGCCTGGAGCCACCACTTTACAAGCAAAATTCAAGTGGCCAACAAGCTGCTGTAACTCCAATAAGGTGACCTTGCGTTTGACCAAAACTGCCCGAATCCGAACTAATAGACTAAGGCGTTTTTCCTCGGGCAGCCTGGAGAACTGGCGCACCGTGTCGAGCTCGATGCCCAGAAAAGTCAGAACCGTGGCCGGACCCTCGGTCTTCTCAGGAGCCAATGGTACCCCTAGCTCCTTGGCCAGATCCTCAAAAGCCTTCAACAAGAACAAACACTGGCCCGCCCCCGCGGGGCCCACAAAGAGAAAATCGTCCAAATAATGAACGGTATCCCGGATTCCCGTCCTAAACTGCAAGGCCCATTCCAAAAAGGAACTAAAACACTCAAACGCCGAACAAGAAACTGAACACCCCATAGGAAGGGCCCTGTCAACATAATAACTCCCTTCAAAGGCAAAGCCCAGTAGATCAAAGTCGCCAGGGTGAACAGGGAGGAGGCGAAAGGCCGATTTTATATCGCACTTTGCCAGCTCCGCACCGGGCCCACACCGTCGTACTATCTGAACCGCCCGATCAAATGAAGTGTATTCAACAGAGCACAATTCCGAAGGGATGGCATCATTCACCGATCGCCCCCTGGGGTAAGAAAGATGGTGAATCAACCGGTATTCACCTGCTACTTTCTTAGGTACAACTCCCAGGGGGGACACGCGCAAATTCGGCAGGGGAGGAGACTTAAACGGGCCTAACACGCGGCCCTCCGCGCATTCCTTACTAATCTTTTTTCTGACAATACTCTCCAAACCCTTAACTGAACGCAAATTGGAGGAAAAAACTGGAGTACGAGGGCCCTCGTATGGGATTCTGAATCCCACAGAGAACCCCTCAGCAAGGTAACGTGCGTCCTCCCGACGAGGGTAACATTCCAACAACCGCCTAAGAGCCCTCAGACGAATGGGGCTGGGGCCCTTTTGGAGGGTGTTGCCCGGCCCCGCCACCTGGCCGCTTGACGGGCCAGCGCTGCTTAGATCTGGTGCAAGCCGTGAAGGCGTGAGGGCCCGCGCAAACCGGGCACTCATGTTTGTATTTACAGGCCTTCCTGGAGCACGCCCCTTGGGAGGTGAACTCCCAGCAAAGCAGCCGTGGTTGAACCGGCTGCCCCGCGGTTACGCGGGCACCAGAAAAGGATGTTGCTGATGACTTCTGCACCAAATGACCACTGTCGGATCGCTCCCCCACATTCGGTTTAGCAGGCGCCATGAGTTGCAGCCAGAGCTGCTGATTAATTTGATTCCATTGCAGGAAAGGATTAACAGCCGCGCGCATGCGGAACTGCTCATCATACTGGAGCCACGCCCCGCCAGCAAAGTCGTTGTAAGCACGATATATAATATCGCAATACTGAAACAAAGGGGCTGCTCTCCAAGGCTGGGCCCTAGCAATGACGCCCGCATAAATGAGAAACCCGGGCAACCAATTTGCCCACGTTCTGTCCACCTTACGACGCTTGAGCTTCTCTTTATCCTTCTCGTCAAGCTCATCCTTCGGTTTTTTCTCAAGTTCTCTATACAACAGGCTGAATACATCTACGTATTCGCCTTTCAAGATTTTTTCCCTGGTCGCAACGGTGAGGTGGTCACCCAAAGGCATAGCCGGGTCACCAAACGGCACAGCATGAAAATCCAACGAACCATAAGGGATAGGTGGGTGAGAAGGAAAGCCCCAAAGGGGGCCCTGTAGCCCGGGCCAAGGTAAGGACGTTGACTGGGCTTGTTGCCATCCCCAAGGTGGCACACATGCTGCCGGCCCCTGGCCGCCTAAGCCAAGACTGCCTACAAAACCCTCACTTCCTGGCGCCGCCCCCCATATAAGGCCAGAAGTACCAGGCGCGGGCACGGCTGAAGCAGCACCCACCTGAGGCAGAGAGCTGGGACCCAAATGACCCCCGACAGGTGGCGCAGCCCCCAAATAAGTAGCCGCTGCACCTTGGGCCCCACCCAACGGCCTGGAGACTGAAGCTACATTGGGACCCAAGGGGCCCCACGGCCATGCCGTTCCCTGCTGCGGCGTGGGAAACTTACCTTCCCCAACAGGGGGCATCACCACCACGGCGTCGGGCTCCTCGCTCTGCTCGTCTTCGTGCAGGCCTCCCTCCTTGGACACACCACTGGTTCCTTCAGCTTCCTGTAACACAGAAAGGCGAGCCAGCACCTCCTTCTGAAAGGAGATGGTGGCCGCTCTGCCGGATCCTAACAAGCCTGAGGCCCTACGAGAAGGGCCCGCCACGCCCCTTGCTTCCTCCAAGGCTGCTAGTTGGGACATGATGGCTTGCCTTGTTTGCGCCTCATCACCCTCTTCCAGCGGGGGTGCCTCAGGGGTGGGCCTCTTGGCCGGTCGCTTAGCGGGCTGTTTGCCCTTTTTATTGCCCTGTCCCTTCCTAGGGGCCATGGTTATGAATCTCTTCAATGTATGTTGTAGATTACCCACTGACTCCCACTGGCCGAGCAACCCGTCCAATGGCACCAGGCCTCCAGAAATTATGGTCAGGGGGAAGAAACCTGGACCCAACACCTTGGCAGAGCTGCCAGCAAGAGACCAGCTAAGGACTCCGGCTCAAACCACCCACAACAAGGACTGCTGACCCACAAGCCCCTTATAAAGCCACTAGGCTGTGGCTAGAATGATAGAGGGGGGGGGGGGGCGTCAGCAAACGCCCAAACAATCCCTCAAACACAACAAGGGAAATGAACGAGGCCCCCGCGGCTCCGCTCGCGCACCCCCGCACCCTCACAAGGCTGGGCAATAAGGAACGCTACAAAAGCCCTTCGCCCCAGCAAAACAGCACGCGGCGCGGCCGCCGCCAGAGCCAACGGCCCGGCGGACGGCTCCCGGCCTCGCAAGGCCTAAAAACAACGAGGGAGGGGAGGGAGGGAAAGATCCAGTAACGAACGCGCCGCTTGCAAGCCTCCGCCGCCGACCAGCAACCCGAACCCGGCCTCAACGACGCCTCGACGAACGGCTGCGTCACACAGACGCTCTTGCCGCACCGGCTCAGCCTCCCCTCAGGCCGCAACGCTCTCACAAGGCCCGCGACGACAACAGCCACGTAAGTGCCTGCCCGGGCCGAGAGCGATTTTCTACTGCGTTTGAGGGGGCGGGAGCAGCCTTTTAAGGCTGCTCCTCACCCCCTCCCATCCAGAAAATCCCATTGCCTCTCATCCGCGCGGGGAGGCAATGGGCGGCCCCCAGTCTCATCAGTCCTTGGACTGATCGGCTGGGAAGGGGCCGAATAGTCAGTAATAAATAAATATTTTGAAATAAATAAATAATTTACTCGTATCTAAATAAATACATGATGTGACCTGGTACATAGGTATAATCTGTACAGGCTGCTTTCATCCCATCCCCCAGGTGACTACCGATCACCCATTTAGAACAGATTCTCCATCTCCACACTGAGAAAGTGAAGACAATGATAAATCTAAGTGATCGTCCCTTGTGTTTGTATGCAAGGTGTTTGTTTGCACACTAGCTCAGACCAAATGTGACCAGTGTATCCTAAATTCCCTCACTTTTTGCTTATTTAGGGACAATTTCATTCACTTAGCCCCCTTCAGGACACTGTTCCCCCCTTGAGGACATGCCCTCTGCTTTATTCACACAGCACAGAACTTCTTACATTGCTTATTGCACCACTGATGATGCAACATCTTGTCTTTCTTTACAAGATTCTTACCTCCATCTCTGCCTTTGCTAATCACTTTTTAATTGCTCCAAAAGGAAATTACTGGGGAGAAGTCATTGACTATGCTTTGTGGCTTGAGAAGGCACAAATGCTGCTGTAAATATTCTTTAGTGTAATGGCTGTTAATCTGGATTAAAGACTGTACGCCTAAAGATATTAACAAAAGGCCCAGAAGTGCCATGGCATTGCAGACAATTCACTGTGCAAGAAAATTGTGACAGAGTTGGAAGTACAAATTTATATATATACTTTGTATATGTATATATGTGTGTGTGTGTGGCAAAAATGGCAAGCCTGCATTGAGTTTCTCACCCTGCCCCTCTATGACATGTAGTAAAACTCACCCCCAATGGCCTGACATTGTTGGTCACCATTGCCAAGGAATTGCAAGGTACATTAATGTCTAGTACAACTTGCGCCACATCCTGACATGGATGGAGGAAAAAGGGGTGACGGTGAAACTTTGGGCAGTTCCGCAGGGCCTGTAAGACAGTCCTCTTCCGGTTGGCATACAACTGATTGGTACTTGAAAATTTCGAACAGAAGGCTGTAGTATGGTACTTTGGTAAATGGCTTTGTTTTTTTTTTTTTTTACTGTTTTTTACTGGTTTATTGTTTAAATGTTGTAAATTGATGTATTTTAAAACTTAATCCTATGTTTGAACTTTTGTGTTGTGAGCTGCCCTGAACCGCTTTGGTGGGAAGGGCGGGATATAAACTAAATAAAATAAAATGAAAAAAATGAAATGAAAAATGAAATGTGTGTGTGTGTCTATATACAGGGCTTGTTTTTTTTTTCTTTGAGCAGGAACACACAGGAATGCAGTTCCAGCTGGCTTGGCATCAGGGGGTGTGACCTAATATGCAAGTGAATTCCTGCTGTTTTTTTCCTACAAAAAAGCCCTGTCTATATATATCTATAGATGTATATATCTATAAATATATAGACATATATTGGTCCAGCAAAAGTTTTACAAATATAGGAAGAACATTATGTAACTTGGGACTTTTGGCCCAGGATCACATTGAGATCCTGTTGAGGATACAAGCATTTGGAAATGTTATTTAACTGTAGAGCAGGCTTAGGGGAAGGGGTCATGAAGCACCTCCCAGGCTGACCCCCTTTGCTGATCAGCTCATTGGTGGGGAAAACCGTGACACCAGTGGCAAGCGACCCTCAGAAAGAGTGACACTGCCCTTACCTCCTCCCTACTTCCTTCCTGGGCATGGGAAGGAAGTAAGGAGGAGGCAAGGGCAGTGCTGCTCTTTCAGCGGGTCACTGGCCACTGCTGCCATAGTTTCCTCCAAGAATCAGCTGATCGGCGTGGGGGGGGGGGTCGGCCTGGGAGGCACTTCATGGCCCCTTCCCTGGCCTTAAAATGGTGAAAATGGGGGGGGGGGCAAGGCTGTGCGGGGAGTGGGGCAGCAAGGCTATGTGGGAGGGGGGCTAAGGAGGGAGGAAAAAATGGGGGAGGAAAACAGGGGGAGGAGGCACCCCTGGGGGCAGGGGGGAGGCCAAATTGAGTGCCCCCACCCTGCTGGCCCTGGGGCTGTGGTGGGCAGACCAGCCCTGGGGCCAAAAAGGTTGGCTGCTACTGCTGTAGAGCGTGTGCTCCGCATGCAGGGCATACTAGGTTCGGTCTCCAACAAAAAGGATCAGATAGTGGGTAATGTGAAAGACCTCAACCTTAAATCCTGGGGAGCTGATACCAGCCAGACAGCAGAGACCTTGACAGACCTATGGTTTGATTTGATACATGATTTGCAGGCAAACATCTGAGCTCAAAGTAAATACTCTCTGCTTCGACTGCCTTAAATTTTGTTTCCTGCATCCAAGCTGATAGCTAGTTCATGACTGATTTCTCACCACAGTTGCTCTGCTCCTGGGCTTCTGCTTGAGCTGGCTCAAGTGGCTGATTTCTAACCAGCTGCTGCATGGACACCTTTTGATCTGCGGCTACCTCCCATTCCCCTCAAAGCAACCAGATCTGCTTTTTTGGAGACCTAATTGCAGTAAGAGGAATGGGAGGTAGCCATGGATCAAAACACACCTGCACAGCAACTGGTGGGGAATCAATTGCTGGAGCCAGCTCAAGCAGAAGCCCTGGTTAGAGAAACTGCCATTGAGGAATCAGTCCAAGTTTCTTCTCCCAATGGATCATGACTGCCATCTTCCATGAAAATATGTGAATGTGTCCTTTTTGCTTGATGACAAGGCAAAATCTACCCATCCTTAAATTCAGAACCATCCCACATAGAGGAAACACTTTTTTTTGGGGGGGGGGGGTAAATTGCATCTATGAATATAGCTACAGCCTCAGAACAGAGTGCTGTGAGTGTGATGTGATGTCACAACAATAGACAACACCAACAGTAACCTTCATTTGAGTTCCTGGATATTCTGGATCAAACTATGGCTCCTCTATGAGAAAGCATCTAAAGTATTGCATGGAAAGACATTTGACTGCATATCTGACTCCAAAATACTGCATTATGAAAATGGCTTAAATGTTGAGCAAGACATCCAGCATAAAATTTAGCTGGTTACTGTTCTTGTAAACTCTTATGCCAACACTGCAATTTGTAACTCACTTGAGTTTTATCTAACCAGTTTATTCTCTGGTGAGGCATGGAGATTCTAATAAGGAAGGGAAGTTGGAGTGGAAAAGTGGATTGAATCCCAAGCCTTGGGTGATTACAGACAGGTAGTTTGAGGCAACCCAGAGACGCCTCAAAAACCAACTTGAAAAATCCATCCATATGAGCACATCTTCTGCCCACCCCCATCCTTTACTAAACCCATCATCTGGCACCCTCAGAGTGGCTCAAAAAGCTACCACATTTGAAGTGGGAGCAAATTTCTGAACCACATGCCAGTTGCCTCTTCGGCATCTGAACACAGAAGCACGCGAGCGAGGCACCTTGGCAGTGTGAACCTGCCAAGCTGCCCCAAGCCACTTCCGGCTTTTTAAAAAATATATTGCTTTCAAGCACATAGGCACATGGGCACATGAGTGCACATATGCATGACCAAAAATGAATGGGGGGGAAAAGAAGCCCAAAACCAAGCTACATGGGATGGTGTGCAACAGCCATCTGACCACACCAAGTCACCCCATGGATGGGATGGTAACAGCTGGGGGGAGAGGCTTTTGGAAACTTTGGGATGCTTCTTTTTGAGCCAGCCCAATCTGGCTGGCTGTTATCAAGTCTTGTTTGGTATATGAATTTGTCTAGCTGCATTCTGAATTGAGAGATATTTATTCAAGAACTTCTTGGGCTCAGAATATGAGCCTGCACATGCGTAATCTGTGTTCAACCAACCAGGGACCAAAGCCATTGGCTTTATAGATTTAAGAACACATGCTAGGGTTACCAAAATGTCTCCAACAGCAGTCTTCCAGTCCCTGCCCTATACTCTTGGTCTTTGCTCCCATGAGAGAAAACTGTGGGTTGAGACACAATGTTGCTTGACATAGTGACATCACAACATTCTTGGTATTCCTCAAATCACTATGTTTTTATCATAGAGCCTAGGGAGCTCTTAGAGCATCATGACATTACTTCTGGGTGCAACTGGAAGTGATGTCACGTGATGTTATTCCACCCTATATGTTTGCTCCAGATGAAGAGGCTGACTGGCAACCCTATCACATGTCAGTTTTTAAATACAGATGAAACAAGTATACAAATGCGATGAATAAATTAGCAAAACTAATTGGGTGGCTTCTATATATCCTTTCATAAACAAGGCTAGCACTTTAAGAAGATTTTCAGTTGGGAGCATACAATTCCCTCACAACCAAATAAGAGGCAGGCAGATTACCATAGACTAGAGGGCCTTGCCGATGTTTAATTTTGCACCCCCTGCTATTCAAATTAAAAGAAGAAGGCAGATGAACTTATGAAGCAGCAAGTTTATTATTGTTTACTATGATTGATTGGAATTCTTTTAGGGTTGCCTGTTTCAACTCAGGAAATATCTCAGGACTTTGGGGTGGAGCCAGGAGACTTTTTTGAGGGGGAAGGCAGGAGCAAGGGTGTGACAAGTACAATGAAGGGAGTTCTGGCCACCACATTTAAAGGGACTGTGCTTTTAAATGCCTTCCCTTCTTTGGGAATGATGGAGTATGGGCAACTACATTTGGGGCTCATAGAATTGAACTCCCTGGTTCAATCTTTTTTGAAACTTGGTGGGTTTTTTGAGGAGAGGCACTAGATGCTATGCTGAAAATTTGGTGCTTCTACTTCAAACAATAGCCCCCTCAGAGCCCCAGATACCCACAAATCAATTATCCATTATACACTATGGGAACTGGTTTCCATAGGGTATAATGGAGAGTCAGGTGGTTATTTAACACATACACACCAGTTTCTGATAACACTAAAGTGGGGGAGGGCCTCCAAACCAGGGGATTCCCTGCCCCCAACTGGAGGTTGGCAACCCTAAATTATTTAGATCCATAAGCAGCCCAGGTGAGGGCCTTCAGTTCCGGTATTTAGGACTCACCTTTCTCCTCCTGTTGCCATCTTCTGCCAGCCTTCTTGGTCAATGTTTTAATTTTTTAATGCTTTTGTATCTATTTTAGTGCTACTTTAAATTATTTTAACCATCTCTGGTTTTGTTGGTTTAAATGGCTTTAAAATTTGATTTTGCTATATATGTTTTAATTTGTTAGCCAGCTTGGTGGCCCTTATGAAGGAAGGAAGTTGGGGCATAAATTTTGTAACATAAATAAATTAAGCAGAGTTCTTTCCCAGGCCGGCTACCCAAGTCCCTTAAAAGGAGAGGAATAGGTGAACATCAGCATTTTCTACTCAACAACTGGGCCTTCCTAAATATATCTCTTCGGGCTCCTTTTACACTCAGGAAGCATCTTATAAATTAATCTTCCCTGGGATCCACCAGGCCAAATAAAGCCAAAGGGAGGCATGTAAATAAACACTTCAAGGCTTACTTCATTTTGAGAAAGTAAATTTTATAAACAAATCGATATCAGTAAATTATAGACTGTATCAGAAATAATCCTGTCATATCAGAAAGATGATGGAAAACACTGAAAGATGACAGAAAATCATTCCTTGAGGAAAGATAAAGGGATGGTTTATTAGAATGGCCCAAGTGCTTTTTTTAAAGTGGGGAGGCTGTTTGTGTGTGTGTTTTCAGGGGGAGCAAAACATCCTCCAAAACTCTTAGTTTTTTTAAAAAAAAAACCCTATAGAAATAGACACATGACAGGCTGGTCTATCCTGGTAGCTAAAAGAACCATCATCTGGAAAACTGCCAGTTCATATCTCATCTTGACTACAAACTCTCTAGATGGACATAGACAAAGCCCATCACTGATACTCCCTGTAATATGGCCTACCTGTGAGGGATGCTGTGAGATTTAAAATAAGACCATAAAGATGAAGAACTTAATACAGGAAGTCTTGGTTGTTTAAAGATAAAGTGGGAAAATAAAGAAGGAACATATATTTGCTTATGGGAATGTGAAATGTTGCAGTACAGCCTAATGTCATCAGACTTTAAAAAAACTAATCAGGGTTGGTAGTTGGAAGGGAGAAGAAGAAGGAGGAATTTTTTTTAGATACCCCACCTTTGAGACTCCTTTACAATTGCTTTCCCTTCCTCTCCTCACAACACCTTATGAGGTAGGTGGGGCTAAGAGACTTCTGAGTGGCATGTGACTGGCCCAAAGTCACGTAGAGGAGTGGGGATGGGAAACCCGGTTCAATCTCCAGATTAAGAGGTCTGCTGCTTTTCATCACTACACCATACTGGGTCTCCACAAAAGACCCTGAAGGGGAAGTCAATGGAAAACTATGTCTGCTTCTCCCTTGCCTTGAAAACCCTTTGCCGGGGTCTCCATAAGATTTTTTTTTTTAACTTGATGACAGTTTTCTTTTTATTTGCTGATATGTGTAAAGCAAAGTTCTATATCACAGGCACCATGGCCTTCTGAGATGTGCTGGGAGGAGATTTTTGTCTTTGCTATGAGTATGCAAGCTAATTTGAATAGAAAGTAATTACATCAACTTTCTAAAGACATTCTAGAGCACTTCGATATAATCAGTTCACTGTGTATTAAAATGCATATTTACTTCCTCTCTGAACACACAGGCAGTTATTTAGTTGTGTATAAATTTCATTCTGCAATGTCAATCTGCTACATTTACTTAACTTGGGAAATACACATTTAAGTTGCTCCCCAGATAACTGAACATACAAAGCTGCCTTAATTTGATTCAAGCCATTGGCTTCTCAAGGTGAGTGTTATCTAACTTGAATTGACAGCCACTTGGTCTTTCATATCACTTATTACACAATCCTTTTAAAGGGGGGTGATGGAATTTGAACCTGAGGCCTTCTCTATCATGGAACCAACTCCATGGGGGAAGAAAAAGAGTAACAGTGTCACTCTATAGTGCCACTCAGGTTTAAGTCTACTGATATCAACTGGAGTAACCAGGCATATGATTACAGCATAAGACTGATTCCTCACTAGCACTTGCTTCACCCCCAGGCTTCTGCTTTCCCTGGTTCAAGAGATTGATTCTCCATCAGTTGCTGCATGGGTGCATTTTGACTTGCAGCTCCCTCCAATTTCCCCCATGGGCCTTGGTTTTTTAGATATCTGGAAGCCACAAGGGGAATTGGAGGGAGCTGCGGGTCAAAATGTGCTTGTGCAGCAACTAGTGGAAAATTGATCACTTGAACTGGGAAAAGCAGAAGCCTAGGGATGGAGCAACTGCTAACGCAGAATCGGCCTAATAGTGTTTAAACTGGAGTAACTTTGCATAGGATTAAACTGCATGCCTCCTATCTCTGCCCCTTATGGTTGCCAACCTTCAAGAGATCAATTCCCATGGAGAAAATACCTCCTTTGAAGAGCTGGCCCTATCACATTATACCCTGTTGAGATCCTTCCCTGCCCCTGACTCCACCCTTCTCATGCTCCACCCCCAAATTTCTCAACCTGGACCTGGTAACCCTACCTTATCAGAAGATCATTATGAAATTACATCTTGTGTCTTATATACATAGACATTTTAAATGGAGAAGCTCACTGTTACAATTCTATGCCTTTATCTGATTAATGTGGGTTCCCAAATTGGTTTACATGGTTCTCTTCTCCATGTTATCCTAACAACAACCCTGTAAAACAGACTAGACTAAGAGTGTGTGACTGTCCCAAGGTCATCCAGCAAGCTTTCCTGTCAGAGTAGGGATCTGAAACTGGGTCTCCCAGATCCTAGTTCCAAACTCTGATCACTGCACTGTACGGACAACGTGAAGAGCTAAAAGACAAAGGAGTAGTGATGTTAGCTATTGGGATGAGGAAGCATGTCTAAGGGCTTTACTAGCAAAAATAATTGGGGCAGGCAATCAGAAGGTGACATCCCTTCAGCATATTATAAGAGCAGCAAGTGGAAGAGAAGCCATGTGGGAACACAAACGAGAGCCATGAACCAGTGACAACGTTCAGGTAAATGGAAAAATGAGAATTGCTTCATTTGATGCAGTGTCATAGAACAGAACAGGATTCAGTTTTTTGAAATATGTTCATCCCATCTCTTAAGAATTACATAGCACGTTACCCTGAAGCTGGTAGTGTTTCAATTTAATCCAAATCAATTAAGATTTGAAATGAAGTTAAATCAAGTTGTATTTACCTACAGTAGAAAAGCGGGGGGGGGGGGGGAGATAACTTGAGTAGAATTTTTATGTGTAATACTAAAAAAATGAATCACTGCTGAAGCTGAAAGGGAGTTCATACTTCAGCTGGTAGAGTGTTAGGGTATATATTATTAGCATTTCATGAAAACACTGGAAATAGTGTCTGGCTCTGTATGATGTCTTACCTCATTGATAGATAGATCCATCCTCCAAGTTCAGTCTTCTACAGGTGAATTAAAATTACAGTATATGTTATGCAACATATATTCCTTCCTCGCCCCCTACACTGAGGTTGGAAAAGGTTTCCTGTAATAGGCAACTGACACAATGCAAGATTTAAAAAGGGGTTAAAGTAAAGCCAAGATAAGCTACTAGACAGTAGTGGTAAAACAACAACAACGTAACTTAGGTGGTACTTACAGGTATTGTGAACTACCAAGAAGATAAATCATTGGCTTCTAGATCGAATTGACCTTGAACTCTCCCTAGAAGCTAAAATGACTAAACTGAGGTTATTTTATTTCATTCACATTATGAGAAGGCAAGAGTCAATGGAAAAGGCAATCATGCTTGGAAAAGTTGAAGGCAGTAGGAAAAAAAAGGAAGACCCAACATGAGATGAATGGACTTGATCAAGGAAGCCATAGTTTGCAGGATATGAGCAAGGCTGTTTAGGATAGGATGCTTTGGAGGTCTCTAATTCATAAACTTGCCATAAACTGGAAGGAACTTGATGGTGCCTAATGCACACAGGCAAATTGGACCCAGATTAAATGTTCACCAGAACAGAATGTCTCTTCCTCCACTGTCCTAATGAACCCCATGGAATGTGAGTCATGGGGGATATGGGACTCTGAAAAACAATGTGAGAAAGATCTGCAGCAGGAATGAAGAACTGGTGGAAATTGTCAGTTCGGACTGGATAGAACCCATCTTCTGTTTCAAGCCCACTAAGAAAGACGGTAGTAAGAAATGTACATAATGCTCATCCTTAGATACGCATAATCTACCAGGAATCCAAGAGACAGAGGAGATAGGGATGTACAGATAGAACATGTAACACACAAAAGTCATTTAGCTTGTACCACTTGGGAGGAGAGACAGATCCGTTTTACTCTGTTGATTTTAAATTGTAATATTTCAACTTTGGCATGCAAGGTGTCATGAGCAACATGAAAAGGCATCATATAAACATTTTTAGTGAGTAAATAAATTTGTTTAAGGTAAAGAATATAGGTTTTCTTGGCACAGATCTCCCCCCTCCATGATGGAGTTAGAAGATATCCATGACATTAGGATTACTAGTGGACAAAAGAATGAATTGTGCCTACAGTCATAGCTCACATTACTTGAGTCTCACGCGCTGCTTATTGCCTATAGAAAGACCTATAAATAAATCTGCCAAGTGGTTCAACCAATTAGTGCATGTTGCAAGCTGGACAATGCTGCGTATAATAAGACCCCTCCAGAACTGGCAAGCGTTGTAAAGCCTACATAAAAATGAATTCATAGACACCACCATCCTGCAAGCAGCATTCAATATTGCTATTATTCAAGCTACAGGGGGAAAAGAAACACAGAGAACTTCCCCCTTTTTAATTTAAATGGATTGCCACAGATAAGCAAGTTGCTAGAGTACCATTAGCGTTAATTCAAAATGCATTAGCACATCGCATTGGGTAATATCAACTTAAGGCAAACCACTAAAGCACTGCACCTCCTGTGGCTTCCATGCTGCTAATTTCAATTATTATTATTCTTGCATCTTTTAGTAATACCATCCTTTTTGGAATGTCCTTGATGTTGCATTTAAAGAGCAGTAAATAAAATGAAAACATCTCAGTAGGCTGTTAAGGTGAAAACAGCTGCGACTGTCCAATATACTTTGCCCTTCTCAACCTCTGGAGCACAACTAAGACATTTGAGAGAAAAAAAACCCTCATGAATTAGTATGAGGCAATTACACATTCTGAGCACCAGTATGGTTAGAATGGTGGACTGGAAACTAGGAGATCTGAGTTCAGATCCTGCCTAGTTCAAATGAAGGAGGATTTGGGGGTCAGGGACAATTTATTTTGCATTGCACCAACCAGGGCTTTCTTTGTAGAAAAAGCTCAGCAGGAACTCATTTGCATATTAGGCCACACCCCTGATATAATCATTGTTTCATATAGGGCTTTTTGTAGGAAAAGCACAGCATGACCTCATTTGCATATTAGGCCACATCCCCTGACACCAAGCCAGCCGAAACTGTGTTCCTGTGCTTTCCTGCTCAAAAAAAGTCCTGGCACCGACACACATCTTCACTTCAGGCATTAAACTGGAAGTGGCATCATCATATAAGGACAATGCTTTTGGTTTTGAGTTTGGGTTGAATCCTAGAGCACCATACCAACAAGATGATTTCACTTCTAGTTTTGTAAATTTGTACATTGCCGAAGAGCCTCCCCATTTCCCCTGCTGGTCTGTCAGAAAGTAGCAGTGAATGGTGTAGCCCCTCTGAGATCAAATTTCCTAGTCAGCCATTAAACATGTTGGGTGACTTAGGGCCATTCATCATATCTCAGCCTAAGAGTTGTGAAGATAAAATGGAGGAGATGAGCAGGAGTGCCACCCTGAGGTCCTAAAAGAAAGGATGAGATATACATGCAGCAGATTTTCCTAAAGCCTTTGGGCACTTTCAAAGCATCCAGTAAATCTGAACGTCCTACAACAGAAAGTTTTTATTCACTTAGAATTCTTTGCAGCATGAGACCGTGTGAACCAGACATTCATCTTATCTGTTGTAATGGCACTTGCACAAGAAAGGTTTGAGAGAAACAGAGACCCCATTTTGCATCATAGAGATCTGTGGAAACTGGCCATAATCTTTTTTTTAATTAAAATATATAATTTCACGTCTTACTTCCTGACCCCACTCATAAATAATGACTATGTTTAATACTAAGTCATTGAAGTATCAGTTTGAAATGAGTGTATGGTGAAACTCTGTTGAAAATTTCTGATAAAGAAAGAAAGTGTCCAGCCCTCTCCGGCAACACATGAACTCATGACTACCTTCTAGTGAGTCAGACCCTTGGTCTACCAAGGTCTGTATTGTCTACCCTGACTGTTAGTGGCTGCTCAGGTTTCAAGCAGAGGCTTTTCATGTCACCTATCAACTGATTCTTTAAAAAAAGGAGAAGAAGATGCTGCTGAAGATTGAACCTGGGACCTTTGTGAAGCAGATGCTTTACCAGTGAACCACAGCCTCTGACTGGCTGACAACCTCAAGGTGATTCCCTGTAGAACTGAAAAGATTATTGCCATGAGCTAATTGCCATACTGTGCTACCTGAGAGATCCATCTGGTGGTGGTGGAAAGTGATGTCAAATCACAGTTGATTTACAGCAACCCCTTGGGGTTTTCAGGGCAAGAGACATTCAGAGGTGATTTACCACTGCCTGCTTCTGTGTCACAACCCTGGTATTCCACAGAAGTCTCCCATCCAAATCTTGCCAAGGCTGAGCCTACTTAGCTTCCGAAATCAGAGGTGATTAGGCTAGCCTGAGTTGTCAAGGTCAGGGAGACAGATCCATCTACTGCCGCTTAAATTGGGACATTCCTACCTCATCTAGCAGTCTTCAAAGATCTTCGGAAGCAGGTGACCTGGTATGTTTTGATCTCCAGCCATACCCCTAGTTTAAATATAAACAGATTGCAATTCCTAATAGAAATGGAAACAGTAAGTAAAAGCAAAACTGGGTACTCTCTAATTGTCACGGAGTGTTTACAAGACAATAAAAAAGCACGTATTAAATGCATTCCATGGATTCGACACTAATCTAAGCCTTTACTTTTTATTTTGGAGGAAAGCTAATTTTGAGCATTCCTGATTGAGTGTGAAGCAATTTAGAATTTGGATGATACACAGTATATAGTTCAAAGTGAATTGTGCCTTTGATTGAATAAGAGGAAATAAACATTTGCCGAAAGAGAAGTCACTTGGGGCTACCACTAATATTGTGCCAGGCTTAATTGTGTTTGTTTAGTACATTTTTATCCTGCCCTTCCTCTAAGGAAAATACTGGTTCTGTCTTCCACCAGTTTATCTGTAGTGCAACCGGGTGCGGTAGGTTAGGTTGAGAAAGAAAGGGTACTTGGTAAGCTTCCTTTCAAGGGGGATGTGAACCTAGAGTTCCCCAGTCCTGATCCAAGACTCCAATTCTCCATCACACTGGCTTTAAAAAAAAAATCAGTGAGAAAGATGTTAGCTAGCAGACTAGAGATGCTAGCAGAAATCCTAGATTCTGACAGAGGTTCTTCACGATTGGGATGACACTGAAGTCATTTTTTTTTTTTTTCTTAACCACACTAACTCCATTCAGTAGAGGTAATAGCAATAAAATGTGACATGGAGGACCCTGGCTAGTCTGATCTCATCAGATCTCAGGGAAAAAAAACAGGAGGTTAGTACTTGGATAGGAGATCTCCAAGGAAGTCCAGGAATGCTATGCAGAGACAGGCAATGACTAACTGCGTCTGATCATCTCTTGGTTTGAAAACCCTATAGGATTGCCATAAGTCAGCTATGACTTGATGGATGGAAGGAATAGATGGATGGGTGGACAGACAGACAGACAGACAGATGAAAATGGACACACATTTTGGCATCAACTAACTCATACCCAGCAATGTGTGAGTGGAAGAAGGTGGATCTTCTTAATGTCCTTTGACTGTCTAAAATCACAGTGTGCATATGAAGCTCTGGAGTGTGCGTGCCTGTGTTTAACATGGTTTTAAAGTGTATCAGAAAGAACTGAGTTATGTCATGCACATGTGGAAAAGGTGGCAAGGGCCCAGTCAAATTCACTTAACAAGCAGCAGGGAGCAAGATGTGATTATAATGCTTTTGCGTGCCTGCCTACACTTCGAATGAAACACTACACAAGTTATGGGTTAAACTGGGAATTTTATTTACACATAAGCTGATCTGCACTATTACATACATCTTAAAGCATGGGTTGCATTGAGCAAACCCACCCTGGCTCAGGGCTGGGTCCAGAAGCTTCCAGACCTTACGCATGCCAGTGCATAGAGGGAATGGGAGAGCATACCCCCGCCCATCACTGCAAAGCCGTAAGGCTGGTCATATGCTCCCCTGACCCCAAAGAGGTGGCCTGGTTGGACTGCCAAGCCTCTAGGTAGCCCAATTGAGGAACCCCTCTATCGCTGCTATCTTGGGGTGCTCGCCAGCTTGAAACCCCTTCAACCCGTGCTTTTCTGCCATCCCAGTTAGGGCATAACCAGGCCTATTTATGCCTCACCCCCCTTTTCCATGTGGGGCAGGTGAAAAAAGGCCCCCTCACAGCCAATTTGAGTGAGGCCCAAAAAATTCCTGCTCAGCCCCATAACTGGTGACTAGCTAATCCCACAGGGTTTTAACAAGAGGGTGGGCGGGTGGGGACTTGTGCTGGACCAGAATGGTCAGGGATGGCAGCATTTGCCAGACCTGGGAGGCCAGCCTTTCCCAGATTGGTCAGCTCTCTCACACTGAGCCTGAATAGCCTCTCCCCACCGTTGTGATTCCATCCAGGGGAGCGGAAGGTGGGCAATTGCCGGCAGCTGCGCAATAGCCTCCACCGGTTTTGTGCAAGGACTGCTGGGCCCAAGGAAATCTTCCATGGGATACACAAAAGTTTCTTTTGTGTAAATGATACAAAAATGATATAAATGAAAGAAATCAGGACAAAACTGAAATGAAAGTAGGGGGAGGGGGAAACAAGTTACCAGGACCAAGCAGGACATTCAGACCTGTTGTAACTAGATTTGTGTTTTCTTCTTTCCTGTGGCTCTGTCTCCCATCCACTATCAACTCAGCCCACTTGACATACAGAAGTACTTTCTGAACATATTTTTTTTGTCTATAACAGCTCACGATGCTCCAATAAAAACAATCACAATAACAACAGTCAGTTTTAATCTACTTTGAACTTGTTGGTGGCGGGGGGGGGAGAGCTCCAAAAGCAGGCAAATATAATAACTGGAATAACAAATTAACATCCAACTCATAGAAGAGCACCTTTGGAAGAAGACATCAGGAGACTAAAGAGATCAGTCCCCTGGAGGATATTCTCTTTCTGTTGTTGTTGTTCCCAAAGGCGATCGACTGTGGCCTCATTTTATCATAACAACAATGCTATGGGGTAGTTTAGACTAAGAGAAAGTGACTGGTTTAAGTAGGGTTGCCAGGTCTGTGTTTGGAAAATACCTGGAGACTTTTGGGATGGATCCAGGAGAGTGAGGGGTTTGGGGAGGGGAGTGGCCTCAGTATAGTATAATGCCATAGAGTCCAACCTTCAAAGCAGCCATTTTCTCCAGGGGAGCTGATCTCTGCCAGCTGGTGATCAGTTGTAAAAGCGGGAGATCTCCAGACCCCACCTGGAGACTGGCAGCCCCTGGTTTCCCACCAAGTTTCCATATCCAAGCAGGGATCTGAACCTGAGTTCCCCAGATCCTAGTCCAACACTATAGCCTCTACACCACAATGTCTGTAACTATAACCTCTAGATAGGTAAGTAGAGAACCAGCACGATGTGGTGGTTAAGAGTGGGAGACTCTTATCTGGATAACCGCATTTGATTTCCCACTCCACCTTCACATGAAGCCTGCTGGTTGACTTTGGCAGTCCAACCAGCCCCAATTCTCTCAGAACTCTCTCAGCCCCACCTATCTCACAGGAAGAGGAAGAGAAAGGTGATTATAAACCACTTTGAGAATCCTTTGGATAGAGAAAAAGTGGGGTATAGAAACCTACACTTCTTTTTCTTCTAGAGAAAATATTTGAAAGAGAAAATGGGATTGTTGGCAACAAACCCTAGGTGGAAAAAAGTTTTTCTAACTATAAATGTGCATGAAAGGGCAAAGAAAGAAGTAGCTTTGGGACAAGAGAAGCCCTATGCAAAATCAGGTCATGAAGAGTTATTTCCTTCCACCAGCTTTGCCCACCATGGGAATTGAAACTCTGTGACTTTTTTCGCTTTGCCTTCCAGGATTCTGACATCACTTCTTCTTTTTAATTAATCAAATGAAGAATTCGGGGAGGATGTCCACCTGACTGCAAGTGCTTTAGAGACCTGCTCTTTATACAGAGTGAATTAAGTCATTAACAGGAGAGCTATCTATAAATCACCTTTAGGAAGCTCAGCATCTGCTGCAGTCACTTTTCATAAATGGCTTTCCCTGACCTGCTTAGTGGCTTCTTCAGGGTCAATGGGAATGAAGGGCCCGTTCACTGTCTTCACACACACACACACACACACACACACACATTTAGATGTAGTAAGGGCTTTGAAATTAATTCAAATATGAATGAGGATTCTGATTCCCCCTTCTCCAATCATTCTATTGTTTCTCTTCAATATGTGTTCCAGCTCTTATAACAATTGGATACTCTGCTCCAGGCTCTACTGGGATAACAATGTTTAAGCAAAACAATTGTCACAGTATTAGTTAATACTCATCACCAGCACTTGCTTCAGGCAATAAATGGTAATAACAGTAACACATGCAGACTAGATTACTTATCATGGTCACAACCTTAGGAGGTGAGTAATAGGTACACAATAAATTTATTGATTTCAGTATTTCTAACCAGGGGTTGTTTTGTAGAAAAATAGGTGGTGGAGCTCATCCAGGAATTGTTATGCAGCTATACTCTATTCAATGGACAAGGTGGGGAGGAGGAGTGGGAACCATCAAAAAGATTCAGGAGCTGTGCTCCTGTGCTCTCCTGCTGAATTCAAGGCCTGTTTCTAATCCACTTTGCTCCCTAATGGGAACTCCAACTGGTTTACTACATCTCGCCTTGTCCATTTATCCTCACATCAATGTTACAAGGTAGGTTAAACTTAGAGAGGGTGAATGGTCAAAACACTCAGCAACTTTCCATGGCCCAGTGGGGATTTGATCCCAGATCCATGTCTGACATTCTAACCACTACACTACACTGGCTCTCATACACTCCTTTCCATATGGAAACAGTTACTTCATAGGGCTGTTTTGAAAATCAAAAAGAGAGAAGGGTATCTGTTCTGTTCAGCTCTTTGGTGGAAGGGTGGGTAAAGGTAGATGGACGGATGTTAAGAGACCCTATGCAAAGCATATACGAGTAACCTTGACTCCTTAGTGCTTCAATAGGTATTTGACATATGTGAGGTCAGGGGTCTTCACATGTAGAGCTGGACAAACAGATGTTTTGGCTCTGAAAAAAATGGTGTGGGAGGGAAGACTGAAGGCCCTACTCCCCCTGCACCATGTTTAGCAGTCTAATATGGTCTCCCAGAACCTGGGGACATGAGTTCCTTGATATTTACCTCAAACTAACTGATATCACATATATTTTCTAGTTGAGCCCTTAGAGGAACAGCAAGGCCCTGTCAAGCATGTGATTTCTTTCTGGGTAAAACTGTATTTTCAACTGTTATTCTAGTGTAATATAAAGCCATATAACCTATTTTGTAGTTCTCACTAGTAGCAAATTCAGGAATGTCCGCTTTGAAGATAAGGTCTCCTGGTACACTTTCCCAGGGTTAAACCTGGACCAAGGATGTTGCTAAACTGCAAGAACAGATAAAGTAGCTAGAGTTTTAGTTTCACACGCCTGTGTTAGAATTCCTAAGATACCTTTGATGTGCTCCCTTAAAGTTAGTATTCTTGAGTTACACTGTATCATTTCCAATCTGGTGCCTACCCAGAGAGAGAGAGAGAGAGAGCCTACCCAAGCACAATGGATTATCAATAAACCAATGCTTTGTTTCAAAATCAACGACTGGTTATTTTGAGATCTAATGCTTGACATTTTGGAAGTGATCCACTTTGAAGTTCAACTGACCTGGTAACTTCCAAGCCGAATGGCTGAAGGAGCTCCAGATAACAGTGAACCGACCAAACCACTGGAGAGAATAGAGGTGTGGACCCCCCCCCTTGGCACATCATCGATGCAAGGCGAGTCATGGGGTGTCGGTCCCCTCTACACGTTCCACAGCTGTTCATCACTCCACAAAAGTGGGAGCCACGAATCTCCACCACCCTGATGGACAAAGCCCCAGTCCGCCGAGAGGCCATCCTAGCTAGACCGGCTCGAGGAGGACGGGGTGGCGGAGCCCCAGGGGGAGACCAAGAAGGGTGCCCTCTAGGGGACAGAGATGAACAGAAAGGTGTTCCTGCTACAAAAAGTCCTGCAGATGAGAAAAAATAATTAAGTTATCGAGGCAATTGGAAACTCCTAAATTACTGAGAGAAATGGATGAGAGAAAGATGTCATTTGTCACACATTGCTCAAACAGTGCATTGATAATGCATTCAGTGAACTGAACTCCAGGTAAAAGCCCAGCCCAGTCATTACTGGGCCATACTAAATACAGAGACGGAGATCAGATATCCAGAGTGGGCAAGATAAACAACCCTCATCAAGTGGGAGTAATTTATTTTGTCCCCTTATCTTGATTAACTTTAGAAGTTTAAAGGAAGAAAACAGAAAGTTTTTGTGCAAGTCAATCAAAAGTTAGAAACCAGGAAATGCTAGAACCTTCTGTATTGACTGTCCAGTGTCCAGAGAATGCTGGGAACAAGGGGTGCCTATAGTGAAGGATGGTTGTTATTCCAGGGTTGTCATTCCCCCCCTATATTTTTTAACAAGTGTGTGGCAAGCAGAAGTGTTTGGTTACAGAACACAAATGCAGAGGCGGAAGTGAAGTGGGATTGAAACTGGAAGCTGATGGGCAGTAGATTCAATACAGACAACAGGAAACACTTCTTTTCTGATTAAAATTTGGGATTCACTGCTAGAGGGTGTAGTGAATGCCACAGGCATCAACAGTCTAAAAGAAGTCTATCAGTGGCTACTCTCTAAGGTGATTAAAGGGAACCTCTATATTCAGGGGCAGTCAAGCCCTGAAACCTGAGCCAGAAGGCAATATTGGGGAAGGCCTTGGCTTCTATGCTCTGTTGTTGGCCCTCCAGAGGATTTGATTGGCCACTGTATGAGATAGGTTGCTGGACCAGATGGACAATTGGTCTGATCTTACAGGGCTCAACTTGTGTTCTTGAGTTGCCCTGATGTCTGTCTGTCTGTGAGTCCAGATGTATACTTATGTCCAGGTATCTGTTGGGCATATTTTAAGAACAGAAGAACCCTGCTGTCCAGCATCCTGTCTGACACAGTGGCCAGCTAGTTGCTCTGGAGGCCCAACATCATTTCACAGGTTGCTGGGGTGGGTGGGTTGCCTTTGTACAAATATTAGTTTTATGAATTTTTTTTTAAAAAATGGAAGCCTGTTCCACTAAGGAACCACTCTGTCAAGAGGTTCTTCCTAAGATCCATCAGTAGCAATTAGCCATGGTGACTAAAGGGAACTTCCACATTCAAGATTAGCACATCTCTAAATACCAGAGCTAGGAGGTAACGAGAAAAAGTCCTAGGCCTCCATGTTCAGTTGGCTTTCCAGAACAACTGACTGGCCACTGTGTGAAACATGATGTACCAATAAATGGTCTCTTTCAGCAGGGCTCTTTTTATGTTCTTGTGTTCAGGTACCCTTTTATGGTGCTTAATTTGCTGACACATAAACAGCTTTGAACAACACATGAATTCTACAGAAAACTAAAAGTGGCACGATTATTAAAAACCTTGGATTTAATTCACATAACAGATAAACAAAATTAAAACAAGGATATTTAGATTAAAGTGGCGGTAATGAAAACTTTAAAATCATCTTTGGCTGTTTGGGAGTGAACTTTTGATGGAGTGTTGGATTTACAGGTAATGGTTTAACTAACACACCAAAATACAGTACATATAATGCTGTAGATGCACGTGCTTTCCTTGCTTTTAACTAGACATTTTTTGAGATAGGAATTCTTGAACAATCTCTAAAAGTAGAAGCTTTCAAAAACTACAGATTGCAGATTAATTGATGTTTCAGGGAAGGTGTCAGATAAGGGCAGAAGATGCTGTTCTTCTTCCAAAAAAATTGAGTTCAACCAGTGATTTATGTAGGTGTTCTCTAATGTAGCAGATAGATCTTTAAAGGCTGAAATATTGCCTTAAGTGGTATTTGATCATTCTGTGGCAATAGTTTTGTGCTAGCTGTGGATCTGATATGTCCAAGCAAAGGTCATCTAGCACCAGAATATACCAGTCTAGAACATTCCAAAAAGAAAAAAAAAGTCTTCTGTCAACCTCTTGGAATTACTGGTACCCAAGCTAGATTTTATTGGCCATGGGCAGCAAGCAAACAGGTAGACATTGATTTTCCATTCAAAACAGGCAGGCTTTAAAGCAAAGCTCAAGCCATTCAGAAAATTATACCTCAGAACTGTACCCAGACATGAAACCAATATATGCAATAGATTACTTTTGAGATTTACTCTAATTACATTTCTGCAATGTCTTTGAATTCCCATCAATTTATGGTTTCTCTTCTGTTTACTATGACCAGGTTTCTACGCATTGTCCCTGTAAAATGGTTGAGGTGCCAAACTAAGTTCAAATCCCCATGTGCAGTTTCTCAGTGTTAGGAGACTCATGGGTGCCCTCGGTCTAATCATTCTCTCTTAGCTTAACAGAATTCTCATGAAACTAAAATAGAAGGGGGAATCATGTTTTGATGGTTGGTTTCTTGGAAAAAGGGTCAGCTAAAAATATGGGACCTCCTATCCCTCAATAGATAAATGGTTCAAAGGTGATGACAGGGGAGGAGTTCGATATGGTCACTACTTCCCAACAAATCCCACCTTACCTACCTGTCTTAGGCTGAAAAGTGCAGATTTATAGTGCAGCCATCTGCAGAGTGATGACAGCCTAAATTCATTGACTTAGAGTGGAGTGACTGCATAGAATTTTACAGCAAGTCATCCAAAATGGAAATCTGGAAACTGTCAATATCAAATGCAAGGAAGAAAGAACAAGGAAGAACTGCCTAATAGGTTGTTGTAGATTTTCCGGGTTGTGTAGCCATGGTCTTGGCATTGTGAAACCTGCTGTTTTGCCAGCAACTGTGACTAGTATCCTCAGAGGTGTAACACAGAAAACTGGAGTTCTCTCTGGGTCAAATGTGCAAGCACCAGTTGTTTTCGACTCTGGGGTGATGTCACATCATGACGTTTTCATGGCAGATTTTTTATGGGGTGGTTTGCCATTCCTTTCCCCAGTTATCTACACTTCCCCCCCAGCAAGCTGGGTACTCATTTACCGACCTCGGAAGGCTGGAAGGCTGAATCAAATTTGAGCAGAATACTTGAACCGAGCTTCTGTTGGGATTGAACTCAGGTCATGAGCAGAAAGCTTGGACTACAGTACTGCAGCTTTACCACTCTGCACCACAGGGCTCTTTTGGGACTACATAATACTACCACATAATACAATATTGGTGAGATAAGATTTGACAATCTAAACAAGGTTCCATATCTCTTTTTTGACAAATTCGTTTGATTTGTTTCTGTTCCAGACAGTTATGAAGACCAGTCTTGTACAAACTTATCCTATTTTTATCCCAGTACTTACTATATGTAGACATTTTCCCTATCAACACCGGGAACCATATATGCCTTAGCCATTTTTTCAATACCTGATGCTTTCTCCTTTCTCCATGCCACAGCTATTGACATACTATCTGTGGTGAATAAATTTCTTATTAGCCACATCTTGTTCAGTGAAATTCTTGTGGACATAATGTTTAAAAGAGTTATGCTAAGATTTTTTTTTTGTATTTCTGTATGCATAATTTTTCACACTAATTTTTTAAAAAAACTTATAAATGCTTATAATTGGGCACTGCCACCAGGAATAAATGAACAAGCCCCTATGTTGTTTACATCTCCCACACATTTGATGTGGAAGATGTTATTTTTCTTAACCTTTCTGCTGTCAGATACCACCAATATGCAAGTTTAATAAACTTATCCCTTATTAGTGCATACATTGAAACAGTCCTTATACTTTTATGGGAGATTATTCCACTGTTTGTTTATTTTTTTATTTTTTATTATTGCATTGACCCCAGCTTCCCTTTTCACCACTGGAAAAGTTTGTAGAAGCCAATCCACAGCCTCACCGATTCTACACCTCACGCTGGTTACAAAAGTTTTGATTTTAGCTGTATTCGACTTGGTGCGCCACAGTTTATGCAGGCCTGAACTATGCAATTCAGCTTTTAAAAATCTGAGTCTGATACGATTTTATCGTGTGTGTGTTTTTAATAAACCCACAAGATAAACCACCACCAACTGCCCTGTACAGCAGATGCCTACAAAACCAGGGAGTCAATCAATATTTAGTAAAATAATTTAGAGAACAATAGATAAATTGTTGTACTTGGAGATTACCTTTGTTGCCTGTCTCTCCTTATAAAATTAGTTTTGCTGAAGGACTATCATATAGTACATGCCTTGGGGAAATAAAACAGTGCATTTTTTATTGTCTCCAAATCTATTTTATGCTCTGTTGGAGTCAGCACTAAATTTGAAGCAGAGACCTCAGACACTGAAAACAGTCTATGATCTTGGGAGAAATATTCAAATGAAACATGGGAGAAATTATTTACAGAGAGGTCTTTTTTACTTAAGCATAAAGTAAGCAGTATGCTATATGGGTCACCCAGGTTTCTGTTTTACATTGCACACTTTTTAAAACTCTGTTTGTAAAAAATAAACAAACAAAGTTTCAATCCATACCCTCATCCTTGCCATTGTATCAAAGGGCTGAAACAAGGAAATATGAAAACAGAAGAATGGGGTGGGGACCATGCAGGAATCTCCAATCTTTCTGAGCCTGTGGGCAACTTTGGAATTTTGAAGCAGCATGGCCACAAAATGGCTTCCACAAAACAGTTGTTGAAGGAGGCTAGGCCAGTCACAAAATGTCTGCTGCAAGTTACTTCAGTCACATGGTGAAGATTATTGTGCTGTTGTAGCAGCTGCTGCAAAAGCAAAGGTGTTGTTGTTTTAAAAAGAAAAGTTGCCACAATCAATCAGATTTCCAATGGCCAATCAGAAGCCTTGCTGGGTAAAAGCCCTGCTTGGCACAGCCCACTAAAAACACTTGGCTGGTATCAGGAAAAGTGCTGATTGGCACCATGACTCCCATGGACACCAAACTGGGGACCCCTGTTCAAATGGTAGAACTTCTAACTTTAGGAGACACCATACAATGGCTTCTAGGTTTTATGACTAAATAAAGTGTAAGACAAGGCCATGGACTTTAGCTCAGTTCAAACACCTGGTTGTTAAAAAAGACAGCATACCATCAATTCACAACCAATGTATGGCTATCCCAGAAAGGGGCTTTCAGGACAAGTAAGAATCAGAGATGGTTGCCATTATTGTCCTCTTCAGACTCTTCCTTGGTGGATTCCCATCCAAGCACCAACCCTGCATAGCTTCCAGAATCCGACTAGAACAGGTTATACCATGCTGCCTTCCCTCTACACCTAAGAACACCAGGTGGTAAATGAGGCAGGCCATCAGCTTAACTCCCTACCTATAAATGCTCAGCGACATCTGTCTAGCTGCTGTTCAAAAGAGAACCTGAACCTGATCCAGTGAAAGAATTCTAAGAGGTGTTCCAGAATATAAATCTAAAATAGAATTAGATAAAAGTTCTATGGGATGGGACCATAGTGGTGGAACACAAGCTCTGCATTAGGGTTGCCAATCCCCAGGTGAGGACAGTGGATCCCCCCAGTTTGGAGGCCCTCCTGCCATTTCAGGGTCATCAGAAAGTGGGGGGAGAGGAGAGAAATGTCTGCTGATTCCCATAGGGTATAATGGAGAATTGATCTATGGGTATCTGGGGCTCTTGGGGGGCTATTTTTTGAGGTAGAGGCACCAATTTTTCAGCATAGCATCCATTGTCTCTCCTCAAAACACCCCCAAGTTTCAAAAATATTAGAACAGGGGGTCCAATTCTATGATTCCCCCAAAGAAGGTGCCCCTATCCTTCATTATATCCAATGGAGGGAAAGCATTTAAAAGGTGTGCAGCTCCTTTAAATGCAATGACCAGAACTCCCTTTGGCGTTCAATCGTGCTTGTCTGTACTTGCTCCTGGCTCCACCCCCAACATCTCCTGGCTGCACCCCCAAAGTCCCCAGATATTTCTTGAATTGGACATGGCAACCCTACTCTGAATTCAGAAGGTATCTACCCAAGAAGTTCCTTATTCTAGTATAGTTGCCATCAGCAAAACCAAAGAGAGAAGAGGGGGCAGCTAGACATTTTCATCCCTCTTATTTAGAAAATGTTACCATTTTCTAAATATGAACAATGCTCACACAGGAAATGTTAACACATAGAGCAAACTTGGCGTAGTGGTTAAGAGCATTGGACTCTGATCTGGAGAACTGGGAATGATTCCCCATTTCTCCTTCTCACAAAGCCTGCTGGGTGACCTTGTGCCAGTCATGGTTCTCTCAGAACTCTCTTAGACCCACTTATCTCACAAAGTGACTGTTGTGGGGAGCAGAAGTGAAGGAGATTGTAAGTCACTTTGAGGCTTCTTAGGGTAGAGAAAAGTGGGGAATAAAAACCAACTCCTCTTCTCATGTATAGATGCTCAAAACCTTCTGAATGGGGGGGGGGGGGGATAGGTTATCCTCAAAGTTCCCAGAGGATTTTGTACCTAAACTAATCCTTCAAATTATTTTTGATTTTATTTGAAGCACAAGCTAGTGGCACTTTAGGGATGAATTGCTGATACATTTCCCTTATGTTTTTTTTAAAAGATATTTTTAAAATACTCCCCTTGAAATTCTCACAGATCTTTCAACCAATTTTCAAAATTAATTTTCAATTTTTACACAAGAGAAAATTTGGTAATTTTAACAAATTAATCAAACAGATGCCAGTGGAGGAATGTAACAGCTGTTGTTTCTTTTAGAGCAATCTTAGCTCAATTTTATACTGCTGTTTTTAGCTTGACTGCTATTTGTGCCACTCTAAGGACATGAGACATCAGCATGCGGATGAAATAGTTGTTAATGGATGATCTGCATCAATCAGTCATCACTGTATTATTGTAGCAAGTTGCTGCTAATAAGCAGCCTGCCATCTAGGGTTGCCAGATTCAGCATGGGAAATTTCTGGATATTTGGGGTCAGGGTCTGTGGAAGGGGGGATTTGGAAAGGAATTACACCTAGAATCTATAATATGCCAAAGAGTTCACCCTCTGAAACTGGCATATTATCCAAGGGAATGAATCTTTGTAGTCTTGAGATCAATTGTAATTGTACATCTTGAGATCAATTGTAACTCTGTGCCCTACTTGGAGACTAGCAAACTTACTACCATGCTGCCAGCATTTAGGGCAAACCTACCCTAGCTTCAAACTTTGTCAGCGTTAGTGCTGTCTTACTTTATCTTCACTCGTGCATAAAACAGTTCTGAAAGGTGTTAAAGCCTCATCTCTCAGGTCCTGCTACAGCAACTGAGAACTAAATATAGCTCAACCACCAAGGGGTTCCCTCCCCAGTCTGCCAGGTTGCTTGCCAGTTCGCCCTGTTTATAATGTAGCAACTCCCACTATTCCTGCAAAAAAATGTGCAAGTGACATCACATTGCTCTGAGAATCACTGGAAACCCCATAGTTTTACCAGCAATTCCTAGGTGTGATGTCACTTCCACTTTTCCCCAGAAATGATGTCACATTGCATGTAATGAAGGTGTTCCCATGTATCTGCCCTCCAACTCCACCCCCCCCCCCGCAACTTCCACAACCCTACCATGAGGAATAAGAAAAAAAGGGCCCCTTTTCAGGCTGATTTGATAGAAGGTCCGGCCCCTTCCCAGCCAAGCCGGCTAGCCGGCGCTCAGGCTGGGGGCCGTCTTTGCCCCCTCGGAAGGAGGGAGGGGCGAAGATCACCTGACATACGGGTCTTCACTTGGGCGCGGCATCGGGGCTATATAAGCCCCGGCCCCCGCCCTTGACCATGCAGTTCTCCTTGGCTCTCTGGATCGAGAGCCACGTGCAGATCGTGAAGAAGGACGAGGCCTGGTCGCGGCGAGGGACTGCACTTGTCGGCGTTGGCTGAGCGCGAACGGCGGCACTTTAGCACTGGCGGCGGCGAGGACGCGTGCGGCGGCTGTTGGCGTGAGCGAGGCTGAGCATCCTGTTTTTGCTGTGCTGGGTGAAGTGTGCGGCCAGGGGCAGTTGGCAGCCGGGAGGCCAGAGCGGGAAAGCGTGCGCAGCGGCCATTTTGCCTATACTGGGCCCCTTGGCCTACTAGGGGCTGACATCAGGGACCCAGTGTTGGGGAGCAGTGAGCTTTTGCCACCTGTTTTTCACCCCCCGGGACCGAGCGAAGCGTGCAGCGGCCCCTTTCAGTGGGCAGTTCACAAGCGGTGGTCATTTTAAGGCGATTGCCTTTCCTTTGGGCGGCAAGGGTGCTCTGAAGAGCGTGCGGTGGCCATTTTGTTCCCATTTGAGGGCTTGAGCTACACCTTTAGTAATTTGGCTGGACTTGAGGGGCCCTGGTGCATGGCTGATATCTTTCTCACCCACCCCCCCACCCCCACCCCTCAACAGGCTGGGCAGCCTGAGCTCACCTTCCTGGTTATAGGTGCCAGTGTGGTACCAGGGCTTGTGTTTTACAGTCACCTCTGCCACCCCACCCCCATTGGGTGCATGGAGCCTGTGGTATCCAGGGCGGCTGCTTTGGGCTGGACTGGGCTTTTCTGCCTTTGGGTTGGGCAACTAGGGGGGACTCTCCATTATAGCAACCCCCTTTTGCCACTATACCATTGTGGTAGGTGGGTGCAGAGGGAGCCTTTGAGTGACGGGGGCGGCAGGTACTGCTAGCTTTACGGCCTGGTGCTGATAGAAGTACATAGTGATGGCACCCAAGAAGGGGCAGGGCAAGTCCAAGGGCAAGCAGCCTGCCCGCCCACCACGAGGGCGGGGTCAGCAAGGGACTCCTGCTGAGGAGCCTGGGCAAGGGGAGCAGGTGAGGCTTGCCATCATGAACCAGCTGGATGCCCTGGAACAGGACAGGGTAGCTAGGGGCGCTCCCATTTGGGGGGGGGCGTCGCCGTGCCTCCGGTAGGTCGGCGCGGCTGACTTTTGAGTCAGAAGTGCTGGCACGTTTATCTGCATTGCAGGGTGGGCCACCTGAGCCTGAACCACCGCTGGAACCGGACCAGGAGGAGGATCTAGAAAAAGCCCCATCGGGTGCGGCAATGAGCGGCGGCGCATCTGGTAGTGGTGTGCAGCAGACCCCTGGAGGGGCTGGAGTTTTCCCGGGTGATGGTGGTAAGCCCCCTCTTCTGCCAGTGCAAGGGTGGCCGTGGGGTCCTATTCAAATGCCCCCCCGTCGCCAGTACCGGGTGGAGTGGCATGGGGTGCCGGGCAAGTTGGAGTTGCTGAGCAGCAGAGTCCTGGCCAGCCGTGGGCTTGGGGTTTTCATGGAGCAACCCCGCTGGCCAGTCCAGTTTTCTCCCCAGTGGGCCAACAGGCATGCGCTTTGGCACCGCCTGCTGTTCCTGTCGCTCCATCCACCTCTGGCATTTTGCCTTGGGGCGGACAGCAGTACGCCCAATTTCAGGGGGCATGGCCGGCGGCCCAGGGTGGTGGGTGGTTTTACCCCCTGAACCCTTATGCTAGCATTCCTTCCCACATCCTCCCTTATGGCGATACTTCTTTGCCTTTGGGGGATTATTTAACAGCTGCTACACGTGAAAAAATTCTCCGCGGGGAGTATGTTGACGTGTTCAGCCTCCTTTTCAGGGAGCTCGAAAAGAAGAGTAAAGACGAGCTCGATGATAAGGAGAAGGAGAAATTGAAACGCAGAAAGGTTGATAGGTCTTGGGCGAATTGGTTGCCCGGATTTTTGATTTACGCCGGGGTCATTGCTAGAGCGCAGCCGGCTCGCGCGGCGGCCCTCTTCCAGTATATAGACATTGTCTATTGGGCATACACGGACTTCGTCGGTGCAGCATGGCTGCAATACGACGAGGCTTTCCATATGAGAGCCGCCGTCAACCCGGGGATGCCCTGGGACCAGATCAACCAGCAGCTGTGGCTGCAGTTGATGTCCCCGGCGAAACCAAACGCTGGAGACAGGTCCGACAGTGGCCATTTAGTGCAGAAGTTGCAACAACAATAGTCTTCTACAGGGGCCCGCGTTACTGCAGGCCAGTCGGTTCAAACCCGGCTGTTATGTTGGGAATTCGCATCTAAGGGTGTGTGCCCCAGGAAACCCTGTAAGTTTTGACACGAGTGCCCACTTTGTAGCGGGGCTCACGCACTTTCCGCCTGTAGTAGATCAAAGCCCAGAGCAGGGAGTACGTGCCCCAGTGGTGGTGGCGGCGGTCAGCAGCCCCCTGGAAAAGGGGCCCAGCCCCATCCGCCTGACGGTTCTCAATAGGTTATTGAGTACGTATCCGTGTAAGGCGGCCGGCCGGTACCTCCGGGATGGGTTTACCTCTGGGTTTCGGATTCCATATCAGGGGGCAAGGGCCCCCTTCTTAGCCCCTAATCTCCGTTCGGTTGTTGGGCTCAAGCATGTTGTCCGGGCCAAAATAGCTAAAGAGTGTCATGAGGGTAGGGTCCTCGGACCTTTTGATGCACCACCGGTGCCCACGTTGAGGGTATCCCCTTTGGGCGTTGTACCCAAGAAGGCAGCCGGTGAATATCGCATTATTCACCACCTGTCTTACCCCAGGGGGGCATTGGTGAACGATGTCATCCCCGAGGAGCTATGCTCGGTGCGCTATACTTCCTTTGACCAGGCGGTCAAGGTAGTATGGGGTTGTGGGGTTGGGGCTGACATGGCGAAATGCGACATCAAGTCAGCATTTCGCCTCTTACCTGTACACCCCGATGATTTTGAGCTTTGAGTTCCTTCGTGGAATGGGCGCTCAGGGACAGGACGGGGATTAGTGATATGGCGCATTACCTGGACGACTATCTTTTCGTTGGTCCAGCGGGGCCAGGGCAATGCGCCAGGTTGTTGAACTCCTTTCAGGAGTTAGCCCTCGAACTCGGGGTGCCGTTGGCACACAAGAAGACCGAGGGGCCCAGCACGGTGCTCACATTTTTGGGCATTGAGCTGGACACTCAGCAGCAGACGTCCCATTTGCCGGAAAACAAGGTCGCCGACCTTAAGGTTCGGTTAGCCACCTTGATGGGGCAGCGGAAGGTTTCGCTGTTGGAATTACAGCAGGTAGTGGGCCACCTTAACTTTGCTTGCAAAGTGGTGGCCCCGGGCAGGGCATTTTTGAGGCGTCTTTGTGACGCTATGGGACGGTTACGCCTCCCCCATCACCGGGTCCGCATTACTGCGGGAATGCGGGCAGACTTGGAGGTCTGGGAGGAGTTTTTGGAGTTTTTCAACGGTGTTTCTTTCTGGAGGGAGGATCTGAAGATTGAAGCAGAGCTTCAGATCTCTTCAGATGCGTCCGGAGCCAGCGGGTTCGGTGTATATTTTAGGGGACATTGCTGCATGGAGCAATGGCCCGCGGAATGGTTGGACAGCGGGCTCTGTAGAGACTTGACATTTTTGGAATTTTTCCCCATTTTGATGGCCATTTGGCTTTGGGGGGAGCAGCTTGCCAACCATTCAGTCCTTTTTTAGTGTGATAACATGGCGGTAGTACATGTTATCAATTCTTTGTCCTCTAAGTCAGTGTTGGTAATGAATTTGGTGAGGTCTTTTACCCTGCGCTGTCTTCGGTTGAATATTTTATTCCTGGCAAGGCACGTACCGGGTGTATGCAACGGGGTGGCGGACGCTCTATCTCGCCAACAGATGGTGCGTTTTTGGCAACTGGCCCCAGAAGCAGATCCATGGCCGGCGAAAATGCCCGCGGACCTCTGGAGTCTTGGGAAGAGGAAGCCGGTAGGGCCATTCAGTTGGCGTTAGCTCCTAGTACTAGGAGGGCGTACGATAGAGCGACCGCTCAATTTCGGGATTTTAGGAGAGCTGTGGCACTGCCGGATTGTTGGCCGATTCCAGCGGCTCACATCATGCAGTTCAGTGTGCACCAGAAGGAGAGAGGCTTGGGACTGAAAACTATCAGGGGCCAGCTAGCAGCATTGGCTTTTGTTAGCAAAGCCCGCGGTTTTCCTGAGCACACGGGTGATTTTAGGGTTAGGAAGATGCTGGAGGGCTGGGCCCGGGAGCGGGTCCAGCAGGTAGACGCCAGACAACCCATATCCCCGTCTGTCCTTAAGGGGTTGTTTGGGGGTTGGCCCAGCGTTTGTTCTTCCCCTTTTGAGGCTGCGTTGTTTCATGCAGCCTCGCTGTTGGCCTTTTTTGGGGCCTTGCGGGTAAGCGAGCTGGTAGTACAATCTAAGGCTGATACTTCTGGGAGGGCGCTCGAGTCCGGGGATGTTAAAATTGAACAGAGTCAGCTTGTTCTGACAATTCAGCGGTCCAAGACTGATCAGAGGCAGAGGGGATCCGTCATCACGATTGGCATGTGCTCTTTGCAGGAATTATGTCCGGTCAGGGCCGTTCGCCATTATGTTCAGCTTCGGGGAGAAGTTGGGGTTCCTTTTCTTCGGCATGATGATGGCTCCCCTCTCACCAAATATCAGTTTTGGGTGGTAACAAGTAGGGCCCTATCTAGGCTGGGTTTGAAGGGCGTCAAATTTGGGACGCATTCATTCCGGATTGGTGCAGCCTCCACAGCTGCTTCAATGGGTTACACGCCCTCCGCCATCCGGCACATTGGCCGATGGTGGTCAGCAGCTTACAAAACTTACGTGCGCCCACTGGTCACCTAAGGGGCAGGTGGTGGGCGTTGTTGGGTTGCTATGTTACTATCTTGCTGACAGTTTGTCTTTTCAGGTGCTGGGGCTCGTGGTGAGAGACGTCGTATTCTCATCTGCGGGCACAGCATGGTTTTCTGGGCTGCCCATTTCACCAGACGGTTTCCAGTGGGCACCCAGCTTGGCCTCAGTGCATGGGCTACTGTGGAGTGGCTGGGTCGTTGGGGGCTCCGTTGGCCCGGGATTATGTCCCTGCTGTTCAGGGAATGGAAGGCACCACCGCCACACATTCTAGTCTTTCATTTGGGAGGGAACGACTTGGGGCTGCTGCGTGGGAAGGCTCTTTCCCAGCAGGCGCTGGCTGACCTGCGCAAAATTCAGCGGAGGTGGCCTGGGGTTATTTTGGTGTGGTCGGCAATTCTGCCACGTAGGGTGTGGAGGTATTCCATTTCGCCGGGTGGTGTTGAACGCACTAGGCCCAAGGCCAATAGGGCCATTCAGAAAGCTATGGAGGAGGGCTTAGGAATTTTTCTTCCGCATCCGGCTATACGGGTAGAGCAGGCAGACTTGTATCGGCCGGATGGTGTTCATCTTTCTGAATTGGGTAACCGGGCCTTTTTAGATGAGATACGGCAGGGTTTGCGGCTGGCTCTGGGCTATCCGTTGGGGCGCTAATGCCTAAGCAGAGGCTTGGCATTGGCAGTGGCTGGAGGAGGTTTGGCCACAGGGTTTTTCAGGGGAGCACCTATGGCCTAGCACTGTTGGTGCGGTGGTCTGTATGAACCGTAGATGGGCTACACGGCTCAGTGTGGGGAATGCAGATCACAGGGAGCCTCACCTGGGCGTATCTTTCCATGGGGATTGATGCTAGCCCAGGTGGTGAATGGCTGGAGGCCTGGCCGCTCAGCTACAACCCGAATACGGCGGGCTTGTGCTGGGGGCAGGGTGGCTCGCCCTTTGGACAAGGCAGGGTCAGGGGTTGACCCCAGGGCTTGTCTGGTTCAGGTTTTCATTCCTGCCAGTTTACAGATAACTAATTGTTTAATAAAGCGGCCCGGTTTTAAAACCCAACACTTGTGTCTGCCTCTTCATTCTGACTGGGGGGGCAAGGTTCGGCCCCTTCCCAGCCAAGCCGGCTAGCCGGCGCTCAGGCTGGGGGCCGTCTTTGCCCCCTCGGAAGGAGGGAGGGGCGAAGATCACCCGACATAAGGGTCTTCACTTGGGCGCGGCGTCGGGGCTATATAAGCCCCGGCCCCCGCCCTTGACCACGCAGTTCTCCTTGGCTCTCTGCCCGCCCACCCTCCCTCTGGCAGTACAGGCGTATGTTGGTCGCCTTATTAGGGGCCAGGTAGGAATTTTTTCACTTCCACATAATTGGCCCATGTGGTGGTGTTTTTTTACCTACCTTGTACTGCCTAGTAGTGTTAGGTTTAGTTATTGGTATTTGATATGGTCGCAGGCTGGAGGAGGTTTGGCCACAGGGTTTTTCAGGGGAGCACCTATGGCCTAGCACCGTTGGTGCGGTGGTCTGTATGAACCGTAGATGGGCTACACGGCTCAGTGCGGGGAATGCAGATCACAGGGAGCCTCACCTGGGTGGATCTTTCCATGGGGATTGATGCTAGCCCAGGTGGTGAATGGCTGGAGGCCTGGCCGCTCAGCTACAACCTGAATACGGCGGGCTTGTGCTGGAGGCAGGGTGGCTCACCCTTTGGACAAGGCGGGGTCAGGGGTTGACCCCAGGGCTTGTCTGGTTCAGGTTTTCATCCCTGCCAGTTTACAGTTAACTAATTGTTTAATAAAGCAGCCCGGTTTTAAAACCCAACACTTGTGTCTGCCTCTTCATTCCGACTGGGGGGGCAAGTCCCCAATCCCTTCCAATCTCTTCTTGGTTCATTGTAATCCACAGAAAGGGTAGTTTCAGGTAGGTAGGTAGCTGTGTTACTTTGTAGTAGAATAACAATATTCAAGTCCATTAGCCCCTTAAATACCAACAAAGTTTTCCAGAGAGTGGGAGTAGGACAATTTGCAGCAAAAGCCTGCTGTAGAGAACACGGCAGAATATATTATCTCCTCCGGCACTTGTGTGATTGGCTGTTCCTCACAAGGTAACAAATGACTCACCAAAGACCAATAGTACTCCTTCGACTTATTTAAATTGAGCACTGGGACAAAGCTGTGACCCAGCAATATAGGCTGGGAAATAAATTTTAGTTCTAGTATTGCTGTTCAACCTTCATTCATTTTAGACATTGTGATGATGATGATGATGATGATGATGATGATGATGATGATGATGATGATGATGATGATGATGATGATTGCTATCATCATCATCCTAGAATTATATAGTTGGAAGGCACCTTCAGGGTCATCTAGCCCAACCCCCTGCACAATGCAAGAAATTCACAAATACCTCCCCCCCACACCTCCTGTTCCATTCCCAGGACCACTTTTACATGCTGTTTTAGTTTTACACATTGGAGGAAGGTAGTGCTCAAGTGTTTTATTATTGTTGAAATATGCCTTTGAATTATCAATTAAAACAGTGGTATATATATATTTCAAATAGGCAGCCATAGGCTGCATCCAAACACAATTGGATGTTGTGCTAGTTGTACTATAGCCAACATTCATCAGTGGATTGTCCTGTCCACACATAGGAAAATCCAGTTGCTATAGCACAATAAAACAATATCAGATGATGTGTGGATATATCCATACAGACTTGCCAGATATAGAAAGCCCATTTGTGTGCATGTTTTCCCTCAATATTTTCTACAGTTTTATTTTAATTAATTCATTTTATATTATATTATTTAAAAAAAACACTTGCAAAGAGGAAAATAAGGAGAAGTGTCTGGAAATGTTCAATATTCATCAAGTTTGATTTCTGAGATTGCAAATATATTTCTTGAAAGGCTGCTTTAAGAATGTGCATTGATAATAATAATAAAACATCCAAGCAACACCATCTGATTAGAAATCTTCAGGGCCCTGATAGCCAAGATAACTGCTAATAGGATATTGAGCCTTTCCCCTCAACAAAGCCAGTGCAAATCCAGCCCAGACTCGTGCTGCCTGAAAAATTCTGTTCTCTCTGTCTCAGTTGTTGCTTGTCATTCATGCATGCAAAATGAATTTGTATCCTCAGCCTGGCTCTAAATGAAGAGATACATAAAATCTCAAAAAGGCCTCTTTTTCTTATGTGTCGGACTATTGCAAGGATGCTTTTGACATACTGTGTGAATAACTGATGTTATTTCTTTCACATGATGACTAGATGAGATGCAGAGAGATCCATGATTGCAATTTCCCACCATTTTTGAAGGTAAATGACAAGCCTGCTTGGCCCTGATTTGTATTAGTGTTATCTCATGGGAGATCCCCTCACAATTTCCAAAGTGACCACACACCTCAACACCTTATTAGTCTTGAAAAGAAAGAAAGAAAGACTAGGAGAGAGTTTTGCTGTCTTTTTACTTTTCCAGGAATAATGACATGGGGGTGCTGCTTTTAATAGTCAAAACAATGTGAATTAATAAATCCATTATGCTCTACCTGGTTCCAAATGAGATAGTCTTGCTGCTCAAATTGAAATAAAATTAAATTCAAATCAAAGTATGCAGGCCTCATTTTGGGTAGGTGCTCACAGGAGTGGAGCTCTGGAACCTCTAAATTTTATTGTGCTCTTTCTTTTGTGTGTGTGTGTGTGTGTGTATGAAAAGTATGATTTCATGGCACCAGTCTCAACACAGATGGGTGGGGGTTCAAGCATAACTAATTGAATGTTCTCTTGTTTATGTGGGAACAATATCTTGGGTCACTACCCCACTGCAGAGACAACACTGGCAGGTGGTACATCTACTAATACAGCCTTCATACTCCATTCTCTGAAATGAAAAAAAGGAACACCCCTGGGAAGAAACTTTTTTTTTTTCCATCCAAGACAATCTAACAATTTTATTGTCAATAAAATGTTGTGCAATAATTCTGAAACATCAGCAGGTCCCAAAGCCTTGTGTACAATGCAGTGTCATAATAAAGCAAGAATATTGCATAGCACACTGTAACAGCATCTTTTTGATTCATATTCCACATCCCTGTTCTTGTGAGATAGTTTAATTAACTTTCAGGGACTCATTATATTTCCCATCTCTAGGAAAGAAGAGCAGTGACCATGTAAGGGAGAAAGGAATGTGCTGTTCTTGTCACCCTCACATACTTCCAATCAAATCACAATCGTGCTAGAACTGATGAAATCCACAGCCCATTTAATTCTCTCTCTTAACAGCTTGCTGGCTAGGAACTGATAAAAAGATTTACAGGTCAAAGCTACCGTATCGTTTCTGCTGATTCAGGAACCTGGAATCTGAGGGTTACTCAACTGAATTTAGCACCCTTGACACCCTTAAAATGTTCTAGTTAATGGATGGTAAAGTCTTGTTTATTTTTAAACTTGAAGAGAAACACCCCATTCTGACATTACCTTTAAAGTGTGGGAGCTACTGCGATTGTGTGGGTTCCTTCCATACTGCTGTAAAATCAGATGCTAACCACATGAATCGAGCCAGGTCCACAATGATTTCCTAGACCAGTGTTGCTCATCGTAGAAAATGGAACAATACCAACATGAGAAAGAGTAATAATAATAATAATAATAATAATAAATTTTTATTTGTATCCCACCCTCCCCGCCGAAGCAGGCTCAGGGCGGCTAACAAGACATGGTATGACCATGATTTGCATAAAACAATTTTAAAATACAGTTAATAAATACATTTAAAATGGTTACATAAAAAGTTAAAACTACAATAAATTAAGGTGCTATGTTCAATAGATGTATTCCGACGGCTAGATATCGCTTTCAGGGCTCCTTATATGCTTGCAGAAAGAGGGTGGTTTTGCAAGCCCTGTGGAACTGATTAAAGTCCCGCAGGGCTCGCACTTCCTCCGGTAGTTGATTCCACCAGTGGGGGGCCATTATGGAGAAGGCCTGCTCCCTTGTTACTTTCAGTTTGGCCTCCTTTGGTCCAGGGATCCTTAAAAGGCTTTGGGAGCTAGATCTTAGTGCTCTCTGGGGAACATGTGGGGAGAGGCGGTCCCTAAGGTAGGCAGGTCCTCGGCCATATAGGGCTTTAAAGGTAATAACCAGCACCTTGTAGCGAACTTGGAATATAACTGGAAGCCAGTGCAGTTCCCTCAGCCCAGGCCGCACGTGTTCCCACCGAGGTAGTCCCAGTAGCAGCCTGGCCGCCGCATTCTGCACTAGCTGCAACTTCCGAGTTCGGAACAAGGGCAGCCCCATGTAGAGGGCATTACAGTAGTCTAGTCTCGAGGTGACCGTTGCATGGATCACTGTTGCTAGGTCGCTACGTTCTAGGAAGGGGGCCAACTGTCTCGCCCTTCTAAGATGGAAGAAGGCGGATTTCGCAGTGGCTGCTATCTGTACCTCCATTGTCAGGCAGGACTCCAGTAGCACTCCCAGGCTTTTGACCCTGCGCACTGGTATCAGTGACGCACCGTCAAAGGCCGGTAGGGAGATCTCCCCTCCCAGCCCGCAGCGATCCACGCACAGGACCTCTGTCTTCGCTGGGTTCAGCTTCAGCCCACTCAGCCTGATCCAGTCTGCCATGGCCTGCAACGCCCGGTCCAAATTTATAGGGGTGTCAGCGGTCCGGCCACCCATCAATAGATAGAGCTGGGTGTCATCAGTGTACTGATGGCAGCCCAGCCCATGTCTCTGGGCAATCTGGACAAGGGGGCGCATAAAGATATTAAACAACATTGGGGAGAGAACTGCCCCCTGAGGCACCCCACAATTAAGTAGGTGTCTCCGGGACATCTCTCCTCCAACTGCCACCTTTTGTCCCCAACCTTCAAGGAAGGAGGAAAGCCACTGTAAGGCTAGCCCCCGAATTCCTGCGTTGGCGAGGCGGTGGGTCAGCAGCCGATGATCGACCATATCGAACGCAGCCGATAGGTCTAGCAACAGCAATACCGCCGAGCCGCCTCAATCCAGATGTCGCCAGAGGTCATCCATGAGGGCAACCAACACCGTCTCCACCTCATGGCCCGGACGGAAGCCGGACTGATATGGTAGGCAGTTGTAAGTTATGAGGCAAGTATGGACACAGGATGCCATGAAGGTTTGCTATATTGAATCAGACTGTTGGTACCTCATAGTCAGTTTTATATAGTCAGACTGGCAGCAGCTCTCCAGAGTTTCCAGTAGAGGACTTTCAAATCATCTACTATCTGATCTATCTTTCTTTCTTTCTTTCTTTCTTTCTTTCTTTCTTTCTTTCTTTCTTTCTTTCTTTCTTTCTTTCTTTCTTTCTTTCTTTCTTTCTTTCTTTCTTTCTTTCTTGCTAGGAATTGGTTTGCCAGGTCCTTCTTGACCACCAGCTGGGGGCAGGGGGAGGCTTGGAATCATCTGAAGATTTAGTGAAGCTGAGGGAGAATAGATACCTCACTGAAATACATTTAAAAAAAAAGAAATATTAAGATTGATTATAGAGGGCATTATTGTATGCTGCGAACAGAGCAGTTCACAACTTTCAATAACATACTTTAACAATTCCAATAAGTACAATAATACAAAACAAGTTAAAATGGTTTAAAACAACTGGAAATAAGAACAATCAAACATACCAGATGATGTTAAAATATTTGTATCCTACCCCTTGGAGGGCTGGAGAGATGAAGAATAAAGGAGGCCAGGCTTGATGTCAACTGGGCTGTCCTGAACAATAGAGCCCATATTCCAAAGCAGCCATTTTCTCTGAGTGAACTGATATACTCTGAAAATGAGCTGTAATTCTGAAGGAACACCTTGTCCCACCTGGAGGCTGCTATCCCTAACTGAACCTGAGATCTTCTGCATGCCAAGCAGATGTTCTACCATTGAGTCACAGCCCTACTCCATTGCATTTGCTCTGCAGTGGCTGCTTTATCACAGTGCTGTTATAGAATGGGACTCCACAAAGATAGACAAAAGATCAAACACAATGGCCCTTTGAGAATTCCAGGGCTCTCAGTGTTTCCCCATTATAAATACCACCCACATGGACCTTGATTTAGATTGGGACAATGATTCAAGGATTAGGACAGTGATTCAGGACTTTTAGTCCTTTCCTAGTAGACTGTTTACAAAACCTGAAAATCCACCACCACACGCAAACTGTTGTATACCTTGGGGATAAACCATTTTGTCTGCTGTTTGTATCTTTGTCCCAGCAGGACAAATAGCTCCTCTGTGGGTTTGTTTAGATATGGAATATGGCACAAGGGTAAATAATTAAGCCAAGTCTTCCCATGTTGCAGTTCTGACTGAATCAGAGCCCCTTGCAACTTCTATTTCAAAACAGGAAAAAGCTTAGAAATTCCACTCATGGAATTGGATTCAACCAATTTTTTACTCAACCTCACCCAAATCTCCTCCTTATTACAGCCTTGCCCTTTTTGGCTTCTGTGTGTGCAGGTCCCATCATTCTCAGTATAGTCTTTTTTGGTGATTTTTTTTTAAAAATGTTTTATTGAATTCATAAAGGATTTTACAGAAAAAAACAAAGAAATAAGAGGCATTCAGGAGCACAATGAAAAGACGATATCTATACAAGTTCTAATCTAATGTGAAAGTGATCTGGCTGTGACATCTGTCACCCCATTGATCTCCAGGGTTGATTTGACTGTTTTGGCTGGCTAGGCTACCTCCCTCACTGTTCCGTATGTGTCCCTTTGCTGTGCACTCAATAGAAGAGAATGACCATCCCAGATAGAAGGAGTGTGCCATTCTTCGGTCAAGGGTATATGATAGCTGAGCTCCCCTGCTAGAACCTCCAAACAAACTCAAGGTCTTTTTTGGTGATTAAGAAGGAGCCTCCTTTTTTTCTCATTTTTCACCAGTGAGTAAGTTGGTAGAATCCAACCCATGAAAAGTAGGGATGGGCACAAACCAGGAAAATGTGGTTCGGTTCAGTCTGTGTTTTCTAGCATTCCTGTTTCACAAACCAAAATGAACTTTTAGGGGCCAAATGAACTGGTTCAGTTTGTCAAGTTTGTGGTATGGTAGAATGCCACTCCCAATATGCTGGACACCAAACTCACAGGGGGTCTCTGACTCTCTCTCCAGGTGGTTATTTCCCCACAAAGTACTTTCCTGGGGGCACCTTTTTAGGGGGACTGTAACATGGACCCCCTAAATCAAATCCTCACCAAACTTGGAGAGCATGCAGAGGAGAATCAGGGGAGATCCCCTGCAAATATGGTACCTCTAGTTTGCACAGTGTCCATTCTATACACTCCTGAACCTTCTGGACCTGTGCCCGTCAAAATAACCACCTGTCATAGATATGCAGTCATTTTGGCAGGCACAGTTTCAGAAGATTCAGGAGTGTATAGAGTGGATCCTGTGCAAGCTAGAGACATCAGAGCCACAACAGACCTCCCCAGATGCTTCTCTTGACCCCCCCCCCCAAGTTCTGTCTCTCTATTGCTTTGAAGTTTGGTAAATATTTAGATTGAGCAGAGACAGTCTGTCTGGAAATGTATCCATTCACAAACCAGCATGACCCTCCAAAAACCACTTGGAAGTTTGTGGAAGGTTTGTGCATAATGACCTGCCACAAAATTCACTTCAAAACCATGAACCAGCTGAAATTTTTCACAAACTTTAGCTCATGAGTTGGTTTGTGTCCATTGTTAATGAAAAGTTCTACTGTCTTGTCCAATTTAATGATAAGGTGGCTTTAGATTTCACGTAGGATGTGTATTTTGGTCCACTCAGTCAGCATGATAGTTTGCTCCCAAACAAGACAAGCATGGTATAGTGGTTAAGGGTGACCAAGACAAAAAAGGACTAGTGTGGTGTAGTGGTTACAAACAGAGGATTCTAATCTGGAGAACTAGGTTTGATTCCCAACTCCTCCATGTGAAGCCTGCTGAGTGAACTTGGGCCAGTTATAGTTATCTCAAAACTCTCTCAACCCCACCTACCTCACAAGGTGACTGTGGGAAGAGGAAGGGAAGGCTATTGTAAGCTGCTTTGAGACTCCTTAGGGTAGAGGAAAAAACTCCTCCTCCTCTTCTATATAACATTAGGCAATCCCTCCTTTCTTTTGGGCCTGCAGGATGTTTTGACCAATAAATTGCAAGGTTTGCAAAGTCAATGTGCAATTTTTAAAAGAAGGATAACTGGGAACACTTAAGTTTAGGAATACATACCTTTGGTAATAAACAGGTTCCTAAGTTTAAATTGATGACAGTGGATTCCTGTGCAGTCTTTAGCTTTTTATGCATGGTAAAATAAACCCTAATAGTGTTCTCATACTGAGAATGTAAAGACAGTAACAAAATAGAGCAAGTTTTGTTAACTGAGTTAATAAACAGGCTGGCAAAGCATGCTGTTACTGCACAGTTAAGAATCAGTGTGGTGTGCCTTCCCATACCAGCAAATCACAAATATTCATTCATTTCATGGACTATCTAGCAAAAAAAAAAAAAAAGTCCTTCTGAGTGAGACAAATATATTGTATGCTTTTTAAGAAATGAAGACTTTAAAGAAGGGCTTTTTAATTTTTTTTAAAAAAAACTGATGTAGCCACTCCTTCAAGAGGATACAGTAGACCCTGTACTAAGAGCCCTGTAAGCTCTTAGAGGATTGGCTACATGGGGGTGGGTGCAACCTAATATGCAAAGGAGTTCCTGTTACAATAAAAAGCCCTGCTTTAAAGGAATGCAAAATGACTCAATTGAATCTGGTTAGTAATCAATAATGCATGGAAAATCAACAGGAGAAAATTGAGAGATGCTGAAGATTGACAGGCTTGAGTAAAGTGGACTCAAACTGTGGAGTTCAGTCAAGTCTACAAACTTCCTTGAAGACTGGCTGCTTCACTCCAGTGGACTACAGGGGAATTAAGGCTGCTTGAATGTGTGCAGGATTATAGCACAAAGGTATAGCAGGTAGAACTGGAGTAGCCCAAATCTAGAACTGGGGAGTAGCTGGCACGTCGCCAGAGTGGGAGAACCCCAGCCCAGCCCGGGAACTTGGCAGCCCTAAAGGCAGCTTCTCTGCTACTAAGCCCTGTGACATTTTAGCCATTGTTGTCTGTTTCAAAGTCATGTGCTCTGATGCTGTCCTCAGGACTGGGTACTAGTGGCTTGGTGGAACTTGGAGTAGCTCTGGCTCCCCTATTTTGTGGGCCCTTCAAGAAAGGCACTCTCAGTAGGTCCATTTTACCTGCCAGAATAAAATTTTGCTCATGCTGCCTCTAACTCCCAAGGTTCTTTAAAACAGAGTATATAATATGTATCTCAGTCCTATTGCAGAAGGGCACCTTTTGCTGGACTTTGGCTGCAGCAAATGCCTGTTCTTGCCCTTCATGGCACCTGCCATAGCTATAATCAGAGTCCCTGCACTTTGTCCAGTCCCAGCAGACCTAATTGGACAGCCATGTCATGATTCAACAAGCTCCAGACTCACTTAGATAGGTGGTCTGGAAATGTTTTAAAGAAATTCATTAAATACTATCTTGATTAATGTGTGGCAATCTAGCTTAGGCTAGCTAGCTCAGTCTTGTCAGATCTCAGAAGTTAAGCAGAGTTGGTCCTGGTTAGTATTTGGATGGGAGACCACCAATGAAATCGAAGATCACTATGCAGAGGAAAGCAAGGAAAACCACCTCTATTAGTCTGTTGCCCTGGAAAGAAGAGGAGTTTGAATTTATACCGTGTCCTTTACTTGAAGTCTCAGAAAAGTTTACAATTTCTTTCTCTTCCTCTCCTCACTACAGATATCCTGTATGGTAGGTGGGACTGAGAGAGCTCTCAGAGAACTGCTCTTGAGAGAACAGCTCTGCTGAGAACTGTGGCTCACCCAAAGCCTTATGTAGAAGAATGAGGAATTAAACTGCAGTCCTAAGTTCTGCTCACGACCTGAGTTCGATCCCCAGCAGAAGCTGGGTTTTCAGGTAGCCGGCTCGAGGTTGACTCAGCCTTCCATCCTTCCGAGGTCAGTAAAATGAGTACCCAGCTTGCTGAGGGGAAAGTGTAGGTGACTGCGGAAGGCAATGGCAAACCACCTTGTAAAAAGTCTAACATTGTGAAAGCAACATCACCCCAGAGTCAGGAATGTCTGGTGCTTGCACAGGGGACCTTTCCTTTCCTCCCAGATTAGTCTTCACATTTAACTACTATGCCAAACTGACTACACCAAGCCATATGGGATTGCCGTAAGACATTTGTGCAGGGTTTTTTTTGAGTAGGAACACACAGGAACATACTTCTGGCTGGCTTGGCATCAGGGGATGTGGCATAATATGTAAATAAGTTCCTGCTGGGCCTTTTTGACAAAAACCCCTGTGTGAAACACTGGTGATGTCAGAGGGTGTGGTCTAATATGTAAATGAGTTCCTGCATCTGTGACTTGATGGCATTTTACACATACAATCTGAACTGTGATCAGAACTGGAAGCTTTGAATCATAGTCACGTACTCTTCTGAGCACATGTAGCACATTTGTGTTCATGCAACAATAAGTAAATTCCACCTAACAATAACTAAAGCCAATCCAAATTGCCAAATGGTCACTTAAAACAGAGGATACATGTTGGTGCCTAGCTTCCAGTTAGATTGTTCTTAGCTTTTCCTCATTCAAATTGCTCCCTAGATATTGGTATTCTAAATAACCTGCTCTTGTTTCAAAGCAGAATCAAAACCAAAATAGTCATCCACTGTTTTCTTTGAAATGCATGTATGGTTTGATGCAACATTCACTTCCTTCATGATTAAGATTGTCTTTATTTCCATGCCATTTCTGTTTCTTCATAGCATTCCCCCCAAAAAAAATAACTTTCCACAAAGTTATTTGTGTACCTGGCAGTAAATATTGGACTAGGTAGGATTTTAATGCCATTTTCCTCAAGAATTCTCTCTTCCCCTCCAAAAGGTTCCTAGCCCTGGGGATAATAGTTATCTATCCAGGAAATTACACAAAAAAGAATGTTTAAGTCTCCTTAAGTCCAAACCCCTTAGCTGGTTTTTAAGGAAATTAGATACATCAGAAAATTCGATCATACTTCTTTTGTATTTTATCACATTTGCCCCTTAACGAGGCTTGCTGGTCAGTGCTGCAAAAAAATAAAATAAAGCCTGCATATTTAAAGAGTTATGAATCTGGTGTTTGCATATAAAAAGGAACAAACTTGGGAGGGGAGGAACTGTCACAGATTTACATTGAGAGGAGGAGAAAAAAATATTTAAAATTCTGCCTGGAACATTTCCCAGAAACAGGTATGCATATATTCCAGCACCTTGTGGGCCATTGAAGTTGTCTTCTCATTGACCTTTCAAAAGGTGCTGTGAAACAGGGGTAATAAGAAAACAAATAATACCTGTCATCTTTTAAAAACTGAAATGAAGAAAAATGCACCCTGCATTTAAAACATAGAGAGGTCTGTATGAGGAAAACTAAAGCCATGGAATTATGATCACACCATACAAAAGTGCCAACATAGTCTATAGCAGAAAACAACAGCTGTGTACAAAACACACAATAAAAATATGTAAAAAGTAATTCTTATTGTCTGTGTTTGTTTCCAATAATACCAAATACACAGTATATCAAAATGCTTCACAAGAGGAAAGGATCCACAATATTTCAATGTCCAGAGAATGTCCAGTCCTTCTCCCTTCTTGTTCAATCCTGTGTGGTATCTAAATTCCTTACAAATCCTGGCTCCAAAGGTGATGTTCTCTTACGTACCCGTCAACTTGGATCACGTTTTGGATACAATGCTTCCTTGAAGAGCCAATCTGCTCAATTTTTCTTTTTGAAGTCAACTAAGACCACTTGATCAAATTTCCAATAGGCACTAGCTCAATGCAAAACAAAGAACGATCTAATTTCCATGTTCTCTCTGTAGTCAAATAGAAATGTGGCTTCATTGTTATTTTAAATATTGATAAGTAAGGCAGAAATGTCTGGCCCTACTATTTGCATTGTATACATTATGTGGGGGCTGGAGAATAAAAATCAGGGCGTGTTCAATTTGTGCCTCCTGTCATGATCCTTTAAACTCTGAGGAATTGAAGGATTCTTTGAGGGGGAGATTGGGTGGAATCACGCACAACTGATGTGCCTAAGAGAAGCTGCACATTTTCTAAGGTCAATTCCTCCAACCCTTTAGGAAATTCCTAAGGGAAGCTACTGGACTGGCAGTAGGGTTATCCTGGCAACCCTGGAAGTATTTGGGAGTGGAGCATGGGGAGGGGGATATTGTTGATGTGATAAAATCACTTATGGGTGATCAACTGGAAGTGCTGTCACCCCTACCCCACAAAACTCTAAGAATTCCCCTAATCTCTATGGTAACAATAATAGAGAATGGGAAAATTCCTGGAGGGTCATGGACATGACAACTGGAACTAATATCTCCAACATCCACTACATTGTCCTCCCCTTATCCCACTGAGAGTGCACATCAGCCTAGAAAAACTAAATGCTAGATTGCTATGCCAAGTTTAACAGAACTTTCACTCTCATTCTGCTCTCTGGTGAGACTGGGTTGTATCCTATGGCTCTATTACAATAACATTATTTTTGTCCAGCAGAGGGAGGCTCCTTGTGCCAGAGGAATAATCCACCATCAGTGAAATAGAATAAAGCAAACCTGTTTTCTTAAAAGGAAACTTAAAAGAGGTTGTCTATTTCACTCAAAGCTGATTCTGACAGTCCCAATTTTACCAAAGGAAGGAGCCATGAATTTATAAAGGGCAAATAAGAGTTCTTTTTAATCTTTAAACCTAAGAAGGTATAAATCACATTTGATCAAGGCTTTTCTTGTAGCAGGAACTCCTTTGCATATTAGGTCACACACCCCTGATATAGCCAACCCTCCAAGAGTTTATAGGTCTCTTATTACAGGGCCTACTGTAAACTCTTGGAGGATTGGCTAAATCAGTGGTGTGAGGCCTAATATGCAAAGGAGTACAGCAGAAGAGAAGCTTTAAATTCAACTCTTTCTACAAAGGAAAGACCATCTTGGGCGCGGTCACACGTACCATTAAAAGCGGGTGTATAGCACTCAAATCTGAACTGCTGAATATTGATTCGATGCAGGGCAGTTCAGATGAGCATCCAAGAATGCGATTCATTCTGTTGTGCGCAATCAGATATCCAATACTATCATGCTCCTTTCTTGGAGCATGTGTAATCAGATGGTGATTTCTGGGAGGGGGTCCATTGAACATGCACCCAACTGTTTGGAGCTGGGAAATCAAAACTTTCTTCAGAGGCAGGGGGGAAGAGCAAAAGTTTCCAGAATTAACATTGCCGATCCAAACCACGGAACTGCCAGGAATTATTTTCCTAGAAATTGGCAGTGACAATGATATCTTGAAATCCTCCACATTGAAAAAAAAAAAAAGAATTTTTTCCTGTTCTGAATAGTGGGATAACGATTTTCCCCCCTCCGATCCTGTGTTGATTGGAGAAGCAGAAGCGTCACCTCAGATTCCCGGATGATCTGGCAATGCGCATGTCTGCTGGGGCTTTCTTTGAAAAAACAAGGTGAGGGGCAGCATCGCGCGTGAGCTGTCCAAACAACAAAAAGCCGATCCTTTGCCGCTGTTTTGAAAAAGGGCCGAACTTTCTGTGCTGTCAAATTAATGCGCCATTCATGCGTAGCAAGCCTGGATGACCCCGGATCACGCTCAATTGACAGATGTGGATGTCTGAACGAACACATTTAATCCGTCAGCCAGACGGAGCTGTGTCGTCACTAATGGTACGTGTGACCGTGCCCCTTCAGTGTTTCTCTATTACCTAACAGGCCAGAATCAAAAGAAATTCCAGACTGAGAAACAGCCATGCCTACAATTTTAATCTTCACCCATTTGAATTAGCTCACCCAAATAATCCTAATCCCTCAAAACTGTAGGCTGAATAATGTACAAAGTTAAACCATTACATGTGTGGTTCAACACAAATATAGGGGTTAACTCAAAATCTATAGATAAAATATATTCATTTAAAGTAATTAATTAATTAACACTGTCTTTCTGCATGGCATGTGGACCATAATAAAGACTGACTGACTAGCTATAGATTGAAGTTAAGGACAGAACATGGAAGAGTTCTGATCTCAAATGGAGCCTCCGTTAACTTGAAATATAGCAATATCAGATTCTTTACATAGTAATATGATACTACAATTCAACATGGAAAGAATTTGCATAGAGCATCTGAGTTTAACATGAGAGATACCGTTGAATTGCAATGGAAATATTGACTCATTTGTTCATACATTAAAGAAAGAAAAGGTTCTCTATTTTTTTCTCAAGGGGAAAAAAATCAGAAGGTCTCAGAGCTATTAATAAAATAGATCTTATTGCTCTTTTCCTTTAGCTGCTTCCTTATTTTTAAACAGCAAATGTGTGCTCATGAATATTTGAAGAAAATTCTGAAATATTATTTAGAGGGAGGTTAAAAAACATATTTATTGGCTATTGAAACAGCTTGTATACTTAATGTGAATACTATATGCAGAGAAGCTGATAGTTTACTCATTCCAGGTTTGATCTGCCCATGAAAATTCATTCCAAAGGGGGTGGAGAATATCCCTACATTTGAACATCATGAAGGTTTAATCCGGTTCCCAGTCATGCAGTTGGACACCGGATTTGCAATTTTATCCTTCAGTGCTTCTGATTACTGTTTCACATTTATTGATTTCTGGCAATGTTTGCTATTCTAGCAAATGTTTGCTATTCTTCCAAAATGCAGACTCTCATTGCAACAGATATAAATGTTGCAGAGAATCATGAGGCTTAGGAATTGTTTGCAATCGCATAAACTCTAATAGGCTGCTGAATATGGCAGGCTTAGGAAAATGTAATTAACCTTGAAGGTTCTGGCATGTAATAACAATGGTTAGTGTATTGTACTATTACCATAGCAGATCTGTAAAATACAACTTCTCTCCAAGGTGTTGTTTAAATAGTAGTCATAGCCCAACCAGAGGCATAAATCACTGTATCAATGCGAGAATGACTGTTGATGGTTCAGAATTTAGGGTTGGCAGCTTTGGGTTGAGAAATTCCTGGAAATGTAGGGGTGGAACCCTTGGAAGGAATGTTTTGGTGAGGAAAAAGACCTCAGCAGGGCATAATGTCATGGGATCCACCACACAAAACAGCAATTTTCTCCAGAGGAACTGATCTCTGTGTGATATGGAGATCAGTTTTAATGTTGCGTGATCTTCAGGCCACACCTGTAGTTTGGTAGCCCCAGATCAGATTGATTTCTGGACTGTGACAGTGGTGGTTCTGAAGCTGGAGGATAAAGACTTCAGCTAGAGTTTAAGGTGAAGACCAGAAATGGAGGCAAAGTTACAGCAGGGCAAATATACTGTTTCATGGGTGTAACAGGATAAAAAAGTAGTAAGAAAAAAGGTACTACTGAGACATGTTCAGCAGATTGTGTTGAAGAACTAGGGAATAGTCCACTTCTGGCTTGAAACAGATTTTGAGATGCTGTGGCATCGCCTCCCATCTTTCACTGGTCTTCCTGGACTTCTTATTGATTTATTATTTGTTTGGTATTTATATCCTAATTTTCTCCACAATAGGAACATAAGACAGCTGGTGACATATTTCTTATCACCTTCCTTTTTACACTCACAACAAATGTTTAGGGTGAGAGAAACTGAGTGGCCCAAGGTCACCCAGCAAGGTTTCACAGCAGTGTAGGGTTTCAAACTTGGTCTTAGCAGATCCTATGACTCTCTAATAGCTATGCCATACTTGTTCTCTTTTTGAGTGGTCAAATGTTTGAAGTTCTTTTCCCAAAGGGCAGGGCCAGATCAGAAGGACCCTGGTACAACTCTTCTCAGGAGGTTCAGAAGAGGCCATTAAAGGTCTATTGCTGGGCAGAAATTCTCTGCCCTGATATTGGTGGGAAACTTCCAAAAATCAAGACACTTCCATTTTAAGAACAAAGTTTGAGTCCAGTGGCACCTTTCAGATTAACAAAGTTTTATTCAAAGTACAAGCCTTCATGTGCAAACACACCTCCTCAGAGGTGTGCTTGCACACAAAAACGTATACCCAGAATAAAATGTGTTGGTATGAAAGGTGCCACTGGATCCAAACTTGGTTCTGCCTGTTCAGACCATCACAGCTACCTACCTGAATCTAAGTTCATTGTTAGGCTGGCTTTTCCTTTTCTTAGAAGCAAAGCAGAGATAACACTGGTTAGTATTTGAATGGGAGACCACCAAGGAATTCCACGATTGCTACACAAAGACAGGCAATGGCAAACCACCTTTGAACAGGGCTGGCCTTGAAAACCCTACAGGGTCACCATAAGTTGGCTACAACTTAGTGACACTTTCTACCACCACTACCACAACTTTTTATCCAAGTTTGATGGTTTGACAGATATACCAAACAGGTTCTGGAGAAAAAAAGGTCCATTTATTGTAGTCTTTAACTTGGGGTGGCTAGACAGCTTCCATGGCCAAGGCTTTTCCTAGTGTAACACCCTAGCCACTGTGCCATGATAGCTCCAAAGGAGATTTGGGGAAATTGGTATGCATAATTTCAAAATCAGTTTAAACTCTGCAAAGAAAACCCTCTGGAATGTTTTGAGCTTTCAATAAACACCTAGCTGATATTTTTTATATATTCAGCATTATTAGGATGTGCATGCTGATGAAGAGTACATTTTTAAACCCACTGAACATATGTTTCCTCTGATCACAAACGGTCCTTATACCACTTGAACAAATGGCACCCCTTACAGCAATACCATTTTGCTGATTGTTGTTTCTTGATATCTGTGCCAAGTGCATTCTAGACATTTGTGAAAGATCAAACCTAAAATAAGACTGGAACAAGAAACAGGTAACAGCTATAGGAGATGATGATGCATTTAGAAAAAAAAAATCTGTTAGGTAGAACCGTTGTAGCTCCATGTCTATATGTTCAATTCTTTTAAGGATGTGTCTGTCAGATAGACTGAGTGCCAAATGGGTGACAAGACAATATATAATGTTTTGGAACAAGGAGCTGAACTTGGCCTAAGTTATCACAGTTTTCTTCTTTGTTTTCATGTAAAGCATCTAAGGCTATCATCCTTTGACCTCTTGTTATGATATTAATTGAATGTTGTAAGAAAATTGTTACAAACCCAGATGCATGTTTTGTTACCCTAAAGTATTCAGGCACTACACATACCGATAAAACAGAGTGTTGGAGAGATCTATCCTATTCTATGTTTCATGCTTCCTCTTCTACCACATGGGAGGATATGGATTGAGCAGGTGTTCAATCTTCCAGCAGATAATTAAATTATCCCAAATTCATTTTTAATATCTCAGTGCACAAGTGTGTGGGGTCTTGTCTGGTGGTTTGTTTTTTGGTAGCATGTGAAATAGTAGAGGAAATGGGTGCAGCAACTTTCATTAAAATGTCGTTCTAGAGTATTGGTGTTCAAAGGACATAGGTTTTGTTTGCATTTGCTATCCCCTTTGAATGTGTGGTGTCTCTCCTGAAACACAAGCTAGTAGACCTGAGGTGGTAAACTTCTGTTGAGCTCAGCCATTGTACTACATTGTATCTATCCCCCTACCCATCTATCCATCCATCCATCCACCCATCCATGTGCATCACAAATTTCACAAGGGAGAATGCTAGGCTAAAATCTTTCTCCCTGTCATTTAAGTTCCCTCCCCCAATTTGCCAGGAATGTTTAATTTGTGGGGAGTATCATTCAACTATGCAACCTCCTTCTGGCAGTACAGCCCCCCAAACAGGTTTACCTTGTCATTGAAAACTAGTCTTAGAACTTATCCAAGTGGGCAGCCATGTTGGTCTGAAGCAATAGAACAAAGCAATAGACAAGTTTCACCTTTATGATTCTGAATAAAATTTAGTTGATCTTAAAGGTGCACTTGTCTACTGCTTTGTTCTAGTCTTAGAACTATATCCTGAGTGCTGGAACAAGTTTCATACTAAGATTTCAACTTTCAATACATTTGTAAGCACATGCATGCACATGCAAGGAATACAATACGGATGAGTCAGAATAAAGACCTTACTTCATTCAGAGGGAAAGTGTTGAGGAGGACCTCCCCCCAACATTTCCCACACATTTCCTCCCCCCAAAATGAACAAATTGGAATATATTTCCTATTATATATATAAGAAATATATTAAGCACATGTGCATGCATGTGCTTAAAATGTAATAACTGTTTTGAAAGTTGAAATCTTAGTATGAAACCAGGTCCAGCACTCAGGATATAGTTCTAAGATTAGAACAAAGCAGTAGACAAGTTGCACCTTAAAGACCAACTAAGTTTTATTCAGAATCTTAAAGGTGCACTTGTCTACTGCTTTGTTCTGTTGCTTCAGACCAACACGGCTGCCCACTTGGATAAGTTCTAAGACTAGTTTTCAATGACAAGGTAAACCTGTTTTGGGGGCTGTACTGCCAGAAGGAGGTTGCACAGTTGAACGATACTCCCCACAAATTAAACATTCCTGGCAAATTGGGGGATTGGTTTGGCAGATTGGTTTGATTTTACAGACTCCCAAAGTAGGCAACCTTCTGTGCAACAGCACTTCTCTCTACTCTATTGATTCTTCTCTACTGATTCCTTTCTACTGGTTTTGGTGAAGCATCAGCCTAGCAGGACAGCTCTGGCCAGCCATCGTGTTAAAAACAAACATTCAAAAACAAAACCCATGCCTGAATTTATTTCATTTCCCTACGACTGACTGACATTTTAGAAACCTTTCCATTGAAAACTCTGCATTTCCCATCCTTCCTTGTTGTGGTCTGTTTATTTCTTTTCACCAGGTCTTTTTTTTGGGGGGGGGGGGTAGAAGAAGCCCAGCAGGAACTCATTTGCGTATTAGGTGACACCCCATGATGCCAAGTCAGTTGGAACTGCATTCCTGTGCATTCCTGCTCAAAAAAATGCCCTGCTTTTCACAAAGTAAAAGTGACTCCCTTCCTAGAACTCCCTTCTTCATCCCATCATTATCCAAGTGAGATGCTACCTATTCAATAGGGAACCGTCAAGTTTCAAGTAACTGGACAAAGGATTTTAAATCTGTGGGTCCCTAAACAACCTGCCCCCCCAGCCATTGAAGGGTTATTTATTTTATTTCCTGGGAGAAAATTGGATGGGAGGTTGTATCAAGTGGCTATTTTTCAACCAAATTTCACCAAAATCACAAAGGAGTGAGCATTATCTGTCCACTAAAGAACCATCAACTTTCAAGCAAATTAGACCAAAGTTTTATATTTTATGGGCCTCTGAACAAATTGCCCCAACTGTCTGTTTTTCAGCTAAAGTGCTTTATAGTTTGGGAGGGATTGCTGTAGTATCCTGGCTTTGCCTGAACATTTTTTTTTTAAATCTGTTTTATTATTATTTTGTAATGGACTTTGATGTTTTGCATCCTTCTGACTTGTTCTATTGTTAACCATATTTGTCAGTAACTGTGTAGCTTAGAAGTTACTGCATCTTAGATCATCTAATGTCATCTACTGTCAAAGTGATGAGGTCATGTGACTGTGATCACAGGACTGGCTGATGCAATGCCTGGTAATTGCCTGTAGTCACAGTGAGTCAGCATATTTGCTGATTGGTGGGCTGAGCTATAAAAGTGCTAACTAGCAAGGTTACTTTCTCTCGCTGTATTAATGATTGTCTGGCATAGCACTTTGGAGCTCTGGATTGTAATTATACTGCACTTATCTGTAAATATTTGTAAATACACTGATAGTTTTAGTAGAACCAGTCTGAAGACTCTTCTTATCTGCGGTGCCATTTTTATCAGCCTAATAGCACGCCGCTCTGCTAACACGCATTGTCCGTCAATTGGCACCAAGGAAATAAGGCGGGAGATATATATTTCAAATGAATAAATTGTAGGCAGTGTGGATAGTAAGGCCAAGGGTTTATTTACACCCACTTTGCCGGGGCCCTGGATCCAGGGTAGGGTTGACAACTCTGGGTTGGGAAATTCCTGTAGATCTTTTTATTGGGGGGTAGCGTCAAGGAGGTGGGTGGGATGGATTAGGTCCCACATCAGTAAGGAATAATTCCATAGAGTCCTCCCTCCAAAATTGCTATTTTCTCCAGGGAAACTTTGACCCATTTCCCACACACCGCTCTTACGTTCCTCCTCTCAGTGGGGCTTCCTTCTCATTTCACACTATCTGTCCTAGAGCTGCGACTAGCATTGGCTTTTTTGCGCAACAAACAGAAACCTCTAAAAACCAGTTTCTGTTTGCTGCGTGAAAAAGCCGATGCTAGTCGCAACCCTGGGGCAGAAAGTGTGAAATTGGAAGGAAGCCCTGCTGAGAAGTGGAACATGAGAATGGTGTAAGGTGAGTGGGAAATCGGTGTGGTTTTTGTAGTCTGGAAATCAGTTGTAATTCCAAAAGACCACCAGACTACACCTGGAAGCTGGCAACCCAAGTCCAAGGAAATTGATCCCAGGCTAAAAAAAATTCCATTGTGATGCTGTTATCTATTTATAACATTTGGAAAATATGTTTTTCTGTTATGATTTCTGATATTGTATTATGGGATGGGATTGTTTGTGTGTGTGCTCTTCATAGCTAAGTCTCTGTGTCACTCTAGCACACGGTAGCAACTTTATCAGAAGCAGCAGATGAGAATTATCTCCAAGGAAAATGATCACACTGTCCGCCCTTAATCCTGAGCAGCCTTTTCTGGTAGCTGGTCCAGATCCAGGTAATTTTGTTCACAAAGGTGGCCAGCTTTTCTGCTCAGTGGGAGGGCCTTGCTTCAGTAATCATGTGAAGAGAAGCCATATTTAACAGACTGTCTACCACCTGGACCAAAGCCATTAACTGAGACTTTGTAGACTCCAAAGGGGACACAGGAGTACACTTAGTTGTTCATTTGTTTATTGTGTCTTTGAAATTCAAAATAAATGAAATGCAAAGAAGTAGGATGCATCTTCCATTCCCTTTTATGCCTAACCTATTTGCATGTTTTTCCCCCCATGAATCTCAACTTTGTTTCCTACTTGTATCTGATGAAGGGATCCTTGACTTTCAAAAGCTTTTACCCTGGAAATCTTGTTGGTCTTCAAGATGTTAACTGGACTCAAATATGGCCTCAAATCTTGTTCTTATAGTTATACCCTGTTTTCCTCCAGAATAAAATAATAAAAAATTAGATCAGCAACATGTCCACAAATACAAGTTCAAACTAAATTATTTTTCAGACTTGCTTATATCCTAGGGTTGCCAAGTCTCCTGAGGCTGCTAGCGGGGGGCTTTTTTCATGCATGCAGCACGATGACATCACCTGGAAGTGATGTATTGTGCCAGGGACATCATATGAGAATGCTCTAGTAATGTGGGGAAAACTCTATGGTACCATAGAGCTTTCCTCCAAATTGCTAGAGCATCCCCACACAAAACCATAGAGTGTCATGGGTGCTGGGGACCCTGCAGAAGAAGCCGAGCCTGCAGAGCCTGCAGAAGGAACTGTGCCCCTGCCACCTGCACCAGTGCCCCTGCCTCCTGCTGAAGAAAATCCAAGCCCCCCTGCCTCGCCCTCTCGGGTGGCTCGTGTGCGTGACTGCCTTTGTCGGGACCTCAGGGATCGGAGGAGGGCGGCACGCTCGCAAGTAAGACGCTCCCTGAGCCCTGAGTGTTGAAAGGATTCTGGCCCTTCTAAGTGTGAGGATGCTTAAGTTTCGGCAGGATCCTGGCTGCTGCTCTGAGACAGCAATTAGCCCAAATGAGCAACAGGCAGCAGAGGGCTATATAGCTGTGGGCTTTGGGAGGAGGCTTTGTGGAAGCAACTAGTCACATACCTGACATCCTAGCATCCACTCTGGCTCTTGACTTTGGCTTTTGGATTCCTGACTTTGGCTTGGACCTCTGGACCCCCTGACTTCGGCTTCGGAACCTCTGGCCTGTGATACCTGGATTACGATTCTGTTTTGGCGCCTTGGACCCACCTTGCTCACCAGTTGCAGACCCTGGACCGCCCCTGGACTTTGCCTGACTCAGCCCCAGCTCGTGACAGATTGCTTCCACCCACAACAAACACCCATTCCACAGGATGGGTGCTGAAGCAAGTGGAACCACAGGACTACTGGCTGCGCTCCAAGCCCAGGTACAGCAGCTGACACAGGCAGTAGTACACCTGCAGCAACAACCTGTGGCCAGTGCTCCAGCCAAGTGCCCAGTTCCCCCACCTGACAGATTTGGAGGTGCCGTGGAAGAATTTCCTGCTTTCCTAGCGCAGTGCCGGCTGTACTTCGAACTAAGAGCTCGGGACTTCCCCAACGACAAAACCAAGGTGTGTTTCATCATCAGTCTGTTAAAGGAACAGGCGGCCAAATGGGCCACACCCTTGCTGGTTGCGTCCTCTCCCCTACTGACTGATTACCAGGGGTTTGAGGCCCACCTGTCTGCTGCCTTCTCAAACCCAGTCCAAGCAGCCACAGCCAACCGGCAAATCAGGGCCCTGAAACAAGGCAAATCCTCGGTGGCTCAATATGCCACTGAATTCAAGCTCCTGACCCAAGACTTGGCATGGAATGAGGCTGCCCAGATGGACCAGTTTACCGAGGGGTTGGCAGAGGAAGTCCTGGATGAACTGGCCAGAGTGGAGCAGCCACCCACGCTCCAAGAACTTATCACCCTCTGCCTCCGCATCGATGGCCGCCTGGAAAGTCGCCGCCAAGCCAAGACCAGAGGGCACCAGCTCCCTGCGCCGTGCTACCTGGCTCCTCACCCGTCCCCAGCTAGTACCAGCACCAAGGATGAGCCTATGCAGCTTGGAGCTGCTCGACCCCGCCTGACCCCAGAGGAAAAGACCAGACGCCGCACGCAGAATCTGTGCCTCTACTGTGGCACGGCAGGCCACTATGCCTCTGGCTGCCCTGCTAAGCATCGGATACCCGGACCTTCGCTGCCACCGCCGCCAAAAGGGCAGCCCCAGGCGTAAGTGGACCCCCCAGCCTGGGGCGACTAGCTGGGTCCTTCGAACAGCGGGCTGATACCCCAGGGCCATTCCTGCTACCAGTCAAACTCCGTCTGCCTGACGAACGCTGGCTGTTCGTGTATGCCATGCTGGACTCGGGAGCGGCCCACTGTTTCATAGATGCCGCCTTCGTAAAGCAGCACCAGATCCCTGTGCAGACAAAAGGGATTCCGTCGCTGGTGGAGGCTATTGACGGGCGCCTCCTCCGTTCTGGCCCCGTCACCCAGGAGACCTGTCCCATCACCTTCCTCGTCCAGTAGCACCAAGAACAGCTGCGGTTTGATGTCGCCCGCATGCCTCGCTTCCCGCTGATTCTAGGCCTTTCCTGGCTGAAGCTGCATAACCCCATCGTGGACTGGGCCCAGCAGGAACTACGCTTCCGAGACCCATGCCCCCATCTGACTCCTCCCACCACTCTAGCAGCCGGCATCCCGAGTGGTGGTCCTCAGCTCCCTCAGAAGTATGTGGACTTTGCTGATGTCTTCGAAGAGACAGGAGCTGATCAGCTTCCCCCTCACCGGCCCTATAACTGTGCCATTGATTTGGTACCTGGGGCACCACTCCCGGTGGGGCGTCTGTACCCAATGTCGGAGCCTGAGTTGGCAGCTCTGCGAGACTTCCTGGACAAGAACCTGAAACGCGGATTCATCCGACCCATGACTCGTTACCCGCCGGGCACTTTGGACAGCATAAGACCACCCACTTGCTGACAAGGGAATTCTGGTGGCCACGAGTTCGCGCTGATGTTGCCCGCTATGTCAGCTCCTCTGACGTCTGCCGACCGGCCAAAGACATCCCAGCCAAACCCTCAGGGTTGCTACAGCCCTTGCCCACATCTTCAGGACCCTGGGATACCATCTCGATGGACTTCATCACGGAACTTCCGCGCTCCAAGGGTCAGACTTGTATCTGGGTGGTCGTCGACCTATTTACCAAGATGGCCCACTTCGTTCCGTGCCCGAAACTCCCCACAGCTCAGGAGACGGCCCAGCTTTACCTGCAACACATCTTTCGTCTGCACGGACTCCCAGCCCATCTGATCTCCGATCGGGGACCTCAGTTCTCCTCTCGGTTCTGGCAAGCCCTCCATTCCAGCCTGGGTACTCGAGTGCACCTGTCCTCAGCCTACCACCCACAGACAGATGGCCAGACAGAGCGCACCAATGCCACGCTAGAGCAATATCTCCGCTGTTACACCTGTTACCAGCAGGATGACTGGACCACTCTATTGCCCCTAGCGGAGTTTGCATACAACAACGCGGTCCATTCATCCACCCAAATGACCCCGTTTGCTGCAACCTACGGGTACCACCCTCGGTTCTTCCCGGCGATCCTACCACCCACGAATGTCCCCGCCGTCGATGCCTACCTGCAAGAACTCCGCGCCAGCCAAGACTTGCTCCGAGAGCAGCTACAGCAAGCCAAGGAGGCATATAAACGGGCTGCGGACCGAAAGAGGCAAGAAGGCCCTCCAGTGCAGCCGGGGGATCAGGTGTGGCTCTCAACTCGCTACCTGCGCCGGCCTGGTCGGTCTCACAAGCTGGATGCACGGTTCATTGGACCCTACCCCGTCGTTGAACAAATAAACCCCGTCGCCTTCAGGCTCCAGTTGCCACCCCACCTCCGCATTCACCCCGTGTTTCATCGCTCCCTCCTTGTTCCGGCTGCACCCCCTGACCCAGCTCGGACTCCTTCCCCACCGCCGCCACCACCAGTGTTGGTGGATGACGAGGAAGAATATGAGGTGCGCCAGATTCTGGACTCCCGGTACCATCGTGGAGGCCTCCATTACCTTGTGGACTGGGAGGGATACGGCCCAGAAGACCGGTCCTGGGAGCCTGTGGACAATCTTCATGCCCCGGACTTGGTGCAACGATTCCACAGCGACCGCCCCGACCTCCCAGGCCTCTAGACGGAGGGGGGCCCTGGGGGGGGGATAGTGTCATGGGTGCTGGGGACCCTGCAGAAGAAGCCGAGCCTGCAGAGCCTGCAGAAGGAACTGTGCCCCTGCCACCTGCACCAGTGCCCCTGCCTCCTGCTGAAGAAGATCCAAGCCCCCCTGCCTCGCCCTCTCGGGTGGCTCGTATGTGTGACCACCTTCGTCGGGACCTCAGGGATCGGAGGAGGGCGGCACGCTCACAAGTAAGACGCTCCCTGAGCCCTGAGTGTTGAAAGGATTCTGGCCCTTCTAAGTGTGAGGATGCTTAAGTTTCGGCAGGATCCTGGCTGCTGCTCTGAGACAGCAATTAGCCCAAATGAGCAACAGGCAGCAGAGGGCTATATAGCTGTGGGCTTTGGGAGGAGGCTTTGTGGAAGCAACTAGTCACATACCTGACATCCTAGCATCCACTCTGGCTCTTGACTTTGGCTTTTTGATTCCTGACTTTGGCGCGGACCTCTGGACCCCCTGACTTCGGCTTCGGAACCTCTGACCTGTGATACCTGGATTACGATTCTGTTTTGGCGCCTTGGACCCACCTTGCTCACCAGTTGCAGACCCTGGACCGCCCCTGGACTTTGCCTGACTCAGCCCCAGCTCGTGACATAGAGTTTCCTGCAAATTCCTAGAGCATCCTGTGTGATGTCCCCAGTGCAATATGTCACTTCCAGGTTCCGCACACACTGCACAGCAACAGGTCTCTTTGGGGGGTGGGAACCACTTGGTGGCCTCCTCCTCACTGGTTTGTCCTGATTCATAGTTAATGAGGTTCCATGGACTATGTACTAGGACAAACCTCCTTCACTTCAAGGACTGGCTCAAGTTTGTAAGGTTCATAAATCTTCCCTCCCTTGTTTCTGCTGGGGGAAGCTCCCTGAGGCCACCAGAATGGACAGCTGGAAAAGACCTTCCAAAAGCCATTTAAAGGTAACAGTCCCTTCATATGGCTTTTGGAAGAGGATGCCGTGCAGGAGTAGAGTCCAATTGGTGAATTCACAACTTCCAGGTGAATTTGCTGCTTACACTCCACTCCCATGTAGCATCGCCTTGCAATTCCTGGTGAATTTGCGGCTTGGACTACACTCCCACATGGTGCCCACTTACAAAACCCACTTAAAGGGCACTGTGTGAGAGTAGATTCCAAGCAGCAAATTCACTCTGAAATGGTGATTTCAGCTGGCTTTAAATGGCTTTTCCAAGCTGCACCACTGCTACTGTGGAGGCAAAGCTCACAAGTGAACTGGGAAGGCATTTAAATGATTCTTAGTTGACTCATTGAGTCACACTACCGTGGTGGTGGCATGGCTTGGAGGAGGCAATTAATGAGAAGTTAAAATGCCTTCTCCAAGTTTTAATTACATTTAATTTGCACTTTATACCTCGTCCTATCCTGCAAGCGAACTCAGGGCGGCTTACAACATTAAAACATTACAATAACAATAAATGAAGCACATCAAAATTAAGCATAAGAACATAAGAGAAGCCATGTTGGATCAGGCCAATGGCCCATCCAGTCCAACACTCTGTGTCACACAGTGGCCAAAATATATATATATATATATATATATATATATATATATATATATATATATATACACACACACACACAGTGTTCCAGCCCTTTAATCATTCTAGTTGCCCTTTTCTGGACTTTCTCCAATGCTATAATATCCTTTTTGAGGTGCGGCAACCAGAACTGCACACAGTACTCCAAATGAGACCGCACCATCGATTTATAGGGGCATTATGATACTGGCTGATTTGTTTTCAATTCCCTTCCTAATAATTCCCAGCATGGCGTTGGCCTTTTTTATTGCAAACGCACACTGTCTTGACATTTTCAGTGAGTTATCTACCACGACCCCAAGAACTTTCTCTTGGTCAGTCTCTGCCAGTTCACACCCCATCAACTTGTATTTGTAGCTGGGATTCTTGGCCCCAATGTGCATTACTTTGCATTTGGCCACACGGACTGCATCTGCCACGCTGACGCCCACTCACCCAGCCTCAACAGGTCCCTTTGGAGTTCCTCACAATCCTCTCTGGTTCTCACTACCCTGAACAATTTAGTGTCATCCGCAAACTTGGCCATTTCACTGCTCACTCCCAACTCTAAATCATTTATGAACAAGTTAAAGAGCATGGGTCCCAGTACCAAGCCCTGCGGCACCCCACTGCTTACCGTCCTCCATTGCAAAGACTGCCCATTTATACTCTGCTTCCTATTACTCAGCCAGTTTTTGATCCACAAGAGGACCTGTCCTTTTACTCCATGACTCTCAAGCTTTCTAAGGAGCCTTTGATGAGGAACTTTATCAAAAGCTTTCTGGAAGTCAAGGTAAACAACATCTATCGGGTCTCCTTTGTCCACATGTTTGTTCACTCCCTCAAAGAAATGTAACGGGTTAGTGAGGCAAGATTTTCCCTTACAGAACCCATGCTGAGTCTTCCTCAATAACCCGTGTTCATCAATGTGCCTACTCATTCTGTCCTTGATAATGCTTTCTACCAACTTTCCCAGTATTGAAGTCAGACTGACTGGCCTGTAATTTCCCAGATCTCCTCTGGAACCCTTTTTAAAGAAGGGAGTGACATTTGCTACCTTCCAGTCCTCAGGAATGGAGGCAGATTTCAGTGAAAGATTACAGATTTTTGTCATAAGATCCACAAGTTCAACTTTGAGTTCTTTCAGAACTCTCGGATGTATGCCATCCAGACCCGGTGACTTATTAGTTTTTAATTTGCCTAACAGTTGTAGGACCTCCTCTTTTGTCACCTCAATCTGACTCAGGTCTTTCAACACCCTTTCCAAAATTAGTGGTTTTGGGGCGGGCAAAAAGTTCTCATCTTCCACAGTGAAGATGGAGGCAAAAAATGCATTCAGCTTCTCAGCCATTTCCCTATCCTCCTTCAGTAATCCTTTTACCCCATGGTCATCCAAGGGCCCTACTGCCTCCCTGGCTGGTTTCCTACTTCTAATATATTTGAAGAAGTTTTTATTGTTGGTCTTTATGTTTTTTGCAATATGCTCCTCGTAGTCCCTTTTTGCCTGCCTGTTCACAGTCTTGTATTTGATTTGCCACAGCCTGTGTTCCCTTTTACTAATCTCACTCGGACTGGTTTTCCACCGCTTAAATGAGTCCTTCTTACCTTTTACAGCTTCCATTACTTTGTTTGTTAACCATGCAGGCCTTTTCTTATGCCTGTTTGTGCCTTTCCTAATTTGTGGTATGTATTTTATCTGAGCTTCTAGGATTATATTTTTAAATAGTCTCCAAGCTTCCTCAAGGGTTTTGACCGTATTTACCTTTCCTTTCAGTTTCCTCCTCACATGCCTCCTCATCTCAGAGAAGAAGAAGAAGAAGATATTGGATTATATCCCGCCCTCCACTCCGAAGAGTCTCAGAGCGGCTCACAATCTCCTTTACCTTCCTCCCCCACAACAAACACCCTGTGAGGTGGGTGGGGCTGGAGAGGGCTCTCACAGCAGCTGCCCTTTCAAGGACAACCTCTGCCAGAGCTATGGATGACCCAAGGCCATGCTAGCAGGTGCAAGTGGAGGAATGGGGAATCAAACCCGGTTCTCCCAGATAAGAGTCTGCACACTTAACCACTACACCAAACTGGCTCTCAGAGAATTTACCCCCTTTAAAGCATATCAAGATTAAGCTATCTCATAAATAGAATACATATAAATAAAATCAAAAATACCATAATTCAAATGATCTGCCACTGGTGCTAGCATGTCTGCCAACATGAACCAAGCAAACCACTTGGCAGGTTTGTGGGGGTTCATGGGGGTGGGTGGGATGGCATGAACCAAGGTTTGTGAACCATGAACCATGGAAGTTAAGTAGGGCTTCGTATTTGGTTAGTATTTGGATCGGAATGCCAGGTTCCCTGCCATAAAGTTCTATTTCCACTGCATGTTAATCTGTCCTTCTGAAATGCTTATGTGTAACTATGCTTTAACCAAGGGTGTGCAGGAGTGAGTAAGGAGAACAGAAACTTTATTACATATGCTGGCTATCACTAGGAGCTAGCTAAATAAAGACCAGGCTGGTTATGCAGAGGAAGACCACTCTGCTCATCTCTTGCCTTGAAAATTCTATGATGGGTCACCATAGGTCAGCTGTGACTCAATAGCACTTTATTGCCCTGACCTGAATAGTCCAGGCTAGCCTGATCTCATCAGATCACAGAAGCTAAGCTGGGTAAACCCTGGTTAGTACTTTGGTAGTGGCCACCAAGGAAGTCCAGGATCACTGTAGAAGGGCAGGCAATGGCAAACCACCTCTGTTCATCTCTTGCCTTGAAAATCCTATGGGGTCACCATGAATTGACTGTGACTTGACAACAACAACAAAAATCCATTGGAGTACATTGACTGACAATGGTATAATTTTTTTAGGATTGCACTGACAATCTTGCTAGGAGTGCAACCCACAGACATTAAAATTGAGCTCATACTTCAAATTCTGTGGACCTACTACACAGTCCTCTCTCTGTAGCTCCTTCAAATTCTGCTCAGGATGACCTTTTCCATGAAAATTATAACCATAATTCCACATCCCCCATTCAAACAAAACCTAAGTACACAGTGGCAGTTGCATGCATTCATTTCCTGTTGCCTCTTCTCTCCCACCAATGAAACATAAAACTATAGACTTCTCCAAGTATCTTGTAACATACCTTGTTCCACCCGCAAATCAATTAAATACCACACAACAGATGTCCAATGCATTCCCTTTAGATGATCCAAAGAACAGGGTATCACATCTGTGACAGTTTAGAACTGCTGTTACTTGCCAGCAATATTAGTGGCAGAAAAATGTAGCTATCAGAGGCTTAATCAAAGTTGGGCAGGTATCTCAAGAGCATTATTTTAAGGAAGAGAAACATATGTTTCATTACAGTTCCCTTTCCTTTATCTTCTGGCTCTTGCTTTGCCATAGAAAAGTGATTGCATGGACAATAGAAACAATAATATGCAGCCGTTTCTTTCCAGTCTGATTTTCTTGTCTTTGATAGCATATCTGAATTTCATCTACAGCAGGGATTTAGGTAGTATGCAAGGCATTTTTCAAAGGCTGTTTATTTTCAAAATGAATGGGGTTTTTTTTAACAGCATCTCACCTGATGCTGCTTTTTAATACAGCCTCCAACCCACATAGTTTTTGTGCATTAATGCCCTATGTTTTTAAGGGTCAAGAGGGATAGTTTGGCATGCTGTTTGATTGTTTTCAGATATATGAGGTTTTCCTGGAAGCCATGCAACACCATCATGCCCATGGGGCCCTTCCATATCCCTGCCCTCCCTCAGATTCCCCCCCTCCCTCAAGACTGTCTATTCAACAATGGCCATCAGGGCGATCTGATCAAGAGCTCTCCTGACGTCTAATTGGAGAGGTTATCCGGCCATCCAGTTTGTGTCAAAGTTCACAGCATTGCTAATGACAATTGCTAGTCAACATAGGCTGTGTCTTGCAAACTAGTACATTCCTTGATGATACTACAAATAACCTTTTCCCAATTTTCCCCAGCATAGAAGGAAGACATTTTCTGCATGTCATAATGTTGACCACTATTCTAAATGAAGATCTAACAGTATCATTTTCTGAGCCTTTTTGATTTTTTAAAAAATATATGCACTAATTTCCACCATAATACTATTAATAATAGGTTGAATCCAAAGTGGTCACTTCTGATAGCAGGTGTTTTGCCAAAGGAACAAAACTATCCTGTCTTCCCTCTTCTTCTGCACTGAGGATCTGGAATGAGTTGAGGGGCTCTATGAAAAAGTCTGATGAGGCTTTACAAATTGCTGAGGAAAGAAGAAAAGCGAAAGGCAAAGGTGAAAAGGAAAGAACTGAAGTCCTTTCTACGGTCTCATATTATCATACCCGCCTGAACAGAGAAGCTATTGAGATTTACAAACACCAGCACAATTTTAACAGAAAGGAAGAAGGCATTTTCATCCACCAATCTTGGTACCCAGCTCTGCAAAACACCCTACAGACTATAAATTGCAGAAAGTCTCAGAACAACCAGCAAATTCCACAGAACAATCAGCACAGTCAACAACCATCTTCCTTATCTTCAAACCCCTTCCAACCTTCCCAGCAATTAACACAGAACAATGATCACATTCAACAGCCAGTTTCCTTATCACTACCCTTCCAGGAAGCCCCACCAAACAATGGGCACATCCACAAACCAATTGCCCTTTCATCACACCCCCTCCAGCCTACAAATAGCAGCTCTCCAGCAGCCCTGGCCCCACTCAATGCACAGCAGCCAAGAAGGTCTGAGCGCCTGCTCCGGCTGCAACGCCACTGAGGATGTTCTCCGCAGCTGAGAACAAAACATCTGGAAGGAAAACTTTCTCCAGTAGAACACGGCACTTGATCCCGAAAGATTCTACAAACCCTAATGATGTTACCAGCCGTGAAAACCTGAAATCTGTGAAAAGGAAAGATTCACCCAACTGAATGCAGATTTACAGAGAACATCAAGGAGAGATAAGGAGACCTTCCTGAAGGAACAATGCAAAATAATAGAATGAGAAGGACAAGAGATCTCTTCAAGAAAATTGGAGAAATAAAGGGAACGTTTCATGCAAAGATGGCCATGAAAAAGGTTAAAAATGGTAGGGACATAACAGAAGCAGAAGAGATCAGGAAGAGGTGGCATGAATACACAGAAGAATTATACAAGAAGGATCTCAATGTACTTGACAACCATGACAGTAAAATCGCTGACCCTGAGCCAGACATTCTGGAGTGTGAAGTCAAATCAACCTTAGAAAGCATTACTAACAACAAAGCAAGCGGAGATGACGGTATCCCAATTGAGTTTTTCAAAGTCCTAAAAGATGATGCTGTTAAATTTATGCACACATTATGTCAACAAATCTGAAAAATGCAACAGTGGCCACAGGATTGGAAAAGATCAGTCTATATTCCAATCCCAAAGAAGGGTAATGCCAAGGAATGCTCAAACTATCACACCATTGCACTCATTTCACATGCCAGCAAGGTCATGTTAAAGTTCCTACAAGCTAGGCTTCAGCACTACCAGAAGTTCAAGCTGGGTTTCGGAGAAGTAGAGGAACTAGAGATTAAATTGCCAATATTCGCTGGATTATGGAGAAAGCACAGGAGTATCAGAAAAACATCTATTTCTGTTTCATTTATTGTGAAAGCCTTAAAGAGATGGGAGTACCAGACCACCTCACATATCTCCTGACAAACCTGTATAAGGGTCAAGAAGCAACTGTCAGAATGGGATATGGAACAACTGATTGGTTTAGAATAGGAAAAGGAGTTCGACAAGGATGTATATTGTCACCCTGCTTATTTAATGTATTTGCAGAGTACATCATGCGGAATGCTGGCCTGGATGAAGCACAAATCAGAATTAAGATTGCCGGGAAAAACATCAACAACCTCAGATATGCAGATGACACTTCTCTAATGGCAGAAAGTGAGGAGGACCTAAAGAAGAATAGATGCCTTTGAGATGTGGTGCTGGAGAAGAATTTTGAGAGTCCCTTGGACTACAAGAAGATCTAATCAGTCAGTCCTAATGGAAATCAACCCAGACTGTTCCCTGCAAAGTAAGAAGCTGAAGCTCAAATACTTTGACCACCAAATGAGAAGGCAGCACTCACTGAAGAAGATTTTGATGCTGGGAAAGACAGAAGGCAAAAGAAGAAGGGGATGGCAAAAGATGAGATGGCTGGACAGCGTTACTGATGTAACAAACATGAATTTGAGCAGGCTTCGGAGGATGGTGGAAGACAGAAAGGCCTGGCGTGACTTTGTCCATGGGGTTGCAAAGAGTCAGTCTCAACTGTGTGACTGAACAACAACAACAAATGAAAATTATCCCTCCTTCACTGGCAAAAATACCTTTAGATCAAACTTGATCTACAGCTGTCTTAGACCCAGGGCTTTTTTTGTAGCAGGAACTCCTTTGCATATTAGGCTGCACACCCAAACCCACCCCAGTGTAGCCAATCCTCCAAGAGCTTACAGGGCTCTTTTAACAAGGCCTGCTGTAAATTCTTGGAGGATGGGCTACATCAGGGGGAGGTGTAGCCCAATATGCAAAGGAGTTCCTGCTACAAAAAGAAAAAAGCCCTGTTTATACCAAGTGAGAGCAACTAATTCAAGGTAGTCTGTTCTGACTGATAGGGGCTCTCCACAGTCTCATCCAGAGCAAGATTTTCTCAAGTCTGAGATCCTATAACAGAAGATTCTGGAGACTGAATCTGTGACCATTTGAATGTAATCGTAATCTTGCAGCCTGCAGCGTAGCTGCTAGGCTGCTTAGATCTGTTTGCCCTCCAGGGCGGGAGAGTTGGTCTGCGCGCTGTTTGGGGGCGCTTTGCAGGGGGCGGGGTTTAGCCGCGTCAACGGCTAGCTCCCCGTCCCTCTCCTCAGTCCCTCGACGATCGGATTGAGAGCGCAGCGTTCGGGAGGCTCTTGGGGGAGCCTTTTTCGGGGGCTGGTGTTGTCGGCGGTTTTTCGGCTTCGGAGTGAGCGAGGGGTGCTTTTACTCCTCCTTGTGCTCCTCGTGAACGGCGGCGGCCTCAGTGTGCAGCGGATCGACTTCATTGAGCAGCGGATTGACGGCGGCAGGCTGAGTGGCTCTTGGGGCTGGGTGGCTCACGTAGTTAGCCTAGCCTAGCCTGGTGGAGTTGGGGTGGTTAGCCTAGCCTGGTGGAGTTGGGGTGGTTAGTCTAGCCTGGTGGAGTGGTTGCCGGGGTTACTTTATCCTGTATTTGGTGTGTCAGTAATTATATGCTGCATAAGCTTGGTAGCCCAGAGTGTTAAAGCTGCAGTACTGCAGCTTGGGCTACTCAAAATCTTGAGTTGAATCCTGGTGGAGGCGTGGGCCAGGCGAGGGGCTTTAGGTGGCATTGGTCTTCACGGGAGGTGGAGTCAGTCGAAAGCCCCGCACCACCCTTGGTTATAGTGGAGCAGCATTAGGCTGTGGTAGCTGGGGCTGCTGGGCAGTTTGGGCGGCCATTTTGTGGGTTCCTTGGTAGAGGGGCCGAAAGACAGTTGGACGCCATTTTGAGGTGTTGGTAGCTGGGACTGCTGCTAGGCAGTTTGGGCGGCAATTTTAGGTTCTTTGAGAAAGGGGTGAAAAGACAGTTGGGCGGCCATTTTAGTTTCCCCTTTTATAAGGCAAGTGGGCAAAATGTCTGGGGGTAAAGGTTCAGGCAAGTCTAAGGGCAAGAAGCCTGCACCCAGACCATCTAAAGCTCCTGCTAGGAGGCCACCACCTCCGTCATCCTCTTCGGATGAGGAGGGTGAAGGGACGGTGGATTATAGTATTCTAAGTAGGCTGCAGGCCTTAGAGCAGGCGGCGGGTGTTCCTTCCTTAAGTAAAGGGGGCGAGGTTAGGCAATCCAAAAAGGCAAGGCAGGCTAACATTCTCACCAGGTTGTCCATTCTTGAGGGCAGGTCTGGTGGAGCCGTGCCTGGCAAGGATGCCAGTTCCAGTGGCCCCGATGCAGGTGCGGTGGAGGAGGCGCGGACGTCGGGCATCGGTTTGCCGGTGGTGCCGGCTGGACTTGGAGGTAGGTCCAGTGATGGTTTGCAAGTTGGGTCTGGGCAGGTGTGGCCATGGGGAACATGGGGACCTGCTACAGTAGCCGGGCTTGGCACCTCAGGGACAGGCTCAGGTGTGCCTACTCCTTCTGAGGCTGGGCTGGTGCAGAATTGGGCTTGGCCAGGGGGGCAGGGCACACCTTGTGTTCATCCGGGTACAGGGCAGATGAGTTGGTCTGGTCCCATTTTGGGCGCACCATCGCAGTATGGGATGGTGCCTTTTACAGCCTTGCCTTTTGGGGAGGTTGCTTTGCCACTCGGGGACCATTTGCTTCCTGCTACAAGGGAGAAGATTTTGAAGGGAGAGTATGTGGACATATTTTCCCTTCTTTATCGAGAAATGGAAAAGAAAGACAAGGAGGAATTAGATGAAAAGGAAAAGGAGAAGCTGCGGAAGAGAAAGGTTGACAGAACATGGGCTAATTGGTTGCCTGGGTTCTGCATTTACGCTGGGGTAATTGCCAGGGCGCAGCCGTGGCGGGCGGCATCATTGTTCCAATATTTGGACATTATTTATAAAGGTTATACTGCCTTTAGTGGATCAGCCTGGTTACAGTACGACCAGGAATTTAGAATGCGGGCTGCCCTATATCCGTCCCTCCAGTGGGATCGGATTCACCAGCAGCTTTGGCTGCAGGTTATGTCTCCGGCTAGGCCTAACCTGGGTGACCGATCAGATAGTGGTCACTTAGTGAGTAGGGCGTCCTCATCCACTTCGTCGAGCTCTCCCCGCGGTACAGCGGGGCAGGCGGTTCAACCCCGCTTGCTCTGCTGGGACTTTGGATCCCTGGGGGTGTGTAATAGAAAGGCGTGCCAGTTTAAGCACGCCTGCCCCTTGTGTGGTGGATCCCACGCCTTTGACAGCTGCCCTAGAGCCCGGGGGCGCAGGAATCCAAAGAAGCCTGGCGGGAGCGGAGGAGCTTTTCCAGCCAAGAAAGGGCCCCAGCCCGATAAGGGTGGGACCGCTTAAGCGATGGCTAGCTAAGTATCCTAGGAGGGCTGACGCTTTGTACCTGTTGGAGGGTTTTAAGTTTGGGTTTAGGATCCCTTTTCAGGGGCCTCGAGTTGCGTTTATGTCTAGAAATCTTAAGTCTGTTAAAGGTTTGGAACAGGTTGTTAGAGACAAGATCGCTAAGGAGTTGGCAGAGGGAAGGATCCTTGGTCCTTTTTTACAGCCTCCAGTGCCTACTTTGAGGGTCTCGCCGTTAGGTGTGGTGCCCAAAAAGACGCCTGGTGAATTTCGTTTGATTCACCATTTGTCTTTTCCTAGGGGGCAGTCAGTGAATGATGGGATCCCAGAGCATTTATGCTCTGTCAGGTATACCAGCTTCGACCAGGCTATCGCTGTGGTGAGGCATTGCGGGGTGGGGGCTGAGTTGGCGAAATGCGATATTAAGTCTGCGTTCCGCCTTTTGCCCGTCCACCCCGGTGACTTTGATCTCTTAGGATTTTCTTTTGAGGGCCAATTTTACATGGATAGAGCATTGCCGATGGGCTGCTCTGTGTCATGTTCCGCTTTCGAGCGTTTTAGCACGTTTAGAATGGGCTGTGCGGAAGAAAGTGGGGTTGCAGGACGTTGTTCATTATTTGGACGACTCCCTCTTTGTGGGGCCCGTAGGGACAGGGCAGTGTGGCCAGCTGCTGGCTGGTTTTGCTGAGCTCACTACTGAACTTGTGGTACCCTTAGCGCCGGAAAAAACGGAAGGTCCAACCCAGAGGTTGACCTTCCTGGGGATTGAGATTGACACGATTGATCAGTTGTCTAGGGTGCCTTTGCAGAAATTGGGGGAGCTGAGGGATAGGATTAATGCATTTCTTCATAGGAGGAAGGTCACTCTGCTGGAATTGCAGCAGTTGGTGGGGCACCTCAACTTTGCTTGCAAAGTGGTTGCTCCTGGAAGGGCTTTTCTTAGGAGACTGTGTGATGCTATGGCAGGGTTACGCTTGCCCCAGCATAGAACTAGGGTTACCTGCAGCATGAGGGATGATCTGAGGGTTTGGCAGGAATTTTTGGAGTCGTTTAACGGGGTCTCCTTTTGGAGGGACGACTTGATGCTTGAGGCCGAACTACAGGTCATGTCTGATGCTGCAGGATCTTTAGGCTTTGGTGTTTATTTTCGCGGACATTGGTGCGCGGATGTTTGGCCTGATTCCTGGACGCAGGTAGGGGTAAACCGAGATCTTACGTTTCTCGAGTTTTTTCCCATTTTAGTTGCGGTTTGGCTGTGGGGGAAGGATATGGCCAATCACACTGTCCATTTTTGGTGTGATAACATGGCAGTAGTCCACGTCATTAATTCCCTTTCATCCAAATCGCAGAGGGTAATGAGGTTGGTGAGGGCCTTCACTCTGCGCTGCTTGCGGCTTAATATATTGTTTTTAGCCAGGCATGTTCCTGGGGTGAGCAACGGGGTGGCTGATGCTCGTAAACAGATGGAGAGGTTTCATCAGCTGGCCCCGGAGGCAGACGGAGAGCCGGTGCCAATGCCCCAGGAGCTATGGCAGATTGGAGAGCCGAAGCCTGCAGAGCGATAGGTCTAGCCATTGCGCCTAGCACTCGGAAGTCTTACGAGCGGGCCGTGCGGCAGTTTGAAGACTTTCGGGCTGAGGTAGGGTATCGCAGGGTTTGGCCCCTCCGGGTGGAGGAATTGCTCCATTACTGTGTGTCTTTACGAGGTAAGGGGTTGGCCGTGCGATCTATTAGGGGGTGCCTGTCTGCATTGGCTTTTGCAAGTAAGGCACTTGGTTATAGGGAAGATACAGCAGATTTTCGTCTTTGAAAGATGCTGGAGGGGTGGGCTAGAGAAGCCGGACCCAGGGCTGATACGCGGAATCCGGTGTCTCTGTCGATTCTGCAGGGGTTGAAGAGGGTATGGGGCGTGGTGTGTGCCTCGCCTTTTGAGGCATGTTTATTTCATGCCGTGTCCTTGTTGGCCTTTTTGGGGGCACTTAGAGTGAGTGAGCTGGTTGCTCAGTCTAGAAACGATGTTTCTGGTAGGGCTTTGCAGCTGAGGGACCTGAGGTTGTTGGGGCCTAAGGCGGTCGTTACTGTCCGTCGCTCGAAGACGGATCAGTTGCCGCGGGGAACTGTGCTCGAGCTGGGTAGTTGTTCAGGGCTCGAGTTGTGTCCAGTTAATGCGTTGGCTGCTTATTTGGCAGTGCGCGGGCCCAAGGACGGATTTTTGTTTATACACATGGATGGTAAGCCATTAACGAAGCACCAGTTCTGGGCGGTTACGTCCAGGGCGCTGGGTGAGTTAGGGTTATCAGGGGTGCGGTTTGGTACACACTCCTTTAGAATTGGGGCGGCCTCGACAGCGGCTGCTATGGGGTTGCCTTTCACCTCTATTCAGAGGCTGGGGCGTTGACGTTCTTCAGCCTATAAGGCATACATCCGCCCCTTTTGCGGGCAATGAGCGCATTGGATTGTGTGCATGAGTTGGTTCCGTTTGTGTTTAATGGTTTTTCTCTTTTTAGATGCTGCTGTTCCTGGCCAGAGGAGCCGGTGCCGAGTTCTCATCTGCGGCCATAGCTACGTGTTTTGGGCTGGTCTTCAAGCACGGAGAACTGCGGTCGGCTCTCAGCTGGGACTCAGCCAGCATGCGGTTATCGAATGGCAGGGGCGCCGGGGCCTCCAGTGGCCAGGCTTGCTGCCGTTGTTATTCAAAGGCAGAGCGGGTCCTCCTCCACAGGTCTTAATTGTTCACCTGGGAGGTAATGATCTGGGGTTATTGAAGGGTAAGGCCTTGGTGTGGCAAGCCCGGGATGACTTCCAGCGCATCAGGGAGCGATGGCCGGAGACCACGATAGTTTGGTCAGCCATGCTGCCCCGCCAAGTGTGGCGTCATGCTGTGGACCCTGCAGCCTTAGAAAGAGCTAGGTATAAAGCCAATAAAGAAATTAAAAAATTACTTGAAAAGGGTTTGGGCCACTATTTACCCCATCCGGATATTTCAGCGAGATGTCCTGACCTCTACAGAGGGGATGGGGTGCATCTCTCGGAAAAGGGTAATGTGCTTTTTCTGAGAGATTTGCAGCAAGGGTTGCGGGTGGCTTTGGGCCTCCCGGTGGGTGCTAAGCCCTAAGTAGAGACTTGGCCTTATTAGTGGCAGGTTTTAGGGGTTTAGGACACTATGCGGCTAGGGGAGGACTGTGAAGCATCCCCCACTTTGGGGGAAATTTTGGGGTCTGGCATGATCGGCCTTGGGGTTTGGAGACCCGGGTTGGAGAATGCAGACTGTCCAGGAGGCTCGGCTAGAGGGTGCCTTTCCGCCGAGACGTGCGTCTGGGTTTGGGCCCTCTGGTGCGGGCCTCCCTGCTGGGCCTGCCTGGAGGGAGCTGAGCAGCTCAGCTCCGGAAGGGGGGCTGGGTCCTCGCCCGTTAATGGCAGGGGAGCGGTCGCGGTGACCCCTAGCCCTGGCCAGGCCGCTGGTGGGGTACCCTTGCTGTTCATGTTGTAAGTTAATAAAGTGGCCCAATTTCAATCCAATGCATCGTGTCCGACTCGTTATTCCGACCTTGGTGGGCAAAGTACATACCCTATCCACTGATTGCAGCAACATCAAAGCCCCTGCACAAAGATTAAAAAAGGAGATGCCTAATTATAGACTTAGCATTTCAAACAATGGAATAATTGCTTACAAACAAAATAAAAAATAATTGTTCAAATTGCAAAATGGATAAGATTAATTTAGCTTGTTTATATTGGATCATTAATCATGAAGTCGGCTTAAAGATCAAGAAATGCAAAACACAAAAGGCACATTTGTAAGTACCTGATCTTAAATGGTGAAATTGTTCTTTGGCTTATTCTCATGTTGTTGTTGTTCCTGTATATGTAAGAATTCATTTATTTTAGGTGAACACAGTGGGCAGTGGCCCATCTTGATCCAACTTCTGGATTCTGGAGGCAAAGCCTTCACAAGCAAGCTAGCTGAAAAGACTAGGAAGAAGGAGAACTGACCTAATTTGTCTACAGTTTCCAGGGACCTCTGGCATTGATTGGCTCCCAATTCAGCTTTCTTAAACAGAGTCCTAATCTTGGATATCTGCCACTGCCAGACAAAGCCAGTCCAGAGATAGTAAGCTTCATATGTGCTGAGGACCAGGAAAGAAATATGGAGGGTATCTTATCTCTGTGTCCACCACACAAAGTGGCCACATCTTTGATGCTACTGAATAATTCAGTGGCGTCTAGTTCCAAGGGGATCAAATCCTACATGAATTGGTTCAGATTTTAAATTTAATCCCAGTTTTTTTTTATCTTGGAGAACCACCCCTTGACCTGAGGATAAGGAGTGAGCCCACTATGCCAGGTGGGTGGAGTTGTAAAATGTACATTTGGTGTCTCCCTTAAGTTTTATTGCATGGAAGGCTAAATTTTCTGAGCTCAAAAAAGATGTTATAGCATTGGAAAAATGCAGAAAAGGGCAACTAAAATTATTAAAATGATGGAACACTTTCCCTGTGAAGAAAGATTAAAGAGGTTAGGGCTCTTTATCTTGGAGAAATAATGGCTGAGAGGTGACATGATAGAGGCTTACAAAATTATGCATGGAATAGGGAAAGTAGAGAAATAAGTACTTTTCTGTCTTTCTCACAATACAAGAACTCATGGGCATGCAATGAAATTAATGAGCAGAAGATTTAGAACAGATAAAAAGAAGTACTTCACCCAAAGATTAATTAGCATATAGTGGCAGTGGCCATAAGCATAGACAGCTTCAAGAGTGGGTTAGATGAAGATATGGAGCAGAGGTCCATGAGTGGTTATTAGCCACAATGTATTAGCCACACACCATGTCTGTGGCAGTGATACTCTGTATTTTCAGTGTTTGGGGGCAACAGTGGGAGGGCTTCTGGAGTTCTGGCGCACTGGTGGACCTCCTGATTACACCTGGGTTTTGACCACTATGTAACATGGAGTGTTAGATTGGATGGGCCCTTGGCTTGATCTAACATGGCTTCTCTTATGCTCTTATGTTCTCTGCACTGGTTCCTTCAGTCCATGCCACTGTGTCCTTCTTGCTTCATTGTGATCCGCCTTGAGCCCGTTTACAGGAAAAGGTGGAATATAAGCCTTTTAAATAAATAAATAATAAATTATCTTTGAAATTGACTTGAAACAGTATTTAATAATATTCATTAGTTTTTCTCTAACATTCCCCCTGCTAAATACTTAAATATTTTGGGGGGAGACTAAAGTCAAAATCCAGGGCTTTTCATGCAATAAGAGATCAAGATTCTGTATTCTAATCCCACTGGACAACCACCTCTTGAAGCTCAGGCTTGGCTGAAAGCTTTTTTCCCTTGAAGTTAAAATTATACACTCCAACACCCAAGAGGGCTACCTCAGTTTAATAAGAGAGGACTGTTATGTTTCCCACTGGGATAAATTGGTTGAGCAATGACTACAGCTTCTCAATCTTTCCTTGGACTCTATTTATGCAGTTACCAAACAGGAAGCCATAAAAAAGGATTAAGAAATGTCTAAGTGCGATTATAACAGTGCAATCTGTAGAGTGGAATGTGTTTGCTCTTCTAAATTTGTTGGTATTTTTCCACCTGGAGAGCTCCCCGATTACTGCTCATATTTGACTGTTTCTTGCTATTGGCCTGCCTTTATGTTGGTGCTCCTTAATGCCCTACCATGAAGATTTGCAAAAGAGGTATCTTGAGGCACCATAGATTATGCAATTGTGGCACTGATAGCATGGACAGTGACGCTCTATATCACATGACCTTTGAACATAAATCCTTTTCTGAACCTAGAAATCTTTTAATTCTTCCTTTGCTCCAAAATACAGATCATATGGAGACGTTGCCTCTTTTATTAGAATATGATAGCAGACCCATTACTCTTTTAGCTCTGAAATTTTATGCAGTTTTATGAATTTTATAACGTTTTATGCAGTTGCAGTTGTTCAAATGAGTTCTAGCTTTCCCCCTATTTTTTAGTAATCTGCTTAAAACGAATAAGTTAAGAAGCAGTGTGAGATAGATTCTAGATAAAAGAAGTAAAAATAGAATTAATAAGTAATTTTTCTTCAAGCAGTTTTCTATTTCCCCAAAAAACTCTAAGGCAGCAATTGCTCTCTTGAACAACATAACCTTTAAAAAACTATTTTTAAAAAAAATTCTGACATGTCTGGAGTTGATTTTGAAGGCCTTCCTTGTTTATTGTTTCATGGCACACAGGAGCAATGTTGTGCTACTGCAGATTTTTGATTTGCTAAGAAAAACATTTTGCTTTTGGTTCTGGAAGCCAGTGATTTAATTTTTGATGGATTAATACATCACAAAGCAATATATATCTCTTTCAAATATTCATCCTGAACTCAGAATCCAAGTATGTTTATCCATTGTTCTAAATTGTGTCAGGAAAAAAAATATTTTTGCAATTTCTCAAGCTGTTGCCTGGATATGGCAATCAATTGGCAGAAATTCGGAGCATGCCCCAACATGGTGAATGCAACTGGGTTTTTTTGCAGGCAAAAGCACAATATATATTTGATAAGTATCTGATCTTATATGATACAAGATCAACCCATAATGATGCTGGAGCATAATTTAAACAATCCAATAAAATGTGTGAATGTACCACTGGTGGGTAGGGTTGCAAAGTCCAATTAAAGAAAAATCTAGGGACTTTGGGGGTGGAGCCAGGAGACATTGGGGGTGGAGCCAGGAACAAGGATGTGACAAGCATAATTGAACTCCAAGGGAGTTCTGGCCATCACATTTAAAGGGACAGCACGCCTTTTTAAATGCCTTTCCTCCATAGGAAATAATTAAGGATAGGGGCACCATTTTGGGGGGCTTATAGAATTGGACCCTCTGGTCCAATATTTTTGAAACTTGGGGGGGGGGGTATTTTGGGGAGAGGCACTAGCTGCTATACTAAAAATCTGGTGCCTCTACCTCAAAAAATAGCCCCCCCAGAGCCCCCAATACCCATGGATCAATTCCCTATTATTCCCTATGGGAATCGTTTTCCATAGGGAATAATAGAGTGCCTAGTAGACATTCCCCCCCACGCTTTCTAAAGGGGGGGAGGGCCTCCATACCAAGGAATCCCCCCTCCCTGCCCCCTCCCTCACACACACACACACACACAAACACTTACCGTACTTGGTCTTCTTCCAGCAGAATGTGCTTGCTGGGAAAACGAAAGTAAGTCTGCACAGGAAAAGAAAGGGAGGGGCTGTTCCTGTTTCCTGTTTCCTGTGCAGCCTTAAAGGGCCGTTCCTGTTTCCTGTGCCGCCTTAAAAACGGATCCCAAGCTGTAAAACAACATGATGCCTACAGGTATGTTCTCTCTCCCCCCGCCCCCAGATTTTTTAAGAGCGGGGGAGGAGGCTGAAAATTCAGGGGTCCCCCGCCAGGGCGGGAGGATTGGGAAGCCTACTGGTGGGGTACACAGACAGTTGCTTTGCTAAAGGCCTTCATATGGAGCATTCCGTTTGAGGGAGGGATAGCATTGCAAATAGGGTATATTCCGTTTTGGAACACTTTTTTTCCATCTATGTGAAGATCACAATATTACTAATATTTAAAAAAAAAAACAACTTTCAGGTCTTTTGTGGAAATGGGAAGACAGAAAAACTCACTAGATGTGCAGCACAATTAGGATAGAATTATTTAACCAACATATTTATTTATTTATTGCACTTATAAATCACCTAGTTCCCACAATTGTGGGGCTGTAGGTAATATAAAACATTCAAACAGTAAAACCATAAAAGCCAAGCAAATAATACATTATTTTAAAACCAACCAGTGGTATTTATAGATGTCCTCCCATTTCTGGCCTGTGGGCTCCTCACAGATATGGGGGAGGGGTTAAGTCAATCTGAGGGCGGGCAGATAATGAAAGAGGGTGCCAGCCTTGATGTCACCATCACTGCCCTCAACCAAAGGCCTGATGGGACATCAGTCTTACAGGCCTTGTGGAATTTATTTTTTATTATTTATTACTTTAGTTTTCTATCCTGCTCTCTCTGCAAGCGGTTAACAGTCAATGTAAAAACAATTTAAGGTTACAATTTAAAACAACAAAATAACAATTAAAATACATTTCATGGTGCTATGAATATATTTCAGTATATATTTCAGTATAGACAGGGCCATAACTTACTTTCTTCTCACAGTGATCCTATGGTGTTCATAATTCCTCATGAGTGATATCGCTCAGCAGTATTGGGTGGCAGTCCTCTCCCATTTAGGTATTAAAGGCCTGTTGAAATTCAGTTTTACAGGCCCTGTGGAATTGGGAGGGCATTCCACATTGTTGGTGCTACCACTGAGAAGGCCTAAGCCCATGTAGAGTACTGTCTAGCCTCCCTTGGTCCAGGGTTAGATAATAGGTTTTGTATCCCTGAAAGCAGTGCTCTCTGGAAAACATATGGAGAAAGGTGGTCCCATAGATAGGCAGGCTCTCGACCATCTAGGGCTTTAAAGGTCAATACCAGCACCTTGAAATGGACTTGGAATGCAATAAGTAGCCAGTGCAGCTCTTCATAAAATCAGCAACTCCTAAGTAGGAAGAATACACTAAAATGCAAAGCAGTAGAAAAGGATGTAAGATTGTATTTGTGTGTGAGAGAGAGAGAAAGGGAATTTGCATCCTTACTACAGCCAACCAATTTGTGTCCTTACTAAAGTCCCTTTCCCTTCCCACATGGATTTTTCCCCCCATCCAGGTTCCATTACCCCCAGCATTGCAATCCTGGGTTGACAGAGGTTATGTGCATTAAAGCCTTGTTCCCTAAATCAGGCCACTGGTAGAGAGGCCAGGTCTATCAATAAAGCAGGAGATCTACCCACCGGCCCCAGCCTCCCACTGCTTCCTGGGAGCATCAGGCATGAACCCAGAAGTAGCATCAGTATTTTGGTGTAACACTCTAGGATTCCACTGCAATTCTATGGTAAAACCACTACATTAACTTGAATGTCCTTGCTTCTCAAATGACTGCCAGTTGCTAGCAGTTGGCTGTCAGTCCCAACCTCTGACCATACAAGCGCCAGTTCTCAAGAATAAACATGCATTTTTTACATCCCAACCACAGAAAAGGGGAAGGAGTGGGAATAAGCCTACAGCCAACACACAAATGCAATAAACTCAACAAAGCTGAGGAACCTATAACTAACATACAAAAACGATAAACCCCACAAGTTTGAGGAACAACTTCAGTCTACCCTAGAAGCATACATATTTATTTATTTTGCTTATATTTTGAAAATATTGAATTTATTTGGCTACAAACGCTACTAGCATAGACATAATTTGTTCCTCAACCTTGTGGGGTGGATCATTTTTTCATGTTTCTCTATTTAGCAGAAATAGTTTTATTAACCTAGCAAGCAAGAGTAAAAAAGACAAATAATCATCATCATACATCCAACACAATAATAAGTGTAAACAAAGGAATACAAAAGAAGTTAACTACACAAAAAAAAGAACATAATGCAAGAAACACAATGAACACAATAGAAAAAGTACATCAATACAATTTAAAAGAAAGACAATTGTAAACTCATTCACACTAAGGAATGGAGAGGTTCAATAAACTTCTGTTACTCCAAATCAACACCTTTACTTTTCACCCACTTCTATATGAGATCCCATTCCTCCTGACATTTTTGCACGTTACCATCTCTTAATCTTATGGACATTAAGTCTAATTCTGTGGCATCTAACAGTTTGGTAATAAATTCCTCTCTGTTGGGGATTTTGTTGGTCTTCCAATACTTGGCGTAGAGTATTCTGGCAACGGTAACTATGTACAATAATAGTTTCAGTTTTATCTTAGGGATGTCTTGTCTGCAAATATTTAAGAGGTATAGTTCTGGTACATGGCAAATTTTTATTTTCAATTTTTTTTGTGCCCATATATTATTTTTTCATGTTTCTCAATGGAATGCCACATGTACAGAATTATTATTTATTTATTTCATGCCAAAAGCCAAACGGCAGCAACAAAATTAGACAATTTAATTTGTTTTTGCTTACAAAACAAATCTTTTACTTTAAAAAGAATCATCTATTGAGTGGCTTTCAAGAATTATATACACAGAGGTTTTGCACAGGTCAGTTAGCAATGGAAAAAGAAAAGCTGACGGAGGGAAGTTATTCCCTTCATCTTTGGGGAATCTGATCCATCTCACATAAGGGAGAGTCAGCAGGATATGGGTGCTGCTGAGTTGCATGAGTGGATTAATGGACTGACTTGGTTATTAAAGCAAATGCCTATGAGTGAAGTTAGTTCAGCGTGGAAAGAAGACTCTACCAGAGTAGCAGGCAGATCAATATTAAGGCAATTTTGTTTGCTTTACTTAATCGATGGCCTAAGAGAAAAAAAATGCAACCCCAAGGTGAATGTGCTGATTGGTGAGAAACTGGGACAAAGGGGAGAAGGCTTACTTGTGAGGGAACATCAATGCAAAATGAGAAGCAACATTAATTTTAGAATCAGTGTGAGGGATAGTTGAACCTTGGACTGAATATGGAAAGAAATGCTCCTGAGGAGGCTTTTTCCCCCTTTACTGTCACAGAAATCTAGTCTAAGCAAATTATTGAATGCTGAATAGGAATGGGCTATCTATCCCATTTTTGTCTCCTCTTTCCTCCAAGGAATTTAAGTTATTAACTAGTTAAGAACTTCCTTACCATCTCCAGCACAAAATCTTATCTAATCGAGAGGTGAGATTGATTGGAACATCCATTAAGGCATTTTATGTTGTAGTTTTATAGTAGAAAGCCTACAGGTGGGGCCTACTGAAAATTGTGGCTTTGGTAGACTATATAGCAGTACATACTGCTGGGGTCCTTCTACTCCCCAAATCCTGCCTTCACAGGCTCCACCCCCAAATCTTCAAGAATTTCCAACTCCAAGTTGGCAACACTATACGGAGTCAGCTACTCTCTAAGATATGAACTTGAAAAGCCACATACAGTACAACTGTATGTAGTGAGAGGGACGATGGCTCAGTGGTACAGCATCTATTTGGTAAGCAGAAGGTCCAAGGTTCAATCCCCAGCATCTCCAACTAAAAAGAGTCCAGGCAAATAGATGTGAAAAACCTCAGCTTGAGACCCTGGAGAGCTGCTGCCAGTCTAAATAGACAATACTGACTTTGATGGACCGAGGATCTGATTCAGTATAAGGCAGCTTCATATGTTCAATCCAAAAACCATTATATCTAAACATTTTATTTGGTTTTAAAGCATAGTTGGTGTAGGAATGTCAGCCTCCAAATGGTATCCCCCAAAATTGCAGCTCATCTCCAGACTGCAGAGATCCATTCCCCAAAGTGGATGATTTGAAGGGTGGACACTAGGACATTGTACCTGCTGAGGTCCCTGTCCTCCCTGGGTTCCATCCCCAAATCTACAGGAGTTTCCCAACTTGAATCAGGCAACCCTACCTACCATCCATGGATGGTGACCAAGAGAGACCTGGCAACCCTAAACTGGTATGGTTTTCACTGAATTGCTTTGAGAGCACTAGAAAATGGAGGACCGTTTTCACACACAGCTTACCACGGGGTCACATTCCTGTTCTCTCCGCAGATTTCCCATTATCTGCGCCGAAGTTACAGGAAGTGCCGCGGCTTTTGCATAGCAAACATAAACCGCTAAAACCCAGTTTACATTTGCTGTGCAAAAGCTGCGACACTTCTTGTAACTCTGGCGCAGATAATGGGAAATCCAACAGTTGCTGCAGCGAGAACAGGAATGTGACCGCGTGGTAAGCTGCGTGCGAAAATGGTCGAGGTTTCCACTGAGCATGCCCAATTTGCCAGATAGTTTGAAAACCCTCTGACAGGTTTTAGTGAAGGAAGGACAGGCAACCATGAACAATTTTAAATGAAAATGCTTTAAAGTGCTAAATAAAAAATGTACAACATTTCTAAAAGCCACCATGGCACAATGGTTTCAATGACACAATAGAAGCCACCCAAAGTCCCCATGTCCCCTTTAGTAAATATTTCATTTTCATCTCTTTTGCTATATTATGGAGGTACAAATGGGACTATAGATTCTGAATCTTATCATTGACCTTGATGATAATCTGATTATAACTGTCACATTAAGAAATGGCCACAAACCAAACCATGAAGAAAAATTTCCCTTTCCATGGTTTGTGAAGTCAAGTTTGCCCTTTCCATGATTTGTGAAGTCAAGTTTGTGGCAGGGCACCCAGCATGAACTTTTCGCAAACTTCGATGTTCATGGAGGTTTATGCTGGTTGGTGAGCAATGACATTCCCAGAGCTCAGTCAAAAACAGGCCTTGAATTCAGCAGGAGCTCACAGAAGCACAGCTCCTGAACCTTTCTGACGCGCCTCCTCCTCTCCACCTACCTTGTCAATTGAATAGTAGATACAGCTACATAACAATCCCTGGATTAGGAGAGCATGCAGCCAGTCAGCCAACCACCAAGAGTTTTGTCATGCCCCCAGTAGTCCCCATTAACCCCTGGAGAAGCCCACGTCACTCTTTCTCCACTTCTTATGTGATTTTGGGCAAGCAGCCCTCGTTCATCAGGGGCTCTCCTTTCTTGCGTTGAGTTGCTTTTGGCTTGTGGGCAGGCATATGCTAATGAGTTATGCTAATGAGCTCTATCTCTTATTTTTCTACAAAATGACCCCTGGTCAAAATATTTACAGAACTTCAAAGCAGCAGCCTGGAGGGCATGTAGAAGAGCATCTGGGGAGGCCCCCTGAGATTTTGATGTCTCCAGCTTGCACAGGATCTGTTCTATCCACTCTTGAACCTTGGTCATTTTGGCAGGCACAGGTTCAGGAGAGTATAGAATGGATCCTATGCAAGCTGGTTGCACCATGCCTGCCAGGAAGGGGGTTCTACTGTGCCTCATATAGGGTTGCCAATCCCGAGGTGAGGGAGGAGATCCCCCAGTTTGGAGGACCTCCCCCTGCTTCAGGGTCATCAGAAAGCAGCGGGGAGGAAAATATCTGCTGGGCACTACATTATTCCTATGGAGATCGAGTCCCATAGGATATAATGAGAATGGATCCACGAGTATCAGGGGCTCTGGGGGGGCTGTTTTTTGAGATAGAGGCACCAAAGTTTCAGCATAGCACTTGGTACCTCTCTCCAAAATGCCTTTCAAGTTTCAAAAGGATTGGATAAGGTGCCCCTATCCATTATTTCCAATGGAGGGAATGCATATAAAAGCTGTACGGTCCCTTTAAATATGATTGCCAGAACTCCATTTGGCATTCAATTATACTTGTCACAACCTTGCTCCTGGCTCCACCCCCAAAGTCCCCAGATATTTCTTGAATTGGACTTGGCAGTCCTAGCCACATACCAAACTGGTTCATAAGGCAGCTAAACATGACAGTCTGTGGTTTGAGACTGGGCCACATCATGAACCACAAACTGAACAGAGCCACATTTACCAGGTTCATGTCCATCCTTAGTCACATTGCAATAGCCTTTGTGATTTGACTGAACCGGGACTTTTTTTTTCAAATGTTAACATTAAAGCTAAGAAGAATAACTGTTATGTAGAGGTTTGTACTATAGCTTTGCCAAGGCATAGATCATTATGCATTATAACTTCACAGGCACTGAAAGCATTAAGGTCTATGTATCCATCCTATGTCTAAAAGCATTTTTGGGCACATATATTAGAGAATGTTACTATGCTTAGAGAAGAAATATTAAAAAGTAACATTGGATTAGATCCAGCCAGCTTTCTCACTCAGTTTCACCCAATTCCCCTCTATATGAAAGCTTGCATTCTGAATAAAACTTAGTTGGTCTTAAAGGTGCTCTTGTCTACTGCTTTGTTCTATTGCTTCAGACCAACACGGCTGCCTACTGGGATCAATCCCTAGAATTGTTCAGGGTGGTCAAAGGCAACCCCATAGCTAGGGGCCATGGGGGGAAGGGGTCATGGGGGCGCCACAGGAGAGGGGCTGCAATGTGTAGTAGGAAGCTAGAGAATTCTGTCCCTCTCCCTCTTGCAGGAGCACCAACCACCCATCATGCATGATTTAAATTGTTCAGGAAAGAGAGGAAAAGGAGCGGCCCTAGATGTGGGGTGAGGGCCCCCCAAAAACTGTCAGGAATCCAGGCCCCATGGGCCCCTGCTTAGCTACAGATCTGTCAAAGGGGCCCCTTCTTTTCTTTTTTGCCAAACAAATAAGGCAATTCTTTACCTCTTGCAGAACAGTTGTATTGCTATGAGGGTATTAGCCACTCCTAGGGACTCTGCCCTTGTGGAAGAGCAGTAACTGAAACTGCATCCCATTTCCTATTGAGTTGTCAATTGAGTACTCTTCTGTAAGAGCCAGCTTTATACTGCCTTTATAGAGCAGGTTTCCTTGCTGCTGGCATAAGTTCTGTTTTCCATATCTTTTGGTTGGCAATGATTGAAGTGTCACTTTGACTATGGCAAAGTTCATATTTAATGCTCTTAGAATTATGCATGCACATGTTAAAAATAATAACTCTTGGCTTAAGTTCTAGTAGACTATAGATTCTATTTGTTTCACCAGGGGGATGCAGGTATTCTGATTTTGGCATGGGAACAGGAACAGAAAAGGTATTTGGATCTAGCCCAACATCCATTTCATTCAGTGCTGAGCTGAAATGATGAGGGTGAGAGGAAATTTTTGCAAGCATTTCATTAGCTGGGAGGGACATACTGTGAAAGGGGAGAAAGCCCCAAAAGTGAGGAAGATCCAAAATGGATTTAAAAAAAAAAAAAAAAGAACACCAAAACCATACATTCCCAGTGGTTTTGGTCTTAATCCATCTAATTTATTGTGATCTGTGATTGTTTTGTTACTTTTGGCTTTAACACCATTTCAGCACTCTTTTTGCATCATGGCACACTATTTATACATTATGCATCATTAGTACACAGCTGACCCCAAAATAGTATCGAACAATGGATTTGTTTTAATGGGCAAAATTTGGAATGATGACAAAGAGAATAGATGTAAAACATCACTCAAGTTTGTGACTCACTAGGCAGGGGGAAAACATACACAAAAACATAATACAAATAGGAATATTTGAACACAGCTTCTAACATTCTGTTCAGTTGCTAGACCAGAGTAGTTTAATTCATTTGATTTTCGTCCCACTCCATTTCCTGCTAGCAGGACACAGGATGATGTACAATGTATAAAATAGCTCTTTTTGTAGCAGGAACTTTTTGCATATTAGGCCATACCCCTCTGATGTAGCCAATCCTCCTGGAGTGTAAAGTAGGCCCTGTACTAAGAGCCCTTTAAACTCTCGGAGGATTGGCTACATAGGGGTGTGTGGCCTAATATGCAAAGGAGTTCCTGCTACGAAAAAAAAGCCCTGATATATAATAGCAATACATAGTAGGATACATACAATACAGTTAAAATCTAGTACTATTCAACAAGGTAATCTGTTGTTGGAGGGTGCCACATATCTGTTCCAAGGATATCTTGGGTGACTAACATAACTTTTCCACAGGTAGCTAAAGTGGCTGTTATATAATCCATATTCCACCCACAGGGAGGATTTTAAACATAAAAAAATTAGACAGACAGGATAGATAGATAGATAGATAGATAGATAGATAGATAGATAGATAGATAGATAGATAGATAGATAGATAGATAGATAGATAGATAGATAGATAGATAGAGGGGAGGACCCAGGAGGCCACTGTTTTCTCTGTCACTGTCTTCAACCATGTGCCCGACCGAGCCTGCAGAACTGAACTAAATCTCACAGGGCCAGGATCTCACTGGGAAGAGAGTTCTACCAGGCTGGGGGCAAATTACAGCCATCAATCAAAGTGGCAGGCAGCAACTGAAGAATCTGTGCTTGCCTGTATTTTCTTGAACATGGGCTAGATGCACAAGGTAACAGAAGTTATACGTGGCCCTGGCCTGGATGGTGCAGTTTAGCCTGATCTTATCAGATCTTGAAAGCTCAGCAGGGAAGCTCAGGGTTTGTTCAGAGGCAGGCAATGGCAAATCGCCTCTGAACATGTCTTGCCTTGAAAACCCTACAGGGGTCGCCTTGAATAGGTTGTGACTTGGTGACACTTTGCAACTCCACAAATGCAGTGTGTGCTCAGTTCTCTATAACTGAGAGAATCTCTTCCCTCTGCCAGTTTCTAGAACAGACAAGAACACAGATCCAAAGGTACATCTTTCTCCTCTCTCCCATTAATGTATTTATCTATTTAAAAGCCATCTTCCATCAAAGGGTCTTCATAGTAATGAAAGGGAATCAAAATAATAAAAATGCCTTTATAAATTTAGCCAGTTTGATGTAGTGGTTAAGTGTGTGGTCTCTTATCTGGGAGAACCGGGTTTGATTTCCCACTCCCCCACTTGCACCTGCTGGAATGGCCTTGGGTCAGCCATAGCTCTGGCAGAGGTTGTCCTTGAAAGGGCAGCTGCTGTGAGAGCCCTCTCCAGCCCCACCCACCTCACAGGGTGTCTTTTGTGGGGGAGGAAGGTAAAGGAGATTGTGAGCAGCTCTGAGACTCTTCGGAGTGGAGGGCAGGATATAAATCCAATATCTTCTATCTTCTTCTATCTTCTTCTAAATTTAGTATAAAGTCATATTGGTTAGAGTGTCAAACTAGGATATGGAAGACCAAGGTTCAAACTCCCATTCTCTCAGGGAAATTTGTTGGGTGACCTTGTAAAAATCCAGGTTTTTTTCAGCAATTATTATTATTATTATTATTATTACATTAAGCTTATATCCCGCCCTCTCCGCAAGCAGACTCAGGGTGGCTCACAACATTACATTACTACCATTAAAACCAATAAAACATATAAAACATAAGTACATATTTAAATTATTTAAAATCATTTCATGGTGCTGTGTTAATACAGTACAATATAGGCAGTTCTGAAAATCCGGTGGTGACCACCAGCACACTACTTGGTGCTCTATATGATGTTCAGTGGCAGCTCTCTCTCAGTTAGATATCGAAGGCCTGTCGAAACAATTCGGTCTTACAGGCCCTGCAGAACATAGGCAGATTCCACAGGGCCCTTATGGCCTCCGGGAGAGTGTTCCAGAGTTCTGGCGCTGCCACTGAGAAAGCTTGAGGGAATAGATAGCTTGAGGGAAAATAGCAGACTCCTGACTGAATAGGATCTCCCATGTGACCAGGAAGCATTTCCTCTGCATGAACACTAAGACATTTGCCCTCAATGATGCCATCACTCAAAAACTGTGATTGGTAGGAATCACTTAGTAAAGAAGGAGGCAATGGTAGTGAAGCAGAAAGTGATCTGTGGTAAAAAACAGACCTAAAATAAGATTTTATAAGGAATTTTGAGAACAATTTTTATCGTCAAAATCATGTTTACCTTCTAAACAATAAGATAAAAAATGAGGCCAAGGCAATGGTGCAACATTAAGTAAAATATAAATTTAATATTCAGTTAAAATTCTTTACTTGTTTCACCACAGGTTTCTTCAAGGGTATCTCTTATTTTTGCAGTATTTCTTCAAAAAGAGTTTAAATGGGTAAAAGCTTGGTCAGTTGACTTATGGTGACCCCAGGAAGAGGCTTTCAAAGCAAGTGAGAAGCATAGGTGCTTTGTAGGGATGGACATGAACTGCACCATGATTCTATGATGAATTTTGCCTCATTCATAGTTTGGGAACCAAAGCTCATGCTGGGTCCATGGTCAACTTCCATGAACTTTTAAAGCAGTTAATGGGACTTGTGCCAGTCCTTACTTTCTACTCTAGCAGAAAGCCACACAAATGGTTTCAGGCTTCCTTGTTCAATCCCTTTAAAGTTTAAAGAGACTCACAAGAAAGCTGGGAAACAGGGAGCAACATGTCCAGGGTTGGGCACTGCTTCAACATGAGAAGCCCCTGTCCAGTGCTTGGTGATTTGGGAGTGCCCAGGCACTCATCCACCCTCCCCCATCACCCCCTGGAGCTCTCATTGGGAATTCACCCAGGGGGCTGGTGGAGGAGGGCCTTGTGGCAGAGAAGAGGAAGCCAGCTGAGGCAGTCAGTGGAGAAAATGGCTGTGGTGAGCCATATAGCAACCGGTGCAGCCCAGAAACTCAGGGTTGGGGAGGTGGTGCCAATAGGGAAGGAGGATGTTCCAGCTTGGGGAACATGTGGACTGGGCATCTTCCAATGGCAGCAGCAAAGCCGGACCCAGCAGGCTGACCATGGGGGGCATTCAACCCATGTGGTCCCTGGGTTAGAGTGGCCTCCTCCCCTTCTGGAACCACCTCCCCTGTTCCTACCCTCTTTCCAGAAAGTGAACCAGTTCAGTTTGATTTGTGGTTTGGTTTGTAGTTTGGCCACAAACCACAAACCAAACCAAACCACATTTTTCTGGGTTGTTCCCATCTTTAGTGGTATGCCCTTGCCTTCCTCTGTAGAATCTTCCAGCCCTCCTTAGCATCCTAGATCTGAAAAGATAAAGCTATACCATGCTGCTTTCCTTCCTTCAAAAAGTGTACAAGATCAGTATTTTCTTCTTGTTAATGGTCACAAGTAATTCAAACTACTGCAAGGGCCAAGCCCAAAATGTCCTGAATCTGCAAAAGCAGTAATTGGGAAATCCTTGGAAAGTCACACATGCGGGGGTGGAATTCTAGCAGGAGTTCCTTTGCATACTAGGCCACACCCCCTGATATAGCCAATCCTCCAAGAGCTTACAAAAAAGTCTTCTAAACTCTTGGAGGATTGGCTACATCAGGGGTGTGTGGCCTAATATGCAAAGGAGTGTCTGCTGGAATTCCACCCCTGCACACATGTACAGACTAGGCTGAAGCCCCATTGATGCTTTCCTTCTGGATCATAGTTGGATCCTGGTATCTTAATCCTATCTTGCATTCACGCAAGGTCCTATTCATGCAAGTAATGCTACAAATGGCATTTGCAGTGTCTGTAGGTTTCCTCTACAGTTTTAGCTTCTGCCATGCCATATCCTACTTTGTTCCTGAAGGTTTCCTCACCCTTGAGTGGTTTTCCCAGGGAAGAAGAAGGTCCTTTTTTCAGCAAACAGAACCTTTTGAAATTCTCTGGATCCCAACCTAGGCTTGTATTTAATGTACTTCATTTTAGTCACATGTTTCAATTACTATTTTGTATCTTATTTGCTAAATGAACTATATTAAAAAAATAAAAAAATGATTGTGATACAAATTAATATCTAGTGTGTCATCAATTTAGTATCATCTGTAAATATTTTATTTGCCACTTTGGTATAACAATAACTTTGGGCAACCTGAAAAGCCTATTAATCAACAGAGAACTAGTTTATTTGGCTTCTATTAAATTTCTTTGGCACTTCTGTTCCGGAAACTTGAATTTACCTAATTTGAATTCTGCAAATCAGTTTATGGGATCTGTTGAGTTACGGGAGATTGACTTGTACAATCTATTATCTATAATTGTACAGGTAGATGAGTCACTGGTTGCTGTCAAGGCATTATATAAAGCATATTGCTTTGCCTGCATTTGATTTGTAAATGATTATAACTCAGAGCTCTCAAATGAATACACAGCATTAATGTACTTGTTTTGATATTCTTGCAAAAATCTCTGCATAATGTTCTAAGTAACTGACACATAGCAATGGGCTAAAAAAAGAGAGAGAAATCTGTATGTGAGTTTCATATACAATATGTTGAAGAGGTGTAGACTTGATCTGGCAAAGTCTTACTCAACTGGCCAGTTCTAATCAAAAAATTCTGTACATGACAATGGGGCAACACATTTTGATAGCGGAACATTATTTACTTAGCACAGAAATTTGATGGGGGGAAACCCTAAAGAACTGTCAACAAAAGCACTCACCAGGTCTCCTCATCCTCCTCTTTCATCTCATCAGCAACATCTAAGAACTATCAGCAAATTAGGTAATGCATCATGGGCTGAATCTTGTGGAACATCAATGGGAGGAACAAAGATTTTTGTGTGTGTGTGCTTTTCCCTACACAATATGTCCTACAAAGCTCTGAAAAGCTGATTCCAGGAATTGTGGGACTAGCACTGTTATGGAGAGTGGAATTATGGAGAGTGGAAATCCACCCTGAGCCTGCTTGTAGGGAGGGTGAGATACATAAATCTAATAAAACAAATGAACAAACAAATTACTTTTGCCAAAATGTTGAGTTCTTCTTAGCAATAGTAATGGAAGTGAGGGCATCTTCCTCCTGGTGAAGTCTGAGTGGAAGAACCAACATCTAATTTTTTAAGAAGCCTGCTGCACTGATTGCAAGGAAAGGCCTTCTGGGGTAAGCTGTATAATATTTTATGTAAAATAAACACATTGGTTTCATTTCTAAGAGGCTAGAATTAGTTGTTTGGGGAAGCTGGAGGACATTTTTATAGCCTACTACAAAAAAGACGTGAGAGACTCAGGTTGAAACCTCTACCGTAAGACTTCACCAAGTGACTTTTGGGTAGAGTTGGCTGAAACAGGTTGTGTATTGTACTGGTAGTGTCAAATGAAGACCCTCTGTTAGAGAGGCTCCTTGCAGATGCATTCAGATTGGTCGCTCTTGCTGAGCCAGCCAGTCAGGTAATATCCATTTGAATTAATCCACTTGAATGAAGTCTGATAGGCTCCTTGAGGCTACACTCAGAGTGGCTGCCCTTGCTGAGCCAGTCAATTAAGTAATATCCATTTGCAGGCCTTTTTTTTAGAAAGCCCAGCAGGAACTCATTTGCATGTTAGGCCACACCCCTGATGTCACCATTGTTCACATAGGGATGTTTGCAGAAAAAGCCCAGCAGGAACCCATTTGCATATTAAGCCACACACCCTGATGCCAAGCCAGCCAGAAATGCATTCCTATGGATTTCTTTAAAAAAAAAAAATCCCTGTCCATTTGAATGGAGCCCATACAAATAAAGGTTCTGAGCACCTGTTTTTCTATTGGGTTGTTTATTCCTGGAGGTGTGTTCTGGGTGGAGTTTATGTGTATATAGTTGCAGCTAGCAGCATGTGTTTTCACTTGGGTTTTCACTAATAAAAGAGCTATGCTGGAATCACTATAGCATCTGACCAACTACTTTTCAGACTGGGAAATATTTGTGGATGGATTCTGGAGAGGACAGACATCTCAGTGGAATACAATGCCATAGAGTCCACCCTCCATCTTCTCCAGGGAACTGGTCTCTGGGGTCTGGAGATGAGCTGTAATTCTGTGTGATTCCTAGCTCACATTTGGAGCCTGGCATCTGTAATTTGGGCCAGTTATCCTTCAGTCCAAAGGACACTTGGGACTTACTTTTGAGCAGACTTACTTGGGAAATTACTGTCAACCTAACCTAACAGCCACCATGAGCCCAAAGGAAAGGTGGGATATAAGTATTTTAAGAAATACATAAACAAGGCTGTTGTGATGGCAAAATGAGGACCATGTCCCAGGTTTTTAGCTGAAAGCTTAATCCGATCTGCTGAATATAAAATGTTTACCTCAGTATTCAAATTTCTTAGAGTTGCTGGTAATTCTTAATTTGTTTTGATTTCAGCAGGTGTCGGTCTTGAAATCTCATGAGCTGTCAACTCTCCTGTCAAATGTGCATTCCTTTGCATGTGTCATCTGTAAATGCAATCAAAGACCACTGAAGAATTACTCAATTATCAAGGACCATCAGAGAAGCTAGGGGGGAGCAGAGGCAGCAAAGAGACACCCCTGATATCATGGCAAGACCCAGCTCACGCTGGGAGCCTCTTCTCATAGTTACTTACTATCTGCCATCACTGAAGCCAGAAGGAGAAAAGACAGCAGCCAGACTCCTCTTTATTGGGCCCAGAAGGAGAGTTTATTGAAAACTGCCATCCTGAATTCCTTTTATGTTCTCATAATTAATACTTGCATTTTCCTGTGAATGTAAGCCATGTTGGGACACTAATTTGGGCTGAATAGTAGGGGGGGAAGACAAGGGGGGAAATGGTATCAAATACTGCTGAATGTTAACTAATATGCAACCCATCAGACAGTGTCAAATACAGTATACCAGTGATTTTCTATCCTCCAATGAATCCTAGGGTATTTATATACTCCAAAACAGGTCATGCAGCAAATCAAATCAAGGAATTGCCAAGACCAACCACAAATACTGCAGCCCTTAGTGAGTAAACTGAATGATCCTAACAACTTCTGAATTCCCACATTAGCTTGTGAAGCTAATACAGAGTAAAATTGAACAGAGGTGTAAATCTTGTTTGGGGGGGGGGGGGGGCGTTGTTTAAGCAAATTGTAGAAATAAATGGTCAAAACATAGTTTTAATATCTCTCAGGCCCCACACAATAAAATGCTTCCTCTGAATTGTTTTCAAACTTAATGTTCCAGTTTCACTTTCCTTTGCTACTGGCTTTTCTTCTCATTTCCACACAGTTATGCTAGCAATCCCTTGTTACCCTGGTTCCCTCCCCCCTTTCCACTTTTTTCTGAAACCTGGGGAGAAACAGGTTTTAGGAAAAGCAAGAGGAAAATGTTGAAAAACCTGGAAAGCAAGGAATTGCTAACAAGGCCCTGTGAAAATGAAGGAGGGAAAGGTAACAAAAGAAAATGACGCCAGGGCATTAAGGCTGTCTGGAAAACACCTAATTTTTAGCTGTAATCAGTCCTTCCCCTATTAGTGTCCTATTGGATAAGATACTGCCAATCAAATAGCTGTCTTCACTGGAAATTAGCTCTTTCCCATTCCAAAGATCTGGGTTACTTCAGATTACCTTTGGTACCTCACGAGTACCTTGTCACAGATGTGAAAGATGTACTAGTCAATTACCCTTCCTGTTACACCAGTCCAAAAGCATAAAGAAATGTAGTCAGTTTCATTTGGGTTACTAAATTATCCTGTACATTCATATTCAGGAAAGGCCCCTGCATGCTACATATAAACTGAATGGACACCGAGGCACGTACAAGTGAATTTATAGAATTAGACAGCATACCAAACAATATACTAAATCCAGATGTGGATGTGCAATTTCCCTTACGTTGACAACAAGTGGTAATCAAGCTGCACAACAAACATATTGTGATCAATAACAAAAATGTGCCAGTGGCTGTCTGCAATTCAATATTATGAGTTTCATTGTTACAAAGACTCAAATCAAGGTCAGGGCAGCATAGCAGGGCATAATAGCATTTCTCAGCCATTCCTCTTCTGTACACATAGATGGCAGGTTTCTCCTTGAACACACCATTGCTATCCTGTTTAATTAGAATTAAAACAGAGACAACCACCTGGGGGCATAAATAGGACAGAACCTGTAGATTCAAAGGTGCAGGAGCTAATCTTATCCATGTTTGCTTAGAAGGAAAGGCCAACCCACAACTGGTTTTTTTTCGGTATGGATAAAGCAGTCCAGTTGCAAATGATGTTTACAGAGCAATGATCATGTGATATGTGGATCCAACACAAGTTTGGCCCCAGTTCCCACTTGGTTAACTACTCCGAACCAATACTCCCTCTAAGCTGTTGAGTCCTCTGAGCAAAAATTCTACTTTGTGAGCTACTGGCATTAAATTTGTTTTCTGCTGCATGAATTAGTTTACTCTGGGACTGTTTTCCTGAGCTAAGACAAAAGTGTGTGAGCTGGAGGCTAAAAAAACCCTGTGAGCTAGTTCAGCTTAGAGGAAACACTAAATTACACTAGTTCAGCTTAGAGGGAACACTGCAAGTGTACATAATGCCTGCAACCTTACTCTCCCCTTGAAAAATCAAATGGGAATTAACCACTGCAATCCCAAACAGAGTATTGTCCATCAAAGCTTATAGACATTAATATTTATAGAGAGGTACAGTTTTGCATCGTCAGTGTTTTTGCCTGGACCATACCACACCCATTTTTTATTTCTTGTATCATTCTTACTTAATGTACTCAGCTATACCCAGGGCTTTTTTGCAGCAGGAACTCCTTTGCATATCAGACCACACCCCTGATGTAGCCAATCCTCCTAGAGCTTACAGTAAAAAGGTAAAGGTAGTCCCCTGTGCAAGCACCAATCATTTCAGACTCTGGGATGTAAGCCAATATGCCCTCAAAATGAGATTGGGGAATTGTCAGGTGGTCACCTGGCTTAATCAGGATCTTTTTACCTATGTATACAGGATACACATCCGGAAATTAATGCTTAAATTTACCAAGGACTCTAATAAAGTAAAACAATTAAAATTTATTCCAGAAAAATATAGAACTCACATACAAGGCAATGTGCTCATGAAACATACATACAGTCCTAAGAAAAATAGAGAGATATATAGAGACAACACATGGATAGACAAACGGGGTGATAATTACCGATCATAGTCTTCAAGGAAGGCTCCAATGGCGACAAGCAAGGAATGGGGAAATAGGACCCTCAACTGATCAGGAATCGGGGTGGATCTGATCAGGAATCGGGGTACTGCTAGATGCACACCTGTGAGGAGCTGGGTCAGAGGTTAAATAGACTACCTTGGACCCTCAGGGGATGGGAGGTACAGGAGTGGAGGAGAGGTGGTCGGCTGGTACATGACCTCAGAAAAAGGGGAGGCTCTGCAGTGACCATAAGGGCTGGACTTCTGCAGTAGCCAATAGAAAGTTAATTGGTGGCACCTAATTGGGTACCCATAACTGACCAATGATCAAGCTTGGGCCTTGGTTACCTGATTAGACTTCCAGGTAACAATGAGCCAGGGTGGGAAGGCTCCAAGATGACCGTTGGGGAAAAGAATGGGGGAAATCACTGGGTGGAGGTGTGCTTAAGACTATTAAACTTATCTAAAAAGATGACAATAGATGGCCAAATTGCTACCTAAGGTAACACCCGGTTTACACAAAGAAACTAGACTTGCTGAAGATGGTCTTCCTCTTCTTCAGTCTTCTTCTTGGCACCAGTCTTTGTCCTAAGTTCCGTTTGGACAAAGGCTTAGGCAGTCCGGCAGGATCCATGCCTAGATAAGCTTGATGGCCTTATGGATGGGTGACATCTGTTGAGTACGTGAGCCTCCCACTTTGCTGAAATGGAGTTTTGGCACTGCTGGAAGATAGCTGGTGTTAGCCTTCTAAAGTGGATTCTATGGTCAAGGCTGAAAACCGCATTGCCTGGATAGCTCCTAGCGGCGCACCTTCTTCCACTCCAACAATAGAGATGGTGTTCGCACGAAGTGACTGGAAACCATCCGTTCTCCTGGCTAGCGCTCCTCCAGAAACATGGAGTGCTGCTGTAGCATTGTGGCTGGTAGTACTCATGAGTCCTTTCCAGTCTGGTAGACAAACTCACGTTCTAGCAGATGTGTGTGAGTTCAGTCTCCAAGCACTCTGGCAACCAGGCGGGTGATTACGATGTTCTGAATATTAGGGGTATTTTCTTACAGGGGTGGCGTTGCTTTCACGTTTTTACAGCAGGCTTTTTACAGGGTGGTTTGGCATTGCCTCCCCCAGTCATCTACACTAGGTCCTACAAATTCTTGGAGGACTGACTACATTAGGGGTTTGTGGCCTAATATTCAAAGGAGTTCCTGCTACCAAAAAAGAAAAGAAAAGAAAAGAAAAAAGAAAAGAAAAGCCCTGGCTGTCCCTATTCCTCTCCTTTACTGCAGTGGCTTATTGAAAATGCCTTTTATCCATTGAGGTCCCATGATTCTCAGGAAACCTTTTTCAATGGTCAAGAGAGATCCTTTCCTCCCTTTTTTACCACCAGAAAAGATGGTTGTATCCAACCCCAAATGCTTTTGTCTCACTAATTTCTGGTTGGAAGGGTATTTGCGATCTCCAAAATTGCCAATTCAAATCAATAAAAATCAACAACACAAAACTACAGGAAAAAAGATTCAAACCATAGATGCATATTTAAAATATTTCAATCACAGACCATTAGTATTGTCATGAAACATAACCCTCAACCACATTGTGTGAGGATTTTAAAGCATTTGATTACAGCTGTGAGATTATGCCAGGTGAAAACACTAAGATAAAGGCAAAATTAAATGCAACAACAATAATAAGAAATCAGTGGTCATGGCAATGTTAATTACTGCTTCTTTCCTGCCATTTGTTTTAACTTTTTTTTATAACCTGCTGTCAAGAAACAGTAGTTCTCTGTGACTTATTTTCTTAACCAGCAGTGGAGTGCCAACTTAGGTTGCATTTAAATTATAATTGCTTGAAAATAAATTTCATTTAAATCAATTAGGTTTTTTGCAAAGAATATTATGGAGAGTCAGAATTTGACAATGAAGTCCCCCAAATGGTTACACTCTTCTATAACAAATGAAGTTAATGACTTTAGAACAGTATAACTCTGTTTGGATTTGTACTGTTAGATTGTTTTCAGCCTTCACAATTAGAATTAACTAACTACTGTTGTCATACATCCTTTGCACATGTGAGGGGGGGGACAAGACCTACCTTTCTTCCTTCCTTCATTTTTTTTGTACTTTCAATTTATATACCGCCCTTCCCTGAACTCAAAAAGCTCAGAACAGATAACAACAAAAGATATACGGTATAAAAACCAAAGAATAAAACAGTTAAAAAGATAACATCAGGTGGTGCCAAAATCAATACAATATGTATTACCAGGCCTCGGATTCAGTAGGAGCTCACAGGAGTACAGCTCCTGAACCTTTCTGAGGGTTCCCCCTCCTTCTCCCCACCTTTTCCATTGAATAGTAGGAGCAGCTGCATAACAATCTCTGGATGAGCTCCACCACCTATTTTTCTACAAAGTGACCCCTGTGTATTACTGTCTTGTAGTAGGTAAAAAAAACACGATGGAGGAGGGGAAGGGAGTGCCAGGTAATATGGAACCCATTGCTGTCCTCAACCCAAAGCCTGATGGAACATCTCTGCCATGCATGCCCTGTGGAACGCATAAGGTCCCACAGGGCACAGATGTTATTTGGCAGAAAGTTCCACCAGGTGGGAGCCAGAATTGAAAAGGCCCTGGCTCAGGTTGAGGACAGTTGGACATCATTGGATCACTGGTAAACTGTTCTCAGTAGAGTGTAAAGCTCTTGGGGGACATACCAGAGGACATGGTCCTGAAGATACATGGGTCCCAGACTTCTCAAGGGATGTGTGGTATAGTGGTTAGAGTGTCAGACTAGGATCTGGGAGACCCAAGTTCGTATTTCCACTCTGCCATTGAACCTTTTAGGGTGATCTTGGGACAGTCACTTTCTCACACACAGAGAACATAACCTACCTTACAGCATTGTTCCAATGATAAAATAAGGAGGTGAGAATGATGCTTTAAACTGCTTGGAGTTCCCAGTGGGGAGAAAAGTAGGGTATAAATAGCACAATAGATAAATATTACTGGGACATAGGGTTGCCAGCTTTGAGTTTGGAAACTACTAGACATTTAGGGGCAGAGAATGGAGAGGGTGGAACTTGGGGACAGGAAGGTGCTTAGCAGAGATATGATTCAGTGGAATCTATCATCTGAAGATGCCATTTTCTCCCTCAATCTGTAGATAAATTTCTGACCCCAGGAAACATCAAGCCTGGAGTTTGGCAAGCCTACTAGGCCATCTGTATATTGCTTGGTAACATGAAGTGGATGGTATTTGTGTGTGGGTCCCATTCCAAACTGGGAGAGTCTGCAGGAAGACTCCTGGGGCTAGGTATGCTCCCAATGACATTGATGAATATGGGGCCTTACAAGTATTAGAGATCCCTGTGGGGTTTTTTGCTAAAAATCAAGCACTTCCTGTAACCCTTATCATCCCCAAAGCATCACCTTAAACTGTAGTACCTAATCTGAACTGAGAGGGTCATGTGAAACTTTTCTCTTAGGTCTGGCATGCTAACAGTCACATGGTTGGCCATGGAATGCTTCTTTGGGGACCTATTTGGTATGTTCTCTAAAAACAAGGATAAATGAGTGGAACCTGGTGTGGGGGGGAGCTATAGTAGGAGACTTCCTGCCCCGGGCAGCCCTATTCCCTGCTGCAGGTCAAGCTGTTAGTAGTGTGAGGGAGGAATGGGGGCATCTCACCAATATGCAAGTTCAATTCTAGAGTAAAACCAAAGGTTATGTCATTGGAGAAATGTGTGGATCCTAGACTGTCACTCAAGTGGGGTGATGTCGGTTCTTGTTTCGTGCCAGAAATAATGTCACACTTTGGTGTAACACTGAAGAACTTATCCTGTTTCCCAAATTCTCCTGCCTGAGTTCCGGGTATGGTTAGCAACCCTAGCAGAACCCCCAATATTGGTCTACAACCAGGCCTCAGATTCAGTGGGAGCTCACAGGAGCACAGCTTCTGAACCCTTCTGAGAGTTCCACCTCCTCCTTCTGAGAGTTCTCCCTCCTTGTCCATTGAATAGTATATGCAGCTGCATAACAATCCCTGGATGAGCTCCACCATCTATTTTTCTACAAAGCGACCCCTGTCTACAACCATAGTTAACTATTGGCATTCACACTGCCTGGCAGTAGCCATGGTGATGCAGTTGGGAATATCGTATAACTTAATAAAGCAAAATGATTCTATCTCTGGCACTGTATTAGGATCAAAACACTTTCTTAACAAGTACTTGGAGATTTGGGGATTGGTGCCTGGGTGGGCAGATTTTGGGGTAGGGTTGCCAATCCCCAGTTGGGGGCAGGATATCCCTTAGTTTGGAGGCCCTCCCCCTACTTCAGGGTTATCAGAAAGGGGGGAGGGAAATGTCTGCTGGGCACTCCATTATACCCTATGGAGACTAATTCCCACACGGTATAATGGTGAATTGATCTGTGGTACCTGGGACTCTAGATAACTGTTTTTTGAGGTTGAGGTATCAAATTTTCTGCATAGCATCTGGTGCCTCTCTTCAAAGCACTCCCCAAGTTTCAAAAAGATTGTACCCGGCAGTCCAATTCTATGAGACCCAAAAGAAGGGTCATTATTTTCAAATGGAGGGAAGGCTTTTATAAGGCCTTTAAATTGAGTTCAATCATGCTAGTCACACCCTTGCTCCTGGCTCCACCCCCAAAGTCCCCAGATATTTTGAGTCAGACCTGGCGACCCTAGTTTAGGAGGGATGTGATATCACCTCTGGGAGATGTTGTAGGTGACCTAAGAAATTCCTACAGTATTTTGTTCTTCAGTTCCTGGTGCCAGGTAAATCCTGAGGGGATAAGTGGGAGGCCTACATTGCATGAGCATTGTCATTTTATAGTCTTTAATAGCAATAGCGATATTTGGGATTAATAAAATCTGAGGCTATTGAATACAGTTAATTTACCCAATACATATTTTGAGTCAGGACTTTGAGCAGGAATGCACAGGGATGCAGTTCTGGCTGGCTTGGTGTCAAGGGGTATGGCCTAATATGCAAATGAGTTCCTGCTGGGCTTTTTCTACAAAAGAGCCTTGTGTGAAACAATGATGATGTCAAGGCCTATGGCCTAATATGCAAATGAGTTCCTGCTGGGGTTTTCTACAAAAAAACCCCCGTGCTTTGAGTTGAAAATGTACTGATGTACACCTGGCAACTGGAACTGCTTGAAGGAACTGCTTCAGAAGAAGCAGAAATTTGAGGGCGGGTGGGGGGGGAGTTAAAATAAAATGTGTGGCAGAAGTAATTATGAGATCACCACCAGGACCTTGGGGGAGAGGGGACGAAAATATTCTGGCAGTCTGAACAAAGCAGCAAGAAATCCTGTCAGCACATATGTTTGCTGAGGCAATTCACCTAACTCTTTGAAACTCTCTGAGCCTTGCTTCAGCAAAACGCGGCTATCGTTTCTAAAAGGTCTCATAAATTGGCGAAGGAGAAGCCACTGAACATAGGAGTTCAAAGGAAGTGGGGGGAATAACACGCCCGAGCCTGTAAGTTCATGTATTTGATGAGACGCTACATGAAACATCCACTTCTGCTGCCCTCATTTGTTCTGTTCAATGAATATGGATTAGCAATTAACCACAGCTACACTTGAAGTTAAGATATATTACAGGAATAAATGCAATGTGGATTATGTGATGAGAACTTCTCATTGATCAGCTTGCAACAGACAAAAAAAAAATGACCTCAAAACTCCTGCCTGCTTTATATGATGGCAGCAGCTTGTTTTACTGTTGTTGCATCCAGTTATGTCAGACTGGCCATTATAGATGGCAGAGTTTTTCCTAGGAAGCAATCAGCACTGGAATGGTTTCAAAACGAACTATCAAAAGCTTGAGTGGTTGCTTTACTTTGTCTGACACTGAGTTGAGGCAGATTTCATTCAGTGTATTGCCTAAAAGCTGGATCCCATTACATTTTCCAGGGGTGAAAGAAGGAGTGGGGATCCTCTTTTTGACCAACAAAAAGGTCATGCCAAAAAGGATTCTGGGAACCCCATGAACCAAAAATATATGGGACGAGGCCTGCAGCAAGAGACCAATTCCCCAAGGTTTGATGGACAAGATGGTACAATCTAAGTCGGTGTCTGCTAGCAACCACACATTCTGCCATTCCTTGAGCAGTACTGTTGAACCAATAGTACAAAGGATCAAAAGTAAAAACAGCATGTACAGAGCATAACTCAAGGCTTACAATCAAACACAAAGAGCAAAAAAACATACGTTATACACAATAAATGCTGCTTGTTCTGATTGAACCAATAGCTATGCCAAAACAGACTGAGTAGGGTTTTCTTCTACCAGGCTCTTGCTACTGCTCAGTGGAACAGTGGGAGCCAAAATAAAGGGGTGGGGGAATGACACAGTGACAATGCCATAAGGTCACTGGCACCATAAACACCATAAATCTTTGGCAAAGTCCTAGAGCATTGTCATGATGCTGTGATGTCACTTCCAGACACATAAGAAATGACATTGCAGCATTGTGCATCATGCCATAACTCCTGCCATGCCCCTAAAAGCAGATGACTGGCAGGCCTAGAACTAGTACTGTAGACATAATGAGGATTATATGTCCAAACTCCTTTCAACCCAAAAGATCTACAAAATGAAATGACTATTTATTAGTCTAACTTCTGGGTTCTACAAGTGCCCCATGCAGGTATAACAGTTTAATGCAATGGCCACCTATTGCCCGCCTTTTTCCGTGACTGCGCAAGGATGTATAATGATATTAGTCACTTCGGGGGTCCTGTTGATGGCTAAGGAGGGGATCACTGCTGAATAGATGTCTCTCCCAAAGACTCAGGCACCGGAGATCGTAACAATCAACCACAGTACTTTATTTACAGATAGGCTTGAACTGGGGGTGATGGGATGGTTATACAGAGGATAGTTTGTGTCTTCTTATGAATAACAGTTTATATACAGGCTATAGGCTTGACACCTTCAGTAGGGCACTGAGGTTTTTCAGGGTTCACAATGGGCGTTTTCGCACTCACGTTCAGCCGGCGCGACCCCCCTCTTCACCGCGCAGGATCTGCGCAGATTTCGCACTAAATGCCGCAGAGCAGCCGGAAGAGCCGGAAACTCCCGTCGCAAAAGCCGCGCAAACGGAAACTGCTTTTTGGCGGTTTACGTTTGAGCAGCTTTTGCGCCGGGAGTTTCCGGCGCAAAAGGCTGCTCCGCGGCATTTAGTGTGAAATCCACGCAGATCCTGTGCGGTGAAGAGGGGGGTCGTGCCGGCTGAACGTGAGTGCGAAAATGCCCAATCCTTTTATTATTCCCTTCTCCAAAACTTTACTCAGGCTGGCCTTTTGGGCTTTATGTGCCTGGTCCCTGGAGTCATCTGGTGTGACAGCCCCCAGCTCTCCTGACTCCCTCATTCCTGCAGCTCTCCCTCCGCCACCTTATAAGTTCTTAGGAGCAATGTAAAATATGTCTGTGACCCCTATTGTCTTCCACCTTGACACTCTCTTGTCAGCCTCCTCTTTCTCTGAGGGTACCCGTGACCATGAGATATGCCTTACACAGCCAGCTGGCTGATTTCACTGAGCCGACCGAGAGCTTCCCTCCCCACGAAGTCTCCTTCACAGCACTCTGTCTCCAACTCCCCGTTTTTGACCGTTTTCTGACAGAACCCCCCACTCCAGACCTGAGAGTTCTGAGCACACCTGGCCCCCACCCTCGGGTCACATGACTCAGTGCTCTTTGAGTCCTCAGCTACTACTTTAGCCCTTCGATTCCGTCACAGCAGGGTCCTCATCTTGTACACCTTATCCCATGTGTCAAGGATGAAGAATGCTTGCTCATGTTGATGGTGCATCATAGAATTGTCTGCTGCACTGTGGCTGAAAAACAAACTAACAAAAAAGAGACATATTACTTGGAATGTCTGATAGAGGACACAATTACAAGCCATGCAGTTATACAGAATTAAATCAAAGCCTTCCTCTCAAACAACTGATGGGTGTAAACATTACTTTGGAAAGACTTAGTGATATCCTGTATGGTAACACAATTGGTGTGCAACTCTGTTGAACTCTCTCATCACTATTTCCCTATTCTGATCTTTTAGAACTTTGTGCTGGGCACTTAGGTATCAGAACAACTGCCATGTCTAAATATTTCCAAATTTTGTGGGTGTTATGTGTCATCAAGTTGCTTTCAACATGGTGACCCTATGAATTAATGACCTCCATAATGTCCTACTGTTAACATCTTGGCTCAGATCTTGCAAAATGAAGAAGAGAATGGATTTATACTCCGCCCTTCCCTTAGAGTCTCAGAGCAGCTTACATGCTTCTTTCCTTTCCCCTCCCCATAACAGACACCCTGTGAAGTACATGGGGCTGAGAGTGCTCTCCAAGAACTGCTCTTGGGCAGAACAGCTCAGAGACAGTTATGACTGACCCAAGGTCATTCCAGCAGGTGTACGCGGAGTGAGGAATCAAACCCAGTTCTCCCAGATAAGAGTCTGTATGCACTTAACCACTACACCAAACTGGCTCTGTGGCTTCCTTTCTTGAGTCTATCCATCTCAGGTTGGGTATTCCTCTTTTCCTACTGCAATTCCCTGCCCCCACCCCCTCTAGCTTTATTGTCTTTTCCTGTGATTCTTGTCTCATTTTAGCTTCTATAGAGAATTCAGGCTTCATTTTATCTAGAACCCACATATTTGTCTCTTTACCAACTGCCATTTTGCCCCCAATCTGCATCATCATCATCATCATCATCATCATCATCATTATTTGGTCTATAATTGCTTTGCATTTAATTCAGTTCCCACCACACATTCCTACAATCTCTCATGACAACCTCGGATGGATCATATTTGTATCTAATTCTGCAAGTACTTTTGGAATATATTCAGATATGGAGTTGTTTGAAAAGCCATTTAAGATAGCAAAGCTCACTGGTCTGAAATGAGAGGGAATAAACAAAATAACTTTTATTCTCTCAACATCCATGAAATCACTCTAGGAAATAGGTTTAAGCAACTCCTCCCACAACTAAATTATTCTGTTTCTATAACTTTGTTGATTAAAAAGACCAAGGACTTTGGGAACGCTTCATGTTTCTGCTAAATGTTTCATATGCTGCAGATTAAACAGTTGGATACTCTGTCAAAATCTGTTCTGAGGTGATTATGTAAAACCACTACCATATGGTTAGCTTAACATTTTCAGGATTGTTGTAAAGGTTAGATTCTTAAAACAGTTCAGGTAAGGCTCATTTAGAAGAATAATGCCATTTCAACTGCTTACACATTCAGATTTTGAAAACTTCAATTTAGCTAAATTGAAAACTTTTATTTTGTTTTTTTAAAGAAATACCAGAGATAAATATAAGGAGTGATTGCATTTGTTGGGCTTAAAAGGATGTATATGTGAACTTCATAACTAGAAAAAACCTGGGCATAGAAGCATTGTTTTATTCCCAATACATAAATGGCAAGTTTAGAATGACATGTTTGATGATCACAAGTGGCATCATTTATTCATTTACAGAAGTCACCCCCAACTTGGTGCCTACCAGTATGTTTACAGGAGCCAATTTCTTATTCCCTAAAATATATTTTCTCTCAAACAAAGAGCTCATCTTGGATTTCTTCCTCCTCATCGAAGCAGGAGATGTTAGCTCCAGGTCTTCAGTGAGCACTCAAACAGAAATAGCCGTCTCCCATCATAGGAGGATGTTTGGTTTGTCAGCTTACCATTTTCTTGCTCACAGTGGGCAGAACTCTGCCCTTAGACCCACTCCTCAACCCTCAAGAAACTGAAGAGCAGGATAAAAAAATGCCTGGGAAATGGCCTCCATATTTATACTCTAGGAATTTCCCAATGTCTCTATGGTAGTTACTGTACAGATTAGGGGAAACTCCTAGAGTGTCTCCCAGAAGTGATGCTACATCTTCCCCAACTCTATACTCTACAGCTACCCCCCTCAAAATCTCCCATCATTTGCTGAGGTAGTGCTGGTAGTCCTACTGGTTTGGAATCAATCAACATTTTGGTAATTTCTCTGGGGTGATAAGAAATTGTCTCTGTACTGTTGGCTCTTTTCATATTCAACAGTTGATGGTTTTAATATTGTCAATTTGCATGTGTGAAATGGACTCTACAGTAAGTGATTTGAGGATGATTTTCCCATTCTAGATTAAGATAGCATTATCTTTATTGGAAACACAGAACTTGAATGTGTAGGACAAAAGCATCCCCCCCACCCTCTTCTGTTCACTCCAGGAAAAAAAAAATACTGTGAAGCCTCTTCAGATTCTATGGCTAAACTTGGACAAATGGAAGTTTAGATTCCACAACCTATTTGTACTCCCGCAGCTGAGACAACATAATACACTTTGCTCAGACAATTCAGCTTGCAATAATGACTACTAGGAAATCACTACTAGGTCTCGAGGCTAAATTTACTCTTCATAAGTATGGCCATTATGATGCAGAAAATCATAAATATGTAATGTGAAAGCAATATAAAGGCTGCTACAGATCTCCTTGCAAATGGCAGCCTTTCCCATATGTGTCTTTCCCTAGCCTAGGAAGAGTTGAGTCAGTGCTAGTTGCAATAGCCTTTTTGAAAAAAGCTCTCTTCTTCTGAATTAGAATTACTAATGCCTCTGGTGATGTTCTTGTGCTCAGCGGGGAAAGGTTTTAAGTACAGCATGTTTGAAATTCAGATTCTTGCTGAATTGAATGTTGTTTGCATGCATCTATTCCCTTTTTGTTTATCAAGAGAAAGTCTATGATGGAGATAATTTTTTTGTTAATAATTAAAGAATATCAGCTTATACTCAGTGAGTGATTCAAAAAGATGAAAGGTGATGGCCAGTAGATTCAGGATGGACAAAAGGAAATACTCCTTTAAACAGAAAGTAATTAAAATGTGGAATTTACTGCTAGAGGATGTGAGAAAATGCAGGAAACAGCCTTGTACTGAATTGACTACAGTAGTCAAAGTAAAGTCTGGACTATCATATATCACAGGTGGCCAAAGTGTGGCTTGGGAGCCACATATGGCTCTTTCACACATATTGTGTGGCTCTCAAAGCCCACACTATCCTGTTGGCCAACTTTGGCCATCAAAGACAGTATTGTCTACTCAGACTGGCGGTGTCTCTCCAGGGTCTCAGGCAGAGGTCACCCAGATGCTAGGCCAGTAATCAAACCCCTATGCCACATTGGTTCCTCCTTTAAAATCAAGTAAACTAGAGGTCATCATCACTACATCCACCAGAGATGTTGGCTGCTAGCTTTCCCATTCCTGCATGCCAGAAATAGTAATGGCCCAACACGCCTGCTAAACATGGTGCCTTTCTATAGCATCATAAATGTGAATATTATTTGTGCCTAATCTGCCTTGCCATTCATTTGCTAGGATTATGAAAGATGAGATTCTGTGCCTATTTCAGCCTACCTTCTTCTTGGGCTGCCTTACCAAATACTCTTGCTGCCTGCACTGTTTTCTTCTGTCCATCTCAACTTTGACAGTGGAAATAATCTCCAGGGGAAGGGGACAATCTCTGAGAATGTTATTTCAATTGGATAAGAGGAAGTAGAATATGGGAATATTTCTTTCAAAAACTAAGAGGATCAAACAATTCCCACCTCAAACTGAATAATTAAAATGAATACTTTTCAGTTAGGCATGCCAGCTTCCAGGTGGTATCTAGGGAACCCTCAGATTTATAGCCCATTCCCCTTCAAATCTCCAGGAGTTTCACAACCTGGATCTAGCAACTTCTGCATTTAGGTAGGAAAAATCCAATTAATGGTTATAGGATGAGGAAGACTTGTCTGGGCAGTAGTATGTGCAAAAAGGATCTAAGGGTCTTAGAGGACCATACACTGAACATGAGTCAACAGTGTGATGCAGTGGCTAAACAGGCAAATGCATATTGGGCTGCATCAACAGAAGTATAGTGTCCAGATCACGTGAAGTGGTGGTATTGCTTTACTCTGCTCTGGTAAGACCTCACCTGGAGTATTGTGTCCAGTTTTGGGCACTACATTTTAAGAAGAATATAGACAAGCTGAAATGAGTCCAAAGGAGGGCAACAAAGATGGTGAGGGGTCTGGAGACCAAGTCCTATGAAGAAAGACTGAAGGAGCTGGGCATGTTTAGCCTGAAGAGGAGGTGGCTGAGAGGTGATATGATCACCATCTTCAATTACTGAGCAGTTGAGAGCCAGTTTGGTGTAGTTGTTAAGTGTGTGGACTCTTATCTGGGAGAACTGGGTTTGATTCCCCACTAGGGTTGCCAAGTCCAATTAAAGAAAAATCTGTGGACTTTGGGGGTGGAGCCAGGAGACATTGGGGTGGAGCCAGGAACAAGGATGTGACAAGCATAATTGAACTCCAAGGGAGTTCTGGCCATCACATTTAAAGGGACAGCTCACCTTTTTAAATGCCTTTCTTCCACAGGAAATAATTAAGGATAGGGGCACCATCTTTTGGGGCTCATAGAATTGGACCCTCTGGTCCAATCGTTTTGAAACTTGGGGGGTATTTTGGGGAGAGGCACTAGATGCTATACTAAAAATTTAGTGCCTCTACCTCAAAAAATAGCCCCCCCAGAGCCCCCAATACCCACGGATCAATTCCCTATTATTCCCTATGGGAATTGTTCTCCATAGGGAATAATAGAGTGCCTAGTAGACATTTCCCTCCCCCCACACACGCTTTCTAAAGGGGGGGGAGGGCCTCCATACCAGGGAATCCCCCCTTCCTGCCCCCTCTTTCTCTCACACACACAAATACTTACATGTCTTCTTCCCTCTGCCTGCTGTGAAAACGGAAGCAAAGAAAGGGAGGGGCCGTTCTCCAAAGCCCTTCCTGTTTCCTCCTTCCTGCCCAGCCTTAAAGGGGCAGACATTTTACAAACTGCTCAGGATCTCTTCACCAACATGAACCCTACAGGTATGTTCTCCCCCCCTCCCCCCACCCCCCCGCTTCCTGATTTCTGGAGACCGGGGGATGAAGCTGCGAACCCAGAAGTCTCCCGCCAAAGCGGGGGGGGGGGGGTTGGGAAGCCTATTCCCCACTCCTTCACATGCACCTGCTGGAATGGCCTTGGGTTAGCCATAGCTATCACAGGAGTTGTCCTTGAAAGGGCAGTTGCTATGAGAGCCCTCTCAGCCCCACTCACCTCACAGGGTGTCTGTTGTGGGAGAGAAGATATAGGAGATTGTAAACTGCTCTGAGTCTCTGATTCAGAGAGAAGGGCGGGGTATAAATCTGCAGTCTTCTTCTTCTTCTACTTGAAGGGATGTCATATAGAGAATGGTGCAGAATTGTTTTCTGTGGCCCCAGAAGGTAGGGCCAGAACCAATGGGTTGAAATTAACTCAAAAGAGTTTCCAACTCAACATTAGAAAGAACTTCCTGACAGAGTGGTTCCTCAGTGGAACAGGCTTCTTTGAGAGGCAGTGGGCTGATTTTTAAACAGAGGCTGGATGGCCATCTGACAGCAATGTGGATCCTGTGAATTTGGGGAGGGAGCAGCAGTATTTGTGATTTTTCTGTGGATGACACTAAATTGTTCAGGGTGGTGAGAACCAGAGAGGATTGTGAGGCACTCCAAAGAGATCTGTCAAGGCTGGGTGAATGGGTGTCAATGTGGCAAATGAGGTTCAATGTGGCCAAGTGCAAAGTAATGCACATTGGAGACAAAAATCCTAACTTTAAATACAAGTTGATGGGGTGTGAACTGACAGAGACTGACCAAGAGAGAGATCTTGGGGTTGTGATAGATAACTCACTGAAAATGTTGAGGCAGTGTGAGATTGCAATAAAAAAGGCCAACACCGTGCTGGGAATTATTAGGAAGGGAACTGATGCCTCTGTATAAATTGATGGTGCAGCCTCTTTTGGAATACTGTGTAAAATTCTGGTCACCGCACCTCAACAAATATATTATAGCATTGGAAAAAGTGCAGAAAATAATTATTAAAGGGTTGGAACACTTTCCCTATGAAGAAAGGTTAAAACACTTGGGGCTTTTTAACTTGGAGAAACGTCAACTGAGGGGTGACATGATAGAGCAGGGGTGGCCAACAGTAGCTCTCCAGATGTTTTTGCCTACAACTCCCATCAGCCCCAGCCATTGGCCATGCTGGCTGGATCTTATGGGAGTTACATCTGGAGAGCTACCGTTGGCCACCCCTGTGATAGAGGTTTACAAGATTATGCGTGGGATAGAGACGATGGAGAAAGAAATACTTTTCTCCCTTTCTCACAATACGAGAACTCGTGGACATTCAATGAAATTGCTGAGCAGTCGGGTTAGAACTGATAAAAGGAAGTATTTCTTCATCCAAAGGGTGATTAACACATGGAATTCACTGTCACAGGAGATGGTGGTGGCTACAAGAATAGACAGCTTCAAGAGGGCATTGGATAAGCATATGGAGCAGAGGTTCATCAGTGGCGATTAGCCATAGCGTATTGTTGGAGCTCTCTGTCTGGGGCAGTGATGCTCTGTATTCTTTGTGCTTGGGAGGGCACAGTGGGAGAGCTTCTAGTATCCTCACCCCACTGGTGGGCCTCCTGATGGCAATTGGGTTTTTTGGCCACTGTATGACCCAGAGTGTTGGACTGCATGGGCCATTGGCCTTACCAAACAAGGCTTCTCTTATGTTCCTCCATTTTGCGGGGGGGTTGGACTAGATTACCCTGGATGTCCTTTCCAACTTTATGATTCTATGAACTTTGCCACCCACCCCTGCTGGTAGCAAGGTGGGGATCTGGCAACCCTACTTTCAGTAAGAGGTATAAGAAAAACAAAACATTCCTTTTAAAAAAGAGAGTGGAGGAACCGGAAAAAGAGTGAGGAGAAATGCAGGGGAAATAAGAGCTGATGAAAGAAAGTGCATCCAAACTGCTCAGTGGCTGGTCTGCATTTGGGCCACAATGCCCAGAAAATTGCGAATCTTGGCCCTGTGGATGTGGCTTTTCTGTTGGAATTCTACTGTGCTCCATTTGCCAACTTACAAATGGAACAGAGATGTTTGCTATTCATCACTGGTGGAGTTCACAGCTTCTGTGGTGGCAATCCATGCCAATATTGTAAAAACTATATGTTCTGCTTTCTGCAGGATTCCTTAACTCCACCCTCCATTTCCATGGCTTAGAACAATTACATAAACATTTAATGGTGGAATTATCTGTTCTCCATTGCATTGTTAAAAAATTATTGGATTACATTTTCTTCCCACTCTTTCTCCAAGTAATTCAGCACTGTGTAGATGGCTCCCCCCCCCCCCCACCCACCCACATTTTTATCCTCAGAATGCTACTTACTTAAAAAGAAATGCCAAACAGAAAAGAATAGCCAAACATTTGGTTAGGGTGCAAGGGATTCATTAAAATAAGAATTCCATGCAGAGTGAGCATTTTTAGTCCCTCTTTTCAATGTCAGCAAAGAAGAATGGGACATCCCTGAATGTCTCCAATACCATGTAATCATTATACACTAAAAATAGGGGAAGGATCAGGAATTAATTGAAAGTGTCTAAATTATATGTAATTTCAACCTTAGAGATTGCATAATTGAAACAAAGCAAACAATGAACAGCAGCCATAACACAAACTATACCCAGATTTTAATTAGATCTGAACAAAACAAGACATTATTCATTTCCTTCAGCAGTGACTCTGGATGAACCCACACACAAATGATTTTTGACATGCAATAAAATTATTGTGCTTAATTGTTGAAGCTATTGATTACTGGAAGTCCTTTCGAGAAAAAAAAGATAGCCTGGCTGAATGTTTTTGAGATATTTCCTGCAAAACTAAATATATCCCGACTTCCGGGGTTGGAAAATGGCAAGCTGAGTTGCTTTCCCTAATGAGGGCAGGCTAGCACTTCTGTTCAGGGTAATAAAAGGCAAATCAATGCCTTCTGCCTACATTTCTCAGCTAGAGAATTGTCCAAGATATGCACAGATACTTTGAGGAGACTTACCTTGGCTGAAAGGGAGTCCCGGGGAGGAGGGCTCCTTTGAGGCTTTGAGGGATCTCTGAAGAGAAGTTGCATATTCATCATCTGCAGAAGTTTCCAGAGTCATTAATTTGGCATAAGCTCGGCAGGATCCAAACCTTCTCTTACAATTTTAAACATCTAATCTGCAAAGGACTGGTGTTCAGTTGGATAAACTACGGAAAAAAGGTACTATTTGCTATCTCTTCATTCCAGGACTAATTAAAGTTAAACAAAACAAAAGTAAAAGGTGGGAGTTGGAAATACTGAAAGCCTGAAAGGAGAAGAAGATAAGGGGCTAAATTTGAACTTTGTAAACTTAAAAGAAAGGGTTAAAAGAAGAAAGGAATTTATTGTTTAGTCTATCTGTGGTTGAGGAGGCAGCACCATCATCACAGACCTGCAGTTCTCATAGTCAACACAGGAAATACGTCAGATATTGTGAGATTTCTCTACCAGTGAAACGAGATTTGAAGGCAAGAAAAGCAGGAAGTATTAGAGAAAGAAGAAGGAAGTCAACGAAACAAACAGCCTACTCTAGCATTATAATACCAGAGAGAAACATCGGTGGCCATTGTTGTTGGGAGGACTAAGTTTTAACATTGTTTTTAAAGTGATTGGGACATTAAAAATTGGTGGAGTTAACAGATTTGGCAATTAAAAAAATACTACTGTTGGATAGTACATAAGAAGATTTGAACTGGTAAAAGGGGAAAAAAGAATTGTTTTTAAAGTGAAGCAAAAGTTGTGACTGCCATTTTGGGAGAAATAAAAACTTTAAACATTAATATCTGAGCCTGGGAGGCTCAGAGGACAGTGAAATTGGGTGCATTGGAAAGGGCAAGCTTCACTTTATCAAACCTGTTGGTTCAAATTTAATTTGGTAAGATCAAAATTTTTGATTTCTTTTATATGTCAGACCTGAAACAAACTCGTGCTAGGTCTGCTTTAATAGAGAAAATGCAAGCTCAATTAGATGCAATGGAAGCTAGGATAATGAAGGGGGTGAAAGAAATGATAACTGCCTCTAAAAAAAGAAATAAGAAAGGATATTGAGAACTCAAGGAAAGAATTAAAAAAAGAAATAGAGAATCTCAAAAATGACACTGGTAATAACAAAGAAAGTACAAGAAGTGGAAGAGAGAGTGAAAACACACAACTCCAGCTTGTTAAAATTACAAGAAAAAGTGACAGTTCATGACTGCAAACTGATGGAAACTCAGATCCGTCTGAGAGGTGTACCTGAAGATGAAGAATCAGACTTGAAAGAATACATTATAAAAATAATTGCAGAATTTTTGGAGGAAGATCCTGAAGGGGATAGAAATATGTATGACTATATGTATAGAGTAAATTCACTCTATGCAAAAAAGAATAATCTGCCAAGAGATGTGGTCATAAGATTTATGACAAAAGAAATGGTGGGGAAAATCATGAATAAAAACTTTGAAAAGTCATTGACAGTGGGAGGCAGTAGAGTAAGAATTATGAAAGAACTGCCCAAGACAAGTGTTAACTGACAGAAAGGCATACAAAAAATTGACAGAAAAACTATGTGACTATGGAATGAGGTATAGATGGCTAATACCTGAAGGTTTGAGCTTTGAACTTCAAGGGAAAAGGATTACAATCACAAATACACAGGAACTGCATAGATTTTATGAAGAAAATAAAGAATTTGTACCATGATGGATTACAAATTGATATCTTGGAATGTAAATGAACTAAATTCACCACAAAAAAGAAAGGCAACGTTTCATTGGATAAAAAAAGAAAATTGTAATATAGTTTGTTTACAAGAAGTGCACATCAAACAAAAGGATTACAAATTTTTATGGAATAAACAACTGGGACTAGAATTTTATTTATTGGCTGAACAGAAGAAGAGAGGAATAGTCTTTTATATTAAACAAAAATTAGACCTGAAATTGGTATTTAAAGATAAGGATGGAAGATATATAGCGGTAAAAATTACTTTGAATGCCAAAAAAAGTTGTTGTTGGGACTTTATGCTCCAAATGGTGCTAAAGACATTTTCTTTAAAAATATTACACAACATCTTGATGAAGTGACCTATGAGCAAATTTTATTGATGGGGGACTTTAACAGAACAATTCAGAATATGATAGATAGATCTGGGAAGGAAAAAAATGGTCTTTTACTTTTAAAATGGTCTACGGAAGATGAAGTAGTGAAATCTCAAATGATTAAGTGGGCAATTAATGTAAATAAAGAAATACAGATGGACACATGGGAATATTTGTGAAAGAACTCTATGAAACTCTCAACATGTCAGAGTATTAAAGAAAACTGTTTCAAGATGATGTACAGATGATATATGACTCCTAAAAAGTTGGCAAAGATGAACAATAAGATGCCGGATAGATGTTGGAAATGTAAAAAAACAAGAAGGTTCTTTCTACCATATGTGGTGGACTTGTGAAGAAGCAAAAAAGTACTGGCAGATGATTCAACAAGAGATTTCTAAGATCTTGGGATACAAATTTAACAAAGTTGCAGAGACTTTTCTGTTGGGATTACAAATGGAAAAATTTCCAAAAGAATATAGAACTTTAATTTGGTACTTGCTCTCAGCTGCTAGGACATTGTATGCACAGTTGTGGAAGCAAGAAAAAATACCAGAGAAATGGGATTGGATTGTAAAAGTTATGACATGGAGCGAAATGGACAAGTTAACAAGGACCTTAAGAGACTATGATTTAGAAGTATTTAAGATGGAGTGGAAAAAGTTCAGAAGATACGTAGAAAAAGAGTGGAAAATAAAAGGACATTGGACAATTTTTGATAATGATTAAGTTAAAAAAAGAAGAATATAAATTTTTGTTTTAATGGTTAAGGGTACCTTTAAATATTTGCATTTTAAGTAAATAACACCGGCGGGGGTCAAGTAACGGGGGGAGGGGTGGGTAGAAAGTAATATATGGGATAGATTTTAAAAAGTAATTATTAATGAAGTAAGAAATTGAAATTTATTACTATATGTTACTAATAAAATTGTTTAAAAATAAAAAACCCTAAATATATCTCAGTAAACAATGACTATCCAGAGGAAGTTAATAGTACACAAATCTGCAGAATAAATCTTCATTTTCATTTTCATTAATTTCAAAGGGATGTGAACATTAGCATCAATCTCTGGATTGGGTCCAATACGTTCAGCTACTAGGCAAAAAATTCTTTACTTACTAATTGGCCCCTCCCAGCTGGGCTGACAGCAGCGACTTGAGGCCGGGGGTTGCTGTTGCCGGCCCGAAAGGATTGGAGGCTAGCCCGATGTCCCGGGCATCTGGGGAACTGCTGGGGGTGGGAGCCTGGACTATATAAAGCCCAGGCCCCACCCAGCTCAACACAGTTCTTTTTGGCTCTCAATGGAGAGAGCCACTTGCAGGAGTCTCGTTGGGGCCGGAGGCCGAGGTGCAGCGCAAGGCACGTGGGCAAGCGACACAGGGGGGATGGGATGTCCCCGGCAGGCGACGGCTTCGCCTGGCATCGGAGGCGGCTCAGCGGGGAGTCTTGGCTTTGGCCCTGCACGCGACAACATCAGAGCGCAGTGGGCAGCTGCGATGGCATCTGATTGTGGCAGTGACAAGGCTTGGGCAGGACGGTTGAGGAGCTGTGGGGTGGCTCGGCTTAGGAGCGGAACAGCTGGGCTTGCCCTTGGTAGAACCTAGGTGCTCAGTGGGACCATGGGGTTTTTTTAGGCCGGGCTTGCATGTTCCTAATGAGACAGCCTGGGAATTCCCTTCCACTGGATACTGGTGTTGGGTCCCCTTCCCCCCTCCTTTTCTAAGTGGGAGGTGCAAGGCTTGGGGGGCTGTGGCTGCCACCCCCCCCCCATCCCACCACTTCCAGCTTTTTGTTTCTTTTGCAGCGGTTTAATTCTTCAAGGCCGCTCTTGGTGCCACATAACCAGGGATATGGCTTCCAGGAAGGGTCAGGGCCCCTCGAAAGGAAAGCAGCCCGCTAGGTCCTTGAAAAAACGGGGTCAGTGGAAGGCCATGGAAAAAAATTTGGCTGGCATGCATACTTATATTACGGAAAAAAGAAGATGGATGGCCTTTTCTCTCACCATTATATAAGAAGTAATCTACTAAATGTTTGGATGAAGTATAAGAAATATGGTGATGAGAGGAGACCTTTGTGGATAGTGCCAGCTGAAGTGATAAAGATAACGGCTAAAACAGCCAAAGAAAAACGGCTATCATACAACCAGCTACTAAAAATACAAAGTGGAAAAATAGAACTGAAAACTGCAGAAGAACTGAGTTATAAATATGATTGGTTTCAAATGCAACAAATAAAAAGTTTGGTGGAGAATGATCTCAAAACTGAAGGAATAAGGAAGGAGCAAACAGAAATGGAAAGAGTTCTGCTTGGAGATAATGAGAAATTAATTTCAAAAGTATACAAATTACTCTTACAATGGTCTACAGAAGATGAAGTAGTGAAATCTCAAATGATAAAATGGGCAATTAATGTAAATAAAGAAATAAAGATGGAATCTTGGGAATATTTGTGGAAGAATTCTATGAAACTCGCAACATGTCATAGTATTAAAGAAAACTTTTTTAAGATGATGTATAGATGGTATATGGCTCCAAAAAAATTAGCAAAGATGAACAACAAGAAGCCAGATAGGTGTTGGAAATGTAAAAAGCATGAAGGTTCTTTCTACCATATGTGGTGGACTTGTGAAAGGGCTAAAATGTTTTGGCAAATGATTCAGCAAGAGATTTCTAAGATTTTGGGATATGAATTCAATAAAGTGGCAGAGACTTTTCTGCTGGGATTACAAATGGAAAAATTTCCAAAAGAAGACAGAACTTTAATATGGCACTTGCTCTCAGCTGCTAGGACATTGTATGCGCAGCTGTGGAAGCAAGAAAAAATACCAGAGAAATGGGATTGGATTACAAAAGTTATGTCATGGAGTGAAATGGACACATTAACAAGAAAATTAAGAGACTATGATTTGGAACTTTTTAAGTTGGAGTGGAAGAAATTCAGAAGATATGTAGAAAAAGAGTGGAAAATAAAAGGACATTGGACAATCTTTGATAATGATTAAGGTTTTTAAAATAAGAATATAACTTTTGGGGTTTTTTTTAACAGTTAAGGGTACTTTTAATATTTGTTTTCTTTAAGTAAATAACACTGGCGGGGGTCAAGTAACAGGGGGAGGGGTGGGGGAAAAGTAAGATATGGGGTAGAAAGTTTTTTCTTTTATTTTAAGCTTTTATAAGTTATAGATATAGTTTTGCTACCATATGTTACTAATAAAATTGTTTATTCACAAAAAAAGAAAAAGAAAAAATGGGGTCAGCATCCAAGTCCCCGGGGTGGCTCTGATGATGAGGCCCAGTTAAGACAGGCCATTATTGGGCAACTTGAGGACTTGGAGCAACAGGGGTTGCTGCAGGGGCTCCTGCATTGGAAGGGCGCCGTAGGGTGACTGGCCGGTCAGGTAAGTTAACTTTTGAGAAGGAGATTCTGGCCCGCCTTTCTGCTTTACAGGGCGGGAGTGCTGGAGCAGATTTGGGGCAGGAACAAGACCAGGAGGTGGGATCTGATGGAAGAGCTGCGCCAGGAATGGAGCCTGAGGGACATCATGTGGGTGGCCCCAGCAGTGGCAGTGGCAATTTCCCCCTCGGTGGATGTGGGTAAGTCCATGTTGCAACAGCAGCCTCAAACCTGGCCTTGGGATCCTTGGGGCCACCCGCAATCTACGGTGCCGATAAGCACAACGGGTGGTGGGGTACCAATGTCAGGGCAGTTTGGGACGTTCTTGCAACCAAGTCAAGCTGTGACGTCTTGGGCATGGGGCGCACCTGGCACATCGCTGCAGGGCCATAATTTTGTGGGTACCGCTGCATAGCCCTTGTTACACTCAGCTGCCGCAGCGTCTGCACAAGGCACCACTGCTTCACAGACAGCACCGGGTGTACTTCCCTGGGTGGGGCAGCAACAGCTGCTGCAGCGGGGGGGGGGGTGGCCAGGTTACCCATGGGGTACATGGGGATACCCCCCCCCCTAATCCTTATGGGGCCATACCTTTCCGGGCTCTTCCATATGGCGACACCGTATTGCCCTTGGGTGATCACCTGTTGGTGGCAATCCGGGACAAGATTTTGAGGGGTGAATATGTGGACGTTTTCAGCCTCCTCTATAGAGAGCTTGAGAAGAAAGATAAGGAAGACCTAGATGATAAGGAAAAGGAGCAGCTGAAGCGGAGAAAGGTGGACAGGACCTGGGCCAATTGGTTGCCAGGTTTCCTGATTTATGCTGGTGTAATAGCAAGGGCACAGCCTTTTAGGGCAGCAGCACTTTTCCAGTATTGTGGCAAAACAAGGGGCCGTCCACCTCCCCCCTAAGCAGCATGTACTGCTCAAGGGCCTTAACTGGGCACAGCTCTGGAACTTCACACGGGCCAATCATAATGAACATTTTGGCATGAATTGTGTTTTTTTGGTGTATACATGACATATAGGGAACATACTAGGAATATAAATACATGAAACTGCTCTATACGGAATCGCATCATCAGCCCATTACAGTCAGCACCGTCTACTCAGGTTGTGGTCAGATGACAGGTGTAGCACAGTCTGGCCATGTTTCTAATTAATCCAGTTGTGTGTTTTTGTTTTTATAACAGAGTTTTAATCAGACCCTTAACCTGCTTTATTGCACACTCAGTTCATCATTGTTGGATCATATTTCTGCTGTGTGGAAATTGTGGAGTGGGTGGTCAGGCAGCTTTTTAATCATTAGTCTTCTGAACATGCATATAAGCAGGGCTTTTTTTGAGCAGGAACTCTTAGGAATGCAGTTTCGGCTGGCTCGGTGTCAGAGAGTGGGGCCTAATATGCAAATGAGTCCCTGCTGGGTTTTTCCTACAAAAAAGCCCTGTGTGAAAAATACTGACATCAGGGGGCATGGCCTAATATGCAAATCCTGCTGGGCTTTTTCTACAAAAAATGTCCTGCATATAAGCATGTATTGGAAGTAGTCCTTCAAACTCTTGGCAGCATGGTGGGAGCTGGTGGCCAATGGGATTGCTGGAGGAGGCTGCTGGGATATGTAGTTTGGTGTGGGGGAAAGTGTTTTTGAAACTGTGCTTTGGAGGTTTTGTTAAGAAAAACACAGTCTTGAGAAGCTCCCATGTGTGAGAGAGAAAGAGAGATGTCTGTAAACTGTAAACCCCCCCCACACACAAAAGGTTATGCATTTATGTGCACATCACTACCTGATAAGTGGCGGGGGGGGGGCAGAGATGGATGGGAAGGTTTACATTTCCCAACTGGCTTGAATTCACAACAGGGGAGTTCAGACATTTGGAAATGTGGGGTGAAAGTGCTGACATCTGTAAAGACCAGACTTTCCCCAGCGCCTAATAACTCCAGTTTGAAGGCAGGCCAGAACAGGGTGCCCATGGCTGAGGAATGGGAGGCAGATGTCGTTGTCTGATCATGAACTTTAAATCTGGAAGAGAACAGCAACAACATTGGATCAAATTGCCCATCTGACTGCAGCCTTAGACTGGCAGTTGCTAAGGCAGAGATCTTTCAGATCACCTGATCCTTAACAGAAGATGCTGAGGCTTGAACCTGGGACCTTCTGCATGCCAAGCGGATGCTCGAGCACTGAGCTACAGTCTTCCCCATGAGCAACAACAATGAGCATAAAGAGATTCATGAAGACAAGAGATATTAAATTACCCAAAAGGGCATGTTTGTACTTCCCTGTTATTGAAAACATTTGCCTCTCAAGGCTTCTTAGAATTATGCGCTGCAGATGTATAATAAACAGCAACAATAAAGTAACCAACAAAAAAACCCCTAGGCAACAACAACAGCAACTCTTAAAACTAACAGATAGGGTTGCCAACATCCAGGTGGCATCTGGAGATCTGTTGCTATTACCATTGATCTCCAAATTACCAAGATCAGTTTCTCTGGAGAAAATGGCCACTATGGAGGATGAACTCTATAGTATTGTATCTTGATGAGGCCCCTTCCTTCCCCAAACCTTGCCCCCAGGCTCCACCCCCAAAATCTCTAGGCATTTCCCAATGTGGAGCTGACAATCCTATTAACAGATTGTTCAGCAACATTAAAATAATGAAACAGACATTATCAAGAAGAACTAAAACAAAAATCAAAAAGAATTTAAGAAAGAGGCAGGGGGACCAGTTCTCTTTCAATCATAGCTGTATGTATTGTGTGACAGACTGCACTTTTTAAAAGCTTAGAAGTGGTGTGTAAACTGATAAAGGACTGCGAAGGGTTAATTCTTCACAGATCCAGAGATCATTGAGTGACAGGTTATTCCAAGAGATATGATTAGTTAGCATCAGTTAAGCAGGGAAAGACTTCTAAACTGGATGCTGAGGAGAATTCAGTCTTACAATCATTCCATAGCTGAGAAAAGTCAAGTACTGATAGATCCAGAATTTAGCCCTGACACAGAGCAGTTTAACACAGACAGGAGAACTGGGAGAAAATTGGCAAGGAAGTTTGGGAAGTAGGTGAAGACTCCCATTTGGGTCAAAGAAAAGGGATAGATGATCTAGCAAGAGGAGAATTTTCCTAACCAGTCATACAGGGAGTTAGCTCTGACGTACAAAGAGACCCTTGGTCTAGTATGATTAGAGACTGACTTGAGAGACCTTAAAAGTCAGCTAAAAACTCAAAACAAGTACTGGTATTTAAAATAAGGTTTTTGGGTACTGGAAAGAGTGTATCAGCCTTCAGGAAGCCAAAAGAATCAGAAAATACTCAAATAAATTGTATTGGAATGTTTGAGAAAAGACAGGAACACAAGCCTCTTAACATAAAAATTAAGTAACTGTGTGAGAGGGTGGGACAGCCAGAATTCTTCTCGAAAGAAAAAAAAAGGCAACTAGGGTGGCTCAGTCATAAAAGGGAAATAAAACAACAGCGGGAATGTCTTGCCTCTGAGGGAGGGAAGAGGACAGGGGTATCATATCTTGTAAACTAGGGGTGGCCAAGGGTAGCTCTCCAGATGTTTTTTGCCTACAACTCCCATCAGCCCCAGCCAGCATGGCTAATGGCTGGGGCTGATGGGAGTTGTAGGCAAAAAAAACATCTGGAGAGCTACCCTTGGCCACCCCTGTTAACGATATAATCTTTGTATTAAAAAATAAATCTGGAGTATAATGCTTATAATGTACTTAGTGATACAACCATGAAATGGAATTAATTGCTAATAATTTTGTTTATGATCCATCTACATCTCTTCATCACAATCTATAAGCACTTCTTCATTAAACAGATTTAAGACAATTATCTCAGGATTATACTAATAGCTGGCATTTTACATTCCTAACTGCTTTGTAGTTGCTGTTTTTTACTAATTAACTCCCACCCCACAAAAAAAAAAAAAAAAAAAAACAACCTCAATCTGCACTATGTACAGTTAGCAAAGTTCTCACAGTGGGCCAGCTTTCATTGACATTTAATCTAATACAAGAAGATTTGGGCGTGGGAAAATTAAGCTTCAGCCTTTCTGCAAAGAATTCTGCTCCTAGGCCTGAAGCTTGTGAACCTTAATAGAAACAAATGTTCATATTTAAATACAGAAATAGCATCCTTAAAAAGTGTTTTACAGAGTGGTACATTTGCAATGCAGTATTTTTTTTTTCATGTTGACACATATGCTTTGCAATACAGTATATAGCTTTGAGTTATATCTCTAGTGGAGCACAGAGCAGTACAAGGGCTGGTTTTCTTCCCAGTTTGTAGGTGGGCTTCCCACTGAGAAACAAGTGACTATCTTTGTGGCTTTTCCTATGAGGCAAAGGCTTTGGTTTAGTGTGGCTTCCCAGGAGGCAAAGGCTCTGGTTTAGTAGGGTTGGTCACGGGCAAGATTTCACAGAGAAACCAAAGTCCAATCCAAAAGTCAAGGGTTCCAGAAACCAGGTTCATCAAAGTCCAGTCTAGAGTCAAGGAGTTCCAAGAAGCAAGTTCAGTCCAATGTGAGGGGTTTGAGGAAAGGTGGTTGTCAGGTCCAGTCCAAGGTTGTAGAGGTCCAGCAACAGTCTTCTCCCAGCTGAATTTATAGTCAAGTCTTAAGAAACTCCCAGACAATTCCTTGGCAGTCATCTTGAAACTACTCATTCATCTCTTCAACTGACAACTGACAAACGGCCATATTGATGAGATGAATGAGTAGATCACCCACACCCACACCCTTGCAGCGCCAATGCTGTCAGAGACATTTAGAGTTGCAGATCAGTTATCCACTATACCCTATGAGAATCAATCTCCATAGGGAATAATGGAGTACCCAGAAGACATTTCCCTCCCCCCCCTTTCTGATGACCCTGAAGCGGGGGAGGTCCTCCTGAGAGGAGACCTAATCCCCCATTCCCCCACAAACCTGTTGTTGCAACTTACTGCTTGCTGGCCAGTCATATAAACAAAAAGCGAGCAAATTAATTGGTCAGCCAATTATGATAATCACTCTTTGTTTTTTTTTTAAAAAGATTCCCACTTTCCAAAACTCATTCAAGACAAACCAGTATTTGGTCTTTACAAAAATTATGACAGCCACCGGACTTTTCCAGAAAGCATGATGCTTGGGGGAAAAAACAAACATTATGCATCTTTCAGGCAGCAAGTGGTGTGACGATGGGGTGTGCAAATTCTAACCCTACACACCTCTATTCCTCACACTGCTGATTCTGCCAGGGAGACACGTTTCAACATGGGGGTGGGGAGACAAGGAAACACAGCATGTCGTTTTGGGTCAGAATACTTGTACTGCTAAGCTCCTGTATGTTTGTGGAGGTGTACTCCTACTTGGGGTCTCTGAAGTGATAAAATAAAGCCTCTGCCCTCTCATGTTGTGCTGGAAGCATTTAACTTTCTCAAAGAAACCCTCCAGGCTCCCAGATGAATATAGGGAAGTAAGTTAAATTGAGCATGGGCTGAAAGAAACATGTTGAAATGCAGGCACCTGGTGCAAAATTTATGGGGGTGTTCAAAATGTAGTGCCCCCTTGTTGACAGTTCAAAATTAGGTCTTCCCCTCCTATTCAGATCACAGCATTTGAAAAGACAGAGGAAAACCCCATCGCCTCACCCCCGGAAATGTTTCCAGTGGCTTGTTATTTGGATCTTTTCTCTCCAATGTCTGCAATTCAGCAAAGAATCCCATGGGGCAGGTCTACTATTCTGGACAATTCGATCCCAATAAAGGGTGGAGGAGGTAAGTTACAGGTGGCAAAACATTTCCCTTTGCAACCAAAGCAACCGTTGCCAAAACCACTAGCGCTGAGTCCTAAACATGTGGCATGAAAAAGGACCTGAAAGAAGTAAAGAAACAAATCATACAGGGAGAAAGTGTAAAGATGGGCATAGGGTTGCCAATCCCCAGTTGGGCAGGTATACAGCCAAAGGCATCCACGTCAAGAGAAACCTCAATCATTTAAATGATTTATATAATGAAAAATTATTTGTAGTCAAAACACATATACAAAAAGCATCAATAAAGTGCAAGTAGAGAGAGACCACTACCATATACAATTCAAGTACTCATCGCCAATAGTCCATTCTTTCAAATTCAAAATCCAGGATGTGGTATAAAGAGCTGTAGAGCAGAACAGAGTCCAACGCTCCAAGTCCTCTTTTAGCCAGTAGAAAGGATGGAAGCAGCAAGGCAAAGGTGTGCAACAGGGATGCGCTATATGCCCTGTTTCACATAAGGCTTCTACGAGCTTCAAATAACACTTAACAATTCATAATGGAGACCAACACTCCGACCATTCTGCAGACAAGAAATGTTTCTTGTTAAGTGTTATTTGAAGCTCGTAGAAGTGTTATTGTAGAAGTGTTATTGTAGAAGTGTTATTTGAAGTGTTATTGGTTATTTGCATGCCAGGCACTCCATTATTCCCTATGGAGACCAATTCCCCTGGCTATAATGGATAATTGATCTGAGGGTACCTGGGGCTCTGGGGAGGCTGTTTTTTGAGATAGATGCACCAGATTTTCAGCATAGCATCCACTGCCTCTCCCTAAAACACCCTCCAAGTTTCAAAAAGATTGGAAGAGGGGATCCAATTCTATGAGCCCCCAAAGAAGGTGCCCCTATTCTTCATTATTTTCAAAGGAGGGAAGGCATTTAAAAGTCATGCAGTCCTTTAAATGTGATGGCCAGAACTCCCTTTGGAGTTCAGTTATGCTTGACACAACCTTGTTCCTGGCTCCACCCCCAATGTCTCCTGATTCTACTCCCCAAAGTTTCCTTGCCCCACCCCCAATGTTTCCTGGCTCCACCCCCAAAGTCCCCAGATATTTCTTGAATTGGATCTGGCAACGCTAGATGGACATGGAGCATTGCATTCACTGAATGGCTGATCCCCAACATAAAAGCAGAAATGACTGCAGTGTGTGTGGGGAGTGGGGGTGGGGTGGGGATTAGTTTATAGTTCATAGTTTCCAAGGGTACAGAGTATTTTAAACAAAACCTTTAATTATAGGCTTCAGATGGGAGTATGTAGCGAACAAAAATGTCTTCCTAACCAAAGACTTTAAAAATCTTTAAATAGGAGTATGTGATCACTCATTCATATCAAAGACTTTCCCTTCCCTTTGGTGGAGGAAGCCAGGGCATCCCTTTAAGCTAAAACCTTTCAAGGTAATGGAGACAACGTATCAGTGTTCAGTGGGCTATGTGACTACTTCCTATAAAGGCCAGGCAAAAAGAGTTCACATTATCTCTTATCAAGGAGGGAAAGCTGGCATAGAACAAAGAGGTCCCCACAGCCTGCTATTTTGGCCTGATGTATGATTTTCTTTTTATTAAAAAATAATAATGAAATTGTCATGTTGAGATTTATAACAACCACTGCACATGTCACAGAATTGCTGATCTCTAATCAGATTGCTCCAATAATCTGGCCCATTTAATGCAAAGACACACGGCCATAAATATTGATGGACTCATGATGTAAAAGAGCTTGGGATTAATTGACTTCATAAAATGTAGCAATCGATATTGCCTCAACAGTGCAATTAGGATACTCACAGACCTCTTCTGCCCCTGAAGAGCTGTAAAAAACACACACACAAAAACCAACGTGCTATTAACGTGTCTCATTTATGGGGGGAATGCTAAAGTGGAATGCTGGAACTCCAGGAGTGAGACAGGATATGTTTGTGTCAGAATGCTGTGCATGATCAATCTTGGTTTGGGTTGCATCCAAACAGCTTTTCTGCTTATGAAAAAGGAAGGCAGGGTCCTGAGGGATCACCTAAAAGGCTGTGTTTGAGCTCATAAGGCACATATAGACAAAATCCATGTATAGCCAGGAGCCGAAGTAAGGAATCGATAACCAGAACCTTGAACTGAACTCAGTAACTGACTGGCAGCAAACCGAGTATCCATGGAAAGCTGCAACATGTGCATCCCGCCTAGTAGTCCCCTGTGCAAGCACCAATCGTTTCTGACTCTGGGGTAATGTCGCTTTCGCAATGTTTTCACGGCAGACTTTTTACGGGGTGGTTTGCCATTGCCTTCCCCAGTCATCTACACTTTACCCCCAGCAAGCTGGGTACTCATTTTACTGACCTCGGAAGGATGAAAGGCTGAGTCAACCTTGAGCTGGCTACCTGAACCCAGCTTCCACTAGAATCAAACTCAGGTCGTGAGCAGAGCTTGGATTGCAGTATTGCAGTTTACCACTCTGCATCACAGGGTTCTTAATCTGACCTGGTACCTGCAGTGTGTTCTGCACTAACTGAAGTTCCTGTGTTGTCTTTAATGGCAGAGCATACATTACAGTTGTCTGGCCTCAAGATAAAAACAAATAAATATGGATTAATGTGGCCAGGTCAGTCAAGTCAGAGTAGGAGGTCATCTTCTGGATTAAAAAAAGAGCTGGTGGAATGCCTTTTTTGCAGCTCCATCAACTTTCTTTTCTCCAGCAACAGTGCTAGATCCAGTATAACCTCTTAACTGAGTCAGTGAACATCAACTGGATCCCAACAGTCCTGGAGAGCACAATGTCCTCAACACTTCAGCTTTCCCCACCAGCATTTCCTCTTTTTTAGCAGGATTTGCCTGGTTAATGCAGAAGAGAGCTCATTGAGATGGTGGAGTTCTTGTTAAGTAGGTCTGGAGACTGGTAAAGCCCTAACCAAAGGTGGCAGTTTTAATACAGGCTGGTTGTTCAGTTAATGATATTGGTAAGCACTGTGTGGTACCTTAAGACAGGGAGAGGGATCCAAACCAAGCACTTTTGACTGTCCAGTCTGAGCACCGGCAGTCTCCCTCAGTATAAGATTTGAAGGCATGAACTTTCATGACCAGCATAGTGGAATTGCTACCCATCTCTCAGCATGTGTTAAGTGCAGCCAAAGAGATCTGAGGAGTGGCTGTGTTATCACTCTGAGTTGGGAGGCAGGGACTGCCCAAATGGTTGGCAGTTCACTGGGTTGCCTTTTAGGGTTCCTGACTACACTAGAGGGATGATAAATAGTACATGGAGCAAGTCATGTTAAAAATTAACCAAGCTTGAGTTAAACCCAGATTTTGTGACTTTCTTTGGAGGTGGGGATCAAATGAGAGTTTGCATTGTTACCTGATATTTTGTGAAGGAAGGAGTGCCTGGGGAAGGCAGCGGAGCATGGAACTCTCTCTCTTCAGGCACTAGATTGTCCTGGCATCTAAAGCAAGCTTTTGGCTGAGCAGTGTGATTATAGAGGTGCATTAATATATTAACCTCTGACACTGGCTCCATTATCTTTGCCCCTATGATAAGGGCTTTCTTTGAGTCACTACTGGCCCCTGAGAGATATGTTATAGTTGCGGGGAAAATTCTTATAGCTTGAAAATCTGCAACATTTCCAAATTTGTCTTAGGTTCTTCATTTGCAATTCAGTTTAAAAAGCGGGGGAGGGGTGTTGTAGCAGGAACTCCTTTGCATATTAGGCCACCCCCCCCCCTGATGTAGCCAATCCTCCAAGAGCTCACAGGGCTCTTTGTACAGGGCCTACTGTAAACTCCAGGAGGATTGGCTACATCAGGGGTGTGTGGCCTAATATAAAAGGAGTTCCTGCTACAAAAAAGCCCTGTTTAAAAGTACTTCCTGTGATGTCCTTCTGAAGAACATGACATTTCTCTTGACCAAATTCAGTAGTACTACTAATGATCCTTGAAGATTCTGTCCCCTAAAGTCAATAGCACCCATAATTTGAATGCGGAAAAAAAGTCTAAAAGTTTATAAGTTATCACTTTGGCAAGCATGCCTGATCCAGGAAGATTGACTACTGTGTTTCAGGTCTACTATTCCTAGCTTGCCTGGTCATTCCAGCAGTCCAACACTGTTCCTTTTCACTTCATCAGTTACATGCATAATTTGTAGTGGCAAGAATGGTTAGTTTGTATGAAAAGAAAAAAAAATGTGGAGGCTTAACCCTGCCAGAATGCTACACTCTCAGTTCATAATGTAGGGTGGGTCTGAGGTCCCAATCCTGGGTAACAGTCAGACATAAATCTGGAATTCTCCTGCCCTATTCCCATTATGTGGCAGCATAACTACTCAATAGAGGGTGGCCAAGTGCAATCTTCTGGTTTTCCAGCTACAGCTGCAGTTCAGTATTCAAACTGATCTAATGAATTAAAAAAAAAAATCAGCCAAAGAGCAGATTAACATTTGCTCTACAAATAAGTAGTGTCCTTCATGCCAGTCTCATAGAAACTTAATTTGACAATATTGACTTCTTGATATTTTTAATATATTCATATACTTTAAAAAATAGAACAAATTTTGAGTCCAGTGGCACCTTTAAGTGCATGCTGGGAAAGTTTATACCCAGGATTAAACATTGATGGTCTTAAAGGTGCCACTGGACTCAAACTTTGTTCTGTTGCTTTAGACCAACACAGCTATCCACCTGAAAAGTAAGTAAAAACAGGTGCGTTTTTGTAGGGGGAAGAAGTTCTTGCTCTCTCTCTCTCGGCTTGACTTCACGAGACCTCCCTGGACTCAGAGAAGACAAGGTAAGACAGTTTTGGGGTTCTTGTTTTAGTTTTTGTTGGTAAAAGGACTAGAGTCCCTTTACTTGTTCAGATTTGGGTGGGTGAGTGCTGGGTGGGTAGGGTAGCCTATTTGGGGTTGAGGTTAGGTTCTGCTGGGGGTGGGGGGGCCTGGGGTGGGGTGGTTTTGCTAATTTGCCCATATCTTAATTTAGTGAGAGGACTTTTTAAAGTGCAGTGTCCTTTTACTTCTCCTGATTTGGGTGGCTTGGATTTCTTGGGGTTAGGGTGAAGGGTTTTTTTTTTTGGGGGGGGGGGGAGTTCCTGTATTATTAAAAGTTGAGTTTTTTACTGTTTCATTGTTTGATTTGTTGCTGCTGTGTTGTGTTGCTGCTGTGTTACTTTTATCTTCAGGTTATTGGGGGGGTGCTGTTTGGCCTAATTTTCATTGTTTTGTCCCCCTTTTCTGGTTCTGGTTTTAGCGGTGGGGGTGTTGTTGTTGACTGATTTGGCCTGAGTTTTCTTATTGGTGAAAGGCCACTTTTTAAAATCTTGAGTTGGTTTGCTTGGCCTCTTGTGATTCTCTGATTTTGTTTTGGTTTTTTAAAATCTTGAGTTGGTTTGCTTGGCCTCTTGTGATTCTCTGGTTTTGTTTAGATTGTGTTGTTTGGGGCAGGGAAGCTGGCACCTGGGTGAGAGACCCAGAGGCAGCAGGCTTTTTGTGGTTTGCCAGCTCTCCCCGTGTTGTTTGGGGCAGGGCTGGAGAGCTGGCACCTGTAGATTGTGTTGTTTGGGGCAGGGAAGCTGGCACCTGGGTGAGAGACCCAGAGGCAGCAGGCTTTTTGTGGTTTGCCAGCTCTCCCCGTGTTGTTTGGGGCAGGGCTGGAGAGCTGGCGCCTGGGTGAGAGACCCAGAGGCAGCAGGCTTTTTGTGGTTTGCCAGCTCTCCCCGTGTTGTTTGGGGCAGGGCTGGAGAGCTGGCATCTGGGTTTGCTGCAGCCAGGTCTGCTCCTTGAGCAGATTGTGTTTTGTACTGCCACGACGTTGGCAACTGGGTTTTTATTGGTGCCAGGCCTGCAGGGTTCATAGATTAGATAGAGGGATGTAGTGCATTTGGGGCCTATAGAGATTCTCTGGTGTGAAGTTAGGTTTGGCTTTGGGTGCCCCAGGAATTGGACCCCCTGGCCCAATCTTTTTGGGACTTGGGGGGGGGGGGTTGTAGGGGAGAGTCCCCTGCAGGTCCCCTGCAAATTTGGGGGCTCTCCCTCAAACCCCCTCCCCTCCAGGCGGCTTCAATTATACCCTATTTGCCATTGATTTCAATGGCCCATAGGGTATAATGATGGAATAGGGGCACCCTCTTTGGGTGCCCCTGGAATGGGACCCCCTGGCCCAATCTTTTTGGGACTTGGGGGATTTGGAGGGGAGAGTCCCCTGCAGGTCCCCTGCAAATTTGGGGGCTCTCCCTCAACCCCCCCCCTCCAGGCGGCTTCAAATATACCCTATTTGCCATTGATTTCAATGGCCCATAGGGTATAATAGGGCCGTATATTCGGAAATAGCCGCGCATTACCGTATATGCGGCTATTCCGAACACGGCATTCAGAAGTACAGGGGGAATCCGAATTTTTTTTCCCCGTGTACTTCCGAATCCGTGTATTTCCGATTTTTTTTTTTTTTTTTGCACATCCCTACTATGCGTGCGTTCTCAAAGGAAGAGACAGCCTGGTGGATGGTTTTGGGAACATAGAAATCAAATAAATAAATAACAAAGGGTGGATCCTATGACTCCCTGTTAGGACCAGTGATTCTCTTCTCTGTTGCCAAGTCTTCGTCCCTTTTTTTCCTTAGGATGGGGAGTCCTCTGATAGAGAAAGGTTTTCTCCATCAAAGGACCGTTAGCAGGAGGCAATCGCTTGATCCAGCACAGCAGAAGGGAGTTGTAGGTTCCAACCCCATAACTCTCTGTCGGAAGATATTTCAAATGTTCTATGGAAATTGTTACAAATGCTTGTAAAAATGTCAAGCTGAATGTTTATGATTTTAGATTTTTTTTAATCCGTTAAATTATACCAAGGCAGACATTTAGAGACTTCTATACTCTTTTAAAAACCGGTCAATCTGTTCTCAAAAGTAAGCCACCCTGACAAGTGACAGCAGCTCAAAACTGATTGTGTCCCATGATAACAGTGCAACATCTGGATGGAAATGCCTCTTCAGTACATTACAGACTGATCCTCTAGGAAGATGCAGTAGATAACTTAGAGTCATGTCTTGTGAAGCTGCCAATGGATTGTAAGCGGGGGGGTGTGGGGGAATGCCTGGATGTAGCCATGACTGAAAGCTGCATTCTCATAACTAGATATCCAGCCTTCTTATCTCCCATACATGGCAATTAGCTGCAACCACGGAATAGTGATGAAAAGTATTTTCTCATGATCCCTCCACATGGCCTGAATCCAACCCATTCAACAGGATTTTTAAAAAGATTATGTGTGGCTGTTTTGGCAGCTTGGAACAGCCCTGATTGTCCTGAATTAATCACAGCTCAAAAGCTAAGCAGGGTTGGCCATGGTTAGTGCTTGGATGGGAGACCACCAAGGAAGGTCAGGGTTTCTATGCAGAGGAAGGCAATGGCAGACCACTTCTGTTCATTTCTTGCCTTGAAAACCCCCATGAGGGGATTGCCATAACTTGGTTGTTAGCTGTCATCTTCTTCTAAAAGACATTATTTTGGGTGAAAAGAAATGGTGAATGTGTGGGTGACTACCTTGTCATCCATGGTTTTAGAAGGTTATTTTCCATCAACTATAATTTCACACTATACGGTGGAGGGAAAAAACCTACCTATTTAATCAAGGTCAGTGTTGTCATTGATGTAAAGATTTTCAGCTGATTCATCTAATTAATACTGCAATGCAAAATGCTATGCAGCTGCTCCTGTGTCCAAGCCCCTCCTCCTCTTTCTTATTATTTTTATTTATTTATTTATTTATATTCCACCCATTCCCCCATGGAGGCTCAGGGCAGAGTACATCAATATAAATAATAATAAAATCACAATAAATTACAATAAAACCACAATAAAATCAATTACAATAACTAGTTAATAATACAGCGGGATGGTCCAGCAGGATGATATAGTAAGATGGTACAGTAGTGTGATACCGCAGTGTGGTACCACAGGGGAGGCTGACCAATCTAACAAGTAGATGCCCCCGCATTCTTCTTCTTCTAGTACCGTTGCACAGGGAGCAATCCTAAGTGACCTCCTCAGACATAGGACAGATTATATTCAATGGACTTTACTTACAGGGAAGTTTTATCAGACCTACAGACTTACCATGTTATTGCAAGCAGAGTTACACCATGCTAAATCAATGGACTTAGAACAATGTGATTTTGCTTATGAATGGCATTGTAAGTATGGCAGCCTTCACTGGTCGAGACTTATGCATCATAGAGATTTAATTGGAGGAAAGGAAAGAAGGCTTTATTTACATTTTATAGAATCAAACCCACACACTTCATTATGGCTCATTCTGGGTGTTGCAATGCAGCTCAGATTCCTTCTACCTACAGAACCTGTATAATCCATTTCTATGATAAACTAGGGCATCCACCCAACAAGGTAACACTGGCTTTGCACCACATATCACAGCTTTTCCAAAACAATATTTGGGAGTTGCCTTTCAGTGAAAGTACTAATAAATCTCTTGACATAATAAGAGTTGCCATAGTCTCGGATTCTTACTCCAAGAAGTCTGATTTGCATTTTATGCATATCAGGCATATAAATTATTGCAATTTTGATATAGTTATTTATATATCAATATTTTAATATATATATATATTTAGATAAAACATTAATTGTGGAGCAATGTTGCAAGTATGTCAATCACAGCTGTAATGTCCTCATTTGCTTGAACAAAAGGTAGTCAAACCAGGCTTGTTTTTCATTAAATAATCAGGCAGACTTCTGCATGTACATATTGCCTCATTCTGTCCCTGAGTGAAGCAACAGAAGAGAGGAAATCTCAGAGGAGAGGCCCTAAACCCGGCATTTCTTTTTTCTCTTATTTCAGTCACACACAATGCTATCTTAAGCAGAGATACCCTTGCAAACCCATTGACTTTGACTTAGAGAGCTATGATTCTGTTTAGGACTGTACTGCCAGTATAAGGTTATCAAGACCTTGTCACTTCCAGTAAGAACTTCTGGTAAATACATTTCACTGTTTGTTTGTTTTGTTTTGTTTGTTTGTTTGTTTGTTTGGTATTTTTTCTCCCTCAGGGTCAACCCTTCCAGGACCAGATCATCATGTTTTTTGAGGGGGGGGGGAATAAAAAAATGATGCCCCCTTAAGAGCCCATTCTATCTTATAGGCCCATAGAATAGAATGGACTTCATACCAATTTGGCACCCCCCCCTCCAGCAGTGCCCAGGGCAAGGGCCCTTCTGCTCCCCCCTAAATCCGACCCTGAACCCTCTCCCATGAGTCCTAATGCTAGATGCCTCGGGTTGCCAGACATTCTGGTGGAGGTGGAGTTCCCCCTCTGCCAGGCCCTGTGCCCCATACACCAATCAGTTGGCTGGCAGGAGGACTGGCAGGAGAAAGAAAAAGGCTGAGGCCACATTGCTGGCATTGCACAGGAAATTATTTTACCACACCAGTGACATCCAGGCAGTGCTCTGGTATTTGGGCAAAGTCTCTATGGTGGAAGCCATTTTTACCATAAAGTTCTTGCCAGAGTACCAGAACATTGCAGCAGCATCACAGAGTGATATCACTTCCTGTGAGATGCTGGGGATTAGTCCTGGGCCATAGTCTTTCTCCCAATAAGTCCCCCACCCCATTCCCAACTGGTTTCCAAGGGGGACCTGGCAGTTGTATAATCCTGTGCCAACAGATTCTTGACTGTCACAGAATACAAAAGCCAGCTAAGTGAGAGGGGAGGGAAGGAGACTTCTTTCCCTGCTTATGAGAAATTTTGTCTTTCTAAATCTCTTGCTTAATTTCAGCATTTATGGGAGGGAGCTACTAGCAAAAGATTTCTGTCAGGTCCTCTGCCTTGATTGACTTGTGCAGCCTCCCTGATCATCATTTGGAATAGAGCCCTCTCTTGTGGTGACCTTTTTTTCTGGCCAGGGCCAGCTCGAGACTGTCTGGTACCCTAGGTAAGGCTAATCTGACACCCCCCCCCCCTGCACTGATAACATCACTGAGTCACATGGAGTGCCCAATTTGTCACCCCCATAAGGTCAGTGCCCTCGGCAATCGCCTAGTTTGCCTAGTTGCAGGGTCAGCCCTACTTCTAGCTTTGTGATTCTTATTTTTGTTGGCCAGGGCCTTTTATAGTTCTCTGATTGAGGCTCCACTCTACTTTCTACCCAGCCATATTAGCTTCTGTTCAAGCAGAACACGCTGAAGAGTGGATATTTGATCCCTGTTGTCACAACCTCTACATTCTAGATCCACAAGGGGTAGCAGATTTTTCCATTTCAAAAGCAATAAAAGCTGGGAATCTGAAACAACTAGTGATACAAACAGACACTGGATGGAATTGTGCTCAGAATCCAGACAAAGCCCATATATCCTACTCATTCTAAAAAAAAAAAAAAAAAATCATCTTCAGGGGTCCCAGTAAAGAAGCAAAGGTTTGTAAACCAGAACCTTTTTCACACACAGCTTACCTCACAGTCACAATCCTGTTCCCTCCGCAGAGTCTGTCGGATTTCCCACCATCTGCGCCGGAGTTACAGGAAGTGCCGCGGCTTTTGCATAGCAAACGTAAACTGGGTTTTAGCGGTTTACGTTTGCTACGCAAAAGCTGCGGCACTTCTTGTAACTTCGGTGCAGATGGTGGGAAATCCAACCAGATGCTGTGGAGGGAACAGGATTGTGGCTGTGAGGTGAGCTGTGTGCGAAAACGGTTCAGGTTTCAATATTTAAAATGCTGTCTAAATCATCTGTAGTGTTGATCTAATCTCAGGCTCCTGTCAGGAGATGTAGTTCAAAAACATATTATTTCACCCAAGTTTACTTCTAATCCCAAACTATTATTTTCATTCAGCATTGAACAAGGTGTAAAATAAGGCACTTGTCAAATAAATAGCATCATCTGGAAAATAAAGAAGGTATACAACCCAGATAGGAAAGAAATAGATTGGTATAGATGTTTATGAGGAACTGCATAGACATAATAGATTGTTATCAATTCCTCTCAGACTGAGGAAGTACAATTTTGCATCAAATCAATTCATTCAAGCACATATAATTGAAGAAGCACTCTTGGAGCATGCATCTGAACAGCCGAGAAGATCACTGCCCTCCTGCAAGAAAATATCATACAATATTTATAAATATTACCTTAGATAGAGAAGGAATTGTTTAAATATAAACAGGTTATCCCATGGAAGACAGGATACAACAGGCACAAATCAGAACTGCTGTCAAGTTTCACCTTAAGCAAAATTCAAGGCAAATGTGGAAGTTTCTGCTTTGGCAATAACCACAAAAAGCTCTTGAGAGGTTGGTGTGTATGGGGGGGGGGAGTTTAGAATTAGGGTTGCCAGCCTTCAGGTGGTGGCTGGAGGTCTCCTGGGGTTACAGCCAGGGCTTTTTTTAAAGCAGAACTGAACAGGAACACAGTTTTGGCTGGCTTGGCATCAGGGGGTGTGGCCTAATATGCAAATGTATTCCTGCCAGGCTTTGTCTACAAAAAGCCCTGTGCGGTACAATGGTGTCATCAGGGGGTGTGGCCTAATATGCAAGTGAGATCCTGCTGGGCTTTTTCTACAAAAAAAATCCTGGTTACAGCTGATCTCTAAGTGATAGAGATCGGTTCACCTGGAGAAAATGGCCACTTTGGAAGTGGATTCTATGGTATTATATCTTACTGAGGTTCCTCTCCAGGCTCCACCTCCAAAATCTTCAGGTATTTTCCAACCCAAAGTGGCACGCCTAGTTTAGATAAAGTGCATTTCTCAAAAGAGTTCCACTCATTCGTGTGCTGCTATTAAACTCAGTGCTAGCTGCCAGTTCGAGGAAATCTCTAGGTAAAATAACCATCTCCAGATGACACAGATCAGTTCCTGTGGAGAAAACGGATGCTTTGGAGGGTGGACTGTATGACATTTTATACCACTGAGGTTCCTGTCCTCCCCAAACTCCACCCGAAATCTCCAGGAGTTTCCCAACCTAGGTCATGCAACCCTACCCCTAATTCCCTGCCCTTGGCTGGGGCTGAGGAGGCTGGCAATACTGATGCACATACAAATGCATGCATGCTCAACCAAACACAAGCTCATGAACACACTTTTGCATGAGAAGGGGACAAGCAAATCTTTCAACAGAGCTTTGAAGAGAGTGATTAAAGGTGCCATACTAAGAAGACTTTGTCTGTGTCCTTTATAAAGTTTATATCTCCACTACCTCAAATTACGTTTTATAACTGATATGGTCCAGCCCCACAAAGTCCCATTTGTGTCAGATCCAGACCGCCTAACAAATGAGTTTGACAGCCCTGCTCTATCATGCCCCCCTTCGTTTTCTCTTTTCTAAACTCAGACTCTTCAGCCTTTGCTCATAGGGAAAGTGTTCCAACCCCCTAATCATCTTGGTTGCCCTCCTCTGTATGCTCTATTTCTTGCTGGAAGCCAATGATGAAGGATCATCTTAAGCCAGTAGCCCAGTGTGAACATGTGAAGCTGCTTTATACTGAGTCAGACCATTTGTCCATCAAGGTCAATATTCTCTCCTGGGACTAACAGGGGCCCTCCAAGGGCTCAGATCAATGAGTACTTTGCATCACCTACTACCCAACTCTTTTTTATTGGAGATGCTACTGGGGACCTGGGACCTTCTACATACAAAGCGGAAGCCCTTCATGTCGAGGTCCAGCCCCTCTTATCTCCCCGCCCATGCTCTTTTAACACTAGTGACAGGAAAGTAAACATTCATGTTTAGGCAAACCATCTGAAGAAGTCTGAGGGACAATTAGGAGAATAACTCAGGTGAAGGTCACATTACCCTGGCTTAAACAGAATGTCTTGTTTGGCTTTTTAAAAAGCCCATAATGCTTAAAACAGCAGCCGACTGTGTTTTATTTTGCTATTCCACATAGATAATTGAAGTTGTGAGATATAATTAGTGGTGAAAGGCCTTTAAGAACATGGTGGGAAAATTACTATTATTAGTATAAATTCATTTGCTTGCAATATAATGTTTTTCAAGGCTAGGAACAATAGCCAATGTAGGAGGGGGGAATCACTCACAAAGCTTCTATCTGAAGTCCAGAAACAGTCAGTGTTAAGACAGAGAGCTAATTAATGTTACAGCTTCAATTCTTATGAAGAAGAAAAGTCATGGCTGGGATCCAAAGGGCTCTTTGCATAAGATCAAAGCATTTCTGCTCTAGCAAGGGAGGAGGTTGCAGTTTTTGCCTGCTGATCCTTCTAGCTGTAGGCCCTGATGCCACACCTTATGCCATTCAAGAGAGCCCTAGGCTTGTCAGGGTGTGCAAGCGGGTGCAGCAGGAAAAGAGAGGCAGGGAAGACCACTTGTAGAACCAGAAGTCATCCTTCTCTCTGGATCCATCTCTATTTCTTTCTCACACAGGGTCAGTAGGCTTCCCAAACCTCATCTCCCGGGGGGTGGGGGTTGGGGGGTGGAGGGGGGGGAGAACATACCTGTAGGCTTCATGTTATTATAGAGCTCCTGAGCCATTTGTAAAATGTATGCCCCTTTAAGGCTGGGCAGGAAGCAGGAAGGGCTTGGGAGAACGGCCCCTCCCTTTCTTTTGCTTTCGTTTTCACAGCAAGAGTTCTCCGGAAGAGGATCTGGTAAGTATTCGTGTGTGAAAGAGAGGGAGGGGGCAGGGGATTCCCTGGTTTGGAGGCCCTCCCCCCTTTAGAAAGCGTGGGTGGGGGAGGGAAATGTCTACTGGGCACTCTATTATTCCCTATGGAGAACGATTCCCATAGGGAATAATAGGGAATTCATCCGTGGGTATTGGGGGCTCTGGGGGGTCTATTTTTTGAGGTAGAGGCACCAAATTTTTAGTATAGCATCTAGTTCCTCTCCCCAAAATACCCCCGAAGTTTCAAAACAATTGGACCAGAGGGTCCAATTCTATGAGCCCCAAAAGATGGTGCCCCTATCCTTCATTATTTCCTATGGAAGAAAGGCATTTTAAAAGGTGTGCTGTCCCTTTAAATGTGATGGCCAGAACTCCCTTGGAGTTCAATTATGCTTGTCACATCCTTGTTCTTGGCTCCACCCCCAATGTCTCCTGACTCCACCCCCAAAGTCTCCTGGCTCCACCCCCAAAGTCTTCAGATTTTTCTTTAATTGGACTTGGCAACCCTAAGGGTCAGCCCTGCCACCAGGCAAACTAAGCAATTGCCTAGGGTGCTGGCCTTCTGGGGGTGCCAAACTGGGTGCTCCCCATGTGACTCAGTGACATTTTTCAATACAGGGGGTGGCACCAGAAGTTAGTCTTCCTAGGGTGCCAGACAGTCTAGGGCTGGCCCTGTTCTCATAGAGTTGCTCAGTCCCCTGTAGAAAATGTTTGCTTTGGAAGGTGGACTCTAGGGCTTTATACCCCACTGAGGTCCCTCTTGTTCTCACATTTCACCATTCCCCAGGCTGCATGAAATCTCCATGTATTTCCCAACCCAGAGGTGATCTTTGGAGAATGGCTGATGGCTAATAGAACCTACCAGTTGTCATAGAATTTTAGGGTTGGGAAAAGCTGGTTCTGCCTCAGGATTAATACCTTCCAAAGTCTCTATTCTTCTTCGCTGTCTATCTTTCTACAATCCACTGGAGAGGAGTATCCAAGGCCTCCACATTCTCATTCCTGGGGACTCAAAAGCTCTTTATGCTTTTCATTTAGTTTGATTACTTCCCCTCAAACTTCTTCTCAAACAATGATTCTTTATTAAAAACAACAACAACAACAACGCACATAAACTCCCACCCATCTTTTCTTCAGCAATCATGCCTGGCTGGGAATTCAGGGGTTCATTTTCAGTGGATATGATCATCAGCAAGCCTTAAGAACCCATTCTGTCATTTATTTAAAATTAAATTGCACCCCACCCCCATACTGTGTTTCTAGAGCATTTATAGAGAACTGTAGCAATGTTATCATGATTCATTCATTGAAAGTCACTTGAATAACAGAATTCAGATTAGTGGAAGGATGTTATAGAATTCAGCCCCAGATAATTCTTGTCAGGCCTGACAGGTATAGCTGTGCTCTTGTGAAACCTTATCTAGTTGTTACCTGTGTGTAAATTTCTATCAAGTCAAAGGCAACTTGTGGTCACCCCACAGGGTTTTCAAGGCAAATGATTAAGCAAATGATTAAGGGTTGCCAAGTCCAATTAAAGAAAAATCTGGGGACTTTGGGGGTGGAGCCAGGAGACTTTGGGGGTGGAGCCAGGAACAAGGATGTGACAAGCATAATTGAACTCCAAGGGAGTTCTGGCCATCACATTTAAAGGGACAGCACGCCTTTTTAAATGCCTTTCTTCCATAGGAAATAATTAAGGATAGGGGAACCATCTTTTGGGGCTCATAGAATTGAACCCTCTGGTCCAATATTTTTTAAACTTGGGGGGTATTTTGGGGAGAGGCACTAGCTGCTATACTAAAAATCTGGTGCCTCTACCTCAAAAAATAGCCCCCCCAGAGCCCCCAATACCCATGGATCAATTCCCTATTATTCTCTATGTTGTTCTCCATAGAGAATAATAGAGTGCCTAGTAGACATTTCCCTCCCCCCCATGCTTTCTAACGGGGGGGGGAGGGCCTCCATACCAGGGAATCCTCCCTCCCTGCCCCCTCCCTCTCTCTCTCTCACACACACAAATACTTACCATACTTGGTCTTTTTCCAGCAGAATTTGCTCGCTGTGAAAACGAAAGTAAGGCTGCACAGGAAAAGAAAGGGAGGGGCCATTCCTGTTTCCTGTGCAGCCTTAAAAGGCCGTTCCTGTTTCCTGTGCAGCCTTAAAAACGGATCCCAAGCTGTAAAACAACATGATGCCTACAGGTATGTTCTCTCTCCCCCCGCCCCCAGATTTTTAAGAGCGGGGGAGGAGGCTGAAAATTCGGGGGTCCTCCGCCAGGGCGGGAGGGTTGGGAAGGCTAGATTTAGCAGAGGTGGTTTCCCATTGCCTGCCTTTGCAAAATCTTCTTTGGTGGTCTACTAACCTTGCCTAATTTCTGAGATCTGATGAGATCGGGCTATACTATTAAAATTTCACACCCCACCTTATCTAGGTAGGCTTTCCTATATTAGATATTTTAAAAAGGTACACTTCAACAGCATTTATGGTTTGTTCTATGTCCTGTACACACATAGCTAGTATTAGAGAATCTCTGCTTCCATGTTACCCTTAATTAAAACATAACTATTAACATATTTAACCTTTGACTAACTTAAAAGATTTTAATAACAACTTCCATTAATTCTACACAGCCAGAGTGATACATACTCATACCTTTTCTGAAATTATATAAATACTCTATTGCTACTTTTAATCATAATAAATATATCAGAAATATTGATGTTTCTCTTGCTCTGATTATCTGTTGGCACCAGCCCTCTTCCAACTTTGAACTGTATTTGTACCTCAGTCCTTGAATGGGCATTCTTGCTATTCTCAGATGTTTCTCACACCTGAGCCTCTATGTATTTGAATCACACTATTTCTAATAGAGGACTTATTTTACTATAGCTCTTTTGCTCTTTGTCCTTCTCCAAAGGTTTTCTAATCTCTCTCTCTCTCTCTCTCTCTCTCTCTCTCTCTCTCTCTCTCTCTCTCTCTCTCTCTCTCTCTCTCTCTCTCTCTATATATATATATATATATATATATATATATATATATATATATATATATATATATATATATATATATATATATACACAATGAAGATAGAATGCCAGCAGGGGGTTGGGGGCTTTCCAGTGTTTTGCACTGAGTGTCACATGTATGACTATCTGCCCAAAGGACAGAAGTCTTGGGTGTGTGCTCGATGCAAGGAGCTCCTGGTCCTCAGGGAACGAGTTCGTACCCTTGAGGCCGAGGTGACTGCCCTGGAGAAGCAGAGACGGTCAGTTAGGCACTTGGGGAAGACTCTCGGGGGCGTATTAGATGAGCCCCGCTCTGAACGTAGCAGCCCCGTTGCTGCCAGAGAGCGTGAGGGTCGAGAGGGAACAGGGCACCGTGCTGAGGATAAGGGGAATGCGCCCTCAGAAGGGACCTCTTCTTCGGTTGGTGAGCGGGAATCCTTTCGCGCCAAGGAACCATCCCTGAGCAGGGGGAGAGGGGGGGTATTGGTAGTTGGTGATTCGATCATTAGGCAAGTAGACAGCCGGGTGGCGAAACCGCGTACTGACCGTATGGTGACTTGCCTGCCTGGTGCGAAGGTAGCGGACATTACGCGTGTAGTAGATAGACTGATAGACAGTGCTGGGGAGGAGCCTGTGGTCGTGGTGCATGTTGGCACCAACGATGTGGGGAAATGCAGTCGTGAGGTCCTGGAGGAAAAATTTAGGCTGCTAGGCAGGAGACTTAAGGCCAGGACCTCCAAGGTAGCCTTCTCGGAAGTGCTACCTGTTCCACGTGCAGGGCAGGAGAGACAGGCACAAATTAGAAGTCTCAATGTGTGGATGAGACGATGGTGTAAGGAGGAAGGGTTTAAGTTTGTTAGGCACTGGGATGCTTTCTGGAACAAGCGGGAGCTGTACAAAAGAGATGGTCTCCACTTGTCCCCGGATGGAACCAGGCTGCTGGCGCTTAAAATCAAAAAGGTGGCAGAGCAGTTTTTAAACTAAATCTTGGGGGAAAGCCGACAGGAGATGAAATGTCTCTGGTTCGGGAGGACTCGTCTCAAAGAGATGAAGGGTTAGCTACTATTTTTCTACCGGGTAACGGACCGGAGTTGTCCACTGTGAAGGTGACGAACAATATGGACTGTCTGCCAGTGTCTCGAGGCGGCAGGAGGAAGGTGGCGGGCCTAGCTCGCCTGGGAAATTATAGATGTTTGTATGCAAATGCTAGAAGTGTTCAAAGTAAAATTGGTGAATTGGAATGTTTAGTGTTGGGAGAAAACATAGACATTGTGGGAATTTCAGAAACTTGGTGGAATGAGGAGAATCAGTGGGACACGGTGATTCCTGGATATAAGCTATATCGGAAGGATAGGGAGGGAAGGGTTGGAGGTGGGGTGGCTCTGTATGTCAGAGAGGATATAGGGTCCAGTAAGGCTGAGATCAGAGAATTAGATTCACTTTTAGAAATGCTTTGGGTTGAAATAGAGGGCCCAAAAGGAAATTTAACTATGGGAGTTTGTTATCGCCCACCAAATCAAAAGAGAGAGGACGATTATAATATGATGGAAGGCTTAAAGATAGCGGCTAAACGTAAGAACTGTGTTGTAATAGGTGATTTTAACTACCCGCAGATTGATTGGGTCAATATGTGTTCTGGTCGAGAGAAAGAGATTGAGTTTCTTGATGCTCTCAATGACTGTGCTATGGAGCAGATGGTCTCAGAACCTACCAGGGGTGGGGCGATCCTGGATTTGGTCCTAAGTAATGCCCAAGACTTGGTGAGAGATGTAAAAGTGATTGCGCCGCTTGGGAGCAGTGACCATAATGTTATTGATTTCACCGTTTGTATAAATAGGGAGTTGTCCAAAAAGACCACCACAACCACGTTTAACTTTAAAAGGGGTAAATACACTGAGATGAGGAGGCATGTGAGGAAGAAACTGAAAGGAAAGCTACATACGGTCAAAACCCTTGGGGAAGCTTGGACGCTATTTAAAACTATAATCCTAGAAGCTCAGATAAAATACATACCACAAGTTAGGAAAGGCACAAACAGGCATAAGAAAAGGCCTGCGTGGTTAACAAACAAAGTAATGGAAGCTGTAAAAGGTAAGAAGGACTCCTTTAAGCGGTGGAAAACCAGTCCAAGTGAGATTAGTAAAAGGGAACACAGGCTGTGGCAAATCAAATGCAAGACTGTGATCAGGCAGGCAAAAAGGGACTATGAGGAGCATATTGCAAAAAACATAAAGACCAACAATAAAACTTTCTTCAAATATATTAGAAGTAGGAAACCAGCCAGGGAGGCAGTGGGGCCCTTGGATGACCATGGGGTAAAAGGATTACTGAAGGAGGATAGGGAAATGGCTGAGAAGCTAAATGAATTTTTTGCCTCCGTCTTCACTGTAGAAGACGAGAACTTTTTGCCCGCCCCAGAACCACTAATTTTGGAAGGGGTGTTGAAAGACCTGAGTCAGATTGAGGTGACAAATGAGGAGGTCCTACAACTGATAGACAAATTAAAAACTAATAAGTCACCGGGTCCGGATGGCATACATCCGAGAGTTCTGAAGGAACTCAAAGTTGAACTTGTGGATCTTCTAACAAAAATCTGTAATCTTTCATTGAAATCTGCCTCCATTCCTGAGGACTGGAAGGTAGCAAATGTCACCCCCATCTTTAAAAAAGGTTCCAGAGGAGATCCGGGAAATTACAGGCCAGTCAGTCTGACTTCAATACCGGGAAAGTTGGTAGAAACCATTATCAAGGACAGAATGAGTAGGCACATTGATGAACACGGGTTATTGAGGAAGACTCAGCATGGGTTCTGCAAGGGAAGATCTTGCCTCACTAACCTGTTGCATTTCTTTGAGGGGGTGAACAAACATGTGGACAAAGGAGACCCGATAGATGTTGTTTACCTTGACTTCCAGAAAGCTTTTGATAAAGTTCCTCATCAAAGGCTCCTTAGAAAGCTTGAGAATCATGGAGTAAAAGGACAGGTCCTCTTGTGGATCAAAAACTGGCTGAGTAATAGGAAGCAGAGAGTGAGTATAAATGGGCAGTCTTCGCAGTGGAGGACGGTAAGCAGTGGGGTGCCACAGGGCTCGGTACTGGGTCCCATGCTCTTTAACTTGTTCATAAATGATTTAGAGTTGGGAGTGAGCAGTGAAGTGGCCAAGTTTGCGGATGACACTAAATTGTTCAGGGTGGTGAGAACCAGAGAGGATTGTGAGGAACTCCAAAGGGATCTGTTGAGGCTGGGTGAGTGGGCGTCAACGTGGCAGATGCGGTTCAATGTGGCCAAGTGCAAAGTAATGCACATTGGGGCTAAGAATCCCAGCTACAAATACAAGTTGATGGGGTGTGAACTGGCAGAGACTGATCAAGAGAGAGATCTTGGGGTCATGATAGATAACTCACTGAAAGTGTCAAGACAGTGTGCGTTTGCAATAAAAAAGGCCAATGCCATGCTGGGAATTATTAGGAAGGGAATTGAAAACAAATCAGCCAGTATCATAATGCCCCTGTATAAATCGATGGTGCGGTCTCATTTGGAGTACTGTGTGCAGTTCTGGTCGCCGCACCTCAAAAAGGATATTATAGCTTTAGAGAAGGTGCAGAGAAGGGCAACTAGAATGATTAAAGGGCTGGAGCACTTTCCCTATGAAGAAAGGTTGAAACGCTTGGGACTCTTTAGCTTGGAGAAACGTCGACTGTGGGGTGACATGATAGAGGTTTACAAGATAATGCATGGAATGGAGAAAGTAGAGAAAGAAGTACTTTTCTCCCTTTCTCACAATACAAGAACTCGTGGGCATTCGATGAAATTGCTGAGCAGACAGGTTAAAACGGATAAAAGGAAGTACTTCTTCACCCAAAGGGTGATTAACATGTGGAATTCACTGCCACAGGAGGTGGTGGCGGCCACAAGTATAGCCACCTTCAAGAGGGGTTTAGATAAAAATATGGAGCACAGGTCCATCAGTGGCTATTAGCCACAGTGTATGTGTGTATATAACATTTTTTGCCACTGTGTGACACAGAGTGTTGGACTTGATGGGCCGTTGGCCTGATCCAACATGGCTTCTCTTATGTTCTTATGTTCTTATCTAGGTTTATTGATTTGTCTTTTGACATATCTGAGCATTTACCTGTGAGTCCAGGACAGTCCTAATTCTGGCCTGCAAAAACATCTTTTGTAACCTTTATGATTAAGACCAGCAACTGTTTCTATATATTCCTAGTTCCTTTACATTCCTAGCCTTAGCGAATATCAAGTCACATGAAACAACAGTATTCACAGATGCCAGAACACAGAAAGATTGACACAGATGGAGGTCGTCCTTTAGATACTCAATAGCTCCCTAACCTATACCACTGGGTGTGAGTTGTTGTGACGGTAAGGTATGGGTTAAACAGAAAACTGAAGATGCACAGAGCCTGCATCAGGTGACCTGAGGGTGGGGGCCAGAGTGCTCAGAACTCTCAGGGAGAGATTGACAGCTAACAGCTGAGGAGAGTCAGTGAGTGGTCTGACAGAGTCTGAGAGAGTTGGTCTTTGAGAAGGAGCTGGGGCAGTAGCTGTGGAGAGTCTTCGTGAGAAGAAAATCTGACTGCTAACTTTATAAAAACAGCCAAGGGGCTGTGTGTGTGACAAAGGAAGTGTCACAGTGAAGACCTGAACGGTCACAGACACATATTTACATCTCTTAAGATCTAGAGAAGTGGTTGAGGGAATATATGTGGGTCTAAGAGTCTGAAGGGCTGGGAGTAGAGGCTCCAGTCGACTTGAGGGACTTGGCACATTACACCCAAGAGGCCAGCCTATACTAGGGGTGGAGAGTATATTATATAGGAACTGTGAACCTGAGAGACCTAAGAAAAAGAGATTATAAAGCCTGAAACAACTGAGCAACTTGTTAACTGTATGAGATACTGTATAGCCCGTGTATATATCACCCATATCCCCAGTTTAAGACTTTGTGTTATAATAAATTTCTGTGGTTTGTTTTAAAGTTCTCTGATGTCTATAATTTGGGAAAACTAACAAAACTGCTGTGGTCCCCTACAAAGTGAATTATACATCCATCTGAAAGTAAAAACCCCGAAGAGACTAGAAAAGCGAAATCCATATCATACCCACCCCTTGAGTTCTATAGTCCTGAGGGAAAAGTTTTAAAAAGGAAGAACTGAGGAGAGACTGAGGGGCTGGGGTAGCCATAAACAGCACATAGAACCAATCCAGTGGGACCGTGAGGCGGGTGCTGTTATAGTTGTGTTCTCATGAAATGCAATCAGACGAGCAGTTTGGCCTAACATAGCCACACCTCCCCTCTGGATTAAATGGGTGTGATCACATGCACACATCTGGCTCCTGTGCCGCACTCATCCTTACCTAGTGCTAAAATGACTCCCAAACAGATTAAATAGCCACCAGCAAATTTCAGTGGCTTCCCTAGCAAAGCATTTCCATGACAGGTATCCATCTGTCTGATCACCTGGGCACAGCATGGAAATGCATGGATGGTGTGATTGCTCCACTCAGTTTCTGGCACATACCCTTCCCCCAGTCTGAGGTGCACACCCATAGAGCACAGCCAGATGTGTGAATGCACTTGTCTGCTTCTGCTCACTGCACAACAAGATCTTTTTTTAAAAAAAAAAACCTAACCCAGCTGTGGGTCTATGGTTGTGGCACATTAGTAATTTGGATAACCTACCACAGGTCCATGGCACTATGATGCCAGTTTACAGGGTGCAGTCTGATCAATGGGAAGTAGCACTTCCCATTTTAAAAATCAAGACCCTGCCATAGCAACCTGCCTGTCTGATCACACCCACAGTCTCCCTTCTCCATCTTTGTAAGCAGCTTAATTTTCAGTTTTTAGTTGAGCACAAACCATAGTTTTCCTTGACCTCAAAATTAGCAAATGGTGATTTGAAAACACTCTCCAAATCTGGACTAAATACAAAGTGTCCTTCTAATTCTGGTTTGGAGAGCAAATGTAAATAATAGGGTTGGAGCAAATTACCAGTTTTTACCAAAAATACTTTCTTAATCTTAAATAAATACTTTATTAATCAAAGGAAAGTTGAGTGGAAGACGATCACTGGAACCATCTTAGGGACTATTGGAGGATCCTCCAGACCAAGCCAGTGTGCAGAACCAGACAACTAAAGGAAAATTCAGATGCTCCTAAATAGTCACAAGAGAGCTCTTATGATTACATATAAATGATTCAGAGCCAAGACTATTATTTCAAGCAGTTCAGAGGTCAGTAGTTAAACATGCATTTGATTTTTATTCAATGGATGTCCAGTGCACTAAGTGGAGTGGGGGACACATCAGGAATAGCTTTTTGTTTCCCCTATTTTCAGCTGCATTCTCTAAGTGGCACCTTTGATCAGAACAATGTATTTGGCTTTATAGCCTAAAGATAATTGTTAGTTTATTTTCTAAGTCATATCCTTGAGAGAAAGTGGGCACTGTATGCTTGGCTACAAATAGCTCTTTCATTCTCAGAAGTTTTTTTTAAGTGTCATTAAAAGTTCTAAATCACAAGAAGAATTGTATCCTCGTTTTGCTCTTGGCACTGATAAGGTAATCCTGCAAAAAAAAAAATCAGTGAGAATCCAATGAATGTTAATGGTGCACCATTTTGAAATTGTGCATAGAAACCTTGGCTCAGATGAACATTGCTGGAAGCCACAATTAACTGTATTTTATCTCAGGAAGGGTTTTTTTAAACCACTTAATAGCACATTTCATGATGGAGATGTGACATGATAACTAAACACAGGGAAATAAAGACCATCCCAAGTACTTTTGATAAGCCAACCAAATATGTGACAGACAAGAAAAGGTTTTGCAGACTTTCCATTTAAAGAAAGGTGTTGTTGCATGTATGAATAGGGGTAGTCCTCTGTGTTGCCCCTCTCTCTTACTCCTTTCCTCATGGGCAATGATCTAGTCAAAGACATCTTCGTTAGATCCAGCCAGATTTTTCACGTAACACAGTGCAACTCCTCTCCCTGTTTAATTGCTCTAACCCATATGGGGTTTGTACATGAATAACTAATACGGTAATTATCTTATGGCAGTTTGTGTAATATAGCCAGGAGATACTAAGATTGTCTGGCAGCCAGAAGTTCTGGCTTTTTTTTTAGTATTATAGTGTGAATAAAAAAAAAATAGTTATGCACTATTGGGTGGTGACCTAGACTTACTTTTTAAGGCAAGGGACATTTCAGAGGTGGTTGGCCATTCATAGAATCATAGAGTTGGAAGGGATCTCTAGGGTCATCTAGTCCAACCCCCTGCACAATGCAGGAAACCCACAAATACCTACCCCAAATTCACAGGATCTTTATCACTGTCAGATGGCCATCTAGCCTCTGTTTAAAAACCTCCAAGGAAGGCCCACCACCTCCTGAGGTAGCCTGTTCCACTGAGGAATCACTCTTAACAATCAGGAAGTTCTTCCCAAGGTTGAGCTGGAAACTCTTTTGATTTAATTTCAACCCACTGGTTCTGGTCCTACCTTCTGGGGCCACAGAAAACAATTCCACACCATCCTCTATATGACAGCCCTTCAAGTGATTGAAGATGGTGATCATATCACCTCTCAGCCGCCTCCTCTCCAGGCTAAACATCCCCAGCTCCTTCAACCTTTCCTCATAGGACTTGGTCTCCAGACTCCTCACCATCTTCGTCACCCTCCTCTGGACCCGTTCCAGCTTGTCTATATCCTTCTTAAAATGTGATGCCCAAAACTGAACACAATACTCCAGGTGAGGTCTTACCAGAGCGGAGTAAAGTGATACTATCACATCACGTCATCCATCGTAACACACTGTTGACTCATGTTCAATGTATTATCCACTAAGACCCCTAAATCCTTTTCACATGTACTACTGCTAAGACAAGTCTCCCCTATCCTATAACTATGCATGGGATTTTTCCTACCGAGATGCAGAACTTTACATTTATCCCAGTTAAAATTCATTTTATTGGTTCTAGCCCAGTTTTTCAGCATGTCAAGGTCATCCTGTATCCTGTTTCTGTCTTCTACTGTATTTGCAACCCCTCCCAATTTAGTATCATCAGCAAATTTAATAAGCATCCCCTCTATTCCTTCATCCAAATCATTTATAAAGATGTTGAACAAAACAGGTCCCAGGACAGATCCTTGAGGCACTGCACTTGTCACTCCTCTCCAAGAGGATGAGGAACCATTCACAAGCACTCTTTGGGTGTGATCTGTCAACCAGTTACAGATCCACCTAATGGTAACAGGATCCAAACTACATTTTACCAACTTGTCAACAAGGATAATATGTGGAGCCTTATCAAAAGCCTTACTGAAATCAAGATAAACAACGTCTACAGCATTCCCCTGATCCAGCAAGGTAGTCACTTTCTCAAAAAAAGAGATCAGGTTAGTTAGACATGACTTGTTCTTGAGAAACCCATGCTGACTCTTAGTAATCACATCCAATCTTTCTAAATGTTCCAGGACCGACTATTTGATGATTTGTTCTAAAACTTTTCCAGGTATAGACATCAAGCTGACGGGTCAATAGTTTCCCGTATCCTCTTCCCCCCCCCCCCCCTCTTGAAGACAGGGACAACATTCACCTGCCTCCAATCTTCTGGCACCTCTCCTGTTCTCCAAGAATTCTCAAAAATAATAGCTAGAGGCTCAGAAATTATATTCCCAAGCTCTTTTAGAACCCTTGGATTCAATTCATCTGGCCCTGAGGACTTAGTTTCATTTAAAGAAACTACGTGTTTATGTGCTACCCCTGTGCTGATCCTAGGTTGGAATTTCATACCCTCCTTATATGTTCTGTTTTTGCCATGTTGAGCACCATTTCCCTCAGAAGAGAAGACTGAGGAAAAGTAGGAACTGAGCAGTTCCGCTCTCTCTTCATTACCCGTTACAATTTAACTTTCCTGCCATCGCAATGGGCCTACCACGTCTTTGCTCTTTTTCTTACTCTGAACATAAGAAAAGAACTCTTTTTTGTTGTTTTTAGCATCTTTGGCCAGCCTAAGCTCATACTGAGCTTTAGCTTTCCTAACTTTTTCTCTACATGCACTGGTGATTTGTTTATATTCATCCTTGGTTATAAGGCCCTCCTTCCAATTCCTAAAGGAGTCTTTTTTATTTCTCAAGTCTTTAGAGAGCTGTTTATGGAGCCAGCTCAGCTTCTTTAAGCTTTTCCCATTTTTTCTTCTCATAAGAATCGTCTGTGAATGTATTTTCAGTATTTCGCTTTTATGAAATTCCCACCCCTTTTGAACCCCCTTCTTCCTAAGTATTTCTGACCATGGGATTTTACCCAGCATAGTTCTAAGTTTATCGAAGTTTGCCTTTCTGAAGTCCAACCTATAAATCTGGCTACGTATAGCTTTTCTCTTCCCTAAGACTGTAAATTCCAAAATCACATGGTCACTACTGCCCAGGGTGCCCACTATTTCCACTTCTTCAATCAATTTTTCCTTGTTGGTGGGAATCAAATCCAAGATAGCAGATCCCCTTGTTTCCTTCCTTACTTTCTAGAAAAGGAAGTTGTCAGCAAGACAAGTCAGGAATCTATTTGAATTTTCATTTTTAGTAGAGTTGGACTTCCAACAGATGTCCGGGTAATTGAAATCTCCCATTGTCTAGTTCTGCCTCACAAGGGGTATTGCATGGAGGTCACCCATCCAAATACTAGCCAACGTCAACCCTGCTTCGTTTCCTAGATCTGGCAAGGCTATTCAGGTCAGAGGTTTTGTCCATGAAAGACCCATGATCCCCACCATAGCCTTTGGTGGTCAAAGATGACTGTCTCTTCCCTTTGTTACTGTCATGGGTGCTGGGGACCCTGCAGAGGAAGACGAGTCTGCCAAGGAAACTGTACCCCTGCCACCTGCACCAGTACCCCTGCCTCCTGCTGAAGAAGATCCCAGCCCCCCTGCCTCGCCCTCTCGGGTGGCTCGTGTGCGTGACCGCCTCCGTCAGGACCTCAGGGATCGGAGGAGGGCGGCACGCTCACAAGCAAGACGCTCCCTGAGTCCTGAGTTTTGAGAGGATTCTGGCCCTCCTAAGAGCAAGGATGCTTGAGTTGTAACAGGATCCTGGCTGCCTCCCAGAGCCAGCAATTAGCCCAAATGGGCAACAGCCAGCAGAGGGCTATATAGCTGTGGGCTTTGGGAGGAGGCTTTGTGGAAGCAACTAGTCATCTCCCTGATGTTCTAGCATCCACTCCGGCTTGACTTTGGTTCCTGAATCCCTGACTTTGGCTTTTGACTTCTGGACTCCCTGACCTCGGCTTCTGGACCTCGGACCTGCGATACTTGCACAGCGATTTGGATTTGGCACCTCGGACACTCCTGCTTGCTGGCTACAGACCTCGGACTGCCTCTGGACTTTGCCTGACCCGGCCCCAGCCGTGACAGATTGCTTCCACCCGACAAACACCCACTCCACAGGATGGAGGCTGAAGCAAGTGAAACCACCGAACTACTGGCTGCGCTCCAAGCCCAGGTACAGCAGCTAACACAGGCAGTAGTGCACTTGCAGCAACAACCTGTGGCCAGTGCTCCAGCCAAGTGCCCAGTTCCCCCACCTGACAGATTTGGGGGTGCCGTGGAAGAATTTCCTGCTTTCCTGGCACAGTGTCAGCTGTACTTTGAACTAAGAGCACGGGACTTCCCCAATGACAAGACGAAGGTGTGTTTTATCATTAGTCTGTTAAAGGGGCAGGCGGCCAAGTGGGCCACACCCCTACTGGTTGGGTCCTCTCCCCTACTGACTGATTACCAGGGGTTTGAGGCCCACCTGTCTGCTGCCTTCTCCAACCCAGTCCAAGCAGCCACAGCCAACCGGAAAATCAGGGCCCTGAAACAAGGCCAGTCCTCGGTGGCTCAGTATGCCACCGAATTCAAGCTCCTGGCCCAAGACTTGGCGTGGAATGAGGCTGCTCAGATGGACCAGTTTACCGAGGGGTTGGCCGAGGAAGTCCTGGACGAACTGGCCAGGGTGGAGCGGCCCCCCACGCTCCAGGAACTTATCACCCTCTGCCTCCGCATCGATGTCCGCCTGGAAAGTCGCCGCCAAGCCAAGACCCGAGGGCGCCAGCTCCCTGCGCCATGCCACTTGGCTCCTCTCCCATCCCCAGCTAGTACCAGAGACGAGGGTGAGCCTATGCAGCTTGGAGCTGCTCGACCCCGCCTGACTCCAGAGGAAAAGGCCAGACGCCGCACGCAGAACCTGTGCCTCTACTGCGGCACGGCAGGCCACTATGCCTCTGGCTGCCCTGCTAAACATCGGATACCCGGACCTACATTGCCACCGCCGCCAAAAGGCCAGCCCCAGGCGTAAGTGGACCCTCCAGCCTGGGGCGACTAGCTGGGTCCTCCGAACAACAGGCTGATACCCCGGGCCCGTTCCTGCTACCAGTCAAACTCCGTCTGCCCGATGGACGCTGGCTGTTCGTGTATGCCATGCTGGACTCGGGAGCAGCCCACTGTTTCGTAGATGCCGCCTTTGTAAAGCAGCACCAGATTCCAGTGCAGCCAAAAGAGACTCCAACGCTGGTGGGGGCTATTGACGGGCGCCTCCTCCGTTCTGGCCCCGTCACCCAGGAGACCTGTCTCATCACCTTCCACGTCCAGCAGCACCAAGAACAGCTACAGTTTGATGTCGCCCGCATGCCTCGCTTCCCGCTGATTCTAGGCCTTTCCTGGCTGAAGCTGCACAACCCCATCGTGGACTGGGCCCAGCAGGAACTACGCTTCCGAGACCCATGCCCCCATCTGACTCCTCCCACCACTCTAGCAGCCGGCATCCCGAGTGGTGGTCCTCAGCTCCCTCAGAAGTATGCGGATTTCGCCGATGTCTTTGAGGAGACAGGAGCAGATCAGCTTCCCCCTCACCGACCCTATGACTGTGCCATTGATTTGGTACCTGGGGCACCACTCCCGGTGGGGCGTCTGTACCCAATGTCGGAGCCTGAGTTGGCAGCTTTGCGAGACTACCTGGACAAGAACCTGAAACGCGGATTCATCCGACCCTCAACTTCTCCCCTGTCTGCTCCAGTCCTCTTCGTGAAGAAGAAAAGTGGGGAGCTCCAGCTGTGCAATGACTACCGGGCCCTGAACAAGATCACCATCCGCGACCGGTACCCCCTACCACTGATCCCTGAACTCTTGGATCGTTTAAAGGGGGCCCAAATCTACACCAAGCTGGACCTCCGCGGAGCGTACAATTTGGTGCGCATACGGCCCGGAGACGAATGGAAGACTGCGTTTGGGACCCGATACGGGCAGTACGAGCACCTGGTGATGCCCTTCGGATTGACCAACGCCCCCGCTGTCTTCCAGAGGTTCATGAATGATGTATTCCGGGACCTGCTCGACCGCTTCGCGATCGTATACCTGGATGACATCCTAATCTACTCCCGCAATCCTGCCCAGCACGCCGAGCACGTCCGCCAGGTCCTGCAGCGCCTACGAGCCCATGGCCTCTACGCCAAGCTGGAGAAGTGCAACTTTGACCTGCGCTCCGTCGAGTTCCTTGGTCACATTGTGTCACCACAGGGAATCCTCATGGACCCGAAAAAAGTGGAAGCGGTCCTGACCTGGCAGGCCCCTCAGAATCGCAAAGACCTGCAGCGGTTCCTTGGTTTCGCCAACTATTATCGGCAATTCATCCCGGCCTATGCATCTCTGACCACGCCCCTGACTCAACTACTCCGCGCCAAAGAACCTTTCCACTGGTCCCCAGAGGCCGATAACGCCTTCTCCACTCTGAAGACCCGTTTTGCCACCGGGCCACTCCTGAGATACCCTGACCCCCAGCTTCCCTTTACGGTGGAAGCTGATGCCTCCAACGTGGCCCTGGGAGCAGTGCTGTCCCAGCGCGAGAAGCCTTCTCAGCCACTCCAGCCCTGCGCCTATTACTCGCGCCAGCTCACTGCTGCGGAGAAGAACTACACCATCTGGGAGAGAGAGTTGCTCGCAATCAAGGCGGCTTTTGAGGTTTGGAGGCATTACCTCGAAGGGGCTCGCCACCCTGTTCAAGTGCTCACCGACCACCGGAACTTAGAGCACCTCCAGACCACCCGCCGTCTCAACCAGCGCCAGATCCGGTGGTCCCTATTCTTCTCTCGCTTTGACTTCCAAATCTCCTACATCCCCCATACCCAGAACCGGAAAGCAGATGCACTCTCCCGGAAACCGGAATACGCCCCTGCTTCAACTGAGGCCGCGCCCGCTGCTCCCATCCTGCCGCCCTCAGTGTTTGCAGCCACCTCCACTACACCCACACTCGTGGAGGACATTCGTGCTAGCCAGGCCAACGATCCCTGGGTCCAGCAACACCTCCAGGCCCTCCAAGATGACTCGGCAGGCGAGTTCACGACTCGAGGTGGTCTCTTGCTACACCGCGAACGCCTCTATGTGCCGCCCGGGCCCTTACGGGCAGAAGTGCTACGCCTGACCCACGACTCGTTGCCCGCTGGGCACTTCGGACAGCATAAGACCACCCACTTGCTGACGCGACAATTCTGGTGGCCACGAGTTCGCTCCGATGTTGCCCGTTATGTCAGCTCCTGTGACGTCTGTCGGCGGGCCAAAGACGTCCCGGCCAAACCCTCGGGGTTGTTACAGCCCTTGCCCACACCCTCAGGACCCTGGGATACCATCTCGATGGACTTCATCACGGAACTCCCACGATCCAAAGGTCAGACTTGCATCTTGGTGGTCGTCGACCTATTTACCAAGATGGCCCACTTCATTCCATGCCCGAAACTTCCCACAGCTCAGGAGACAGCTCAGCTCTACCTGCAACACATCTTTCGTCTGCACGGACTCCCAGCCCACCTGATCTCAGACCGGGGGCCCCAGTTCTCCTCTCGGTTCTGGCAAGCCCTCCATTCCAGCCTGGGTACTCGAGTGCACCTGTCCTCAGCCTACCACCCGCAGACAGATGGTCAGACAGAGCGCACCAATGCCACGCTAGAGCAATATCTCCGCTGCTACACCTGCTACCAGCAGGACGACTGGACCACTCTGTTGCCTCTAGCGGAGTTTGCATACAACAACGCGGTCCACTCGTCTACCCAAATGACCCCGTTTGCTGCAACCTACGGCTACCACCCTCGGTTCTTCCCGGCGATCCTGCCACCCACGAATGTCCCCGCCGTCGAGGCCTACCTGCAAGAACTCCGCGCCAGCCAAGACTTGCTCCGAGAGCAGCTACAGCGGGCCAAGGAAGCCTATAAACTGGCTGCGGACCGGAAGAGGCAGGAAGGCCCCCCAGTCCAGCCGGGGGATCAGGTGTGGCTCTCGACTCGCTACCTGCGCCAGCCTGGTCGGTCTCACAAGCTGGATGCGCGGTTCATCGGACCCTACCCCGTCATGGACCAAATAAACCCCGTCGCTTTCAGGCTCCAGTTGCCACCTCACCTCCGCATTCACCCTGTGTTCCATCGCTCCCTCCTTGTTCCAGCTGCACCCCCTGACCCAGCTCGGCCTCCTTGCCCACCGCCGCCACCACCGGTGTTGGTGGATGACAAGGAAGAATACGAGGTGCGCCAGATCCTGGACTCCCGGTACCATCGCGGAGGCCTCCAGTACCTTGTGGACTGGGAGGGATATGGCCCAGAAGACCGGTCTTGGGAGCCCGTGGACAATCTTCATGCCCCGGACTTGGTGCAACAGTTCCACAACGACCACCCCGACCTCCCAGGTCCCTCGACGGAGGGGGGCCCTGGGGGGGGGGCATAGTGTCATGGGTGCTGGGGACCCTGCAGAGGAAGACGAGTCTGCCAAGGAAACTGTACCCCTGCCACCTGCACCAGTACCCCTGCCTCCTGCTGAAGAAGATCCCAGCCCCCCTGCCTCGCCCTCTCGGGTGGCTCGTGTGCGTGACCGCCTCCGTCAGGACCTCAGGGATCGGAGGAGGGCGGCACGCTCACAAGCAAGACGCTCCCTGAGTCCTGAGTTTTGAGAGGATTCTGGCCCTCCTAAGAGCAAGGATGCTTGAGTTGTAACAGGATCCTGGCTGCCTCCCAGAGCCAGCAATTAGCCCAAATGGGCAACAGCCAGCAGAGGGCTATATAGCTGTGGGCTTTGGGAGGAGGCTTTGTGGAAGCAACTAGTCATCTCCCTGATGTTCTAGCATCCACTCCGGCTTGACTTTGGTTCCTGAATCCCTGACTTTGGCTTTTGACTTCTGGACTCCCTGACCTCGGCTTCTGGACCTCGGACCTGCGATACTTGCACAGCGATTTGGATTTGGCACCTCGGACACTCCTGCTTGCTGGCTACAGACCTCGGACTGCCTCTGGACTTTGCCTGACCCGGCCCCAGCCGTGACAGTTACCAGTACAACATGCGGTTGGATCCAACCCATAGTATATATTGCTATGCCTGAACCACAGATAAGGGTTGCCCTCAGATGTCAAACTAGGATTAAATCAAAATTTGGACTACCATGGGGAAAACAGTCAAACTGTACTTTGTGGTTCAGGTAATACAAAATTAAAGGAAGAGTCACTTGTTCTCCTCTTCTTTTCTCCAAATGGTATCTTCAATCTTTGTGTACTTCATCACATCAAATTATGTGTAAAAATTGTCCCTTGGTGAATAAAAACAATGAGTTTCACAGAAACATGAATATTCTTCAGAAATATTTATTATTTAAATACTTTATTTATTTATTTAGATTTATATCCTGCCCTCCCCAGAAGAAGAAGAACGTAGATTTATACCCCACCTTTCTCTCTGAATTAGAGTCTCAGAGCAGCTTACAATCTCCTTTTATCTTCTTCCCCCACAACAGATGCCCTGTGAGGTACGTGGGGCTGAGAGAGCTCACAGAAGCTGCCCTTTCAAGGAAAGCTCTGTGAGAGCTATGGCTGACCCATTCCAGCAGCTGCAAGTGGAGAATCAAATCTGGTTCTCCCAGACAAGAGTCCCCACACTTAACCACTACACCAAACTGGCTTAGGGTGGGTCACAGACAACAATTTTACAACACCATTAAAACAGTTACAGTGATATAAATAATTAAAACAGTTTAAAAAAAAACAAATAGTGCAGAAGATAATAAAATTTTGTGATCCAAAATCACTGGAAGCTGCTAGGTCATAATCAAAAACAAGATCTAAACAATAAGGTCAGTATAATGGTGGCAGTTTTGTTCTCTATTTTTGTTCTAATTATGGCCAGCATGGAATCTGCCAAATTGACAGTAAAAGATCCCTCCTCATCTGTTAGCAGAACCATGCTATCCTTGGACTCTTCAAAATCTTTGTTGCTTGCTTTACTTTTCCTTCAATGCTATCCACCCAGTTCTCTCAGTTTCATCCAGATTTTGTGCATGCTGCTCAATGTCTGCTGCAACTATTTGTTCACCTCAGTTAACTACTGTCATAGTTTTAGAGTAAATGTGTTTCCTTTGGAGATCCAGAAATCTGTGTCAAAATGTATAGACATCTGCCCAACTGTGCCCAACTGTCCTATGAGGCAGGTTAGGTTGAGTGAGGCTGCAGCCATGCACACAAAATAATTCAATCCACTTCCAATGCACTTGCCAACTGGATTTTGCTAGCCCACACAGTAAAATCCAGTTAGAAAGTGCATTTGAAGTGCATTATTTAGTGTGAGTGATCGTAGCCAGACTGTGACTGGCTCACAATGACCCAGCAAGCTTTCATGGCAAAGTAGGGATGGATCTGAATTTAGGTCTTCCAAGTCCTAATCCAGCACTTTAATTCATGGGTGTCAAACATGCAGTTCGGGGGCTGAACCAGGCCCCCAGAGGGCTCCTATCAGGCCCCCGAGCAACTGACTGTCATCTGCTTCCTTCTCCCTATATCTTGTTTCCTTCTACATAACAGGTTGCTTTGCCAGGCTCTCTCAATTGCACAGCAGAGCTACTGAGCCAAGCCTCTCTTCTTTCTACTGACTGCGGTTCCTCCCTTCCCCCAGTCCCTAGGGAAGAAGAAAGAGCCAGAGCTTCCTTTGCCCAATTCCCTGGATCCCATGGGAGAAATACAAAGAAAGCATCTGTAAGACCAGTGAGCACTAATGTTTTAACCATGTATAAAGTTTTTAAATATATATATGTTTGTGTTTGTCTGTTTTCTTTATGAAATTTATATCTCTGCTACCTAATCTTAAATAGGTACACACATGGTCCAGACTGACATGGCTCGGTTCAACCCGACATGGCCCGGCCCAACAAGGTCTCATTTATGTCAGATCTGGCCCTCATAACAAATGAGTTCGACACCCCTGCTTTAACCACTCCAGCAAACTGGTTTGTGAATATAAATAGAAATAAGCAGATATATTTGATTATTCACATCCTGTTCAGGAACAACAATCAGAGGAGCTGAGCAGTTGATGCACTGTCAGGCTGCATTTGCACAGCTCAGATATGGCATGGGGGAAGAAAAAAAAAGAAATGTATGTCCATGCACAGGTGCAGGCTGCTGTCTTACAGCTGCTGCTCCCCCATATACTGTTCCTGCTTTCACACATGCTAAATAATGCAGTTTCAAGACACTTCAGTGACAGTTTATGAGTAGATTCTGCCTTTTCACATAGTAAAGTCCAGTTGCAAAGTGCACTGAAAGTGTATTAAAAGTGTGTTATTCAGTGTGTATGAAAGCACCTGTGTCTGTTGCTGTCTTTAGATCCAGAGACGCTGTCAAAAGGAAAAAGGTTATTGTTGTTGTTTTACATTTTATGTTGAGACTTATTTATTTGGTGTCTCTTTGTGCCTTACAATGGTATGACTTGGTTGGTTATACACAAGTGCATGGCCAGCACATGAAGCTAAGTGACAGATCTTGTAACCAGTGATCCATAAACATTGACAATTAACTTGTGTACTATTCACACCAGGTATCCAGATTTGGGGGACTGTAACCGATTCCCAACCCCCCCCCCCCCCAAAAAAAAAAAGAAAGAAATCTGAGTAGTTAGTCAGCCTACTATGCAAGTTACTGGCTTATTATGTAAATAAGTATATTTTCATAACTGGAAACAACCACCTTCCCCAGTATCACTTTTTCCAATATTAGCAAAGAACGTGATTGAATATATTTTGTTTAATGTGACAGGAACACAGAAGTAGATGGTTTAGTTTAGGTACTCCCCCCCCCCCCCTTAAAATGTTCTGCTTAGACAATTTTATGGGTAAAATTATTTTCTGTGTATAATAGGTGTTGTTCAGAAACCTCAAACAAAAGAGTGTGAAGTGCTACTAAGGTAATTTTTTTCAGGTTTTATACAGAGGGGTTTGTGTGTGTGAGTAACTGACTTTTTTGTATTCTTACACCTGCCTACTCTTTCCATTAGCATAAGCATTCCAATCTGAACAAATGTATTGTGACATTTTGTTACACTAACAGGGAAAAAATAGGTGTGTCCATCTGCAAAGCATCTGCTGTGATGACTAGGGGGGGGGATTTTTAATTAGTAACTAATAGTGGAACATTTGAAACAGTGCTTGTAAAAGAAAATGGAAAGAAAAGAGGTAATAAAATCTAATTGCTTCTCCCGAGCTGGCATATCCTATCAACTTTGTTTGACTCAACTAAATACAAAAGATTTTAGTTTATCATCTAAATTTTAACCTCTTAATTGATTAAATATGCCCTTTTCCTAATTCAGGTGTTCTAACATAGAAAAAAAATAGAATTACCACAAGCACATTAATTTGAATTTAACCTTTTCCTATTACTATCATACAACAGTGAAGCTTTTTGGGTTGATCTGACGTTCAAATTCAAAGTCAAACAAAATGTGATGGAAGGTTTGTGCCTACCACAAATTTGCCATTACCATTTTAAAGTAGTTTTAAAATGACACGTGGAATATATTTTTAAAATGTGGCATTTTACTCTCTACCGCCTTTTCACGTGCCAAAACAGCTGTAGATGAGACAGAAGACACACACACCCCTGGCTGTTTTGACACTTGAGAAGGCATGGGATTGGGATGGGGGAGAGCTCCATGCCTTTGTGGCATTTTAAAATATCCACAGAGAACTCAAGGCAGCAATGAGTTCTTTGTCACATTTAGTTTGGTCTTATGTTTTAATTGTTGTTTTTATGCATTTGTATGCATTTCAGGTTGGTTTTAATTGTTTTATTAGAATTTTGTGTGGTTTTAATTGTCTTTCGTTTTAATGACTATCTTGTAAGGCAGACTCTATATGATATTATACTATACCAAACCACACCCAACTCAGGCTCCACCACCAATATGTCCAGGTATTTTCCAACCTGCAGTTGGCAACCCTAACCTCAACCTATAAAATTTAGGATTAAGAACATAACATAAGAAGAGCCCTACTGAATCAGACCAGAAGTCCATCTGGTCCAGCATCCTGTCTCACACTGTGGCCAGTCAGTTCCTTTGGTGGTCCAACAACAAAGCTCAGAGGCCAAGGCCTTCCCTGATGTTGTCTCCAATGTTCGCTCTAAGCTTCACAGTGCTGTGAGCAGAAATTCTACCTCATAAGTGACAAAAAGCGGTATCAAAGTTGTGAGTGAGTCTACATTTGACTATCCCATGTTGGGGTTTTTTTAAGACAATTACTTCCATAACCTTGCAAAAATCTCAGAATAAATTCCTTTAAATTATATTTACACTATAGTTTAAGAATAATTTAAACATTATGAGAGATTTAAGTCAAATTTTCACTCACCCCTTTCATCTAAATTGGTAGACCTGTCCTCTGGAGAACAAGTTTATCTGCCCCAGTCCACTGTATTGGTAGACCCAGGCCTCAGATTCAGTGGTTGCTCACAGGAGCCCAGCTCCTGAACCTTTCTGAAAGTTTCACCTCCTCCTTCTGAGAGTTCCATCTCTTTGTCCATTGAATAGTATTGCAGCTGCATAACAAAAGGACCCCTGGGTAGACCTGACCTCCAGACAACAGCTCTGCCCACTCCTTTCCACTATATTGTCAGACCATCACACTCTGCTGAGCCTTAGAAAACATACCAGCACTTGCAGAGGGTGGACTCTTGAAGCTTACTTTCGTTTCTATTCTTTTTTCTATTCTTTTTTATTTTATTTTATTTTATTTTATTTTTTCTTCTTTTCTTTTTTTCTTTTTCTTCTCCTCCTCCTTCTTCTTTTTTAATGAACTATGACAACCAGTATTACAAGTCAAGTATAACAGAGGAGGAACAATCACTGTCAGAACCCTATCTAACCTAATACACAGGAAGTTGCTTAAATGTTATCAATCTGTCCAAACTACTTTTTAAATTCAAATAGATATATCCCACTTTTCCCTGTAACTCGAGGCAGCTTACAAATCATACTGAAAAGCATAATACTCGCTGACGCAGGAATTCGGGGACTAGCCTTACAGTGGCTCTCCTCCTTTCTTGAAGGTCGGGGACAAAGGGTGGCAATTGGGGGGGAACTGTCTCAGAGGCACCCACTTCATTGTGGGGTGCCTCAGGGGGCAGTTCTCTCCCCGATGTTGTTTAACATCTACATGCGCCCCCTTGCCCAGATTGCATGGAGGTACGGGCTGGGTTGTCATCAGTATGCGGATGATACCCAGCTCTATCTACTGATGGACGGCCAGGCTGGCGATGTCCCTATAAACTTGGACCGGGCGTTACAAGCCGTGGCTGACTGGCTCAGGCTGAGCGGGATGAAGTTGAATCCGGCGAAGACTGAGATCCTTTGCGTGGGCCGCGGCGGACCAGGAGGGGACATTACCCTACTGGCTTTTGACGGTGCGCCACTGATACCAGTGTGCAGGGTCAAGAGCCTGGGAGTGCTACTGGAATCCTCTTTATCAATGGAGGCCCAGATAGCTGCCACTGCTAGATCCGCCTTCTTTCACCTCAAGAGGGCGAGGCAGTTGGCTCCCTTCTTGGAACGCAGCGACTTAGCAACTGTGATCCACGCAACGGTCACCTCGAGACTAGACTACTGCAATGCCCTCTACATGGGGCTGCCCTTATACCGAACACGGAAACTTCAGGTAGTGCAGAACGCGGCAGCCAGGCTGCTAGTGGGACTACCTCGGTGGAAACACGTGCGTCCTGGGCTGCGGGATCTGCACTGGCTACCGGTTGTGTACCGTGTTCACTATAAGGTGCTGGATATTACCTTTAAAGCCCTATATGGCCGAGGACCTGCCTACCTTAGGGACCGCCTCTCCCCATATGTTCCCCAGAGAGCACTGAGATCTAGCTCTCAAAATCTTTTAATAATCCCTGGGCCAAGAGAGGCTAGATTGAAGACAACCAGGGAGCAAGCCTTTTCAGCAATGGCCCCTCGATGGTGGAATCAACTTCCAGAGATGGTGCGAGCCCTGCGGGACCTGAACCAATTCCGCAGGGCTTGCAAAACATTTCTTTTTCAGCTTGCTTTTAAGACAGAACCTGGCTAAACTGACCTGTAGCCATCTAGCCATCTTATGTATGATTGTGACTTATAGCATCTCATAGCACCTGTTTTATCTATTTTATCTATTTAATTAATTTATGTAATTGAATTGTATTTAAAATTGTTGTTTGCATTGTTTTATTCAAATCATGGTATTCCATGTCTGTGAGCCGCCCTGAGCCCGCCTTTGGCGGGGGAGGGCGGGATACAAAAATAAATTTATTATTATTATTAATAGGGGCGTGGGAAAAATAACTTTCCCCCAGCTCCATTGTAGCCTATGGGAACTATTATAGTCAATGGGTCCCTTAGGCAGGGGTGGAATTCTAGCAGGAGCTCCTTTGTATATTAGGGCACACACCCCTGATGTAGCCAATCCTCAAAGAGCTTACAAAAAAGAGCCTTGTAAGCTCTTGGAGGATTGGCGACATCAGGGGTACGTGGCCTAATATGCAAAGGAGCTCTGCTAGAATTCCACCCCTGCCCTTAGGCCATAATGGAGATTTGATCTGGGGGTATCTGGGGCTCTGAGGGATTTTTTTTTTAGGTAGAGGCACCAAATGTGCAGCACAGCTGCTGGTGCCTCCCCTTCAAACCCTCCCCAAATTTCAAAAAGATTGGACCAAGGGGTCCAATTCCATGGGCCTCAGAAGGAGGTGCCCCAACAATGGAGGAAAAATGCCTTGTGAACAAAGAGCAGAAATATGTGATCAGTCATTTAAAAACTTGTGTGCCAGTGCCCCTTAGCACAGCTAAGAGGGAACTGTTTTCCTGGATCTGGGATTCAGAGGCTTAGTCCCTCTGAATGTGGATGTTCCCTTCAGTCACCCATTCCCTTCAGCTACAACCCATTGATAGACTTATTCTCCATTAATTTATCTAATCCCCCTTTAACGCTGCTTATTCCTGTGGCCATTACTACATCCTCTGGCAGCAAATTCCATATTTTAATCACTCTCTGTGTAAAGTAGTATTTCCTTTTGTCTGTCCTGAACCTATTGCCCATCAGCTATATTAGATGCCCTCGAGTTCTAGTACTTTGAGGGAGAGAAAGTTCTCTTTGTCAGCTCTTTCCACCTTTTAAACCTTTGCCATACCCCCCACTCTCAGCTATCTCTTTTCTAAACTGAAAAAAAACCCTGGACTCTTCAACCTTTCCTCAGGCAAGGTGCTCCACCCCTCTAATCATCTTGGTTGCCCTCCTCTGTACTTTTCCCAGTTCTGCAATGGACTAGTAGATTCATAGGTTAGATTGTAGAGTTAATTTGTCCCATTTATGTACATTAAGCATATGGATACAGTTGGTTAAATTTAGATAAATGTTAGATAATAGATTCATAGACTTTGCGTACTCTGCATATATATGTGAGAGATATGTTCATTCTTCTTCCTGTCTGAATTCTAATGCAGCAGATATTGTTTTATGTAAGGGACAACAGATTAGAGCCATCCAGTTTTTCTGCTAGCAAAAAAGGAATAAATGGTGGGGACAATCTCCTAATTGTCCCTCAGGATCTGCATGAAATGAAGCCATATGGGTTGGAGGCTGAAGGTAATTTAGAGAGCCAGTTTGGTGTAGTGGTTAAGTGTGTGGACTCTTATCTGGGAGAACTGTGTTTGATTCCCCACTCCTCCGCTTGCAGCTACTGGAATGGCCTTGGGTCAGCCATAGCTCTTGGAGAGTTGTCCTTGAAAGAGCAGCTTCTGTGACAGCTCTCTCAGCACCACCTACTTCACAGGGTGTCTGTTGCGGGGGAGGAAGATAAAGGAGATGGTGAGCCAGTCTGAAACTCTGAGATTCAGAGTGGAGGGTGGGATATAAATCCAATATCATCATCTTCTTCTTCTTTTGCTGTGAGATTGAGTGGAAAAGCTGGCTGGATTCAACCCAAATAAAGCAGCAGTAAAAATGTGAGCATGATAGTGGAGACTGGAAGATGGGAAAGTAGTGGGAAGATCAACTGATCTCCCTGCAAACCAAAGAAATTTACTGGGCTGAAAAGAGGTCTGTTCAGGGATGTCTGGCCAAGGTGATGGTGGTAGTGATGTCTATCAGTGCACCCAAGGAGCACAAGTTCTCCCAGGCAGGTGACATTGTCAGTCTGCACTGCTCACATCTGGATCCAGGGCTGGCACAAATACTTGAGTGGTCTCAGTTTGCATCCCACATGGTGGCTCCAACTCCAAACCCCTTAAGGGAGTCTCCAGAAGGGGGTAGGTGGACACACAGGCCCATCTTCTCCCAAAAGGATCCGCCCAGATGCACAAAACTGTTAACTGTGACAGAAAGTGAAAATCAACAAAAACCAGAAACTGGGGAGAGTGGGTGAGGATCCCACAAAATCACACTAGTGTATACACAGGCTTAAATCACCCTGTGCAAGCTCCACGTCATCCCTGCATGAAGCCCATCAGAATTTGAACAGGCCAACCAGGCTGTTCCCCCCACCCCACAGGTGACACAGGGCCAGTCAGCACTGTCACCTGAGGCTCCCGCCTTTCCACTGTTTGTGTAAGGGGTGTGTGGAACCTCCTACAGACCTCTCCTTCCTGTACAGCTATCTGGCCCCTTCAGGTGAGTCTTGGCCATGTTTACTTCATTCCAGCTCTCAGGGCTTTTTTTGAGCAGGAACACACAGAAACACAGTCCTGGCTGGCTTGGAACCAGGGGATGTGCCCTAATATGCAAAGGAGTTCCTGCTGGGCTTTGTCTACAAAAAGCCAGGTGTGAAACAATGGTGGCATCAGGGGGTGTGGCCTAATATGCAAATAAGTTCCTGCTGGGCTTTTTCTGCAAAAACAGTCCTACCACTTCTGGCCTTATGAGGCCAGATAGTGGAGGTCTTATACTACTAACATCTGTGTTAAATTTCAAACTAACTCATAAATTCATTCTTTAAAAAAAAAATAAAAGTATAATGTCAACTTGTTTAATCACCCCTCTTTGTTTTGTTTATGGAAACAAATCTTCAGAAGTAATTTGTGATTTGGATAAGGCTGATCTGACTCAACCATGTGTTTTCCAATTAACTTCAGCCTGCAGATATCAATACAGAAAAGGAGGCTGTCAATTTTTCACACTGTGAAGAGTTTATTTTTACTGATATGGAAGATGGTACAATGAACCAATTTACACTGTGGGAAAAAATAAGATTAAAATAAGATAAACAAAAAACAAAAAAGACCCCCAAATAAAACTGAAACAAGTGCACAGTTTTCAACATCCACAGTAAAGGTTTTTCAAAACAACGAAGTCAATATATTCCAGGATGTATTCAGTTAAAAAAAACTGTGTATGTTTCACTATTATTGTATAAAAGTCATGCTAAAGAGATGTTAGTTAAGGCATTTATAAGGTATGCAAGCAAGTCCTGACTTGGATGGCCCAGATTAGCCCAGTCTTATCAGATCTCAGAAGATAAACAGGGTCGACCCTGGTGAGTACTTGGATGGGAGACCACCAAGAACTTCAGGGTCACTAAGCAGAGATAGTCAATGGGAAACCATCTGTTAGTCTCTTGCCTTGAAAACCCTATGGCAGGGCTGTCAAACATATGGCTCACAACGAGGCTTGGTTTCTACACCACAGCTCACTCTTGCCCAGCTCTCTACAGCTTCCTGCTTCCAGGGGAAAAGAAAGAAGCCAAGCCTCCTTTCCCTGGATTAGCTGAGGGCTCCCCGCTTCCTTTAAGGATGATAGGAGGGGGAAAGAAAGAACCAGAGAGAGAAAGAGGCCCATAGCACCTTTAAGACCAACTGCACTTTATAATTGGGATAAAACATGCTTCTTCAGAGAGAGGGAGGAAGGGAAAGAGCCAGAGAGAGAGAGAAAGTCCCCTGGCATTTGGAGAGATCCCCCTTTCCAGTTCTAACAGATGGTGGCGTTGAGGAAACCTAACAGCACAGCTTGCAAGAGTCCAGTGTGTTATTGCATACATGTTTGTATGTAATGGAACAATCTGTTCCTCCTCTGGCATCTGTGTGATTTGGTTTGGTCCTCCCTTGGGTGGAGCTGTTGTTTCACTTTCCAGTTTTTGTATGTTTTGTTGAAGATGTTAGTTGTTGGAGTTGCCTCCTTGCAAATAAACGGCTGATGCTTTAAGCCAGTTTGTCTTTGCTGAATGGACCTGAGAGTGGGTGTCTGAGTGAGTACTCTATCCTGGGGCCCGACTGCCAAAGGGGGACATTACATCCAATAGCACATTAATGACTGACATAATTTGTGGCAGGGCATGAGCTTTCATTAATTACTGCTCACATCTTCAGATACAGCTAGAATGTGAGTCTATCTGTCTCTATAGCTTGGAGAGTGAAATGTTTTCAGACGTCAAATGGCAATAAGAGGCATTGGTAATGAGACAAGAAACCTAGGTCTCAATTTAGTTTAGGAGGAAGCATTGTGTGAGCTTCAGTATCAGCTGCAATTCAGCAGTCTCTGTTTCTAATCTCCCTTCCTTTGTAAGAGAACTGCTACTCTTAGGTCAGCAATTGAATGTCTTGGAAGGTTAAAATGTTTCCCCACTGATTTTTGAATGCTGTGTTTTTTAATATCAGTAAGAGTCCAGTAGCACCTTAAAGACTAACAAAATTTGTGGCAGCATATGAACTTATGTGAGTCACTTATTTCCATTTTATTCTTTGCATCCTCCTGGACCAAATTCCCCTGGAATGAATCGAGACCTAGGTTTCCTATCTCATTACCAATGCTGATATCTCCACACTTACTACCCCTCTTATCACACCTAATCCAATCAAGCCTGCTATTGCCGTTCAACATCTGAGATTTTTTTTTAAAGTTTATATTTCTGGTACCTCATGTTAAATTTATGGCACATATAGCCTGGTCAGATAAAGTGACATTTATGTCAGATCCAGACCTTGTAACAAATGAGTTTGACACCTCTGATGGGATCACAAGAAGCTAGTTGTGACTTGATGACCTTTTATGCACATACATAAGGCACATACCATTGTTACTAAGATATTAAAACACTGCAAAAAAAAAAAAAAACCCAACAACCTTCATGTGACTAATAGTTATGACACTCACCATAGGTCTAGGGTTGCCAGGTCTATGTTTGAAAATACCTGGAGACTTTTACAGGGGGTCAGGGGGGGGGGGCTCAGCGTGATACAATGCCATGGAGTCCACCCTTCAAATCAATCATTTTCTCCAGGGGACCTGCTCTTTGCCAGCTGGAGAATTGGGTGGTGGTGGTGGTGGGGAGATATGTATGGAATGTATGAGGCATGTGTATATGTTTGTATTTACATAGCTCTGTGGAACTATGGTTGTGGAGAGACCAGGTTGACGAAGGGACAAGAAACAAAACTATAATTTGACCTAGGAGTACAGTCCCCTTTCTCTCTCCAGTGAATTTTATGGATTCCTTGGAAGCAGCACAGAAGATGATAGGACATATCGACATGTACAGGATGTGGACTTTGCCCCATATATGGAGTTGTGTGGATTTTTGCACTGTTAGACTTCTTCAGTGATTGCATTTTGTAACCAGCTTTTTTTCCTGGAAGCATTACTGTATGATTAAATGTTGTTAAGTCTTTGTCACTAAAATATGTTTGTACACACTTTGTTGTGAAAATAAGTATATTTCTGGTGTTGATTGTATGGTTCCATTTTCTCCAGGGGAGCTGATTTTTGCTAGCTGAAGATAAGCTGTAAAACCCTTCATGTTAGGTCTGACCATTCCGGTAAGAAATACGGTTGCATGCTTTCATTGACTAAAATAGGGTTACCAATCTCCTGATGGGGCCTGGAGATCTCTCAGAATTACTGCTGAACTCTTGGATACAGAGATCAGTTCCCCTGGAGAAAGTGGCCTCTTTGACAGGTGGACTGTAGCCTTATACCCAGCTGAGGTTCCTCCTCTTCCCCAGATCTCCACTCCACTTCCCCAGATCTCCAGGCATTTCCCAACTCAGACTTGGCAACTCTATCAGTCAACTAAACTTTATTTATGACTTGTGACCCTCCAACATAAATATGGCCTAGCAGCCTTTTGAGGAAATAAATCTCTTGTCTGTATGCTAACACACCACTAAATAAAATGTGAAGCCTTCTTCCAGCCAGAGTATTTCCTCCAACATAAGCAGATCTTTCTCCTTTGAAAAGACCTCTAAAGCTGGAGGCAGGTTCCTTAGGATACTGTCTGCTATTTGTGTTGTGTTTTACCAGTACATAGGGCCGCACATGCATGCCAGTAACACACTAGACCAAAAGTTGTGATCCCTGCATATAAATGATCACCTCTATCAATGTGCAGTATTTTATCATTGCACAAAAAGCATATTGGTAGCCTGGCAGCACCTTCTGTGTGCCAAGCATGCGCTCACCCACAAAGTGAGTGCGTGCCCAATCATATCCACCTTCTCTGCGCAGCATCTCACAGAAATCACGAGGAAATGAAAGGAAGCCCACTTGCCCCCTTCCCCAAATACACAGCTTGCATTTATGCAAAGCACACCCAGAGTTCACGCAGACTGAACTCGGCTACAGAACATCCTTTTTTTGACCTTTGGAAAGGATGAATTGCAGTGGCTTTTTGAATTAATTACAATTGATGTAAAAATACTTTGAAGTTAAGGCAAGGAGAATAGCAGTAATTAATACAAGCAAAATGATCATGCGCTCATTAGCCTGGTTTCTGTGTCATTCCCTCCCCAAAATAATCTGCTGATTTTTTTTTTTTTTTGCCAAGATTCAAGGACCAAAGGGTGGGGGGAGGGAAAGATGAAATGTCTCATACATTATTCAAAAGTATTAATTGAAATTCAATATTTAAGTCCATTTAGATCTTGAACAATTAAGCTTTATGTATTAAAATATAGATTTAGCTGAAATTGAGACGAGACGTGGTAAGTTCAAATCGGGAACCAAGCTCTAATTAAGGTCCATAGGCCACCAATGGGCCACCTTCCTCACCAGTACACATCTACATAATTGCAGCTCTTGCTAGAGAATGAGGTTTCACTTTTTCAGAACGGCCCTTTGTCAGCATTTGATCAAAATTTAACAAAATGATGAAGAGACATTTTAATGGGGCTACTGTACAATGTACAGTCAAGGATGACTACTGTGAAACAAAAGACGTCATTTGATTGGTTATAGCCCCCAGGCATGGAAGGTCATATTTCCAAAGGCTTTGCACTCATTACCTAATCTAGTAACTTTGAAGCTACCTACGTACCTTTTGACATTAATCTTTCCTATATGGGTGCATATTTGATCATTATAATATTAGACACAGTGAGGGGGAGAGAAAGAGAGAGAGCAAAGATGGGGAAAGAGGACAGTTTAGGGGAATGAAGATAGTGTTGGTTGGACATACCTTCACCATCCAATCCTAAAATTATCAGAAGAAAACTTTAATGTTTTTTAGCACCGAGCCAGCATGGTGTAACAGATTAGAATCTGTGACTCCCAGCTTCAAAATCCTACTCTGCCTTGATCTGTTATGCACAGATGTTTTGCCTCACTTTCACTGTGCGCAAGGGGGCGAACAATCATGTGGACAAAGTGGACCCAATAGATGTTGTTTACCTTGATTTCCAGAAAGCTTTTGACAAAGTTCCTCATCAAAGGCTTCTAAAGGTTGATTAACACATGGAATTCTCTGCCACAGAAGGTGGTGGCGGCTACAAGCATAGGCAGTTTAATGAGGAGATTCGGATAAACATATGGAACTGAGGTCCATTAGTGGCTATTAGCCACAGCATATTGATGGAACTCTCTGTCTGGGGCAGTGATGCTCTGTATTCTTGGTGCTGGGGGGGGGGGGGGCAACAGTGGGAGGGCTTCTAGTGTCCTCACCCCACTAATAATAATAATAAGGTCCTGATGGCACCTGTTTTTTTGGCCACCGTGTGACAGTGTTGGACTGGATGGGCCATTAGCCTGATCCAACATGGCTTCTCTTATGTTTTTATTGGGTTTTCTTTTTCAGTCTGCATTTTTTTCCCCTTTCAGTGCTCAATTCGCTTTCCATTCACCATTTCCCTGGGGTTTGTGATAGTGCTTTTGTGCTCCCCCCCCCCCCCCCCGTTGCTTAGCTTTCAAACTTAAAGAAAGTCAAAAGCATACAGATTCCCTTGGATTTCCCCCACATATACACACTGTCCTCACCCCTTGAAGGCCACTCCTCTGCCTACATGTATTTTTTTTTCACTCAGCATGAGTCTAGTAATAGGAGACTATCACTAGTCTCATGCCATTTGTAAACTCCCAATGGGCCAGCCTTTCCTGCTGCCCAGTTTGAACCGGGTGGCACGAGAAGACAGTGCCAAGCAACACCTGCCAGGAGACATTGGTTCCCTGCACACACAGCGACCCTGACTGGGTTGTCCTCACCCATCACCCAGTTGCAACTGGGTGGCAGGAGGAGGCAGTGCCAAGCTACACCTGCCATGAGCCATCAGCTCCCTGCATGCACAGTGAGCCTTGCTGGGCTGTCCTCTCCCACCACCTGGTTTCAAACTGGGTTTCACTAGAAGGTAGCGCAGAGCTCGGCATAGTTATTCTGGATTGCAAAATAAATACACTGGAGAAAAAAAAGTTGTGTCTGCTTAGATTCTCCCCAGTAAGTTATGCATGTATAATAACCCATTTATAAGGTTGCCAACTCTGGGTTTGGAAATACCTGAGGATCTGAGGATGGAGCCTGCAAGAGTGAGGTTCAGGGAGACAAGGGACCTTGGTAGGATATAATGCCATGTAGTGCACCTTCCAGAGAAGCCATTTTATCAAGAAGTGGTGGAATCAATGTTTTAAATAGATAAATAATAAATACATCAATGATTTGTGCAGCCTGCAGATCAGTTGTAATTCCAGAGGGTTTCCGACCCCACCTGGAGGTTGGCTGTCCTAACCGTGGAAGGCCACTGGAAGGCTTTGAGCTGGTCACTCAGCTGTCAGACTCACAACCTTCAAGGGGTCATTTGTTTTGTGAATGAAATGGAGGAGAGGAGAATGACATTTGGATCCTTGTTAGGGAGAAAAGCAAGGGATAAATGTCTCCATGAATAAATATCCCCACAGATCACGTGGAAGGAGTGCTCATTCAATATTTCTTTTCTTCTTACATTTGTTTCAGCATTTTGTCAATGGTTTCACAACTACAGCTTCTGCTTCGAGTGTTGTAGGTTCATTTGGGTTGTGTATGCATATGGTATATGGCTCTTTATCTACAGTATGTGTGCTGCACTCTACCAATTTACACTTTGCTTATTATGTTGACTCCAGGGACCAATGAGGAAGCCAGTTGTTGTTTAGAGGTTTCCGTGTCTGCAGGTTCCTTCCCTGAGTGATCTTAATGAATACTCTTGACCTGCTTGGCAGGAGCATCATTTAGGGAGCACAAAGGGCAGCCACCTTCTTCAGCATTTACTTTAGTCTCCATTATAATGACTCCAAAGGAATTGCCTGTACCTCTGGCCCACTCACTGATTCCACATACTGAGGACTATTCTTGCAATTGTCTTTTTGTGCAAGGTATGCATTCCACAGCACAAAGCATTATGCAGCCTCTTGCACAAGTGTTTTCAGAACTAGCAACTATTTTCCCTCCTTCCGTTGTACTTTCGACCCACCTAAACAAAATTTTAAGGGGATAGTCATGAATCGCAGCAAAAAATTCCAAAAGCCTAGTCTTGGATATAGCCAAGGTGTTTTATCATTTATTTATTTCAAATAAAATAATGGCACACACTCACATTATTGTACAGCCTTTGTATACCATAGCAAAGTCATCAGCACAGGATCCATTATTCACTATTACCACTACTGATATGTATGCCTTGTACAATGGGGCCTATATAATTCATTTCAAAGAACACCTTTGGATTTAATTTCACATTTTTCACCCGATGAATTAGGTTCTCATGCAATGCATTAGGTAAAATGGCCCTTACATAACTGGAAAGCACCTTCACAATGTGGAACAACACTCTGGAGGCCACTATGCCATTCCAAAATATCCCCACTGCCAGGTTGTAATAGCCTTCCTTGGTCCTAGCAATCCCCAGTACCAGCAACAAGCATCATCTGCCATATAGCTTTTGTGGGACATATTCCAGAACTTGAAAAGGCACGCAGGAGGGATTGTCTGGTTCCATTAGGGTTTTCAGGTCTCTCCTGGACACTGACAGGTGATGAGATGATAGGACTGACAAATCCAGGTTGGGAAACTCCGTGGGATTTGGAGATTGAGCCTGGGGAGGACAGGGACTTCCATGGGGTACAATGCAGTCTGGAGATTAGCTGTAATTCTGGGAGGCCCCAGGTCCCACCTGAAGGCTGGCATCCATAGGTCTCATAGTACTACAGACCCAATCAGAAGTGGATCCTCATGACATTTTTAAATGGCTGATTTCAGCTCTCCAATGGCGTTGGCAAATGTGTGATAGACCCACAAAAATTGTAACATCTAGTCTGGTCCTAAGACTTTCAGTTCCCATGTACTAATTGAGGTGCCGTAAACTTCCCAGTGAACAAGTTCAGCAGGTTAGTGTGTTAGATCCAAGTAGTCAGCTGTGTTGGTCTGAAGTAGTAGAACAAAATAGGAGTCAAGGTGCACCTTTAAGACCATCTTAGTTTTATTCAGAACATAAGCTTTCGTGTGCACTCTAAGCACGTCACTCATAAGCCAAGCCTCAGATCTCCTTGCATCATTATTGCTCAAGTCAAGCACCCCCTGAGCAGCTTTGGGGAGCAGAACATGAGCTGAACCAGGGGGTGTTCCAACATCCATAAACTAAGCAAAACACCACACTGGCCCGCTTGGTTAAACTTGTGGAGGATCAACATACTCTTGCTAAGTTTAGAATGTTCAAGCTGTTGAAACCCACCAACCCATTTATTAAGTTCTTTTCAGACTTTGTCCTACTCAGGGTTTATTGGTTTGCAAAATAAACAATATTGCTAATTAAATAAATTCAGGGGGTAACAGAACCACTGTGTCACTCACAGGGGAAATCTAAAGCATCCTCAGCCCCAATCCTTTGGTATGCTAATCAACATCAAAGACTAGGTTATTTATTTCAGATCTCTAGCACTTGACTACTGACATCAAATCTGTCCATTTTTTTTCTCAGCTGGACAAAGATGGGAAGGCTCCATTTCGGCAGCTATCATTCATTAATGCATAAGAGACCTGAGATCAAAAGACTATCAATCTTTCCCTCATTGTACAGACTTAAGCATCTGAATTGTAAAAGAAGAATCACAACTAAGAAGTGTAATTACACATTTAAAAAAGAAAAGAAATCCAGGACAATTATCATGCCCTGGTTTAATTCATAGGTTTGTGCTGTAAGCAAAAGATTCAGAGCTAGTTGGAGATAATTAAGAGAGAGAGAAACAAACAATTGAACCCTTTTTTGGATGGAGAGTGGAGGGGTACTTTTGAAAATGGGTCAGATCCAGCCAGCGTTTTCATTCAATTGCACCCAGTTCCCTTCATTGCAAGAGCACATGGGTTTTGTACAAGCAAGTCCCAGAATAGCTGTTTGGGGTGCTAAAGGGGGACCCCTTCCTTCTTCTTTTTACTGGCATAAAAGCTAGTTGGATCCAACCCATTATATGAGAATCTCTGATGTAATGATCTAAAAATAATGGGTTGGATCCTACAGCCTCAGTAAGGAGACTTTCTATTGAGGAAACCCAAGGAAGTCCTAGAATCAAACTCCACATCTTTATATATTCTCAGGGGTGGGGATATGAGAAAATATAGGCACTTTTCTCCCCTCCCACACCGACACACACATTAGTAATTGAACATATTTTTTAAAAAAAATTCAAAAACTTTATAATAGGAATCAAATTGGATTTTATTTGTGATACCTTATCCCAACTCTCAAATTTCCAGTAGGGAGACCTTGTGGTTGGTGGCAATTTGAATACGATAGTGAATCATAAATTAGATAAAACAAATAAACAAGAATACTGTTTTTATTTCATTCTTCTTCTAATAGTGGAACCCAATTTTATTGCACTGTTTATTGCTAATTAGTGTAATCCAGTTTTATGACATTGTTTATTGCATGTATTATGCTGCTCTTTCTTGCACTGTATTTATGGTTGTGTGATTTGACTTGAGTCTCAAACAAGAAAGGCAGATGATGAATGAAGTACATAAATGGCTAAATGCATCTTAGAGCAGTGTTCTCTGATTAAACTTCCAATTTCATTGCTTTATATTCTTTTGACTTCTTAATGTGGTCTGTGATGCCCAGCTGCTATAATTTCAAATCTCACCTCTACTATCTGAGGCAGCCAGTGCTGGACCACAACATCCTAGTAGCAGGGAAAGATCACATAAGTGATATCATGCATCATCAAGATGTTCCAGCTGTCCTCCAAAACTCTATTGCTCTACCACAGTGTACCACAGGGGAATAGCTGCCAAAACATTCCATTTATGTGTAAAGTCACTTTTTCAACCCAGGGATGGGTGAACAGGAGGTCCCCCACTGGAGCAGAAGACCTGACCCCCCATGGGCGCAGTACCAGGGGTCTACTATGTCAATCAGGGAAGGGCTTACCTGAATAAACTTTAAAAAAATTATTAGCTTGTAGATAGTTCAAGCTAGCCTGATCTCATCAGATCTTGGAAGCTAAGCAGGGACAGCCCTTGCTAGTATTTGGATGGGAGACCTCCATGGAGTACCAGGGTCATGACACAGAGGAAGGCAATGGCAAACCACTTCTGAATGTCTCTTGCCTGGAAATCCCTGTGGTCACCATAAGTCAACTGTGACACGATAGCAAAAACAAAGCATCAGTCCTACAGAAGCAAGTGAAAAGCCCCAGAGCAATTTGTCCTTACAAGGGAAGCTCATCAACAACACAAGAACAGCACTTCAATTAAGAAAAAAGCAAAACATGCAAGGGAGCTATGGTTGTTCTGCCCCCTTGGAGATCTATTTCATCCTGTTACTTTTAAAATGATATTTAAAAAAAAAAAAGAATGTAGCATGACTCATTTTTGTTTAAGGAGCAAGAGCCTTTTTTTTTAAGCTATGGAAAATAACCACTCTTAAAATCCCCCTACAGCTATTGTTACTGTGGTTCCTCAGAGGGATAAGGAAACGTTTAGAGCAGGGATAACCAACTTCTTCAATAGTGTTTGGGGAGGAAGTCCTCTCAAGCTATAACACAATGGTTGGAACCCTGACTTCAGCTGGGGTTTGTTGCACCAGGAAATGCAACTCTGACCCAGTTTTCTTTACTCTTTCTTTCTGAGGTGCACTAAGACAGGACAGTCTCTGATGAATGCATAACAGAAGCTGGCCAGATTACCTAGCCAGAATGAAACTGCCCTGTTCAGTTAGAAGCCTTTTAACAGGGGCTCAATATGCAGAAATCACTCAGCAGGTGAAGCTTTTATGGCGTGTGGTTTCATATGATCACCAGCTAATTACTACACATCAGACTGCTCTTAAAGGGCCATCTGGTTCAGATTTTACAGATTATATCTAGTTACAAATATTACACTGGCATTTAGGAGAGGCCAATATGCTATTTTTTGTTCCAGTTTAATGTCAGATCCTCTTTGTCAGCAGTCATTCTTGTTACTATTGCTGGTTATACTTTGACATCTTTTAATGCCTATTTTTGCCACTTGTGCATGATTTCTGTGCAACTGGTCCAAAAAGAATGCACAAATGTGTGGAGTTGGTGGAAACTGCCAATTTAGTTGGATCCAACCCATTTAATTTAAACGTTTATGTTTAATTTGATTTATACACCATCTTCCCCGCCGAGGCGGGCTCAGGGCGGCTTACATCAGATCAAAAAATCAATAAAATCAATAGAACCATTAAACAATATAAATTAAAAACAATATACAGTTGGTGCTAACAAATTAGATGTTACTCATTCCCAGGACAACAGTTGTTCTGGAATTCTCCTACAGTCCACTGAAGGCTTGCCGGAAGAGAACGGTCTTACAGGTCTTGTAGAACTGAGTGAGGTCCTGCAAGGCCCTAACCTCTTCCAGCAATTGATTCCACCAGGAGGAGGCTGCCACTGAAAAGACCCAGTCCCTAGTGGTCGACAGTCTTGCCTCCTTCAGCCTGGGGATCACTAGGAGATGTTGAAATCCAGATCTCAGCACTCTCTGGGGAATGTGTGGGGACAGATGGTCCCTCAGGTAAATGGGTCCTCGGCCATATAGGGCTTTAAAGGTAATAACCAGCACTTTGAAACAAATCCAGCACACTATTGGTAGTCAGTGCAGTTTCTGCAACACTGTCTGTATGTGCTCCCACTTGGGCCACCCCAATAACAGCCTAGCAGCCATGTTCTGCACTAGCTGAAGTTTCCGAGTTTGCAACAAAGGCAGCCCCAAGTAGAGGGCATTACAGTAGTCCAATCTTGAGGTGACGGTTGCATGAATCACAGTTGCCAGGTCGCCACGGTCAAGGAAAGAAGCCAACTGTTTCGCCTAAGGTGAAAAAAGGTGAATTTCGCAGTTGCTGCTATCTGGGCCTCCATCATCAGGGAGGCCTTCAATAGCACCCCCAAGCTTCTGACCTTGGATGCCATTGTCAGTGGCGCCCTGTCAAAAGTCGGTAGGGCGATTTCCCTGCCCAGGCTGCCGTGACTCAGGCAAAGGACTTCTGTCTTCGTCAGCTTCAGCTTCAGTCAGCTCAGCTTAAGCCAACCAGCCATGGCTTTCAACGCCTGATCTAGGCTTTCTGGGACATCGTCAGGTCGGCTGTCCATCAGTAGATAGAGCTGGGTGTCATCAGCATACTGATGGCAACCCAGCCCATACCTCCGGACAATCTGTGCAAGTGTTCGCATGTAGATGTTAAACAACATTGGGGATAGAACCGTCCCCTGAGGCACACCGCAATTAAGCGGGTGTCTCTGGGACGACTCTCCCCCAATTGACACCCTTTGTCCCTGACTGCAAAGGAAAGAGGAAAGCCACTGTAAGGCTAGCCCCTGAATCCCTGCATTGGTGATGGGGAGAAGCAGCGTGGTGTAGTGGCTAGGGTGCCGAAACTAGGATTTGGGAGACATCAGTTTGAATCCCCACTCTGCCATGAAGCTTGCTGGGTGACCTTGGACCAGTCACTCTTTCTCAACCTAACCTACTTTACAGGATTGTTGTGAGGATAAAATGAAGGCAAGGAGAACAGTGTAAGCTGGCCTTGCACAAAAAGATTGCATATAAATGTACTAAATGAAAAAAAAAAAAACTATTGCCTCATTCCCAGAATACTCAGACACATTGCTTAGGTTAAACTGGTTTTATTTATTAACATCTGAACTTCACTCTAGTTATCCTAAGAGCTGCCATAATCCTGTCCCATGTGAGGGAAAGACCATAGATTCTTCTCTTGGAATGCCCTTTTTGTTATGCAGTCAACGAGAAGTATGGCATCTTTGTTGAAATGACTTCTAAGCCAGGGCAGGATTTCCCATAAGCTTGATCTTGAAAGATCAGAAAGTGAAACTTTTGATGGGGTGGAGGTAAGCATCACCTTCTGCTATTATGGTACTTCAAGCCGCTACTAAATGTGCATGAGCAAGGATTGTCTGCACTATCTTTGGCAATGCTAATGTTCACCAGCAAGACTCTTGTTTTTCTTCACTACAAAACATTATTGATTTGTAAGCTGCCTTGAAAAACCATTTCCTAGCTGACAGACTAGGGGACTATCCTCTAATTCTACACTTGGCCTCAGATCAAGATCAGAGCAAAAAAAAAAAAGTCTGCCCAATAAGGCCAGGTACAGAAAAGGTCTCTGTGGTAGAGGTGACTCACATCATAGCTCAGTAGGTGTAGACAAGATATCAAATATCTGTCAAACCAGGAGAAGCTGACTCGCACAAGAAGGATTGTGGTTGAAAGTCATGTTGAGAGTCTATCATTCAACAGTGAACAATTTGAATAGGAATAATTTAGATGAGAAGGCTCATTTGTGCATCTACATATTAATTGCCATGATTGCTATTTACTGGGTTCTTTTAAAATGTATAATTTATTAGCAGCATTCACATATTTAACAATCTGCATCTCCTACTTTGTACCCATGAACATCTGAAGCTGTCTTATACTGAACCATACCCATTGGTCCATCAGGGTCAGTAGAATTGATTCAGACTGGCAGTGGTTCTCCAGGGTCTCAGGCAAAGGTCTTTTTAACTGGAGATGGCAGGAGTTGAACACCTAGGGCCTTCTGCATGCCAAGCAGATGCTCTACCACTGAGCCATGTCCCCTTTCCTAACTGTAATTGATTAAGAACCTTACAGCACAATGCTCTTCTAAATCCACTTAAGCCAATGGGCCCAGAAGGACATAACTCTGTTCAAACCTTCACTGCAGTCATTACAAACACCTCCTTCAAGTGACTATCCCATGTGGACATCTGAGGTTTCTGGATATGGGATAGGCATGCAAAGTGATTGGGATGGCATGTTCCCATGTGTCCCTGTTCCCTTCTCCATGTAGGAGAATGATCAGGAAGCATTATGTACTCTACCAGACTCTTGCTCTTTTCTACTGTTTACAGGCAGACTAACACAGCTACCCATCTTCATAGAATCCCAGAACTGGAAGAGAACTCCAGGGTCCTCTAATTCAATCCCCTGCACAATGCAGGAAATTCACAACTGCCACCATTCTCTGAGATGTGGCTCTAATTTTTCTTCTGGTTAAAAATAATTAGATCAGAGATCTGCATAATGTTCATAATAATCATGTAAGGGAAAGATAATGAAAACCAGAATGCTAGAAAATGAGAATAAAAACTGTGGAATGGGTGATCTAACTACTTCAAAGACCCAGATGATGATCAGCATCAATAAATGACTAAAATATTAGTTCTAGTTTCCCAAGTCTATTTCTGGCATATAAGCATCCTTTTAAAAACCTGTTTTACATTTTCCTTTGCCTTTGTTTCCAGTTATGTTCAAATACCATAGTCAATTTTCTTACGTTTTACTAATATTCAATCAAAGTTGTATGTTTTAGAGACTAAATTCAAGGGGTAAATTCTGCTTACCTGAAAAGTTGCTAACAAATCTGACATCCTGAGAGGCATTTATCACTCTGTCCTACTAGGGTCACCTGCACAGATGGGGCCTGAAGTTCTCCTGGAAATTATGACTGATCTCCAGACTTCAGAGATCATTTCCTCTAGATGAAAAGGCAGCTTCAAAGGGTGGACTCAGTGTCATCACATCTTGAGTGAGCTCCCTGCCTTCCCTGAAATGTGCCCTCCCCAAGCATCAGCCTCAAATATCCAGGCATTTCTCAAACCAAAGTTGGCAATACAGGAGGACTTTGGTATTTCATTAATAATAGTTGTATGGGAGAAGCCCTGAGCTTGATAGCCCAGGCATGTCAGATCTCAAAAGCTAAGCAGGGCCAACTCTGGTAAGTACTTGGATCAGAGACCTCCTTGGAATACCGGAGGCAGGAGGCAGAGGCGGGCTTTATTCAACCATCTCTCTGAATATCCTTCATATTTCCAGTAGGGGTCAGTCACTAGAGGTTGCCACGACTTCCAGAAAAATACAACAGAATAGTTGTCTAAAAAAATAACAAACAGTGCCACTTTGTTTTTTAAAAAGGTACCATGCTAGCCTTTCCTGCATGCCATTATGACTACATTAGTGTCCTCAAGTCAGAAATAACATAGGAAATCTTCGGCGTATTTGCAAGAAGCAAACCTTTGCTTTTTATATATATATCCCAACTTTCCAATTTTGAATGCTTAAATTGAATCTCTTTGCTTCATTGTAGTCTCTCCCCACCCCAATATCCACACAAGTGCTCCCTTGTGTACATCCCCCCTCCCTCCATCACGAATACAGGAAATGAGTTTTTTAAAAGTATTAATAAAGCTTTAAATGCATGTAACACTCCAGCTGTGACCTTTAGATGTAGGTGGTGTCTCCTGCCAAAGTCTGCAGTGTGTCAGCATTGCCAGTGGAGGGGGGAATATGAAAGAAATGAGATTAAGATCAGAAAATCAAATGAAAGGTGTCTGTGAAAAAAAAATACTTAATTTCATCTGGAAATCAATGTCAACCTTTCTTTCCCTGCACGCACATTTTCTGCAAAGAATAACTTTGTATGCACAAGGAAAGGAAACAGAAAACTTGCAATGGAGTGTGACGGAAAGGTATGATATTAGAAGATTTTGTAAAATGCTGGTGCAGAATCATTGTCAGAGCAGGAATGAAACAGGTTGAACCTTTCTAGATTTAGTTCACAGGTGCCTATTCACTGCTCCATGGTTTGCAGATATGAAAGAGACATCACAGTTAGATTGTTCATATCCTGCTTTAGAGATAACTTTTCAGGGGCTCAGTGGTTGCTTTATGGCGTTTAATGTCCCTATCTTGTTTTTAAGGACTTGCTTTGCTTGGGTTTGATAATGATAATTTACAATGTCTTTTTAAAATGATGGCATCATTTGCACTTGTCAGCCACCTCCAGCAGGACTCCAGAGACGCCACATATGAACCAGCAAGATATAGGCAGCAGTCTTAAGAGGATCCAGGGCTTTTTTTGTAGCAAGAATTCCTTTGCGTATTAGGCCACACACCCTTGATGTAGCTAATCCTCCAAGAGCTTACAGGGCTCTTAGTGCAGGGCCTACTGTAAGCTCCAGGAGGATTGGCTATATCAGGGGTGTGTGGCCTAATATGCAAAGGAATTCCTGCTACAAAAAAAGCCCTGAGAGGATCTATTCAGCATCCTACTTCGGTCTATTCCAGGGGTCCCCAACATGGTGCCTGTGAGCACCAAGGTGCAGGGCTGGCCCTAGACTGTCTGGCATCCTAGGCAAGGCTAACTTTTGGTGCCCCCCCCCCCACTGATAATGTCACTTAGTCAAATGGCACCCAATTTGGCACCCCCAGAAGGCTGGCACCCTAGGCAATTGCTTAGTTTGCTTAGTGGCAGGGCAGGCCCTACCAAGGTGCCTGCTGATCCCTTTCCTGGTGCCCACCATTTTTTTTTAAAAAGGGGGAAGAGCCAGGTGGGTTTTAGCCCAGCACGTCTTCTGATTGTCCAATGGCGATTTGATTGCCTGTGTAGATTTTTAAAAAGTTGCTTCAGTAGCAACTGCCACCACAGCTCAAAGATCTTCCCTGTAGAACTGACAGCAAACCGTTGCAGTTATTTTGTGGCTAGCTCCACCTTGCAAAGCAGCCATTTGTAGCAGCTGTTCTGTGGCTGTGCTCACCAAGCTGTGCCAGAATTCCTGAGGTGCCCACAGGCTTGAGAAGACCCTGGTCTATTTAGTGGGGCTTACTCCTACAGAAGAGTTCTTAGGATTCCACTCATAGTCTGCTTCTCCAGTACCAGTGTAAGACTCCCTACATACCCCTGCAAAGGGCATACTGGGTAAAAGACGTCCCTCATAATCCTTTACCCCCAATTCTCTTAATGTACAAGTGCCAGCAATGTTTGAGATAGGAGTAAGCCAGAGTGTGGTCTGGAAGTGTAGAGTATAAACTAAGATGGAGTAGGGCCAAACAAAATGGTTCCTAGCAGCCAAGCACAAGTCTGAAGTTATTTTGGGAGGTGGCTTTAGGGCATCTCCAGGCAAAGCCCCACCCCATCTGAAACAAAAGAGGTATTCTGCATTATGGAGCCTACAGGAAAGGAGCAATCACTACTTATCACAAAAGCCCAGCCCCTGAATTCTCCCTACTCAATCACCCTAATTGGTGGTCCATTCCCACATCTGGGTAGCCTTTTCTCTCCAGCAATCAAGAATCAGTGGATTGTTAAGCTGTCAAATTCCAACAGAAAGATTAACAGTTCCTGTTTATACCTGGAAACCCATCCCCATACATAGATGCAAATATCACAACATCTTTGTCTTTTCCTGGAAACCCCATTCAGCATTTCCCAAGTATACTGTTTTACTCCCAACTAATCCAATCGACAGAAGGCAAAAGAAGGGGACGGCAAAAGGTGAGATGGCTGGACAGTGTTACTGATGTAACAAACATGAATTTGAGCAGGCTTCAGAGGATGGTGGAAGACAGGAGGGCCAGACGTGACTTTGTCCATGGGGTCACAAAGAGTCAGACTCGACTGTGCGACTGAACAACAAAAAATCCAATCACTACATTGTTCCAAGAGGTCATCATATCACCCTGCCTCAGGACATGTTTTCCTCTACAAAAAAACGCACTCGAAGTTTAGTCTCTGTGTTGTGTCTTTCTGGATCTCAAACTACACACCCAAGATGCTAGTCATCTTGCTGTCCCTCTAGACCTGGGACCTTGTCTGGATAGGTAGCTATAAAACCCCCTTGAAACTCCTCCTATAATTCCTCTCATGCCTGTATTTCTGCAACTCATGTGTGTTTTGGTTTTCTGTGTGCATTTATTCTCTGGTATGTGTGCATTATTTTATTTTATGTTAATAAAACAACCTCCCTTGGTTAAGCAACAGTCTGGTTAATTCTGAGAGTTCTCTAAAGGAACAACCCTGGTATACAATTGGTGTCATAATAATAATAATAATAATAATAATAATAATAATAATAATAATAATAATAATAATAATAATAATAATAATAATAATAATTTATTTTTTTATCCCGTCCTCCCCTGCCAAGGCAGGCTCAAGACAGCTCGCAAGACATGGTGTATACCATGATTACAATAAAATACAATCATTACTATAAAAGACAGTTAAAATATAGTTAAGTTACATTCATAAATTAAGTTAAATAAAACAGTTAAAACCATTATAGATTAAGGTGCTACAGTTCGATATATGTATAGGATGGTTAGATGTCATTACCCGGGTTCCATCTTAAAAGCAAGTTGAAAGAGGACGGTTTTGCAAACCCTGCGAAACTGATTTAGGTCTCGCAGGGCTTGCACCTCCTCTGGTAGCTGATTCCACCATTGGGGAGCCATTGTTGAGAAGGCCTGCTCCCTCGTTGTTTTCAGTCTGGCCTCCCTTGGTCCAGGGATTTTTAAAAGATTTTGAGAACTAGATCTCAGTGCTCTCTGAGGAACATATGGAGAGAGGCAGTCCCTAAGGTAGGCAGGTCCTCGGCCATATAGGGCTTTAAAGGTAATAACCAGCACCTTGTAACAAACTCGGTACACAATTGGCAGCCAGTGCAGTTCCCGCAGCCTAGGCTGTACATGTTCCCACCAAGGTAGTCCCACTAACAGCCTGGCCGCTGCATTCTGCACTAGCTGCAGTTTCCGCATTCAGTATAAGGGCAGCCCCATGTAGAGGGCATTACAGTAGTCCAGCCTCGAGGTGACCGTTGCATGGATCACAGTTGCCAGGTCGCTACGTTCCAGGAAGGGGGCCAACTGCCTCCCCCTCCTAAGGTGGAAAAAGGCAGATTTAGCAGTGGCAGCTATCTGGGCCTCCATTGTCAAGGAAGGCTGCAGTAGCACTCCCAAGCTCTTGACCCTGCGCACTGGTATCAGTGATGCACCGTCAAAGGTTGGTAGGGAGATCTCCCCTCCTGGCCCACCACGACCTACGCAAAGGACCTCTGTCTTCGCTGGATTCAGCTTCAGCCCACTCAGCCTGAGCCAACCCACCACGGCTTGCAGCGCCCGGTCCAGATTTATAGGGACATCGTCAGTCCGGCCGTCCATCAATAGATAGAGCTGGGTGTCATCAGCGTACTGGTGGCAACCCAGCCCATACCTCCGGGCAATCTGGGCAAGGGGGCGCATGTAGATGTTAAACAACATCGGGGAGAGAACTGCCCCCTGAGGCACCCCACAATTAAGTAGGTGTCTCTGGGACAACTCCCCTCCAATCGCCACCCTTTGTCCCCGACCTTCAAGGAAGGAGGAAAACCACTGTAAGGCTAGCCCCCAGATTCCTGCATCGGCACGGTGGCGGGTCAGCAGCCGATGGTCGACCATATAGAATGCAGCCGATAGGTCTAACAACAGCAACACCGCCGAGCCGCCTCAATCCAGATGTCGCCGGAGGTCATCCATGAAAGCGACCAAAACTGTCTCCGTCCCATGGCCCGGGCAGAAGCCGGACTGGCATGGATCTAAGATGGAAGAGTCATCCAGAAAATCCTGTAATTGCAACGCCACAGCCCTCTCTATAATTTTGCCCAAAAAGGGCAAATTTGAGACTGGCTGGTAATGAGCCAATTCGGCTGGGTCTGATGTAACCTTTTTCAGGAGAGGGCGGACCACTGCCTCCTTCAGGAGTGTTGGAAAGGAGCCCTCTTTAAGAGATCTATTTATGATGTCCCGTATAGGACATCTTAGCTCCTCCTGGCAAGCCTTAATTAGCCAGGAGGGGCATGGGTCCAGATCACAAGTTGTTGGGCGTGCAGTGACAAGGATTCTGTCAACTTCGAGAGCCAGTTTGGTGTAGTGGTTAAGTGCGTGGACTCTTATCTGGAAGAACTGGGTTTGATTCCCCACTCCTCTACTTGCAACAGCTGGAATGGCCTTGGGTTAGCCATTAGCTCTGGCAGAGGTTGTCCTTGAAAGAGCAGCTGCTGTGAGAGCCCTCTCAGCCTTACCCACCTCACAGGGTGTCTGTTGTGGGGGGAGAAGATATAGGAGATTGTAAGCCACTCTGAGTCTCTGATTCAGAGAGAAGGGCGGGGTATAAATCTGCAATTCTTCTTCTTCCTCCAAGCTGAGTGGGTCGAAGCAGTCCAAGATCAAACCAGAAGACACGCATTGGGCCTCAAGTTCACTTACTGTATCCAAATTGGCAGGGCAGTCATGGCGGAGCGACTGGATCTTGTCTGCAAAAAATTTCACAAAAGCCTTGCAGCCTATCTCCAATTCCTTAACGTTTGGGTTGCCTTGTGGCAATGTAGTAAACTTCCGAATTATCCTAAACAGTTGTGCCAGGCGTGAATTTGCAGACGCAATCTTAGTCACAAAGTATGTTTTCTTTGCGGCCTTGACTGCCATCTCATAGGACCTCATAAACTTCCTATAAGATGTTCCAGTCGCTTCATCACGGGTACGCCGCCATTGCCTCTCTAGCCGTCTGAGACCTTGTTTCAGCTGGCGTAACTCCGGGGTATCTGTCCCAGATAGGTGTAAAAGATCCCGTTACTGCCTCTTCCTAGCCAGACTCTCCAAAGAGCTAACATTCCCCCAAAATATTAAGAGACCTCCCCCCCCAGTTCTGGTAACACAAGATGAAGGGTGGTTGTCCCCACAGTGGGACACCAAGGAAGCTTAACCTCCTTTACCTCAACAATGTAAATCACATCAGGGCAAGGGTTCTTTCAGATAAGAGTTCACACATTTAACCACTACATCAAAATGGCTCTCATCACTTTGGTGTAGTGGTTACTGAATTGGGCACCCCCATGTGACTCAGTAGTGTTATCAGTGCGGGGGAGGGGGCAGAAGTTATCCTTGCCTAGGGTGCCAGACAGTCTAAGGCCAGCCCTGGTTGACCCCAAACAAAATCTGGGAAATACTAATGGAAAATGGTGGAGGGAGGGAGCAGCCAGAACAGACATGCGGTTCTCCAGCTGCACAAGTTGACAGTTCAAGTTTGAGAAGCAAATTCCAGAGAGAACACTTATTGGGAAAATACCTTTCTTTGTATAACTGACCCTGCCTTTGAGCCAAGTTCTTATGGTATAGAATCAAGTCTACGATTTCAAGTGATCACAGATAGCTCTTGGGCTATTTCAACTTTACAAAATTAAAGTGTTTATAGTGCATCTATGTTACATGTGCACTAAGCAATATTCTTTGAGCTATATTGCTTTTATTGTCCCAGTAGGACATTTATGTTAAGGTGTTTACACTGTATTTTTAGTAACAGCTGTTTTTACTGTTGCTTCGTCTGCTTTTATTAGTTTTATTGGATTTCCCCCCCACTTTATCTTTGTTGCAAACAGCTAAAAATAATATTCATGGGTGATTTATTTTTAAAATAGCTTTAACTATGCTTTTGCAAGCAATGTACATAATTTGTATTAAAATTTAATCAATCCACGACCTGCATATTTAGAATGGTTTATCAGTTATAATCCTGCAGTTAGATATAAACAAGCACAGATTGGCCCCTTCCCAGCCGCGCCGGCATCGCCAGCTAGTGGCTGGGGGCGCTGTTGCCCTCCTGGAAGGAGGGAAGGCTGGCCCCGCCTCATACGGCAGCCAGGAAGGCTCATTGGGCATGGTGTCAGAGCTATAAAGGCCCCGCCTGGCGTGTTGCACTTGCCTTTCTGCTCTCAGGAGGAGAGCAGCATCGGAGCTCCGTGGGATCGGGGGGAGTCAGAGGTGCGGCGGCGCATGCGAGGGGAAGCGAATTTGCACATCGCGAGGCCTATTAGTGCTCCTTGCGCAAGCGGCGGCATTGGTTTCTGGCTTCCAACTGGTTGCAGGAGCTTGGTGGAGGCTGAGGTTGAGTGGGGAAAAGGGAGCTCGTAGGGCGTTGGGGCCAGGCAGGGGCTTGTGCACCCCCACCCCCGTTTTGTGTGGCCAGAGTGTGCACTCACACCCACACATCCCCCCCTTTGTTGGTTGATTTGGTAGTGGGCTTTTAGCTGGGTTTCTGCTAACTTTTCACCCCGCCACCCCACAGCACACATATAACAAGCTTTAAGGCCCTCTTTGGCCTGTGGGTGGAGTGACAAACAGGGGGAGTTTTGTTTCTCGTGGGGGTGGTTGTGGTTATAGAGGGGTTTTATAAGGAGGTGATGGTGCCCAAGAAGGGTCAGGGCCCCTCTAAGGGAAAGCAGCCCATGAAGAAGAGGGTACAGCAACCCAGGCCACTGGGTGACTCAGGTGAGGAGGCCCAGTTACGGCAGGCCATCATTAACCAGCTGTTGGAACAACAGCGGGGTGCTGTGGGGGCTCCCACTTGGGAGGGGCGGCGTAGGGCAACAGGCCGGTCGTCTAGGTTAATGTTTGAAAGGGAGGTTCTCGCTCGCCTTTCTGCTTTACAGGGCGGTGCAGTCGGCTCGAACATGCAGCAGGAATCTGATCAGGAAGCAGAGGGGTATACAAGAGAGGTTCCCGGCAGGGAGCCCGTGGATTCTGGTGCAGTCGGGGTGGTGGTGGAGACAACCCCGGCAGTGGCAGTTGCTGTTACCCCCTCGGGGGTGGTGGGTAAGTCCACATTGCAACACCAGCATCCAACTTGGCCGTGGGGCCTCCCTCAGCCATCAGTGCTCCACAACACAACGGGCATGGCGGTTTCACTGTCTGGGCAGCTGCCCCCCTTTGGGCAATACAGTCAGGCGGGACCTTCTTGGGCATGGGGCGCACCTTGTGCACCGATTTAGAGCCCCAATACGGTTGTTTCTGCCTCGCAGCCCCCTTTTTAATTAGCAGTTACGCCATCATTGCAAGGTGCCTCTACTTCACAGTCAGTGCCGGGAGTGCTGCCATGGGGCGGGCAGCAACAGATGCTGCAACAAGGGGCGTGGCCGGGTCATCATTGGGGTATGTGGCATTATCCCCCAAATACCTATGGGTCTTTACCGTTTCAAGTCTTGCCCTGCGGTGACACCGCATTGCCTCTGGGTGATCATTTGGCGGTGGCCACCCAGGATAAAATATTGAGGGGCGAATATGTTGACGTCTTCAGTCTCCTCTTTAGAGAATTGGAGAAAAGAGACAAGGAAGACTTAGACAATAAAGAAAAGGAGAAGCTGAAACGGAGAAAGGTAGACAGGACTTGGTCCAATTGGCTGCCTGGTTTCCTGATTTATGTGGGGGTGATAGCAAGGGCGCAGCCTTTATGGGCCACAGCCCTTTTTTTTCAATATTGCAACATAGTGCACCGGGCATATATGGATTTTGCTGGGGCTGCATGGTTGCAATATGATGAGGCCTTCAGAATGAGGGCTGCGGTCAACCCCGGTCTGCCCTGGGATCAAATTAATCAGCAGCTCTGGCTGCAGTTGATGTCCCCGGCAAAGCCCAACACAGGTGAAAGGGCTGATAGTGGGCAATTGGTTCATAGGCAGCAGAATACTGTAGGTGCCTGTGGTATGGCGGGCCAGTCAGTTCAACCCCAGCTGCTATGCTGGGAATTTACCTCCAAGGGCGTGTGTGCTAGAAAAGCCTGTAAATTTAAACATGAGTGCCCGCTATGCAGGGGGTCGCATGCCTTTTCAGCCTGCAGTAGGTCAAAAACCAAGGGTACTGTCCCGGTGGGGGGAGCAATCAGCAACCACCTGGAAAAGGGACCCAGCCCCATACGTCTGAGGGTTCACAGGCAATTGCTGGCTAATTACCGCTTGGTGGCCGATAGGGCCTACTTACTGGAGGGTTTTAGTTTCGGATTTAGGATTCCGTATCAGGGACCTAGAGTCCCTGGTATGGCCTCTAACCTTCGTTCAGTTTTTGGGATGGAATACGTGGTTAGGGCAAAAATAGCGAAGGAGTGTAAGGAGGGGAGGGTCCTTGGCCCCTTTGATGCTCCGCCAGTACCTAATTTACAGGTGTCTCCCTTAGGGGTAATGCCTAAAAAGACGCCCGGGGAATACCGTTTGGTCCACCACCTGTCCGACTCCAAGGGTGGTTCAGTGAACGATTCTATTCTGGACGTTCTCTGTTCTGTCAAGTATACTTCCTTTGACCAAGCGGTTAAAGTGGTGAGGGGTTGTGGTGTAGGAGCTGAAATGGCAAAATGCGACATTAAGACAGCATTTTGCTTGTTGCCAGTCCACCCCGAAGATGATCTTCTGGGCTTCTCCTTCGAAGGAAAATATTACATGGATAGGGCCCTACCCATGGGATGCTCTGTGTCCTGTGCCGCTTTTGAACAGTTTAGTTCCTTCGTGGAATGGACGCTTTGGGCCAAAGCTGGGTTGAACATTATGGTTCATTACCTAGATGACTACCTGTTTGTGAGCCCTGCTGGGTCCGGGCAATGCACCAGGATGTTGCAATTATTTGAGGACCTAGCAAGTGAGCTCAGGGTTCCATTGGCTCATGAAAAACGGAGGGGCCCAGCTCAGTGATTACCTTTTTAGGCATCGAGCTGGACACTATGCGGCAAGCTTCACGGCTGCCTGCGGATAAAGTGGAGGGGCTGAGGGATCATTTAGCTTCTCTTAAAAGGCAGCGCAAGGTGTCGCTTTTAGAGTTGCAACAGTTGGTAGGGCACCTCAACTTTGCGTGCAAGGTGGTGGCGACGGGGAGGGCCTTCTTGCGGCAGCTATGTGACGCAATGGGGTCTTTGCGGCTTCGTCATCACAGAGTTTGGGTGGCCACAGGTATGCCCTTGACCTGGAGGTGTGGGAGGAATTTTTGAAATTCTTGAACGGAATTTCATTTTGGCGGGAGGACTTGAAATAGAGGCTGAGCTTCAAATTTCCTCTGATGTGGCGGGCACCACTGGTTTCGGAGTATATTTCCTGGGCCACTGGTGTGCTGAGCAGTGGCCCGCTGCATGGGTGGCCAGGGGTCTATGTCGTGACCTCACCTTTTTAGAGTTCTTTCCCATTGTAGTGGCAGTTTGGATCTGGGGAGAGCAGCTGGCCAACCATACTGTCCATTTCTGGTGTGATAACATGACTGTGGTACATGTTATCAACTCCTTGTCATCCAAGTCTGCAGTAGTTATGAACTTGGTGCGAGCATTCACATTGCGCTGGCTTCGTTTGAACATTTTATTTCTGGCAAAGCATGTTCCGGGAGTGTGCAATGGGGTGGCGGATGCTTTATCTCATCAACAGATTGAGTGCTTTCGCCAGCTTCCTCCGGAAGCGGTTCTGCAGCCAGTGCGAATGCCGCTGGATCTTTGGCAGCTTGGGAAGCCGAAGCCGGTAGGGCAATTCAATTAGCTTTGGCACCTAGCACCCGGAAAGCTTATGATTGGGCGGTTAGACAATTCCAAGTCTTTAGGTGTGAGGCCGGGCTTCCGGACAGCTGGCCGGTCCCGGTGGCACACTTATTGCAATTCTGCATTCATCAGAAGGGCAGAGGGTTGGGGCTTAAGTCTATTAGGGGACAATTGGCTGCCCTTTCATTTACAAGTAAATCACAGGGCCTTGTGGAGGGCACTGGTGACTTTAGAGTCAGGAATATGCTGGAAGGTTGGGCAAGGGAACGGGGGGATGCATGGCAGCCCATAACTCCTTCGGTGTTGAAGGGGCTTTTCAGGGTTTGACCTGATGTATGTTCATCTTCCTTTGAGGCCGCACTTTTTCATGCTGCCTCTTTGGTGGCCTTTTTCAGAGCACTGCAGATTAGTGAGTTGGTAGTGCAATCAAAAAAAGATACCTCTGACCAGGTGCTTCGCACCAGGGACGTCAAATTTGAAGGGGGGCAGGCCAGCTGACAGTCTGGCGGTCCAAGATGGTAGTCCAAGCATCAGAAAGGCTCAGTCATCACAACTGGTCGGTGTGGATTGTCGGAGCTGTGCCCCATCACTGCATTGGAGCGGTATATACTGCTCAGGGGAGAGGGCGATGGCCCCTTGTTTTGCCATAGTGAGGGCCCCCCCAATGAAATATCAATTCTGGACAGTGACCAGTAAGGCACTGGCGAAGTTGGGGTTAGGGGGGGTTAAATTCGCCATACATTCATTCCGAATTGGTGCCGCATCCACAGCAGCAGTTATGGGATACACCCCTTTGGCCATACATGGATGGGCCGTTGGCGGTCAGCTGCCTGTCATATATGCATCTGCTGGTATTTCAGTAAGGCTTGGGGGGGAGAGCATGTTACATTCGTTGCCTGTTGGCATGTGTTTTCTGGGTTGTGACTCTTTTCTGTTTTTCAGGTGCTGTGGCTCGTAGTGAGAGGTGTTGAATTCTCATCTGCGGGCACAATATGGTTTTCTGGGCTGCCCACCAGGCCAGGAAATCGCCAGTTGGTACCCAGCTGGGGCTCAGTGAGTGGGCAATGGTGGAGTGGCTGGGTCGCCATGGCCTGCGTTGACCTGGGATCATGCCACTTTTGTTCCGTGGGAGGCAGGCACCTCCCCCACACATCCTGGTTATCCCCCTTGGTGGCAATGACCTTGGCTTTATGAAAGGAAAGGCATTTTCATTGCAGGCACGTGAGGATTTGCGGGCCATTAAGCGGAGATGGCCAGGAATTCTTTTGGTGTGGTCAGCAATTCTGCCACGCAGAGTCTGTCAGTGTGCCTTATCCCCTGCTGGGATTGAACGCGCCAGGTGCAAGGCCAATCGAGCCTTTCAGAAGGTCATGGAGGGGGGATTAGGGATGTTTTTGCCCCATCCGGCTATTCGAGTTGAGAATGCCGACTTGGGCCGGATGGGGTACATTTATCTGAGCTTGGTAACCGGGCCTTTTTGGAAGAGCTTGTGCTGAGGGCAGGGTGGCTCGCATTCTAAGGACAAGGCGGGGTCCTGCATTTGACCCCAGGGCTTGTCTTGTTAGGCCTATACCCCTTGCCATTCTAGTTGATTAAGTTATATTTAATAAAGCGGCCCGGTTATCCAACATACTGTGTCAGCCTCTTCATTTCGACTGGGGGGCAACCATATGGCATCCACCCAAAACATTGTTAAAAAGTTAGTCTCCAATTCCTTTTGTTTCTCTTTCCATCCACATAAATATTTGCACTGCATTCAGTAACAACCCCAATGTCATACATTTTACCATGTGCTTAAGCAAATAAAATGGAAGGAATGTTCTGGAACCTTCTGCCATCATGGCTACATACAGATGACCAAAGAGCCTCCAACGAAGCCCATTGCACAGTAGAGTAGAGGCCACTGAATAGAGGCCACCAAGAAAATCTGAGCTTGACCAAGGACAATTCTTTCTGATCTGAATGGAGGAATTACTAATTACCACTCATCTGAAGGACTGTCATGAAGAACTCTGAAAGCTAATACCCAGCTCTTGGATTGAGTATGGAAACCAATTGTCACTCAATGTAGTCATGTTAAGCTTTGAGTGATGCAATGCTTAACTCCTGTCAACAGTTTAGCTGCTGCATGTTTAAGTAATAACAGATAGTTCCCATCTGAGAGCAAAGTTGAAGTCCAAAGCTGTTCCTGCTATTATTATTACTATTAATAATTAGAATCATCCAATGTGATGTGCAGACTTTGGTCAGTCCATAATATCATTTCGGAACATCCAGGCAGTGGAACATCTGTTCTCACCACAATGTCTGCTCATAAGCATTATTTAGTTATTTGGATTAACTGATCATTTAACTGCATATCATCAGTTCTGCCTGTCACATCATAGACTTCTTCCAAAGGTTCCATTTATTCTGGTCTGAAAGTCCCACAGTGTATCAGATCAGGTCACTCATCAATTTTCTTCTTGTTCAGTTTTTTTTCTAACAGTAGAACAGTTGAAGATAGATGAAGATGGGTAGCCGTGTTAGTCCATCTGTAGCTGTAGGAAATGACAAGTATCCAATAGCACCTTAAAGATTAACAAAATGTGTGGCAAGGTATGAGCTTTTGTGAGTCACTGCTCACTTCTTCAGAATGGAACAGCTGGCTTTCATTACTGATTCCCAGCTACTTCTTTTGTGTTGCATTCTGACATGCCACTTTGTGTGGCAGACATATATACCTCAAAGCTACACTTGTCTCCAAAGCTGACTGGTGTTGATGCAAGTAGGAATCATACAACCATTCCCTACCCCATTGCATAATCAGATACATTCACGTGTATTTTTGCAGTGCTGAGGAATTGGTAATTGTAGACTGTGCCCTCAGACCTTCCAAAATTCTCAGAGACTCATCCAGGGAGCTGCCCATACAGCCAGATAGGACCACATTAGAGTCATGTTAGACCACATGAGAGTCAATTAGAGTCATTAGAGCCAGTTTGGTGTGGTGGTTAAGTGAGAACTGGGTTTGATTCCCCATTTCTCTACATGAATCTACTGATGTGACCTTGGGTCATTCACAACTTCTCTCAGAGCAGTTCTGTTCAAGAGCAGTTATGGGAGAGCTCTCTCAGCTACACCTATCGCACATGGTGTCTGTTGTGGGGAGGGGAACGGAAGGGAGATTGTAAGTTGCTTTGAGACTCCTTCAGGTAGTGAAAGGCGGGGTTTAAATCCAATCTCCTCCTCCTCCTTCACAATTCTAACAGATTTAAGGGGCTGTACAATCAGACAAGAGATTCAAGAGGATTGTCCCTTTCTATTCCCCCTTCCCTATTTTCTTTCCTTTTCTTTCACATTTTGATAATTGGCTTAGAATAGAGGGATTCTTCTGGATTGAGCCCTGTCATGTAATCCCTCAAGGCCTCTGATTTACCAGGAGCTATCAGAGAGGTATGAAACACCTTGACCTGGATAGACCAAGCAAGTTGTTTGTTTTTTTCATTTCTCTTTATTTTTTTCTTTGTAGAGAAATTAAGTCTGTTTGTAACTTCAGCCTGTGCTTTTGTTTTATATTCCATGCCACAGGATGCTCCAGAAGGGGGCAGGAAGGACTGGGAAAACATAACCAGCGTCTTGAGTGTCTACAAAGTGATATTAAGAATTTTTCCTATACCTCCCTTCCTACCCTTTCTCTCCCCAAATTTCTATTTGATCAAAATGGAATTGATTAGAAACAGACTCCAAATTCCAAAAGAGAGAGATAGAGAGAAGAACCCTATTTACAAGTTACAGTACATATGTACAATCTGCATATAGTGTCATTTGTTTGTTCTTTATATATGCACTGAGTAATTCTCACATTACAGTCAACATATGTGCAACAGAATGTGTGATACATCCCACAGGTACTCATCTCTGGCTTAATTTATATAGTGAACACACATTGGCTCTTCCTTATGAGTTGATGCTCGTATCTACCAGTAGGATGCACTTGCATTCAGTGTAACATGTGAAAAGGACTAGAGAGAAATGGAGTAAAAATAATTTCTCTTGACAGTATGGTGTAGTGGTCAAAGTGTCAGACTAGGATCTGAAAGACCCAGGTTTGAATCCCCACTCTACCAAGGAAGCTTGCTGGGTGACCTAGGGTCAGTCGTACACTCACAGCCTAATCTACCTCACATGGTTTTTGTGAGGAAAAAACAGAGGAGAGGAGAAAGATGTAAGCTGCTTTGGGTCCCCAATGGGAGAGGATGAGATATAAATAAAATAAATAATAACAGGAAAAAAATAACAGCATTAGATCATGCAGCATCTGAAACCTGGCTCCAGCAACAAACCATAGTTCAATTAAACGGTGGCTTTGTATTACATCCAAACTTGTCCTCTAAGTCTACAGTTGTTCTCCCTTCTGAAAGAAACCAAACTTGGGTAGTGCTCTCTGTAGAACTTTTCACCACCTCCTGACCACTGTGAAACTTCCATGGTGCTTTGGGGGAGTAATGACTAATGTTCAGTCACAGAACTCTTCCAGACAAGCAAGACAAATAATGATTCTGACAGGAACCAGCTGTAAACAGAGCTGGGTTAACACAGGGTTTTTGCTTTCTGATCTGCGTCACCATTGCCAGAGGCTTGCCCCACCCCCCAATGTGTTTCTGCTAGTTGTTATATTAACAAAGACTGTCAATTTCCTGCAGTTGCCATATTAAATCCACAGGACTGAAGTTTCAGTGTGACTTCGTGCCAGGGAGGTCGGCAACTCTTGCCCCGTCAAACTGTTTGTTGTGTAATTAGATGAAAGACAGGTCAGTCAAAGATGCCCTCAAAATATTTATGAATAGGAGAAAGGTGCCTCTTTCAGAGTTTCCCATCAGAAATTGATCAGGAGGATAGAAAACTGCGGGAGACAGGACAAAAAGACATTTTTTTCTCTCTCACCCCTTAGCAGAGAGACAAATTAAATTCTACCATGTCACACCAAATTATTTTCTGGTATCGATCTCCGTAGAAACTTGGCCTGCCACATGGGAGAAGGGAAAAAAGATGCATTCCAAATGCTGAACTAGAAGAAAGGGAAGCATGCAACATGGTCTGTGGTCTCTAACTTACAGTAAACTCATAATGCATAAGAGAAAAATGCAACTCAAAACCAAGATGGATAGCAAAGCACTTTCCTGTTGGGGCCTTTTGAATCATTTGCCCATTACAGCCATAAGTAGCGGCTTTCAAACTGTTTGGAAAACGGTCCGCCCATATGGCATCTTTTTAAACAAAACTCTCCTACTCATATATCACAAGTGCTCCCTCTACCGGTATCTTTCAGCAGACTGAATTGCCTTTGGATGGAAAAAACTGGGCAGGTAATAAATATTTATAAAGACTAGTTTCTACATTTTTGCATATAATTGTACACTGACAAAAAAAGAAGACTGCAGATTTATACTTCGCCCTTCTCTCTGAATCAGAGACTCGGAGTGGCTTACAATCTCCTATATCTTCTCCTCCCACAACAGACATCCTGTGAGGTAGGTGGGGCTGAGAGGGCTCTCACAGCAGCTGCCCTTTCAAGGACAACTCCTGTGATAGCTAAAGCTAACCCAAGGCCATTCCAGCAGCTGCAAGGGGAGGAGTGGGGAATCAAACCCAGTTCTCCCAGATAAGAGTCTGCACACTTAACCACTACACCAAACTGGCTCTCAGGCTGTGCCTTGAGGTTCACAACCAGCAGAGCTGATAGGCAGGTGATTTCTCAGATGCACACTGAAGATCTCCTGTGCATACGGGGTGCCCTGAACATTGTTTGATGTCATTCATCTTGAAGTTACCCCATCAAATGGTGAAACATTTGTTGGTTTGATGCACTTTGGTTGCTTTTTAATACCGTGTCTTTACTATCACTATTCTTAACTTAGTTATTTGGGCTGACATTAAATCTGATTGGCTTAACATCCCATATGATTTTATTTATGGCTGGTTGTAGCATTATCACATCAGATGCAGCATTGAGACCCTGATAAAATCACATGGTATCCAGGGTCAACGGGACTGAATACAAAGGAGCGCTAAAGTAGGAGGACCCCAGAAGAAAGGAAATAACACCACAGCAAAACTGCATGGCTATGTCTACAGCAAATGTTCAAAATCACTCCAAAAGGAGGTGCTTTTTGATATTCATAGAACAGACATGAAACAAGTCAACTAGATCTGCCTTTGCCCTAAATTTAAATAAATGTTCTAATTAACATGACATTCCTTTGCATGCATGAGTCATGTATTTTTATTAAAAGCAACAGAAGCTTTTTTTTACTCAGCAGGGGAACTTCAGCTGTGAATCAGAGCCTCTATACCATGAGTGAACAATTAATCATGATTCACGACTTACAAGCTATACCCCTTAGAAATGAGAAAGGGACCTGAGTATTGTCTTGATGGATCAGTCTAAGATCTACCTAATTCAGCATAATGGTTCAAAAAAGAGAGCTTTCCAATGCCTCTGGAAATTCACAATAGGACTGGGATGACCTGCGGATGAGTGCATTGGCAGCCAAGGTAACATGAAGCAAAATATTGTGATTAATATTTTGGGGGGTTCCTGCCTGGACAAAGCATTTAAGAGACTTAGTGGGAAGCTGAAAGACTATTGATAAGACCAAAACCATTCTTTCAAGGTTGTTACACATAACCCTGACTTGCTACGGAATTATGCCTAGAGCAAAATGTGAGGCAAATGTAGGGATTCTTCCTTCAGCAAAAACAAAAGATCCATGAAATTTTGAGAAGAAGCAGGGAAGAGTTTTGATATGGCTCACAGAATTATGCAGCGCTTCACATCTCCCTACAGCTGCAAAGAAAAATCAAACCACAAAATCTTGTTTCTTTGCAATGAGAACAAGCCAGATTTATACCTGGACTCTGGCATTTCCTTCCCTACTCTGTGCTTGGAACCAGACTCTGCATGCAATATGGAAGAAAAGGAACACATGAGCCTGAACATCAACCAGACACGTTTCCATCATGAACAAACTGGATTTTAACTGTAATATGCATTAAAAACATAAGTCGGCTCCTTCCCAGCCGGACTGGCAACACCAGTTAGATGCTGGGGGCCACTCTTTGCCCTTCCAGAAGGAGGGAGGCTGGCTTCGGCTTCCCGGTCATCCGGGAGTTTGGGGATGGGTGTGGTGTCAAGGCTATAAAGCCCTGGCCCCCGCCCGAGTGGCACAGTTCTTTCGGGCTCTTGGAAGGAGAGCCACATCATCGTGTTTGTCCGGTGGGGCTGAGGCTTGAGACCGCAAAGCAGCGGGCAGGTGCAGGCAAGCCACCACAGCATAACAGCTGATCGGGGCGGCACGGAACAGCAGAGAGCGTCTTCAGCGGCCAGGGAGCCCGCACTTGGCTGAGGTTCGGCGTGGCTTGGGGTCACAGTTTGGTTTGTGGGGGGTGGGAAAGAGCCTGAGTGGGGGGCATAGGGTACGTGGTGAGGCCGGAGGGTCCCCTGCCTCCCCCCTCCCCCCTGTTGATTGGGGTGTAGAGGTAGTTTCCGGGGGCTGGGTGTCCTTTCACCCCCCCCCACCTTGCTTGCGGTCTTGTGGTGCAGGGGGTGAAGCAGGAGCATTGCTGGACGCTGAGGAGATCTCTGTACCTGAGCTGAGTCTGATCCCGGCAGAGGCTGGATTAGGGAGCAGGCCCTAGGTTTCAAAAAAGGTGCAAGTTTACACACGAGGGGCAGGGTCATGGCACCCAAGAAGGGTCAGGGCCCGTCTAAAAAGAAACAGCCTGCAAAGAAGAAGGCCCAGCAACCCAGTTCCCTGGGTGACGTGGGCGAGGAAGCCCAGCTTCGGCAGGCCATTATTGGCCAGTTGGTTGATTTGGAGGAACAGAGGGCCGCAGCAGGGGCTTCCACATGGGTCGCGCGCCACAGGGCATCGGGCCGGTCATCCAAGCTAACTTTTGAAAAAGAAGTTCTGGCTTGTCTTTCTGCATTGCAGGCCGGAGCTGTGGGCGTGAACATGCAGCAAGAACCGGACCAGGAAGAGGATGTTGACACCAGAGATGCAGCTGATGGGGAGCCCGTGACCCACGGACCAGTGGGGGAAGTAGTGCAGCCAGACCCAGCTGTGGCAATGGCTGTTAACCCCCCCTGGGGTAGTGGGTAAGTCCCCTGTGCAACCCCAGTTGCCTACATGGCCATGGGGTCACGTCCAATCAATGGGCCCCCTTAGTACAGCGGGCGTGGCAGTTGCACACACAGTGCAGTCGGGGCCTTTTGGGCAGCTCGGGCAGGCGGGACCTTCGTGGCCTTGGGGTGTGCCTTATGCATTGCCTCAAGGTCAGAGTTTTGTGGGGTCCGCCGCGCAGTCCCCTTCACCGATGGTTGCTATGGCGTCGTCGCAAGGCACCTCTGCTCCTCAGGCATCACCAGGCATATTGCCTTGGGGGGGCAACAATAGTGGGTGCAACAGGGAGCATGGCCAGGTTATCAGTGGGGTACATGGAATTATCCTCCGAATCCTTATGTAGCCATCCCCTTTCATGTCCTTCCATATGGGGATACGGCGTTGCCCTTGGGTGATCACCTTGCAGTGGCAACCTGGGATAAGATTTTGAGAGGTGAATACATGGATGTGTTCAGCCTCCTCTTCAGAGAGGTGGAAAAGAAGGACAAGGAGGACCTTAATGACAAGGAGAAGCTGAAATGGAGAAAGGTGGATAGGACCTGGTCCAATTGGTTGCCAAGTTTCCTTATCTATGCTGGGGTAATAGGTAGGGTACAGCCTTTACGGGCTGCAGCTCTGTTTCAATATTACGACACAGTGCACCGTGCATATACGGATTTTGCTGGTGCGGCGGGTTGCAATATGATGAGGTCTTTAGGATGCGGGCTGCGGTTAACCCAGGGCTCCCTTGGGACCAGATTGATCAACAACTTTGGCTGCAGTTGATGTCCCTGGCAAAGCCCAATTTGGGGGATAGGGCCGACAGTGGGCACCTAGTACATAAGCAACAGAACAGCGTAGGTGCCCGCAGTGTAACGGGCCAGTCAGTTCTACCCCAGCTGCTATGCTGGGAATTTAAATCTAAAGGCGTGTGTTCCAGGAAGGCCTGCAAATTTAAGCATGAGTGCCCGCTATGTGGGGGGTCACACGCCTTTTCAGCCTGCACTAAATCCAAAACAAGGGCTGGGTCAAGACGCCTTGCGCGAGGGGGGGAAGCAACCAGCAGCCGCCTGGAAAAGGGACCCAGTCCAATACGACTGAAGGTACTTAGGCAGTTGTTGAGCAATTACCCCATAATGGCTGATAGGGGCTATCTAATGGATGGTTTCACCTATGGGTTTAGGGTCCCATATTAGGGACTAGGGTCCCTTGTATGGCCCCTAACCTTCGTTTGGTAGTGGGGATGGAGCACGTGGTTAGGGCAAAAAATAACTAAGGAATGTGCAGAGGGTAGGGTTCTGGGCCCCTTTGAGGCTCTGCCAGTACCCACTTTATGGGTATCCCCTTTGGGGGTGGTGCCCAAAAAAGCGCCAGGGGAATACCGCCTGATTCATCATTTGTCTTACCCCAGGGGTGGATCAGTGAATGATTCCATTCCGGAAGTTCTCTGTTCGGTTAGGTACACCTCATTTGACCAAGCGGTCAAAGTGGTTCGGGATTGTGGTGTAGGGGCTGAATTGGCAAAATGCGACATTAAGTCAGCGATTTGCCTCTTGCCCGTGCACCCAGAAGATTTCGATCTTCTGGGTTTTGCCTTTGAAGGAAAGTATTATATGGAAAGGGCTTTACCTATGGGATGCTCACTGTCCTGTGCCGCTTTTGAGCAGTTTAGTTCCTTTATGGAATGGGCGCTTCGGAACAAATCTGGGTTGAGTGATACCATTCACTACCTGGATGACTACCTTTTCGTGGGCCCTGCCGGATCCAGGCAATGTGCCAAGTTGTTGCGGTCATTTGAGGACCTGGCACGGGAGCTTGGGGTCCCGTTGGCCCATGAAAAGACAGAAGGTCCCAGCTTGGTGCTTACTTTTTTGGTCATCAAGCTGGACACCACGCAGCAAGCTTCACAGCTGCCTGCGGATAAGGTGGAAGGCATCAGGGTTTGCTTAGCTTCTCTTAAGAAGCAGTGTAAGGTGTTGCTATTGGCACTCCAGCAGTTGGTAGGGCACCTCAACTTTGCGTGCAAAGTTGTGGCTCCTGGGAGGGCCTTTTTGCGACGCCTATGTGACGCCATGGGTGTCTGCGGTTCCCCCACCATAGAGTGTGGATGACCGCAGGTATGCGGAAGGATTTAGAAGTCTGGGAGGATTTTTTGGAATCCTTCAATGGAATTTCCTTTTGGAAGGAGGACTTGAAGTTAGAAGCAGAGCTCCAGATATCTTCGGATGCGGTGGGTGCCACTGGATTCGGGGTATATTTTAGGGGACATTGGTGCGCGGAACAGTGGCCCACAGTGTGGTTGGACAGTGGGTTGTGCCATGATCTCACCTTTTTGGAGTTTTTTCCCATCGTGGAAGCTGTTTGGCTTTGGGGTGAGCAATTGGCCAACCATACAGTCAATTTCTGGTGTGATAAAATGGCTGTGGTACATGTTATCAATTCCTTGTCATCTAAATCACCGGTGGTGATGAACTTAGTGCGGTCATTTACTTTGCGATGCCTCCGTTTGAACATTCTGTTTTTGGCTAGGCATGTTCCAGGGGTGTGCAATGGGGTGGCGGATACTCTATCTCATCAACAGATCAAGCGTTTTCACCAGCTTGCGCCAGAAGCGGACCTGCGGCCTGCACAAATGCCACTTCTCTGTTTTTTTAGGTGCTGGGGTTCGTAGAGTGAGGTGGCAAATTCTCATCTGCTGGCACAGCATGGTGTTCTGGGCGGCCCACCAGGCCAAGAAATCACAAGTGGGCACCCAGCAGGGTCTCAGCGAGTGGGCGACGGTGGAGTGGCTGGGTCGCCGTGGCCTGCGCTGGCACTGTTGTTCCATGGGAGGAAAGGGCCTCCTCCTGGGGGGTAATGGCCTGGGTTTTATGAAGGGGAAGGCCCTTTCTTTGCAGGCACAGGAGGATCTGCAGGCCATTAAGTGGAGAGGGCCAGGAGTTCTCTTGGTGTGGTCGGCAATTTTGCCATGCTGGGTCTGGCGGTCTGCCCTGCATCTCGGGGGGATAGAGCGGGCCAGGCGAAGGCCAACCGGGCCTTGCAAAAGGCCATGGAAGGGGGTGGGCGCTAATGCCTAAGCCGAGGCTTGGCATTGGCGGTGGCGGTGGCGGTGGCAGGATGAGGTATTGGCTATAGTCTTTTCAGAGGAACACCTATGGCTCTGCACCAGTAGGTGCAGGTGTTCTGTATGAATGGTAGATGGGCTTTACGGCTCAATGCTGGGAGTGCAGATCATGACAAAGCCTCGCCGGGGCGGATCTTTCCTGAGTTATGGATGCCGACAGAGGTGGAGGTGGAGTTTGGGCCTGGCTACTCAGCACCAGTCAGATGATATTGTGCTGGGGGCAGGGTGGCTCACCCTTCTAGGACAAGGCATGGTCCTGTGTTTTGACCCCAGGGCTTGTCCTGTTAGGCCTATACCTCTTGCCATTCTAGTTCATTCAAGTTATGTTTCAATAAAGCGACCCGGTTTTTATTCAACACATTGTGTCAGCCTCTTCATTCCGACTGGGGGGGGGGGGCAGGAGCAGCTATGCAGATTCTCAGACCAATGATCTGATGCATCCATCCTCCTGTTCAGCACAAATGCTACACTAATGCTGCCAGAAGGCCTATGATCAGGCACAAAGGTCAACAGCCTCCTTGTCTTTGCCTCCAAGTAATGGTATTCAGATGGAAACTGTCTCTGAACATGTAGGTTCTGTTTAGTCTTGCCAGACTGGAACTTTTCTAAACCCCTGTTGAAAATAAACTCAGCCAGTAGCATTACCACACCCTCTCACAGCTGGATTGCAGGCTCACACTGGCAATTGGTAGGGTAGAGTCTGGGACATGGTGGGAGGCATCTTCACTTGTGTAATGGCATCACTTCTGAGGAAAACCTTAAAAAAAAAAACATTGCACGTAGCTGTAGGAATGCCTAGAAACCATAGATTTTCTGTTGATTCCCATAGCTACTTGCTATAACCTCTGGGTTTTCCCCAGAAGTGACATCATCATAATGGCAGCACTGATTTTTATTATTTATTTTTCATGCCACTGTTGTGGTGGGCAACAGGAGCTCTGGGTAGAGGATACCCCAACCCCAATGGGGGGGGGGGCTTGATAGCCCTGTCTCACATGGAATTCAGCAAGTTAATAAGCACATCCAGGGCTTTTTTTTTAGCTGAAGTACACTGGAGCACCACTTCAGCTGGCTTGACCAGGGCTCTGGCTCAAAAAAAAAGGTCTGCAGCAGAGTGAAGGGCTGAGCTGCGCTGTGGCATGGCTTCCTGGGGCCCAGCTGGACTCATGGAGCCAGGCCACCCTGGGATGCAGCTTACTGGGGCCCAGCTCACCAACCAGGCTTACAGGGCTGCACTATGGTGGCAGCTTCCTGGAGCTCCTACAAACCCACCTCTTTCACCTAGGTACTCTAATGAACACATGGAATGCTGTGCCCTGCTACTTTGGTTTTCTAATACCACAGTGGGGTGGGGGGGGGGACATTGACTGCTGTCATGTCTTCTTTGCCTCCATGGAAGCAGCAGAAGCCCCACATAACTGTATCAGCAATTGGAGTCAGCAAACCCACATTTCAGAGCAATCACTTTTCCAAGGCTACATTTTAGTAGACTTAACTGCGCTCCAGTTTATTCCTCTGGGGTAAAGAAAAATTCCATAACAGCATTAGCAATTTGCTAGGAGCATGCTTCTCATCATCTTTCATTTTTCAAGGGTAATTTACCAGCCGAGAACAATGACAAACTGGTATTCCCTTTGCCAACAAAAGCCTAAATAATCTTATTTGCTGTGATGCAGGCGATCTTCAGAAATTGCTTGTGTTGTCGGTTTATTTATTTATTTATTTTGCTCAGTCTGTTTCCTTTTGTCACTTCATAAAATGTGGGACGTCAATTCGTATCTGCAGCTCCTCTCTATCTGGCTCTGCTGCCTGTCTCTTTGTATAAAGTGCTTTAATGTATTGTTTGGGAGATGTCAAGTGCTGCAAATGGCAGATGCCGGCTTCTTTGAATCGCTCAAGCGCTCAGTGGGAGAATTTTAGACTCCCAAGACAAACCAGATGGGATGCAGCAACAGAGTGGATGGGAGATGCAACTTCCTGAGTCAAAGAGGGAAAACATTTTTCACTAGTTTAAACTACCCTCGTCATTTTAAAAACAAAAGAACAGCCATGTTGGATCAGGCCAATGGCCCATCCAGTCAAACACTCTGTGTCACACAGTGGCCAAAAAAAAAAAAGGTGCTATCAGGAGGTCCATCAGTGGGCCCAGGACACTAGAAGCCTTCCCACTATCCTCCTCAGAACCAAGAACACATAGCATCACTGCCCCAGACAGAGAGTTCCATTTATACCCTGTATAGATGTATTTTATGCTGGCCATAGTTCACATGGTTCCTGGATGTATGGTGTACTGCATTATATTGTAAAAATATATTCAGGACTGTATGCATTTGTCGGTGCAGTCATCCTGTTTGTGGGCTTCCTTGAAGCAGCTGGTTGGCCACTGCGTGAACAGAATGTTGGACCAGAGGAGCCAGAACAGCTCTTCTTATTTTCTTATGTTCTAATACAAGAACACGAAACTGCCTTATACTAAGTCAGACTACTAGCCTGCAAATTCAGTATTTTCTGATTGTCTATGGCTTGCCAGAGTCTTAGGAAGAGGTCTTTGTCATCAGCTTTGTTCTTATGTTTTTGATTGAAAGTGCTGTGGATTGAACCTGGGACTTTCCGTATGCATGACATGTGTTCTGAGCCACAGCCCTTTCTCAGGTTGGAGACTTCTGAGTCTCCTCTTATGTTACCTCTGAGAGTTCCCCACGCTTACAGATCAGAATTTGAGGTTGTGTTTTGGGCTGGTACAGGAGAGAAGATTTGGAGAAAAATGCTCCTGCCCTGCACCTAAAGAAATCTAGGTGGGGTCTAAGTCATTGTATGCATCATCTAAAACGATGCCTTCCCCTCCTGGTTTTATTTCCACAAGGGGAAAGCGAAATTCAGATGGAGATGTTAAGGTCAAAACAGCAGAATGACAACTTTGAAATAATCACCAGATTTGTTCAATGCTAGGAACGGCAGTGGGAAGGAAAGTTTTCTTGTTATTGGGCACAATGTCTTATGAGTTTTTTATACATGAACTTTACAGTCCAAGTTTCTTTTTGAAAGAAAACAGTGGTTAACATCACTGAAGGAACCCTGCCAGTACAAGACCCATCAAAATTAATGATGCTTTTGCTAACATGCCATTCTGAGGATGAAAGGCTATTTCTATAAAGACTGGACCTATGTGGTTTTTTTCTGGTTTTCTTTTCTCTTTGAATAATGGTTAATTTTTGAGAAGCCCCACAAAAACCAATCAATTAGTCATTCTTCAGTCTTGCCCCCTCCACTGCAAGGAAACAATAATGGCAGAGAAAGAAAATGTATCAGAAAACCACACATTTGCCTTTGAAGATGATGATGAAGGTTCTAACCATGAAGAGATCAAGCAAGAACTTGAAAAAGATGGTACAGCTCATAATGAGCCTTTTAGAAAGAAGCATTAAGCATAGGAATAACTTAAAAGGGGAGCATGTTTCATAATAATGAATATACACTGAAATTATCTCATCGCAGTATTTTTCTGCATTTTTTCAAGGATTATAACAGCCTTGTAATATATTGTTTATCTATCCATCCCTTCATCCCTCATTCTCAGCTGTGACACCATACCTATAGAACAGGGGTGACCAAACTATGGCTTGGGAGCCACATGTGGCTCTTTCCCACATATTGTGTGGCTCTTGAAGCTGTAGCCAACCCCAGTAAACCAGCTTGAAGAAGTCATTTGTCTCTTTAAATCCCTTCTCCAAGCCAAGCTGTCTGGCTTGGGGGTGGGGGAGGCTTGGAGAACACTTTAAAAGTTAAATATGCTTTTTTTTCCACCTCCCCCATTTATTTATTTTTAATATTCTGTTCCTCCTCACAATCTATTTGCTCTCTTTCCATCTTTCTTTATCTCTTCCTTCTTTACTGTCTCTCTCACTCCCTTTCTTCTTCCCATCCTCCTCTTTCCATCTGCTTTGTCTCTTTGTCTCCAGCTCCAGTTGAGGGAGCTAGAGAATCCTTGCCAAAACATATCACTTGCTAGAAAAAAAATCAGGAAACCAGTAGGTCTAGTTATCTAGTAGTTAATTTCGAGGATCAGTTAAAAAATGAAATAAATAAGATTATATACAGCAGCTCAAGGTTGCTTTTATTCTTTCCTAATGCTCTCTCTTTCACTGTCTCTCTGTATGTGTAATAATAAATAATTGCACAGTAAATTGGACAGGAGCATGGTTGACATCTCAGGAGCTGGCAGGCCAGAGCGAATCCGGCCGTGTTAATGTCTTGTGGCTCTCATACATTTGATGCTTATTCTATGTGGCTCTTATGTTAAGCAAGTTTGTCCACCCCTGCCATAGATTAAGTCAGGGCCCCTCAGTGTGATGCCCTCAGGTGCCATGGCTCCTGCTTACACTGTTCCTGGTGCTTGCCAAGTGCTTCTAGAAAATGGGTGGGGCTTTGCAAGGCTTTTGCCAGACAGGTCTTCTGTTTGGCTCTGCAGACAAAAAGACATCCTGTTGAACTGATTTGCTGCCTGAAATGTTGAAAAGTTACTATTAGAGTTATATATAACCTCACTCTCTAGGGTTGCCATGTCCTGCTTCCTCCCAGGCAGGGGACATTTGGAGGCATTCCTGGAGGAGGTGGTGATGTTCCCAAAGATTACATCATACAGAAGTGACATCATCATGTTGGGGACTGCTGCCCCACATGCCTGAACTCCAAGTGGTGAATTCACTGTTGGAGTTCAGGCATACACACACACACACCTTGCCCCTTTAAATGCTGTTTGCAAGAAGTGGGGGCTGTGTGCACCTGAACTCTAGCAGTGAATTCTTTGCTTGGAGTTCAGGCCAGTGGCTGCCCCTCTCCCTCTCTCCTGCAAGATTTAAAGGGCCCTCCAGCAGATTGGCAGGCCACATACTTGTTTAAATACTACAGGACCAAAGGGAGCAGGGTGGCCACTCTTGGAGGTGGGGCTTGAGGGCAAAGCTTCCCTGTCAGCTAGCCGGCCGATGGCAGGTAGGAGACTGCAAAATTGGGGGATCCCCTACTCCTACCTTGGGATTCTGACATTTTGCGACTGGGTTTTTCTTCTGCGGCTGTCATTTTGTGATTCTGCCCACTGCCCTGTGTTGGAATTCCAAAGGTGCCCACAGACTCAAAAAGATTGGGGACCAAATGGACTACATTTTCTGAAAGACATTTATAAGAGAGGCTACCACGCTGGCAATTTTGGGGAGGAATGGCAAAACTGGGCATCTGTGGGATAGTAACTTTTTTTTTTCGTATGGCCATACCTCCTCAGATGTTATTGGATGAGAAACCATTTTGTTGATGATAATATCATGCTTTCTTTTTATAGCACATCGTGAATGGTACCTTTTTTTTTTGTAGGAAGGTGCATACTCATTTTATGAAGTGTGTTGAGCTCCCTTTGTTGGATGGAAAATGAACAAAACATATTTCAATCAATTTTTTTAAAGCAAAATCTCAGTCGGAATTAATTATCATGAACTTAAATACTTACAATAAAATTACCTTAAAATAAGCCTGCCCATTTACTGGATCTCCTTCCCCCCCCCCATTTATAGAGGAAAGACAGATTTTATAGGTGGGGCAACGAAATGCAACTTCTAAGTGTTACAGAACAAGCTCTTGAAGAAATGTTTCAATCACTCTCTGTATATGAAATCAATGAGAAATTAAATTAGTAGCTAAATCTGGATGTCTGGATTTTCTAAGCAGCTTAAACCGCTGCCTTCCAAAATCTTTCATTTGTTGAGAGTAAACTGCTCATGCAATAACTACTACAGTCATATAATTAAAACCATGTTTTGCAATTTCTTAAATGGGACTCAGTCAACAGAGTGGAAACTGCTGGAGTTGGATAGGGAGTGGGGGGAAAGCAGAGTTTATGAAAGGATATGTTGGTTGTATTGTATGGTCACTTCCCCCCCTCCATAAAGGCACCCCTTTAAAAAAGCATTCACTATATTGTAGGGCTTTTTTGTAGCAGGAACTCCTTTGCATATTAGGCCACACACCACTGATGTAGCTAATCCTCCAAGAGCTTACAGGGGCTCTTAGTACAGGGCCTACTGTAAGCTCCAGGAGGATCGGTTACATCAGGGGTGTGTGGCCTAATGCGCAAAGGAGTTCCTGCTACAAAAAAAAAGCTCTGCTGTATTATAAATAAACTCAGTTACAGAGGAAATGTATCTATTGTATTGTGCAGACTTCTGGCTTGTGGAAGTTCATTCCTTCCTCTATGGACATTTCTGCTAATTCATAGATCTCAAGATAAGGGGCTACCCCTATTCATTCTGTCTGGTGTTCCACTCTCCTTCTTATAAGATAAGATAAGATAAGATAAGATAAATTTATTTTTATATCCCGCCCTCCCCCGCCAAAGGCGGGCTCAGGGCGGCTCACAGACATGGAGCTTTAAAATAAAATAAAATAATTCTGGAACTGCTGCATCCACAATTTACCATGGCTGTTATTTCCTTCTGTTCCTTCTAGTTACTGATGCATTGGAGTGAATGTGCACCATGATAAAGCACAACATAGAAAGGAATTTTGATCTCTCACTACATTGCATCAAACTGCACTTTTTCACTGTTAGATCAATGTGTGCAAATGACTGTGTGCACCGTCCTCTCTCTCTCTCTCTCTCTTAAATGTAGAAACAGAAGGGAGTGAAACTGACAGCAAACTGCACATATGCAATGTCTGAAAATCAAAAGGGAACAACAGTAGACTGCTAAAACACTACTATCATACCGCAGGGCTTTGTTGGTAAAAAAAAACAAAAAATGCAGCAGAAACTCATTTGCATATTAGGCTACACCCCCTGGCACCAGCATTGTTACACACAGAGCATTTTAGTAGAAAAGGCCCAGCAGGAACTCATTTGCATATTAGGCCACACTCCCTTATGCCAAGCCAGCCGGAACTGCGTTCCTGTGCATTCCTGCTCAAAAAAAAAAAAAAAGCCCTGATCATACCATTAACAAGAACAGGTACTTGGGATGTCATAAATCAAGGGAGAAATTAAAATGCAAATAATAATAATAATAATAATAATAATAATTTAAAATTAATTCTACTTCCAAGGAATATGGTGCTTTATGAAACAAGGGATCTTTCAAAGTGGGTACTCAGTAAAATGACAGTAAAATGCATGCCTTTTAAAAGATCAGGGAGGAAAACAAAGCTGAATTGTCATGGTATCTTAATCACAACATTCACCATCGTCCATTAAACTATATTGTGGAACCTTAACTGCATATAATGGTGCACATTTTAATGCTTTAGTAAATGTTTGCAAAGCAAGAACAACTCATCATGTAACATTTTTTTTATTAGGATCAACCTAGATAACACACAACCATGCACATGCTTCTGAGCTGTCCAGAACTCTTCATCAAGATGGATTATTTTTAAAGTGGGGGGGAGGAGATATTACCGTATTTTTCAGACCATAAGACGCACTTCCCCCCCAAAAAAAAAGTGGGGGGGAAAGTGCATGCGTCTTATGGTCTGAATACTAAAAGATGAGGGGGGAGGGGCCTGCAGCCCCCAGGAGACAAGCGGCGAGATCGCTCCCTCCGCCCCCATTGCCAACCCAGCACTTTGCAGGGAGCGATCTCGCCGCTTGTCTCCCAGCCAGGCGTGCTTGCCCCGCGCTTGCGTGCCTGGCTGGGAGACAAGCGGCGAGATCGCCCTCACCGCAAATCCTGTACTTCGTAGGCGCCAGCATGCTTCTCCCGCGCCTGTGTGCGGCCCCCGGCTGAGGCAGCCCGAAGGCTGCAATAGCGCCCGCATCACCGAAGATGGCCATTTGCGCACGTAGACGAAGGTGCGTCTTATGGTCCGGTGCGTCTAATCGTCCGAAAAATACGGTATATCCTGTGTAAAATGGCAGGCAAATTTGAATAGATACGATGAATGGTGCTGGGTGGCAGCTCTGGCCCCTGAGGTGGGGCAGCTGCCAGGACTACAGTTGTCAGGTCCCCTTACTGGTTCAGCAGTGGGATTTGGAGGGTGTTGTGATGGTGGGCAGGGATGTTACATGATATCCCCAGAGTGATGACATCACCCAGAAGTGACATCATTTTACCATCGATGTTGCACGGGGGATGCTCTGGTTTTGGGGGCAAACTCTATGGTTAAATTGGACGTAAACCATTGAGTTTGCCCCAAAACCAGATCCTCCCCTGTGCATCACCTCTGACATGATGACAGCACTTCCTGGGGATGTCATCACATTGGGGACATTGTGCGGTGATGTCGCTGTTTAGGAGAGGGGGTCTGTGGTAAGGAGAAGCCCTCAAACCCAGGTGATTCCCTGCTAGGACCTGGGGGCTGGCAACCCTAGCCATGCCTCATAGATTCTGGCCAGGGCCACTGCTGTTGACTCCCTCCTCACACATTTCCTCTGATGCCTGCATTCACAGTTGGGTTGCTGACTCTGGGTTGGAAAGTGCCTGGAGATTTGGGGGTGGATCCTAGGGAAGGTGAGATTTACAGAGGGGAGGGAGTTTAGCAGCAGTATACCTCCAAAGCAGCTGTTCTATCCAGGGGAACAAAACTCTGTGGTCCTGAGATCAGTTGTAAGTAGGGCTGACAGCCCCCTTAGTGGAGGCAGGGGTCCCCAGGAGAAAGATAAATGCCCAGGAGACATTGCCAGCAATAAGGCAATGTCACTTCTGGCATACACAGGAAGTGAGATCATCATGCTGGTGACATCTGGGCAGAGTTCTGGTATTTGGGCAAAATCTCAGTAGTAGAAGCCATTTATAATGTAGAGGGGTTTTGCCCAAATACCAGAGAATTGACATGAAGTTGCAGCATGATTGTTACCAGAATGTACAATCATATATTACCTCCCATAAGAACCTCTTTGTCCTTTGAAAAGTTGCATGTTAAGGAGATAGCATTTAACTCATTTTCTTTCTGACATGCTAGCTTGCTACATGCAAGGATTTATTTTGTTTTATTTTTTTAGGTAGAGGGAGCAGGCAAACAGAATTCCCACCTGCAGAGTGAAATGCTTAAAAAAAACCCCAAACCACCCAGGATCTTTGCAACATATTCTCTCCTTGAGGATAGAGTGACAGTTGACAATCTACATCTGACAAAGTTCTGGGAGTCCTTTGTTATCAGTTGTCTTGAGGGTATATCTCATCAGTTCCACTTTTTTTTTTCTTTTAAAGGCCATCTTTGGTAACTTCCTGTCTTCTTTGCCACACACAGTTTCAGAACTCGAGAGTGAAAAGTGAACTTGGAAGGCAGTCGTTTACATGAGGGAACAGCCTGATATGATTGCCACATGAACATAAAGGGTATAGACCACATGAGTGCCATGTTCACTTTAAATCATGGATGAATTGGACCATCAGTGTGAAAAATGCATGATATTTACAAAGGTAGCAATAATCTAATGGGTATTGTGGGAGTTATGATGGCATTTTGCAGGGCTTTTTTAAGAGAAGGAACACTCGAGAATGAATTTCTAGCTGGCTTGGCATCAGGGGGTGTGGCCTAATATGCAAATGAGTTCCTGCTGAACTTTTTCCAACAAAAAGCCCTGTGTGAAACAATGGTAATATCAGGGGTGTGGTCTAATATACAAATGAATTTCTACTGGACTTTTCTACAAACCCCCCCCCCCAAAAAAAAAACTTGTCACTTTATATAATTAAAGGCTTCAGTTCACACAATATGGGTATTATGTAATTATGGTTTAGCCTATAGAAGTCTTTAAATTTTCCTCTAAAAGAATTTGGGAACTAGATCTGTATTATCTTTCTCACAAAAGGAGCCATGGTCATAAAAGGGGCAGAAAAGATGATGCATGAATCCGACTTCCTAAATCCTCACTTCCCAATTACTGATACTGATTATTCAGTTTCAAATACTGATCCAGAGGACAGCAGAATCAACCAATCTGCACACTGGAAAAAAAATTTAAAAGTCTTGATGAACATGGAATTATGGCAATGAGCCTTTAAATTGTAAGCAAGCAAAGCACTTGACTTGCTTAACTTGCACAAACAAGTGAGAGTTCTTTCTTCCCGGTGCATCTTCCTATTTTTATGATGTTGCAGCAAATGTCTGAAATTAGGTGTCTGTTGATAATTTCAGACATGTTGGGTAATTGCCTGAAATCTTAGAACTACACCTGTGTATGATGACAGTAATCTAAATGCAGTTGTCAACATTCACCTGTTTTAAGGATGAGAAAATGCTGTCAATGCTGAGTATTTCATTTCTTTCTATAAAAGTTTGTTCAGTGGTTTTTATTCTTCAGTTTTTCTGTTGTTATTTGAGAAGTGATCACAAGAAATGATTGTAAAATTTGCTAAATTCATGAGCAGACAATTAAATAAAATCCAACTAAAAATGCCAGGCAGATTTTTAGGCCCCTTTTAAAATTGGAGGTGAGATCAGTGGCAAATGGTTAGAGGGCTGTGTGTGTGTGTGTGTATGTGTGGTGGCAGCAAGAAAGTCTATTTGTGCAAGAAAACAGACATATCCAAATTCATTCAGGTTGTCCCAGACTACCCAGACCATTCTCCATTTTTTTTAAAGCTGCTGAATAGCCCAGGCTATCTCCCAAGTTTGTCGGAGCTTGTAAACTAAGCTGATTGGCCATGGTTAGTATTTAGATGGAAGACCACCAATGAAGTCCAGGGTTGCTACACACAGGCTTCCCCTGACCTGGATGGCCCAGACTAGACCAATCTTGTCAGATCACAAAAGCTAGGCAAGGTCAGATCTGGATAATACTGGTTGGGAAACCACCAAGGAAGAGCAGGGTTGTTTTGCAGAGGCAGGCCATGGGAAATCACTTCTGCTCATCTCTTGCTTTGAAAGCCCCATAAGCGATCACCATACGTTTCTTGTGATTTGATGGCTCTTCTTCTTCTTCTTCTTCTTCTTCTTCTTCTTCTTCTCTTCTCTTCTTCTTCATTTTTAGGAATATGATAAGCAAAATTAAGATAATTTTTAAAACTTCCTTGTGATAAACCACCAAGTTTCTGAGAGAAATGTCAAGGCTTCCCTAGCATCTTTGCTTCACTTGGGTCTTTGAACCTCATGGCTGGATCCTAGAAGAGGCTGTCACAACTTACATTCTTTTACTGCTAATTTCATTAACCATTCCATTTTCATGGCCTCAGCAGAGAATCAGGCTCTTCTGTTGTGGTCCCACAACCACCGAATAGACTGCCTGAGGCTTCAGTCTAGAAACTTAAAATCGCTCACGAGCAAACCCAACTATCTACCCCCCAGTAACAAACTCACCTTTTGCTTCCTGCTCCAAACTGACAAAAGTGTGGGAGGAGGCAGCTGGAGAGATGGAACAGTTCCAGTCAAGTGGCCCCTCAGAATTCCTAAGGTCTGACTGCAGGTTGATGACTTCCAGAGGCCCTTTTATGGAATGGGCTCACCAGAGAATTTCCCTGTAAGTTAAATGGCTAGTCTAGCTCACTCTGATGATTTTTCAAAGGCCTTGTAAGAATCTCAGAGTGAGAGATTTGGCTTGACCTAGCCACACCTCCCCTCTGGATTTAATGTGCATGATCGCACACACACACACCTGCCCCTGAGTCACACCCATACTTACCTCATTTTAGGATGGACTGGGACCAGATTAAATAGCTTCAGTTTAGTCATTTTTAACTTCTGGGGAGAATTTAGGCTTGATTAGATCTAGAACTCACTTATTGGTATTTTTAGTCAGGCTTGATTGGACCTAGAACTCACTTATTTGTATTTTTGGTGATCCATTGTATCTGTAATTAGTATCTTATTAATGTGCCCATGTACTAAAAATAGGACTACAAATCTATGCAGGTGGTTTAGCCAGAAATAAACTTATAACACTCCCCTTATACAAAGTCAGACTAGTGATTTGTCTATCCTAGCTCTGCTTCAAATGGTATCACATTGAAAGTACATGACCTTTTAAGAAACATAACATTTACAGTTATCATTCCTCTGAAAAGCAGGAATGGGACCTGAAAGTGGAGAGAAGGCAAAAGAGAAGCAAGTTGAGAGCCATAGAAAATGGACTGGGGACTATTGACATTTTACAAGTTCAAGCAGATGATATCTGGGTACATAATACATTTTCTGCAAAACCATCACAATTTGTGAGGGTTTTTTTGAGAATTGGTTCTTGACACATACTGTATGTACTGAATCAGTGTTACAAGGAATGCCATTGACGGGGCTTTCTGACTTGTGTGGAATTGCCACATCAAGGTATGGTTGAGGCCCAGCCCTACTTAATTTGAAAATACTTCACAGGAGGCTAGCCTGAGGTGATACGACTGCAGTTGAGCAAAGCTGAAAGCCACCTATCCTTTCAAATTAATTTAAAAAAACGTAATGCTATACAGGAACAATCAGAACAAATAACATATAAAGAAAAAAAAGTAACATGAATGAAGGATGATGGGAGACACTAAACATTCATAAGGTAGATTCAGGATGGAACAACATTTCATATCAGTCTAAAACATGTTGACACTAAATTCTTTCCCGCTGTTCTCCCATCAATTTTAAGGAGTGCTCAAAATGTCTCACTGGGCATGTAATTTGTGTGCTTTTCTTAGTAATGCAGTAATGACAGCATTGTCTTTAACACTGCCAAATCTGCTCAGAAGTAATTTGAATGCATTTCCCTCCCCATTGTCTTATAAGACAGTTGACAAGCTCTTCTTCTGCTATTGAGGGCCATGGCCCAGAAGAGTGTGATGTGGTATTACTATATTTATTCCAATAGAAGTGTATGTTGAAAGTTGATAGTTCAGTTGGCATTATCACAGAGACACCCACTTTCTAGACTATGTCATGATTGTTGATTTATAGCGTAATCCTAAAAAGAGTTATAACCTTTTAAGCCCATTTACTTCAATGGACTTGGAAGGATGTAACTGCTTGGGATGGCACTCTTAGATGTCCCAACACTCAGAGGAATTACCAGATGTCATTCAGAGGTCAATTGTCCAAAAGGTGAGCATTTTTGAAAGCATTTTGGAATTTTGGGAATGAGGAACAGACATCACCATAACATGCCAAAGGGCAGTCACAAAATGGCTGCTAAAGTACTAAGGTCACTAACAAAATCTTGGAAGTTTTCCAGCCAAGCTCTTCCTTGGTGGTCTCCAATTCAAGTATTAACCAGAGCTGACTTTGCTTCCTTCTACAACTGAGAGCTGTTTCCGAATAAGTGTTCCATGCAAGCTCCAGAGTGTTGCCTCCTGGGTTCTTGTGAGAGCTCTTCCAGCTCCCATGAGGTGAAGGAAAGCCAGGAATGGTGGTTTGCCTTTGGGGAGAAATGCTTTGTAGAAGAAGCAAATGGGCACCATGAAGAAGTATGTTGGGAACCATGTTAGAGATCAGTTTAACGTAGTGGTTAAGTGTGTGGACTCTTATCTGGGAGAACTGGGTTTGATTCCCCACTTCTCCACTTGAAACTGCTGGAATGGAGGAGTGGGGACTCAGAGTCCTGCCTACTTTCTGATGGGTACCAGGAAAAGTGCTGGTGGGTGTCATGGCCCACTCTGGGGACCCCTGCCCTAGATTAGCCATCAATCTTTAGATTAACCATGAGATGAAAATAGTAGATAAAGTTGCAGAAGTTATGCTCCTAAACTGATACATGTGATTCTTTTTACCGCATTGTATCCTTTTAGTTTACATAAGAACAAATAAGACTGCAGCCTGCAACAGAACAATCAGATTAAACCTTTCGAAATGCCATAGCCATGCTGTCCATAAACTCTGATTTCCAATTATGGACCAGCAACAGTACAAAACATTGCTAAAAGCAGGTACAACTTGCTGGTTGATGACAAACATTCACTCGCTCAGCAGGAGAAATTAAGGGTTGGCTGCTATAGGAATAAAAGATCTATTTTGTTATGAAAAAAGATTTGTTTCATGCTAGCATTTTGTTAAACTTAGTGCTTAGAAATAGAATGAATTCTTCCCCTCTGCACCGCTTAATTGCTTAATGCAGCCCCCAACTTTGTATTTAGTAAGAAGCAGAAGAATGTTTAAAGGGGAAAAAAAATTATATATACCCAAACTATAGTACAATTTGATTATGTTTAACAATAACATCTCTTTTCTTTTGTGAAAGCGGCAAAGCATTTTGGATGTGGTGGTTCTTTGTAATTTCAGCCCGCTAAGAGTTTTATGTAACTGTATATACAAGAAAGGGGAAGAAAGAACAAAGAAAGGTCAGGCTGAGCTCTTTAGTAAACAGGACTGGGTATTTATTTTGAAATCAGACTACTTCCTTATGTATAAGTAATGAAATACATTGATATTATCCTCCACCAAGTGGGGGCGAGCAATTATTTGTTCCTGATTTTCTCCCAAATTTACCAATGTGTCCTGAATTTACAAATGGTGAATGCTTTGGGGGGGGGGGGGGCAGATAAGGTGGAGGGAGGGAGTGGACAGCCATGGCAAAGTAGTGCAATATTGTACATGCACAATGTGTTTGCAAGCTGAATGGCAACACTCTAACGAATGCACAATGCAATTCTAGATGGAGGTGTATATACTTCTAAATCCATTGACATCAATCCACTTAGGAGAAGATAACTCTGCTTAGGATGGCAGTGTGTGTGAGCCAGGCAAGATGACCCATGCTAGAATATAGAGGGACATCACAGACAATCATTCTAACACTCTGCTCAGCATAGAGGCAGATGGCCAATTGGGTGAATTGGATGAGGCCAAAACTGAGACAAAGGACAATATATTAAATAGTCCATAGTGTATGAGAGATTGGATCAAGTCAGGAATTCACCAGGTGGCCAAGGGCATTGGCAAGGCATAAGATCTAAGGCAGGGTCCAGACTGGCAGCTCGGGGCGGCAGCCTCCCATCCCAGAAGAAATCTGGCAGAGAGGGAAACACCCTGAGGGCAGTCAGACTGTGTGCAGCCTGGTGCCAGGGCAGGGATGGGCTGCATGCACTCTGTGGGGAGTGATCAGACTGCTCGAGCACTTGGCATTCAGACAGCTTGGAAAGATGGCAAGGAAGTGCTGTGGAGATTTGATACCACTTACAAAGTGGTAGCTTTCTAAGCCACTTCAACTATGCTAGAGGACGGGAGTGGGATGGTTGCCAGATGTGTCCATCTGAATGTTCTTTTTAAAAAAACTGTCTGGGGGTTGTCCCTGTGTTGTGTCAAATTAGCCATCTGGACCCAGCCTGACAGACAGACGGTAAGCAACAGGATCACCTCCTTCGGCCCACTATGGGGAAGTTGCTTGGACAGATTGACCCAGTCTGGGGGCACCAGCTCTGTACCTCCAGAACTGATCTTGTTGAGTTCTTCACTCAGCTGATTTCCCAGCACTCATTGGGTTGCTCCAGGCAGTGAACATCACTTGTTACTGGCCTTCCCCCTTCATTCCATCCCAGTGCTATAAGATCTGCTGGACTTGGACAATAAGCCATGTCTATGTGGCAGAACCTGCCATTTTAGTCTCTATTGTCACTCTGTAGTTTTAGATTTTATATATTTTAAATTGGTCTTTTATTGTTTTTACTGTTGATTGTTTTTATGATGTAACCCACCCTGAGCCTGTCCTATGGGAAGAGCGGGCTAAAAAGCAAATCGAATAAATAAATATGCTTTCTCTGCTGGTCATCTGCAGGTGCTGTGGTTAAGCTAAACTCTTCTGACCTGAAGCAGTTCAGGATGATAGTGTGTGCAACAAGGTTCTAGAGGACTAGCTTCAAGTTGCTATAGCATCTGATACTTCCCCACAGCTGGATGTTTTCAACTTCCAGAGTTCTTGCCTTTTACTATGGGAAGGCATACAGGTTCCCTTAGGATCAGAAGAAGTAGAAGGACTTGGTCTCCCAATATGGGAAGCCACCATCTGAGTAGTGCTTTATGAGTGATTTTTTTTTCCCCACCCCAAGAAATTAACTTTTTAAAGCCATAGCCATCGATTCTTCTGATTCTCTGTTCCTTGTTCAAAAGAAGAAGAAGAAGAAATTCTCCTTGGTTTCTGATTGTAGTTTCCTGTTACATCACTATGCCCCCTTTTGCAAGTTCAGCCCTTGCAGAATTTGTTATGATGCTATAGATCACAGGGAGCTCTAGAAGAAGGAAAGGAAGGTTTGAGAAGATTTTGCCTGCCTTTGAGCATATGCAGAATGAAATTGGGAAATGTTATAGAACCTCCTCTCTGGTTTTCTCTTCCAATCAGAATTATCTGGAGCAGACTCCTAATTCCTAAAAAGGAAAAAAAAATGGATTGTTGCTGGATTTCTGGGAGAAACTGGGTAAAGAGGGTTTAAGAGAATTCTTCTTCAAATATGCTATCTCTGAGACTGTTCTAATCTTTTGTGCTCCCTTGGTATGGTGCCTGAAGGATGGGTCTAAACTGAACATATACCAAGCCAGTCATGACCTTAGTTCCAAGTCAGCACAGGAGCAGATGAAAGTCATTAGTCTCATGATGTTCAGTAGCTTATGCAGAAAATTGGCAGTTTCAGGTGTAAACATCATAAAAAATGTAACAACACAGTTGGCAGTCAAGGATTAAACTGACATGGAAACTAAATTGCTATTTCATCCCACAAGGTGATCTCTCTGAAAGGAAATAAAAGGGGTTCTTGGACACTGTGTTCTTGCTGAAGATTTCATTTCTGTTTATTTCATTTTAGGATATTTTTCTGTAGTGAAAAGTAGGGAGTTTTGCTTGACTTACAGTGAAGTCTTATCTGCAACTATGACAAAAAAAAATGATGCCCAGGTGAAGTAAACCACTGTATCATCTCAAGATCTAAGTGAAATAATTGCTATATGATCTCAAGGTTCATGTGAAATAGCAGCTATAACATTGTGGAATGCAAGTGAAATAACTGCTGATCTCTGGGTGCAGTTGTAACAACTACTGTATCATTTCAGGATTATTGTAATGTAACTGTGGTAGCATTTCTGGACTCATGTGAAACAAAAGTCACTTGTCCTGAATCGTGTTGATATCAAGTCCACAGACTTACAGTTAACAACCCACTCAGTGATCAATCAAGAGTTTTTTTTATTGAGATACTGAAACCACAGAGCAAGAGGCTCGTCCCCAGCCAGGTATCTTTTCAACATCACCATCCCAAAATATCGGATAGCTTTCTCAAAAGCACGACTCAACGCACTTTTCTCTTTGGTGCTTTTGGGACGTTACGCTGGGTACCCATATCTGGAAAGATTGTGCCCCTGTAATTGCAATGAGGTCGAAACAACTCTCCACATCGTTTTGCGGTGCCCTAATTACAATGACTTGAGGGCAAGATTAATCTCTCCAATTCTCGGGTCCTTGGCGGGCAGGCCGGAGGATGAGCAGATTGCCTTCCTCCTGTCTGACGCTCATTCTGATGTTTCATCTAAGATTGCCCGTTTCTGTTATGTCGCTCAGTTGGAAAGGAGGGAAATTGAGAATGTAAATCTTGGTTATGAGTTTTAACAATATGTGCAATAGTTGGCATGAGGAATTTTGTGTAAGAGGTGATGGGTTTGTTTTTATGATTTTGTTTTTGTTTGTATTAAGCTGGTCGGATGACCGTGAATAAAGTACTACTACTACTAGCAAGAGGCTCTTTGCGAAAACTGAAAATGGCGGGAACACATCCCTTCATATACCTTAGGTTAACCATTACATTTCAAAGCAAAGGTGCCAAGCTTCTCATCCCTTTCCCATAGTCCCATTCCCATGGTTCCTTTGCAGGAAACCAGACAATGACCTTGGCTCCTTCAGAGACTAGGCAGAATATACTTGTGCTTGGTACTGAAGAGAGATAGTGATAGCATGCAGAGGGAGTGCAAGCGGAAGCGAGGCCTAAGGCTACTACAGTACATTCATTGAAACAACCAGCAATGGCAAGAGACCCTCTTGATAGTTGAACCCAATGTCTGCGTAGAAATTTGTAAAGAGTATGGGTATATCGGCCACACTTGGGGAAATATATATTATATACAGATAGATATGGATTATCAGTGGATCATTTGAAAATTCAGCCATTTGTTTTTATATGAACTGTTTGCCAATTAAGATCTATGCCAGAACTCCATTTATGGGTGGCCTTGCCTTCACAAATTAGGTTGATAGCTATCATAAAAAAGATTCTTTCCCCCTATGGTAGCATCTGACTTGTGGAATGCCTTCTCTAGTCATACACATCTAATATCTGTTCTAAAATCTTTTTGGATTCTAAGTATAGCTCAACTATGCTTTTCAATGCATTTAGTATTGTTTTACCTCCTCTCTTACGGGAATGGATCCAAGAGAGGACTGTTTCTTCAACAGAACGAGCTCTTTTTCCAGTGGAAGAAGTCTTCTCCCAAACTAAGATTCTTTACTTAGGAACCCCCTCCCCCCCAACACTCTTTTGCTGTCAAGTCACAACCAACTTATGGCAACCCTGTAGGGGTTTCAAGGCAAGAGACATTCAGAAGTGATTTGCCATTACCTGCTTCTGCATAGCAACTCTAGAATTCCATGGTGATCTCTCATCTGAATACTGACCATGGCTGACCCTACTTAGCTTCCAAGATCTGACAAGATCAGGCTAGCCTGGGCTATCCATGTCAGGTCAGGACCTCCTAATGTGTTACAAAGTCCTTACATTTGTTGAGGAATAAGCAGGACTTCCCCCCTGGGGGGGGGGGGGGGCGTAATGTGATGGAATGGAATTCCAGAAACTCTTTGTGAAAACAATTTTTTTTAAAAAAGTTAAAAGTTCATGAGGGGCACCCATGTGTTTCTCCTTCATTTCCTTCTTGAGAGTTCCAGCACCTCTTTTTCCAGGAAAAAAAAATCCCTGGCAATAAGAAAGACATTGAAGCTGGCAATCAGTGGGGATTTTGTTTCTCTGAGATTCAGACATGTCCCTTTTCTGCTTCCTTTCTATTAGAGCTGCCAAGCTTCCGCTGGGGGCGGGAGATTCCCCGCCCTGGAGGGCCCCAACCCACTGGTGAGGAGCAGGCCACTGAGGGTGATGTCATTGCACCAGGGATGTCATGCTGGGGATGCTCTAGGGCTCACACTAAAAAAACTCTGTGGTAACATAGAGTTTTACCACAAATCCTAGACCATTTCTGGAGAGACTTGGCAACCCTACTCTCTATACTGCCCATGGATTCATTATTGGGTCTGTTTGCAAAATCGTATTACATATGTGGCTGCACATCAAATGTTGCCATGGAGTTAACACCTTCTTGACAGGTTCAAGGAAGAGAAAACAGTGGAGGGGAAGCCAAAAGCCATTTCTTCTCACATACAGGAATCACAAGAGAAAAATGGCACCCATGAATTTGGGACACACAAAGCTCCCACTGATTTTTATATTGTCCAGTCACAAACACCTGGAATTTGTAGTACATTTAGAGGCTCTTAACTGAGGGAAAATGTTGAATCCAACCTGTTATGTTTGTTTACTGTTGGATGTTTCAATTGTCTGATTTTGAGTCTAAATGGTGTTGAGTGCTTTTTTAAGTAGAAAAGAGAAAATAAAATCCCTTAAATAATCAAACCTTGGGATAATTCACCATCTCTGAAGATAAGCCTACATCAGAGAGCAGTTCTGTGAATAAATAAATTTTGTACAGAGTGCTATGCATTGAAGGTTGATACAGAAATCTTTAATACTAGTAAAATGAAGGCTCATTGAAATCTGTCCTGTTTTTTGACAAAGAAACAAAGAATCACAATCTGGAGCTGTATAAAACTTTCAATGGAAAAAAAAAGGCTTTCCAAAGAACACATGAATAAAATGCTCTGTCTGAAAGACAGAGATAAAATCATCATAATTATAGGTTGACACCTTGAGAAAAGCAAAAAAAAAAAAAAAGAATTCTTAGCAGGCATTGTCAGTAGTAACATCTTGAAGAAAACCAAAGGGAAAACAGTATTGTAGCCTGAAGTCTTGGCTGAAAGGTAATGATATTGGCTAAAAGAACAAGAAAACCAACACTTTCTGTGTAAATAAGCACCATGGAGTATGCACATTTGCTCCCTTGATTCAAGCAACAGTATTTCAGATGGCTTTTCTGCCATGACACAGAATGCACAGCCCTAACGTGTTCCGTTGCTTGATAGAGTTCAAGCTGAAGCAAAACTTTCTGTCCTCTTGCTGTTATCGTGTTTTTCTATCAACTGTTTTCTTTCTTAAAAAAAAAATACACTGTCTGTGAATGCGATCACACTGAAAATTTGCCAGGGTGGTCTCTCAACTTTGAAAAAGCTGCTTCAGGAAGAGCCATACTGCAGCAATCACAATAAGCACATCCACGAACATACTTAGAGGAGCATTCTGACACTCCTGCATGTGTGGGTTGCATGCATGGCACGCCCTGACCCAGGGGTTATTTTGTAGAAAAATAGGTGGTAGAACTCATCCTGGAATTGTTATGCAGCTGCACCTACTATTCAATGGACAAGGAGGTGAAACTCTCAGAAGGAAGAGGTGGAACTCTCAGAAAGATTCAGGAGTTGTGCTCCTGTGAGCTCCCACTGAATCTGAGGCCTGCCCTTACCATTCAGACAGCTGGGAAACATGGCATGCGTGTGCTTCAGAGGTTTGCTCAGGGAAGCACCCTGTAGCTATTTACTCTATTTACTCTAGTCCCAGCCTCCTTGGACAAAGTAAGGATGGGTGGGATGAAGTGTGATTATGCACATTAAATCCAGAAGGGAGGACGAGCTAGGTTGGACCTAATCTCTTGTGTGATCACACCCTGTTTTTTCTATTGTGACATGGAATGTTAATATGGTTCCCCACTAAGTCTATTATAAAAGGAAGTACTTCTTCACCCAAAGGGTGATTAACACATGGAATACACTGCCACAGGAAGTGGTGGCAGCAACATGCATAGACAGCTTCAAGAGGGGATTGGATAAATATATAGAGCAGAGGTCCATCAGTGGCTATTAGCCACAAGGTATAGATAAAACTCTCCAACTGGGGCAGTGATGCTCTGTATTCTTGAAGCTGGGGGGGGGGGCAAAGGTCAGAGGGCTTCTAGTGTCCTGGCACCACTGGTGGACCTCCTGATGACAGCTGGGTTTTTTGGCCACTGGGTGACGGAGGGTTGGACTGGATGGGCTGTTGGCATGATCCAACATGGCTTCTCTTATGTTCATTGTCCTTCAACTTTCCTCATATTTACCTGAGCAATACTATTGTAAGACCTAATAACAGCAGATATACTATCTTCAGATCATACATTAACACCTGTCCTCCGGTGTCATTCATATATATATATATATATATATATATATATATATATATATATATACACACACGCCTTTATGTTTCAGCAATGGTCTTCTGCTCTGTAAGCTGGACAAACAAGACAGGCCCTATACAGAAGAATAAATGGACATATACTTGGCATTAAAAATTACAATGGTCAGAAACCACTGGGTGAACATCTTAATTTTTCTGGGCGTTCTATTGTTGTTATAAACATTATACTACTCATACAAAAAAAATGTTTAGGGTTTTGCTTTAGTGTGAAATTTCAGTGGCAAACCTACCACAACTCTAAAGGGATGACTGGGCTGCATGAATCATGACTTGAAATGTTGCTTTTACCCATAGTCAAGAGGGAGTTCTTGGTGATAAAGTATGCATTTATTTTGTAGTTATCTCCAGGCATCTGGCCAAGATGTTATTTGAGATGCTGCCATCCACTCTGAGGAAATGTGAGGGTGATGTTGGTGCCAGTAACAACAATGTTTTACCCTTTCTTGAGGGAAATTTGTGCTTTACAAACTTTAATTAATATGCTGTTATCACTGGGATATGTTTTTTTTTAAAATGCACTTCTACTCTGCTGTTGATAATGGCTTCACTTATATATACACTTTATTTCCTATCATAAGATTGTGGCCTAATTATTTTGCAGAGATTCACAGAGAGAGGAGGAGGAGGAGGAGAAGAGAAGGAGGAGGAGGAGATTGGATTTATGCCCCACCCTTTCACTTGGAGTCTCAGAGCAATTTACCATCTCTTTTCTCTTCCCTTCGCCACAATAGACTGTATGAGGTAGGTGGGGCTGAGAGAACTGCTTTTAAGAGAACAGCTTGGACAGAGTTATGACTGATCCAAGGTCACAGCAGCTAATCCATGTGGAGGAGTGGAGACTCAGACTCATTTCTCCCAAATAAGAGTATGCACACTTAACCACTATAACCAAACTGTTGTAGATAGAAATAGTTCAATCAAAATCCCTTTACTGTCTCCCCAAGAAATGTGGGACTTTGCAATAAACCTTCCTCAAGTCTTCTAAAGAGGGGCCCACTCTCACCTTCTCAGGGATCCTGTTCCACAAGACAGAGAGAACTCTAGAAGATGGAAAATGGGTCACCATTTAAGGATGGCCTCCATTTAGGTTCATCATCATTATAGTTCCTAGGACTCAGAAAGTGATCAAATGTGGTATTTATAATCTTGGGAGGACCCCACATTCCTCCTTTTCTGTTCTTCCCCCAAAACAAAATTCTAAACCTCAGTTAAACCCAGTTTTAAAATCTCTGGATATAGGAGGGTCTGAGAACAGATTCAAACTACCACCATTTATTTCATTTGATTTCTAACCCATTTTTCCTGAAACCAGTGAAGAGCAGGTAACAACAATTTGTAACTACAGAATAAAACCTTTTAAAATACTACATAAATGAATAAATAACAATAAAACCATAAAACGATTAGTATACCATTTATATAACCATTAGGTGATATTGTGTCTTTTTGAAACCAGGATGTTCTAGGATCTACAGTGGGCACTCTCCCTCCTCTCTTGATGAATGCTCCCTCAACTCCCTCAGATTCAGGCTTCGGACACCAGCAAGTCCTGACGCCTAGTTCATATGAAGGGCACCTTCATTTGTTTCACAATAGTGAACTGAAATTTGACTATTTCTCATAGCTCCTGACATCCTTTGTAGCCAACTTCTTCATTCGGAGGGGTGGGGGAAGCAATCCATACATTAGTGTTAAAATTACTCTTCCATTTTCCATCTTGATTGCAATGCATCCTCTATAGAAAATTGTTGCTGGCAAGATTCAGGCTTCAGAAGTGGTAAGAACAAATTACAAATGCAGAATAAATAAAGACAATCACGTGGAAGAGCTGTACAGAGATGTAATGTGAACATCACAGTAGGCTTCACAAAGAGCTTCTAAAAGGCACGCCATAAAATACAAAGTTATGATGTGCACAAGTTCATACTTGTCTTTCCTTTTATCTGCATCAACTGTTTTAAATGGACGGGTGGGGAAGCCAGGGCTTTTTCTGTAGCAGGAACTCCTTTGCATATTAAGCCACACCCTCAATTGTAGCCAATTCTCCAGGGGCGTTTTCGCACTCACCTTCAGCCGGCGCGACCCCCCTCTTCACCGCGCAGGATCTGCGCGGATTTCGCACTAAACGCCGCGGAGCAGCCGGAAGAGCCGGAAACTCCCGGCGCTTTTGTGGCGCAAACGGAAACTGCCAAAAAGCAGTTTCCGTTTGCTCTGCTTTTGCGCCGGGAGTTTCCGGCTCTTCCGGCTGCTCCGCGGCGTTTAGTGCGAAATCCGCGCAGATCCTGCGCGGTGAAGAGGGGGGTCGCGCTGGCTGAAGGTGAGTGCGAAAATGCCCCAGGAGTTTACAGGGTTCTTCTTACAGGGCCTACTGTAAGCTCCAGGAGGATTGGCTACACCAGGGATGTGTGGCCTAATATGCAAAGGAGCTCCTGGTACAAAAAAAAAAAAAAGTTCTGAGGAGGGCTGATGTTTCACCTTAATGAGAAAAAGTAGCTTGTTAGTAGATTAAGAGTGAAACAAATTCTGGATTTTGTGTGTGCATGTTTTTGCCCCCAGCAGCCCTTGGAATAGTAAAACAGGCCTACTTCTTTATAATGATAAAAAAAAAAGTTTCTAAGAGCAAGGGAACAGAATTCCCAAGAGCATCTGGAAGAGCATCATCCATCAGTAATTGGACACATGTTTGAATGATGGTTAATGGAGCTGGTGTCATACCTTACATGAATTCCAGATGTGCACAAGAACATTTTCAGGGTATATTAATGATTTTTTTTTCAAGGGAGGGCAGCTTTCTTTTCATTATATATTTTATTCTGCTTCCTGTAGGACACAAAACTTGAGTGTCAAGAGGTGATGCTCTCAAATGTATCCTTATCTCACACAGATTAATGGCTCCTTCTGGGTCTGTGAACATACACAGATTTGGCAAATGGGGAAAAAAGATATCTGAATTCTGCAGGAGATTTCCCACTCCCCCCCCCAAAAAAAAATCTCATTTCGTAAAACAGGAACATCATTTGAAAACAATGAAGTTTTTCACCAAAGTATGTGTACAGATTTGTGTCTGCTTTGGGGGTGAGCATGAAGCAAACCATGAAGTAAAATGTGCCACAATTTATGCCCTTTTTCTGGTTCATGAACCAGCTGCACAAAAAGGGGGCTTCAAAAGAAAGCAAAACAGCTGAGTGGCTCAGAGCACCTCCCTGCCACTCGGCTGTTTTTTTTCTTTGTTTTTTTTTTGGGGGGGGGGCGGTTCCTTGTACAGTCCATTTAATGGAAAGCACAAGAAAGGGAAACAGCTGAGTGCTGGAGAGCTCCTCCTTCCACTCAGCTGTTTCTTGGACTTTCTGCAAAACCTATTTAAAGGAAGTGTGATCCCTTACAACAGGGTTCGTGGGGCCACAAAACACAAACTGGTTCAGTTCACCAATGAACTTCCCAATTCCCTCACAAACCACGAACCAACACAAACCATTTTTTCCCAGCTCATGCCCATCTCAAGTCTACATGCCTGTCTATATATTTCAAATTATTATTATTTTTTTGGTTCAAACCAATTTTATTTTAAAAATCATGTACAAGCTAACAATTATACAAAGCCAAAATCAACATTCTACAAATAGATTATTACATATTAATATATCATATTAAAATAATTGGCACTTATTAATGCCAAACCAATATACTAGAATAAGATGAACCTTGACCAAAATTACCACAAGCAAAATAATCTAAAAAAGGGGACCACATAAGAAGAAGAGTAGACCTGTGACCTGGTCTCAAAACTCACACACAATGGTCAAATTAACTCACACCTCATATGCCTTTCCATCTTCATACTAAATGTGGAGTATATCTCAAAGCATATGGGAAGCCTTGAATAAAATTCTGGTTACTGATGACTGAAGGCAAATACCTACACAAATTGAAGATTTGTTTATTCATTTAAAGACTGATATTCCATATACACACACATGCATACATGCATGCTTGTACATCCATACATTCATGCATTGCAGTATAAATAAACCAAACGAAGAAGACTACAAATGTATACCCCATCCTTCTCTCTGAATCAGAGTCTCAGAGTGGCTTACAATCTACTTTATCTTCTTCCCCCAAAACAGACACCATGCAAGGTGGGTGGGGCTGAGAGAGCTCTCCCAGAAGCTGCCCTTTCAAGGACAACTCCTATGAAAGCTATGGCTGCCCCAAGGCCATTCCAGTAGGTGAAAGTAGAGGAGTGGGGAATCAAACCCAGTTCTCCCAGATAAGAGTCCACATACTTAACCACAACACCAAACTGGTTATACACTACTCCAAAAAATCCAAAACAATACTCCAGGGCTGGCTGGGATTCTATAGCTGGTTCTGGAAAGGGTACTAGCTGTGAACTCAAGGGATGATGAAGAAGAAGAAGATATTGGATTTATATCCCGCCCTCCACTCCGAAGAGTCTCAGAGCGGCTCACAATCTCCTTTACCTTCCTCCCCCACAACAGACACCCTGTGAGGTGGGTGGGGCTGGAGAGGGCTCTCACAGCAGCTGCCCTTTCAAGGACAACCTCTGCCAGGGCTATGGCTGACCCAAGGCCATGTTAGCAGGTGCAAGTGGAGGAGTGGGGAATCAAACCCGGTTCTCCCAGATAAGAGTCCGCACACTTAACCACTACACTAAACTGGCTCTCCAATGGTTCTGGCCTTTCATATCTGGCCACATTTAGCTTTTATTCCTTGGAAACAGAAAGGAAATGAAAACAAACTCTTCTCTGCTCCACCTCTAACCCTAAATTAAGCTCAGTTTGAAATTCCTGCATATTGAGAGAGGAAATGTCAAATGGAAGGGTTGAACATTTGAGGGCTTCCAGTACTACATGAGTGTGATTGTTATGCCATGTATATTTTTTGAAGAGATTTCTCTTCATTTAAAATTCTCTGTTCAGAAAGTGCAACCCAGACCTTTGTTGTGGAAGTTCAAAAATACAACAGGCAAAGATGCAGGAGAGGAACATTCCCTAAAGCAATCAACAACAACTTCTGAAAGCATGAGCATCAAGGTACATTGGGGCCGAGAACTCTTTAAATGTTTGTTTGTCACACATGTGGATCTTACAGACAAGGAATATGAGGACATCCCATGGTGGATCACAGCTTGGGTGTTATTTTTCTAATTGTCCAGGTGGATGAAAAGTAGACATTATGGGTTTAAATAGACAGGATTAAGATTTCATCACCCAATTCTGTCAATAAAAAACAAATTTCAGACATGTACCTTCAGTTTGTTTGGGGGCTATGCAGGGAAGGGATAAAGTGTTTAACCTTCCAACCTCCACTCCAGCTCACTGTTCAAAATCAGTCTCCCAATTTGTTGTTAGCATTTTAAAGAAAAATAAAAAATACATGTTCATTAAAACACACACACACACAAACACATTTTTCTAACCCCCCCCCCCCGCCAAAAAAGGGTGAATAACAAAGCAAGGGTCAAGTAACAAAACCAAATGGAGGTGAAAGGGTTACACACCCTGTTCCCTCTGTGCAGGACCCTAGGCAAACGGAGGCTGTACAAACCTATTTTATGGCCAGAACAAGATGTACAATTCTGTTTTGTCTGTTTGAGCCTTATAGCTAAGCAGGATGGTCAGGATTTCAGAGCTTACTTTAATGCTCATAGGCTATTTAAATCTGCCTGCATTTACTGTTTTTTTTTAGTGTCATAACCAATGAAATTGTCTGTATTTGCATACTTGGCAACTGTATTTAAAGAAGGGATGCTTTCAAATTTCTCATCCCTGGTTTGGCTTGAAAATACCCCTTTTATGTTCAGATCTCCCTTGTGCAACTGAAATCCTTTGTTCTTTACTAATACACTGTTTTAAATTTTCTCTTGCTACAATTTTTCCTATTCAAATGAATGCATCTTTCAGCATTGTTCTTGTGTCAACTGGATAAAAATGGTGTAGAAAGGCCATGGAAATAAGTCAAGGGGGGGAAAAAAGAAATGTCAAAAGAAGCATACCAATCACAAAAACCAGCAAGAGCAATAAGCATTATTAAATGGCTCACAGTGATGACATGTATAAGCAGAAAGAGAGAAAAGTTCTGTACATCTTAAAGGTCAATCAAGAGTTATAACCCTTACGGGATTAACAAGAATATGGGTACTTTTCAGCACTCTTCTTTTTGTCACATGGGTTCCAATATATATTGCTTAATTTTTCTTTCTTTCCACACGCATTTTTTCTCCCTCTGGTTGTCACTTCATTATTAAATTGCTGTATGTCCAGAATATTTCCTTGAACATTTAAAGTAGATGGAAATACACCAGAATACAGTGATGTAACATTGAAGCGAACGCTAGGGGTGAGGTCAGATGTTCAGAAAATCCCACTACAGGCATGAGTGGAGTCCGGAAGCATGTCGGATTTTAAGCAGTTGTCCAAACATCAGCATCTGCGAATGGTGGCTAGCTCGTTCGAGTCCCGCGTTGAGACGACTGGGGCGCGGACTAATTTGATACTGCTTTAAATCCGGAACAAAATTCTTATGATGGTTCCTGAGCGGAATTTCTCTATTTGAATGCTCGTTGGAGCAACTCGTTGGAAGTGCACCACTGCTTCCCGTCCAAAGCCCCCTGCAAGTTATATCACTGTGCCAGTGAATGAGCGAGCGAATGTTGGCTCAATAAATCGTTTACCTGCCCCTATGTCCGGAAACAAAACTCACTTTTGAAACTAGATGTGAACTAGATGTGAACTGATTTGAATTTCTGGTTTTTTTTCTGCATGCGTAGTGCTCGTGCTGGAAAAGTAGTGCCAACGGACTAGCAAAACTGTTAGTGATCCGACCCATTTAAAAGCAACGCGCATCCCTGCCCTCAAGAACGAGGTCATGGTGGGTGTGCGAGGTCTCTCGTGAAGAAGGGAGGAGACGCTGGATCTGCTCGATAGTGCAGAAAGCGGGCATCACTGTGCCTGTGCTAATGCAGATTGATGTCTCATGAAACGAGGTCCGGTAGAGCACTCTGATCGACCAGCGACGTGACCCATATGGGATAGAACGGCAGCCTGGCTGTTGCCTGATCGGGAAATTGGTTGTGCGGATTATAATAGATGCACATTGAAGATGGATTTAATGGTGAGTGTGACCGCACCCCAGAGGGAGCAAAACATTTGTAGATATGGTGGCGAGTGTAGCAATACATGGATGGAAGCAATGAAGAGTATGGAAAAGCTCAAGGTCTAGGTTATACACTCGTCTCCTGCATGCAAAATTGCAGTCACTTCTGTAAATTGGCCCATGAAACAAAAGACATAGGTGTGCACCTACAAAATGAAAAGTGTGACTGTAACAAATGTGTGTTTGCAAACACATGTACTGTGCAGTCCTAAGCAGAACTGCATCCATTGAGGTTGAGGATGATAACCAGGAAGTGCTAGTAACATTACCTTAACTGGTGCTGGTTCTTGAAATAGGTCTATATAGTGCACAATCATGCAAAATGAGGGCAGGGGGAAGAGTACCATTATCATGGTAAAAAGCCAACTGCAGTTAAAGGTCATCTTGTCTTCACAGATGTGACATCTAGAAGTAATTAACTGGATTCACACTGTGAAATTGACACAATTTTATCCTGTACCCAAAAAATCCACTAAAGTTTGAACCATTTCTGGGCAATCAGACAGCTGCTGCTGAAGCAGCAGGATCCTGGCAGCAGTCAGTGGCTGCCCATTCACATTGCTAGCCCGGCTCAACCACAGACCCACTGCAGAAAGGGTTGTATTTTTAAGCACACCTCGGAGAGGGGTTAGGGGGAAACCCCCCCGATCTTGCCGGAAATGGCTTGGCGCAGTTACGCAGCTCTTCTGCTTATGAGTCACCACAGGGCATTCAGACAGCAGCTGATTATGCGACCTACATCCAATTCAGGAGGATGGTACCGGACAAATCCAGGTAGCTTTTTGATGAGGATAGGAGGTGCCTGGAGACAGGGTGCAGCTCAGAGGGCAGATGTGCTTGTGTGATTGTGCACTTTTTATCCAAATGGGAGGTGGGGCTAGGTCGTGCCAAATCTCCTGTGTGAAACCACCCATGGTGTTTCAGAAACAACTCCTCCTCCAGATGGCCTCAGGTTTGGGGCAGATTTATACAGGAGAATGGAATCTTTCACATAGTCTGAACCCATGCCTCTTTGGGGGCAATGTTCATCTTGTCTTTTTTTCTTTAGAGGAATGATATAATGGATGTCTCTGTGTATCATTCTTCAAGCCATGGTCATAAACAAATCATTGAACCAGGTTGTATATTTTCATGAATGCATGGATTCCCTCTTGTATCCATAACCACCTATTACAAGAGTTTCATATTTTCTAGATCATCTGCATAAATGTGAAAACCGATACAACGCTGTGACTGATCAACAAATGCCCCAAATGTTATTAAACAAAGCTCTTATAATGTCTTAAAAGTAAACTTACCCAAAGGTGCAACAAGAAATTTCTCAGTTCATTGCCAAAGTCCATAAGCTTTTAATTAAAATCCACAACAAAGGTCCACTTCCAAACCTGACAGTTCCAAGGTGCTCGTGGAAAAAGATGCTGGTGCATAGGATGCTTAGGCCAATCTCACAGCTGGAAATGCACCATGGAGGCACAGCAAGAACTTTGCCACCAGGAAGTTCCCAGTGGCTATTTAATACATATGGGACTCGATGAGCAGGCTGCAGGGAATAGATGTGTGTGTGATGAGCAGGCTGCAGGGAATAGATGTGTGTGTGACTGCACACATTAAATCCAGGAGTAGGGATGGCTATTGTGGGCCAAAAAGCCCATCTGATCGCAACCAGTGACTGGCCCAAGGTCATCCAACAGGCTTCATGTTGGAGGAGTGAGGAATCAAACCTGATTCTCCAGATTAGAAGCTGCCTCTCTTAACCACTACACTATGCTGGTTTCTACTTAGCAATTAACATAATTATACCCTGCCTTTTCCATACCTCAAGGCTACTAACAAATTAGAATTAACAACATACAATATAACCTCAAATATAACAATATACAATATATACAATATAACCCCACAGCTTTTCTACTGGGGCTATGTTGGAAAAGACCCCACCTGAGTGTGGGGGCTACAATGGAAAAGACACAGGCTGTAGATCCCTCTGCTTGGCTGCAACTGACCATCAGCTCCAATGTTATTTTGTTCCACTGTTAATATGCACAAATGTTGCCCGCCCATTCTCTTCTGTATAATATGGTCTTTTGTTAGAATGATATCCATTCCTGAACAAAGACAGACTACAACCAACAGTTAAATGTGTCTTCTCCTTCTCAGCTACAATCTCAATTTCTCTTCTTCTTTTTTAAAAGTGCCTGCAGCTTCAGTTTAAGGGAAAGCATCTCGATGAGACAGCCTCTGATCATTTCCAGAATTCAAAAGATCCATCTGATTCACAGTTTTGAGGGACAGAGTGAAAACCCATCCAGCCCGGATTTTCTTCCCGTATTTCTTTCCAGGGAAGGTTTCCAGTAGCACCAACAGCACAATGGAGACATTTCCATAGATATAAGCTTTTAAACAATGATTTATTTGAAGTTAGCTGAATACTAAACCGAGTTTAATATTTTCTCCCTACTGATAAAAGAATAAAGTTTATGTTGGATTCAAAGGAACAAATAATAATGAGATTTAAACATTGCTTATAAACTGTTAGAGTGACCTCTAGTGACTACAGTACTGATTAGGTCTGTTGGAGCAAACTTGCTTTTAAATCTGACAATTTTGTCCGGAAAGAAAAGGTCTATGCATTATACTAAAAAAGACTGGATTTCCCCCTTTGGCTGGAATTCATGACGGTCTGGTACTTTCTGGTTAAATATTTACTTTTAAAATATAACAGATGTGCATTTTTTAAATATTTGCATCCCAGCCTGCAAGGGGGGGGGGGATCTTCTTAACAGCTCATCTGATTTGCTTTCCTTGAGTCCTATGCAGCATAAACAACTTCCCTTTAAATTACTGCTTAGCTCAGCAATACTGCATATCCTTCACAAGCAGTACATTCCAGTGTCAATCCACGACCTGATCTGTTAAAACGATCTCAGGGGCTGTGTGATGAGCCCCTGGAAAACTGCTATGAGTCAGAGTAGTTTCAGAAGGTAGACATGTTGGTCTTCAGTGAAACAGCTACAGCCAAGTCCAGTAGCACCTTAAAGGCAAAGGTAGTCCCCTGTGCAAACACCAGTCAGTTCTGACTCTGGGGTGATGTCACATCATGATGTTTTCATGGCAGACTTTTTACAGGGTGGTTTGCTATTGCCGTCTCCAGTCATTTACACTTTACCCCCAGCAAGCTGGGTACTCATTTTACTGACCTTGGAAGGATAGAAGACTGAGTCAACCTTGAGCTGGCTACCTGAACCCAGCTTCTGCCAGGATTGAACTCAGGTTGTGAACAGAGCTTGCAGCTTACCACTCTGTGCCACGGGGCTCCTTATATAGCTTCTTACAGACTATATATATATATATATATATATATATATATATATATATATATATATATATATATATATATATATTTTTTTCAGATATGAGCTTTGACTCTTGAATACTCACACTCTCCAGATCTTGCTGGTTTCTAAAGTGCTCCTACTGGTCTCAAGTCTAGCCAGCCAGAGTACATTATCTTGATGGACCTACCATGCTCTGAATTCATATCACACAGCAGTGTACATAAACTGGAAGATCAAGTTACTTTTTCTCTGGCAAACTTGGTGGTTGTGTAAGAAAGTGCAAAAATTCTGGAGGAAAGTTGTTTTCACTATTTGTCAAATAACCCACTCTGAGCTACAACTGGATCCTCATCTTTTAGTTCTGAATCTTTGGAAGGAACAGTATTCTATGGTGAAGAATAAAACTCTGGTGGAAAATCTATATGCAGCAGCTAGATTATTGCTAAATTGTTATATTTACACAATGGAGTAAATTTACTGTGTACTAGCAGAAGTGTTTTAGATTTGGATGTGTATATATGAATTACAGTTAGCATTTATTTACAAAAATGTTGGAAATGTAAAAAACATGAAGGTTCTTTCTACCATATGTGGTGGACTTGTGAAAGAGCAAAAAAGTACTGGCAGATGATTCAGCAAGAAATTTCTAAGATCTTGGGATATGAATTCAAGAAAGTTGCAGAGACTTTTCTGTTGGGATTACAAATGGAAAAATTTCCAAAAGAAGATAGAACTGTAATTTGGTACTTGGTTTCAGCTGCTAGGACATTGCATGTGCAGTTGTGAAAGCAAGAAAAAATACCAGAGAAATGGGATTGGATTATAAAAGTTATGACATGGAGCGAAATGGACAATTTAACAAGAATGTTAAGAGACTATGATTTAGAAGTTTTTAACACTGAGTGGAAAAAGTTTAGAAGATATGTAGAAAAAGAGTGGAAAATAAAAGGACATTGGACAATTTTTGATAATGATTAAGTTTAAAAAAAAAGAATATAATTTTTTGTTTTAATAGTTAAGGGTACCTTTAAATATTTGCATTTTAAGTAAATAACACCGGGGGGGGGGGGTCAAGTAACGGGGGGAGGGGTGGGTAGAAAGTAATATATGGGGTAGATAAAAGAAGTTTTTAAAGATGTAAGAAATAGATTTATTACCATATGTTAGCAATAAAATTGTTTTAATCACAGCATTTATTTACAAAAATGATTTTGTACATGCCTAAACAAATAAATGCAGGCTGGGAAGCTGCCCTATAGTTGTATCTTCTGAGTGCTCTTGTTGGCAATGTTCCATTTAATAGCCAACATTAGCTCAGTAAGGCAAATTACTGAATAGAGAGGATCTCTCATTTTTCATTCCTTTGTGGTTCAAGTAGTAGTAGTAGTAGTAGTGGTGGTGGTGGTGGTGTTGGTGGTGGTGGTTATCATCATCGTAGTTTTATCTCATTTTCTAAAAAGGCTACTGTCTGCTCTAAGAATATCCAGTTTACTATGTTCTGTATTCCACTTCTTTTTAACATTGCCACCCTAAGCAGAGTTATAACATCTTAGTCCACTGAAGTCAATGGTCTTAGAAGGATGTAACTCTTGTTAAGAGGATGCTGTTATTTTGGCCTATCTAGAAGAATTTCTACCATTATAATTCAGGAATTGGAATTTTGTGCCATTATTTTCAATTCCTGCACCATTTTCATGAAGTTAAATTGTGCTAGGCAGCCATTGTCAGTTGAGGGTGAGGGTTACATTTCCACATTCGAAAAACCCAAGTGAAAATTCTGTCATCCCATGACAGAAAAATAGTGCAGGGGAAAGGCTGCTTGTATGCCACAGTTGCAATTCATATCAGACACTGTGTGTGCAGAAACTGAGGAACTTGCACAAGGTGGAGACCCTGAACTCAGTTTGTGTTGCTATGGAAATCAGTCCTAAAACTCCCCTGGGGAGCTTCTGTTTGCTCTACTGTGGAAATTGCACATGGACATTTTAGATTCACATGGGACCAACAGCAGCTCCCTGGGGGGTGATTTGAAAAAATGGCATGGGGGAGGAAGACAAAGCCCAGTTTTCTTGCCTGCTGCTGGTCAGAGTTGCATGCATAGGTCAGAGTTGGATCTACATACTGCTGGTATGTGAAGCAGTCCCATAAAACACGTACAATATAAAATCTATAGAGAGGTCATAGCTGTGATCACACACACTTATGCACTTATGCAATTATGCACTTTCAATCCACTTTCATTGCACTTTCCTACTGGATTTTACTGTGTGAACTGGAAAAATCCAGTTGGAAAGTTCAATGAAAGTGGATGGAAAGTGCATTATTTAGTGTGTGTGACTGCATCCCATGAGGACTTTGTCATGTGTGAATTGGCCACAGGAAGAAGCTGAGATGAAGACAACTGCAGAAATGTCCCTTTTATGGACAGCCCAACTACAGTCCATGGAAGATGTGAAAGAGTTATTTAATATCTGTGTGATATAAATCAACACCTTCGTACGAAAAGCAGACATCCTTAGCATATTCCTTTCATCCCTGATCTCTGCTTCGTAAATGTAACACCTCATCACATCTGCCTTGTACAACTGTCCATATGTTACTTTATTTTGAGAGGTGTTATTTTGCTGATTAACTAGCTGTTAGTCCTGCCCACCCCCCAACAAAAAAAAAGAATCCTTGGCATAAAATGAAAAGCTATGTTTTGTTTTAACGATTAACTATTCAGTTAGAAGTCAAACAAATTTTGCAACTTGTCTTTGCATCTTTGCAGATACGTTAAGATCAGAGCCATCTGTTTATCCCTACAGAAAGACTGGGCAGATCTGACAGTGCACTGCGTTTAAGAAGCAGAGATCTGGGTTATGAAGGGTATGTAATAAAAAAAATCTACTTAGCCCCCACCCCACCCCAAAGAGGTTTTGTGCCCAGGATAACACCTAGTGAGAGGGATTGGTTTGTGTAGCTTGGGGGAAGAGCACACACTTCATATGCAGAAAGTGCCAGATGCAACCCACAGCATCACTAGTTAAAAGTATCTCAGATCAGAAGTTCTGGAGAGGAAACACCCGCTCTGCCTGGTTTATAGTTTCTTTTTATCTATCTGGCTATTTATTGTCTGTCATTCTGAATTGTTTTAGGCTTTAGCTAGCTGCTGCTTTACAGTTTTTCATGCTAATCAGGGGATTTTTGGTAGCAGAAACTCCTTTGCATATTAGGCCACACACCCCTGATGTAGCCAATCCTCCAAGAGTTTACAGGGCTCATAGTACAGGGCCTCTTAGTACTGTAAGCTCCAGAAGAATTGGCTACGTCAGGGATGTGTGGCCTAATATGCAGAGGAGTTCCTGCTACAAAAAAAGCCCTGATGCCTATATTTCCCAGTATTACTTTTCAATGGCTCTTACGTCTCAAAAGCTTCTAAGATCTAAGAAGCCTTTCTTGAGCCTCCACTGCTGGGTGAAATCTCCTAAATGACAGATTGATTTTTGTGGAATGCAATAAGTCAATTGTCAGTTATTAAACATAGAATGCTTCATAATTGAACCTGTCAAGGTTCTGAGGTTTCCAAGGATACTGTGGGAGCTAAGCTGGTTCAAAGGTGCAAACAGTTGTAGCTCTAGAGAGATAGAGAGACAGCAGAAGTAAGGGAGACATTTTAAATGGCTTGAGTATCTTAACTTTGGCAAAGATCAATATAATTATGTGAAAAGGGGTAGATCATGTAAAACAAATCATTAAGATACATGAATAGGTCATTGATAGGGCAGAACATAGTTTGCCTTGCCCTTGAAATATTTAGGGCTGAAGGGGGGGGGGATCTAGTTCATACTTTGAAAAAAATGTACAATGATTCTAAACACACTTTTCTAGAAGTAAGTCTAAGGAATAAAATGGGATCTGGTTCTGAGTATAGCAGGGTTGCCAGGCAGTACCTGGGAACCATTGGGAGGGATGTGGGTGGGGTCATGGGGGCAGCAGTGATGCATATGGAGTTACACCACTTCCAGTAAAAACAGAAAATGGATTCATAATAAAAATAAGAAATGCAAATCATAGAATTTCCAGGGATTCCTAGAGCTACCTTGTCTCTTCTGGTATGAACTTCTGGAGTTGGCGGGGAGGGCGAGATATAAATAAAAGTTTATTATTATTATTTTAAATCCCCCACCCCATTTAGAGCTGCCAAACCCCCGGTCCGGCCGGGGAATCTCCCACCCAGGAGGTTCTCAACCTATCGGTCCACATTGGGCCGGCGGGGCGAGCCTCTCCCTGCATCACTGGCATGATGACATCACCCGGAAGTGATGTCATCAAAATGGTGGGACCCGTGTGGAGCCACTTTAGGTGTTTCCAGGGAAACTCTATGGTTTTCCCAGATGCTCTAGCCATTTGGGAGGTAAAACTCTATGGCACAATAGGTACCATAGAGTTTTAACCTCCCAAATAGCTAGAGCGTCCGGGAAAACCATGGAGTTTTCCTGGAAACGCCTAGAGCAGCCCCACATGGACGTCGCCATTTTAATGATGTCACTTCTGGGTGACGTCATTCCGTCATGCGCACGCACATCGCACATGCAAATGTCACCCGCCGGGAGATGAAGAGGACTTTGCAACCCTAACCCCATTGCTTAGAGTGGTGGTGAATAGTGGGACCTGGGAACCAGGAACTTGGCAGCCCTAGGGTAGATATGCTTGAGATTCCATGCAATATAATGCTGGAAATTATCCTGGATGCTTATTTTCAAGAGCAGGGAAATATCTGGTTTACTTGTTGGATATATACGGTCAGAGCTTTTCTTGTAGAAAAAGCCCAGCAGGAACTCATTTCCATATTAGGGAATGTCTCACCTTCTGTGCCCTGTTTGTTTGGCCCACCAGGGAAACTGCTTAGCTGTTCTGTAAAACAGTGTGCAGAAGTAGATGCAGTACTGTTGTGATCCAGGAGCTCAGAAAGAGGGGGGGGGGCTTTTCTTTGAGGAAGGTTTTGTCTAAGGGTGAATAACCCATGGTCAACCAATGTATTTCATGGCGAGGGGATTTAAACCCAGCTATCTTGGTCCTAGTCCAACTACTACTCTATAGTGTTTAACTTGGATTACTGTTGTTCTAAGGGTTACATCAAACCATCTTGGAAATATTCAGACTGAGAGTAAGGAATAGGGATACAAATCTTTTAAATTATTAGTGTGTCAGATTAGACTGACTGCATAGGATTGCTCTGGCAGTGGTCTTCATTGCACTACCTATGCAGATTTACTCCAGCCTAAATTGATTTCAATGGGCTTTCACTAGAGAAAGTCTAACTAAGGTTGTACTGTGAGTGGCCTTGGGTCAGTCTGCCCTGACTCACAGGGTTGTTTGAAGCATAATAAAGAAGAGGAAATCTAAAACGAGAGAAAAAGAGAGAGAGAGAGAGAGCCATATGTTAACATGACCCCTTTGCTCTGTCCAATGAGAACTACCTACACCAATAGTATTATGCTGGACATTGTAGTTAGATCCAATTGATCAGCCGTGTAATGTACTGGAAACCGAGACGGTTTGACGGCAACATACTTTATTGTGAGCACATTACAAAAAGTGAGTACGCGCGGCCGGGGTCCCACATATATACATTTCCCCGGACGGCTCCCCTGGTCCGACCAGGCCAATCCTAGTCGGTTAAACTTCCCGCCACAGATGTTGAGGGGAGGGGCCACTGGCAAGCCACATCCGGGAACCCGAGGGTCTCCCTTAGGTGACCATTGCCATGCGGCTGGGCCACTTATGAACAATACATAACAAGCCGTGTTGGTCTGAAGCAGTAAAACAAAGTAGGAGGCAAGTAGCACCTTTAAGATGAATAAAGTTTTATTCAGAATGTAAGCTTTCATGTGCTGTAAGCACACTTCTCCAGGGAAGCTGAAGAATCTCCATAATGTTAAAACTCACCGTCCACTGACCTTAATTTCTCATTCGGTATATGAGAAATTCTTGACTACATGTAGTGGAGGCCTGGAACACAACCAGCAAGAACAAAAAGCCAGTGGTTGGCAAGTATGATAGTCATGACTAATTTCTGCAGTCTGGCCCACACAACCCAGCAAAGAGGCTATGCTTCATGTGTACTCAAGATATGGGACAGGAACTAGAAAGTCATTCACAGTGCCAACTGACAAGACTTGGGCAACTCACAGCTGCTGTTGCTAACTACTTTAGCACAACAAATTTAGCAAAGAGAAGCATTTGGATGTGAATGGGAGGTGCTTTATGAATGCTATCCGTGAAGTTTAAATATGAAATTTCAAGTTCTGATCGTAATTTCTCTTTTGAGAAATGTGAAATTGTTTGGAAACAATTGATCTCTTACACCTGTTCTTTCTAAAGCATCCCAAGCCAACATCATTCAAAATTGGCCAGAAGAAAGATTGGGACTTCCGGGGAAGGAAAATGCCGAGCTGAGTTGCCTCTCGTAACGGGAGCAGGCTGAAAGTTTTGTTCGGGGTAGTGGAGGGCAAATTAAGCCCACTGCCTACCTTTCTCAGTGAGAGAAAGGTCCAAGACTTGCACAGAAACTTTGGAAAGAGATTTACCTTGGCTGAAAAGAAGCCCTGTAGGGGGTTTCTTTGAGGCTTTGAGGAGTCTCAGAAGTTTGCATAGTCATCGTCTGCAATACTTTCAGAGTCATTGATTTGGCATAAGCTCGTCAGGATCCTAACCTTCTGGGACATTTATAAACAACTAAAGCTGTGGAAGACCAGTGGAACTTGGATAAGTGGAGAAAAAGGTACAGAAGCTCTCTTTTCACTCCGGAACTATTTATAGACTAAAGGGACATATTAAAGGTGGGGAAAAGGAAAAAATATAAAGCTTGCAAGTAGAAGAAGGAAAGGCTGAAGTTTGGATTGTTTTAATATAAAGGACAGTGCTAAAAACAGTCAAAAACTGAAAAGAGATTATTGTTTAGTCTACCTTGCGGTTTCTTGGAATGTAAACAGCCACGCTGCACTGGGATATATCGGAGCAATTCTTCTGAGCAAGACAGGAAGTGCGTCAAGTATCGTGAGATTTCCATGAGAGTTGATGGTGACAGAGACAGGAAGCAGTAAAGAAAAAAGCCTACTCTATACCATAGAGAAACATCGGCAGCCATTGCTGGGAGGTCCAATTTAAAACATTGTTTTTAAAAAGATTTGAAACTTTAAAATTGACAGAATCAACTGGAAAAAGGGTAAGAAGACAAGAACTATTGACTATATTATTGGTGGGCTCCTGGGGTGATTTTAAAAGGAAAAAAAAATTTTAAAAGGAGAAAAAATCGCGGCCGCCATTTTGGAATTTTTGAAGACTTTCTTGATAAATATCTTGGCTTTGGGGGCTCAGAAACCAGCGAAATTGGGCTTGCTGGAAAGGGCAACCCCTATTGAACCTGACTGTTAGATTTCAGATTGGTGAGGTCAAAAATTTCGTCATTTTTTAAAGGGAAAAAAAATCTTTAAAAATTCATATCTGGGCCTGGGAAGCTCAGAAGAAAACAGAATAAAGTTTAACTAAGAGAGAAAATTTAGACCTATTGAACTTGGTAGTTAAACCTGGGATTGGTGAAACGGAAATTTTTGGTATTTTTATCCCTTTGTCTTTGGCTTAAATGTCTGAGCCCAGGCAGCCCCGAACAAGGGCCCTTTCATTAGAAAAAATGCAGGACCAAATGGAGGCTATGGAAGCCAGAATTATGAAAGGAGTTAAGAAAATGATGGAAGAAATGAAGGAAGAACTTGTCACAGTAATTAAAAAAGAAGTGGATGACCTTAAAGACCAAATTGGGAAAATAGAAAATTGGCCAGAAGATACCATCTAGAAGTTACAGAGTTCTCACAAGAACTTGAGGCAAAGTCTGAGAACAACACATTGTTAACCATTAGATCTGAGGTTAGTGGCTCAGATCCTTCAGCTAAAGAGTGTAGCCATTTTAAAATGAAGAAGAAGAAGAGGAGGAGGAGGAGGAGGAAGAGAAGGAGGAGGAGGAGGAGGAGATTGGATTCATCCTTACCCTCCACTCAGAGTCTCAGGGCAGTTTTCAATCTCTTTTTCCTTCCTCTCCCCACAACAGCCACTCTGTGAGGTAGGTGGGGTTTAGAGAGGTCTTTTAAGAGCTGCTCTTGAGATAACAGCTCTTTAAAGAACTGTGACTGCCCCGAGGTCACTCATCAGGTGCATGTGGAGGCGTGGGAAATCAAAACTAGTTCTCCCAGATTAGAACCACTACACCTAACTGGTTCTATTCATGCAAGTATTCAGACCCCTGCCAGCTGTATGAACTGGGTGTACGTGCTACGCATGAACCACACAATACACATGTACATAAGCTGCAAAAGGAAGATTGTAGATGACCACATAGGAGAATTTTATTTGGGATGCCATTTGGATTATTCTGAAAGCGTAAAATGCTACTGAAACAACATCTGGATCTTCAAAATCCTTTTATGCTTGCACAAAGATAGATGAACTCAATTTTCTTTTGCTCATTTTATTTGGTTTGGCCTGGTGTTTTCCTAGATTATTGGCCATCAGAGTTGAGTTTGTCATGGGTTTTCTCAGATGTTTCCCTTTAACATGATGATGAAAGACTTGGTGGTATTGGATTGTTCTTCTTTTTTTGATGATTCAGTGTCTGGTAGGATAAACTGGTAGGTTTTGTAAGCTTATGTCACTTTTGAATTAAGTTCATAGACTCCATGGTTAGCTTTGCATGAAGAGAGATGACAACTTGATTTAAGATTTTAGATAAGCCTTCTTTTGGGGGTTTAATTCTATTTTTACTGAATGGGAGAAAACGATTGCCTTGTGTGCATTGCATTTTATATAATCAAAACTAGCTATCATCAGCATTTTTTTTAACTTGTGCCTTTGAGAACTGTATCTAAAGGATTGCCACATCTTCCAAATGCCACATGATCACAGGACTTTGCTTTATATAAGACTGAGATCTCTGCCAAATCACATTTCCATTGGCTCTGTGTCCTTAACAGTAAATACTGGGACTGTGAATAGCCAGTGAACACTGGAGCTCTGGACCTTGCCCCCTACCCTGTATGTACTTCTTCAGAGCTACTTCTAGCATCCTTTATCTTTGTATCCCATCTAGCTTTTCATACTGTTTCTGAGTATGGTTTACATCTAAACAGAGTTGACTATTGTGCTGTCATTGGATTAATCCTTCACAATTGGGTTAGTCCTGTGTGGGCAGGATGAATGCTTGCTATAGCTAAATATTACAATAGCCAACAATTCTGTGGGTGAAGCCATGTTGCAATATCCATACTCTTTGGTATTTGTTGTAGTCAGTGCTATTGTCGTGTACATATTTTGCCATTTTGTTAAGCATGCAAGACGAGAGTGAGAAGTTACTATGTTTTTCAGGCTAGAAGTAGTATCTGAATCCACACAGTTCAGCCCCGCCCTGGCCGGGCCGTGAAGCGGCTACGCGCCACGGGGCCGTCCTTTGCCTCCCCGGAAGGATGGAGGCGAGAGAGCTTCCCGGGCATCTGGGTGCTGCTGGTGGGTGGAGCATTGGGGCTATATATAGCCCCGACCCCACCCAGCCTATGCAGTTTTTGTTCAGCTCTTGTACAGGATTTTGTAGTACAGGATTTTGTACAGGATTTTGACCGGTCATCTTATTAGGGGCCAGGTAGGAATTTTTTCACTCTCACCTGATTGACTGGTGATGATGTGTTTTTCGCCTACCTTGTACTGCTGGCAGTGGTGTGGAAGTTAGGTAGGGAGGGTTTAGTTTGGTCACTTGGCAGAAGGAGCAAGGGGTTTATACCTTGCAGGTGAGCACCCAGGCCTCTGCACCTGTTTAGTGCTGTCGCTCTGCAGGAATGGCAAATGGGCTTCACGGCTCAGTGCTGTATAATGCAGATCGTATTCATGCCTCCTCCAAAATTTGCCTCCTTCTGGTGATCGGGGCTGAAGTTGAAGAGGAGGGTAGTTTGTGGCCTGGCCGGCCTGGCATTAGCCACATTCATATGGCTCGTGCTGGGGGCAGGGTGGCTTGCCCATTATTGGACTTGGCGGGGCCAGAGGAAGACCCCAGGGCTTGTCCAACTGCAGGTAGCTCTTGCCGTGTTAGTTGTGTTAAATAAAGTGGTCCATTTCTCAATATTTTGTGTCAGCCTCTTTATTCCGACTGGGGGGGGCAATTTCCTTTTCTTTATACACACATACACTATGGACACCTCTAATGCATGAGGTTGATTAATGTTCAATATGCTTAATTTATTCAGCTTTCAGGATTTGGCTTCCTTTACTGTGAGGTAATATTATCTTTGCATAAACTTGTCAAAAGAACTAGTAGCAGCTTTCTGAACAAACACAAGAGAAGCTGAAATGCGTGTTTGCAGCATCAAAAACAAGAATCCAGTGACATCTTTCAGTGATGAATCAATTGTGGCATAAACTTTCATGTGCAGAGCTCACCACTGGGTATGGTCATATTAAGTTGGGAGGGACTTTGGGTGCAGAGGAAAATAAGAAATGGTGTTCATTAAGATGAAGTAATGCAGGAGATGGTGTTTTAGACAGAACAGTGGACCTCAGTAGGCCGCCTGTGAGCTACCTGTTACTCAACAGTCAATCAATCAATCAACCTTTAATGGCATGTAAAAACAGGTTAAAAGAACAATGGGTTGAAAAACAGAAAATAGGTTAAAATAACGGACATCAGGATTAAAGTACATTTACATAAGATCACAGTTAAATGGGACAACAAAACTGTTCCTTGTCTTGACGAATCATTTTGGCCCAGTACAGAAATAAGGCAGTGTTTACAGTTATGTCAGGAGTAACATCCTTCAAAAGAAACTGGACCTTATCTGGATCAGCCAGACCCATCTTATTTAAAAGAATAGGATCCAAAAATCGACCACGAATACTTAGATAAAAGGGACAGTACAGGAGAATATGTGAAATGGTTTCAATAGATCCAGACTTACATGGACATAGTCTGGCCGGGTAGGGTATGTTGTGATATCTACCATATAAAACTGCTGATGGCATAACATCAAATCTTGCCAATGAAAAGGCCCTACGCTGTTGAGGACTTTGCAAAGAATAGAGATAGGAAGCCATATGGCCAACATCAAACGAAAACCCTAGACTCAAGGGGGGAACAAGTTTTATTAGTGGCGCTGTGGAGATTTTGTAATTCAATATCCAGAATTCTGACTTTAATCATACAAAATGCCTCTGTTTGTGAGAGCATGGATAATGACTCTAAAGATAACAGTCTCTTACAGCATAGCTTCTGCATTCTCTAGAACAGCAGTTCCCAACCTTTTTGGCACCAGGGACCAGTTTTGTGGAAGACAATTTTTCCATGGACCCGAGGGTGGGTGGGATGGTTTTGGGATGATATAATTGTGCACTTTATTTCTATTAATTTGGTGAGGCAGTTAAGCGTGCAGACTCTTATCTGGGAGAACAAAGTTTGATTCCCCACTCCTCCACTTGCAGCTGCTGGAATGGCCTTGGGTCAGCCATATATCTTGCAGACTTGTCCTTGAAAGGACAGCTTCTATGAGAGCTCTCTCAGCCCCACCCACTTCACAGGGTGTCTGTTGTGGGGAAAGAAGATAAAGGAGATTGTGACCTGCTCTGAGATTTGGAGTGGAGGGCAGGATATAAATCCAATGTTGTACTATTATTATTATTATTACTACTACTACATTGTAATATATAATGAAATAATTATACAACATGGCCCAGTTGCTAACAGGCCATGGACTGGTACCAGTCCACGGTCCGGAGGTTGGGGACCCCTGCTCTAGAAAATCAAGGAAAAGATTGTGGGAAGATATGCTTTAGGCTTTTCTCTTTTTTTAAACTTTTTTTTCTGTGCTGCTAAATTGATAGCTGCATTTCTAGGTTCTTCCTAGACTGTGTTCTGTATCTATGATAGAACAAAACTTGGGAGGTGTAGCTTGGAATGTTTTTTATCCCATGGAAGTAGCTATCATCAAAGGAAATGTCAGTGACTCCAGATAAACAGCATAATGATACAAGACTCTCTCTCTCTCTCTCTCTCTCTATATATATATATATATATATAATCTATCTATCTATCTATCTATCTATCTATCTATCTATCTATCTATCTATCTATCTATCTATCTATCATCTATCTATCATCTATCTATCTATCTATCTATCTATCTATCTATCTATCTATCTATCTATCTATCTATCTATATATCAGCTCCTTCCCAGCCAGATTGGCAATGCCAGTTATAGGCTGGGGGCCGCTCTTTGCCCTCCCGGAAGGAGGGAGTCTGGCTTCGGCTTCCCAGCCATCTGGGAGTCTCAGGATGGGTGTGGTGTCGGGCCTATAAAGCCCTGGTCCCGCCCGTGTGGTGCAGTTCTTTCGGGCTCTCGGAGGGAGAGCCACATCGTTGAGAGCATCCGGGGGCTGAGGCTTGAAAGCGCAAAGCGGCGGGCAAGCGCAGCGCGAGCCCACGACAGCGGAACAGCTGATTGAGGCTCTGAGGAGCGGTGGAGAACGGCTTCAGAAGCTGAGGCTACAGGGAGGCCCGCACTTGGACGGTTTTCAGCGCGGCTTTGGGGACGTAGGGTTGGCTTGCGGGGGCTATAAAGAGCTCGAGCAGGGGGGCATTGGGCACGTGGTGAGGCCGGAGGGCCCCCTGCATCCCCCTTTTCCCCCATTGGTTGGGTTATAGGGGTGGTTTGCGAAGGCTGGGTGTCTTTTCGCCCCCCCCCCTGCTTGCGATCTTGTGGCGCAAAGGGGGTGCAGCAGGAGCACTGAAAGACTGGGGTCTGAGCTCTGTACATGAGCTGAGTCCGATCCCGATGGAGGCTGGATTTAGGTAGCTGGCTCAAGATTGTCAAAAAAGAGGGGGTTAGGGTGCAGGTGCACAAGCTTACACCCAAGGGGCAGGTTACAGTGGGCCTTACATTAGTGGTCACGGCACCCAAGAAGGGACCCTCCAAAGGGAAACAGCCTGCAAAGAAGAGGGCCCAGCAACCCAGTTCCCCCGGGTGACTTGGGCAAGGAAGCCCAGCTTTGGCATGCCATTATTAGCCAGTTGGATACTTTGGAGCAACAGAGGGGCGCAGCAGGTGCCCCCACATAGGAAGAGCGCCGCAGGGCGTCAGGTCGGTCATCCAAGCTAACTTTTGAAAAAGAGGTTCTGGCTCATCTTTCTGTGTTGCAGGGCAGAGCTGTGGGCGCCGACATGCAGCAGGAACCAGACCAGGAGGAGGATGCTGATGCCGGAGATATAGCTGGTGGGGAGCTCGTGACCCACGGACCAATGTGGGAAGCAGTGCAGCCAGCCCCAGTTGTGGCAGTGGCTGTCAACCCCCCTGGGGTAGTGGGCAAGTCCCCAGTGCAACCCCAGTTGTCGACATGGCCATGGGGTCACGTTCAGTCAATGGGCCCCCCTTAGTACAGCAGGCTTGGCAGTGACACAGACAGGGCAGTCAGGGCCTTTTGGGCAGCCTGGGCAGGCGGGAACTTCATGGGCTTGGGGCGTGCCTTATGCATCGCCTCAAGGCCAGAGTTTTGTTGGGTCCGCCACACAGTCCCCTTCACCAACAGTTGCTACGGCATCAGTGCAAGGCACCTCTGCTTCTCAGGCAGCGCCGGGCTTGCTGCCGTGTGTGTGGGGGGCAACAACAGTGGTTGCAGCAGGGAGCGTGGCCGGGTTATCAGTGGGATACATGGAATTATCCTCCGAATCCATATGTAGCTGTCCCCTTCCATGTCCTTCCATATGGTGATATGGCGTTGCCCTTGGGGGACCACCTTGCAGTGGTGACCTGGGATAAGATTTTGAGGGGTGACTACGTGGATGTGTTCAGCCTCCTCTTTAGAGAGGTGGAAAAGAAGGACAAGGAGGACCTTGATGATAAGGAGAAGGAGAAGCTGAAATGGAGAAAGGTGGATAGGACCTGGCCCAATTGGCTGCCAGGTTTCCTGATCTATGCTAGGGTAATAGCTAGGGTACAGCCTTTACAGGCTGCAGCTCTGTTTCAATATTACAACATAGTGCACCGCGCATATACGGGTTCGCCAGTGCGGTTGCAATATGAGGAGGTCTTTCGGATGTGGGCTGCGGTCGACCCAGGGCTCCCTTGGGACCAGATTCATCTACAGCTTTGGCTGCAGTTGATGTCCCCGGCAAAGCCCAATCTGGGTGATAGGGCCGACAGTGGGCATTTGGTACATAAACAACAGAACAGCGTAGGTGCCCGCAGTGGGGCAGGCCAGTCGGTTTAGTCCCGGCTGCTATGCTGGGAATTTACATCTAAGGGCATGTGTTCCAGGAAGGCCTGTAAATTTAAGCATGAATGCCCGCTATGCAGGGGGTCACTCGCCTTATCAGCTTACAGTAAATCCAAAACAAGGGCTGGTCAAGGTGCCCCGGGGGGGGGGGGAAGCAACCAGCAGCCGCTTGGAAAAGGGACCCAGTCCAATACAACTGAAGGTACTTAGGCGATGTTTGAGCAATTACCCCCTGAGGGCTGATACGGCCTATTTAATGGATGGTTTCACCTATGGATGTAGGATCCCGTATCAGGGACCTAGGGTCCCTTTTATGGCCCCTAACCTTTGTTCGGTAGTAGGGATGGAGCACATGGTTAGGGGAAAAATAATTAAGGAATGTGCAGAGGGCAGGGTCTTGGGACCCTTTGAGACTTTACGGGTATCCCCCTTGGGGGCGGTGCCCCAAAAAGTGCCAGGGGAATACCACTTGATACACCATTTGTCTTACCCCAGGGGCGGATCAGTGAATGATTCCATTTCTGAAGTTATCTGTTCGGTCAGGTATACCTCATTTGACCAAGCGGTCAAAGTGGTTCAAGGTTGTGGTGTGGGGGATGAAATGGCAAAATGGCAAAATGTGACATTAAGTCAGTGTTTCGCCTTTTGCCCGTGCACCCAGAAGATTTTGCCTTTGAAGGAAAGTATTATATGGACAGGGCCCTACCCATGGGATGCTTAGTGTCCTGTGCTGCATTTGAGCAGTTCAGTTCCTTTATGGAATGGGTGCTTCGGAACAAGTCTGGGTTGAGTGATACTGTGTGCTACCTGGATGACTACCTTTTCGTGGGCCCTGCTGGATCCAGGCAAGGTGCCAAGTTGTTGCGGTCATTTGAGGACCTGGCGCAGGAGTTTGGGGTTTAATTGGCCCATGAAAAGACAGAGGGCCCCCAGCTCAGTGCTTACTTTTTTAGGCATTAAGCTGGACACCACGCAGCAGGCTTCACGGCTGCCTGCGGATAAGGTGAAAGTCATCAGGGTTCGTTTAGCTTCTCTTAAGAAGCAGCGTAAGTTGTTGCTGCTGGAGCTCCAGCAGTTGGTAGTGCACCTCAACTTTGCACGCAAAGTTGTGGCCCCCGGGAGGGGCTTCTTGTGATGCCTGTGTGACACCATGGGGCACCTGCGGTTCCCCCACCATAGAGTGCGAATGACCGCAGGCATGCGGAGGGATCTAGAAGTATGGGAGGATTTTTTGGAATCCTTCAATGGAATTTCCTTTTGGAGGGATGATTTGAAGTTGGAAGCAGAGCTCCAGATATCTTCGGATGCGGTGGGTGCCACCGGATTCGGGGTATATTTTAGGGGACATTGGTGCGTGGAGCATTGGCCCGCAGCGTGGTTGGACAGTGGGTTGTGCCGTGATCTCATCTTTTTGGAGTTTTTTCCCATTGTGGTAGCCATTTGGCTTTGGGGTGAGCAATTGGCCAAACATACAGTCCATTTCTGGGTGATAACATGTCTGTTGTACATGTTATCGACTCCTTGTCATCTAAATCACTGGGGATGATGAACTTGGTGTGGTCATTTACTTTGCGATGCCTCTGTTTGAACATTCTGTTTTTAGCTAGGCATGTTCCGGGGGTGTGCAATGGGGTGGTGGATGCTCTATCTCGTCAACAGATCAAGCATTTTCGCCAGCTTGCTCCGGAAGTGGACCTGTAGCCAGCATGAATGCTACCGGAACTTTGGCAGCTTGGGAGGCAGAAGCCAGTAGGGCAATCTGACTAGCATTGGCACCAAGTACATTAAAAGCCTATGAAAGGGCGGAGTTGCAGTACCGATTTTTTGGAGCACGGTGCGGCTCCCAGACACCTGGCCGGTTCCAGTGGTACACATTATCCAATTTTGCATCCATCAGAAGGACAGAGGGTTAGGTATTAAGTCAATTAAAGGCCAATTGGCTGCACTGACTTTTACTAGTAAAGTGCAGGGCCTTTCTGAGGGCACCGGCGATTTTAGAGTTAGAAAGATGTTGGAAGGTTGGACAAGAGAACGGGGCCCGAGGGCAGATGCCCATCAGCCCATATCCTCCTCAATGTTGAAGGGCCGGCATAGGGTCTGGCCTGAGGTATGCTCGTCTTCCTTCGAGGCCGCTCTTTTTTTACGCAGCCTCTTTGGTTGCCTTTTTTGGTGCACTTCAGATCAGCAAGTTGGTCGTGCAATCAAAAACGGACAATTCTGACCGGGCGTTGTATGCCAGTGACATTAAATTTGTGTGGGGACAGGTTAGGCTGTCACAGCCTAAAATTGATTAGGGGGTGTAAAATTCGGAACACATTAGTTTCGAATTGGAGCCGCATCTACGACGGCGGCAATGGGTTACACCCCCCTGTCATGCAGCAAATGGGCCTGTGGCGGTCAGTAGCCTATAGGTCATATGTTCACCCATTGGTCTTTCAGTGAGTGCGTAGGGGGCACATGAGCATTGGGTGGCCCATGGGCATGTATTTTTCTGGTTTTGACTTTTTTTCTGTTTTTTCAGGTGCTGAGGCTCGTAGAGAGAGGCGGCGAATTCTCATCTGCAGGCACAGCATGGTGTTCTGAGCGGCCCACCAGACCAGGAGATCACCAGTGGGCACTCAGCAGGGTCTCAGCGAGTGGGCGACGGTTGAGTGGCTGGGTCGCTGTGGTCTGCGCTGGCCAGGGATCATGCCACTGCTGTTCTGTGGGAGGAGTGGCCTCCTCCACACATCCTGGTCATCCATTTGGGGGGTAATGACCTGGGTTTTATGAAGGGGAAGGCCCTTTCTTTGCAGGCGCAGGAGGATCTGCAGGCCATTAAGCAGAGATGGCCAGGAGTTCTCTTGGTGTGGTCGGCAATTTTCCCACGTAGGGTTTGGCAGTCTGCCCTGTATCCCAGGGGGATAGAACGTGCCAGTCGTAAGGATAACCGGGCCTTGCAAAAGGCCATGGAAGAGGGTTTGGGCATATTTCTTCCCCATCCAGCCATACGGGTCGAGAATGCTGACCTGTATAGGTCAGATAGGGTTCATTTATCTGAACTGGGCAACTGGACCTTTTTGAACGAACTAAGGCAGGGGTTGCAGTTGGCTCTGGGCTGTCCAGTGGGTGCTAATGTCTAAGCAGAGGCTTGGCAGTGGCAGTGGCGGTGGCAAGATGAGGTATTGGCTACAGTCTTTTCAGAGGAGCACCTATGGCTCTGCACCAGTGGGTGCAGGTGGTCTGTATGAACGGTAGATGGGCTTTACGGCTCATTGCTGGGAGTGCAGATCACGACAAAGCCTCGCCAAGGTGGATCTTTCCTGAGTGATGGATGCTGGCCGAGGTGGAGGCGGAGTTTGGGCCTGGCCGCTCAGCACCACTCAGATGATATTGGGCTCGTGCTGGGGGCAGGGTGGCTCGCCCTTCTAGGACAAGGCGGGGTCCTGTGTTTTCGACCCTAGGGCTTGTCCTGTTAGGCCTATACCTCTTGCCCTTCTAGTTCGTTCAAGTTATGTTTCAATAAAGCAGCCCGGTTTTTATCCACACACTGTGTCAGCCTCTTCATTCTGACTGAGGGGGGGCGGGGGCAAATGAAATACCCACTCTTGACTATCTGAAATAATGGCAATTCCATGTCTAGATTTTTCTATGTCTTCTCAATTTTTGACCATTATGCTTGCTGAAGCTGGCCTGCTGCAATATGAGTGTACCTGGATTCAAGTGTTGCACCATTCCTAAAAAAAAAAAAGTCTGCCTGATACCATTGTATCTGAGTACAAGTACATGCTAATTGAATATATAGCAGAACATTGAACCTGTAGTGGCTTTAGTTAGCATTGCAGACCTTCACAGCTTGTGATACACCAGACCCAAAGCAGCCTGTTAGCTCTTTGGAAAGCCTGGGAAGGGCTATGGAACCCTTCTGTTCTGGAAGCTGTCAAAACAGGAGAGAGGAAGAAGTTATCAAGCACTTGGCAAGTCATAGTTTTCACAGTTGGGTTGCATTTGGCTTGGTGGGTCATGGTTTGCGCAGGGCTGTTTCATTTAGAAGATTGGACACTGTTCAGGACGCTAACATGAAACATATCAAAACAAGCCAAACTGGTTTTTGGAAACAGTTAAAAAAAAAGTGTCCAAGCAATTTAAATAAATACAGATTAAAGTCAGACCATTCCTGTACCCTTTCATGGTTTGACTCGGTAAAGGAAAACTGCTGATTGATCAACATTCAGAAACGGTGATAGTTGTCCTGATGCCCAAACAGCTCCTGAATTCCTTTGGTAGTTTGGCACTTCTCTCCTATTCCATAAAGACAATGTGATTCACCTTCTGTTAGCTTCTGTCTCCAATACAGGGCACAGCCAAATTGTTACCATTGCAGTCCAGGCTCACTGTTCCAAAAATGTTGAATGTTTAGATTGCTACTGCATCTAAAACAGAAATGATGGGCTGGATCCAAACAAGCTTTTCTGCTCCATTTCACCCCATTCCTCTCCTCCCTACAAGCTTCATGGCTTCTGTTCCTGTGGGTCACACATAATACTTACCATTGCCTTTTGGGTGGCCCAAAAGGGTTTTCCTACCATTTCCTTTTTACCAGTGGAAAGGTTGGTAGAATTCAACCTAACGTAGTTGTTTTGAGTTCTTCATTCAAACATGAAGTCAGAAATTTTGTACAAAATATGTTTTCATGTAAAACCAGTCTTGTGCGCATCTTGCTTTCATGGTTTCCTAGCAGCAGAATATGACGGCAATGCTTGGGGTGCATAACTGTAATTACAACACATATAGGAAAGATTTATTAATAGATATATCCAGGGCTTTTTGGTAGAAAAAGCTCAGCAGGAACTCATATGCATATTAGGCCACACCCCCTGACACCAACCGGAACTGCATTTTTGTGCATTCCTGCTCAAAAAAAGTCCTGGATATATCCATGACCCTTAAAACTTTGCAATCTGGCTACTTTGACTTGGGTCATTGTTATGTACTGAATCTATTACTTCACACATTTACTCTTACCCGTGGGAAACCATGGGTCACCTGGACAGATTTGAACTCTGAACAGAAGCCAATGAGCAGTCTTGGTGCAAAACTTGACCACTGTGATTTGGTATGGGACTCCAGGGGGTGTTTCTTTGCATGTTTATAAGTGGGATTTTGGCCCCGCCATTTTGTCTTTAGTATGTAGTAGTAATAAAGCATATTGTGTATTGAACTCCACTGCCTCGAATTCACTGTTTAACAGTCATGGTGAAATGAAAGATGCACACAAATACACGAAAGGTACAAGAATGCCAATTTAGATCAGTATATAAAAATATAATCTGTATTATTCCTATATGACAGCTTTCTCTAAACCTTTTTTTCATATCTCCATCGATGACCTTTTTCTGTGTGAACAAAAATATAACACCCAATATAAAGATTATTTGAGGATGGTATTTATTTAGTGTACTTTTGCCTTTCACCTGACTCAAATAAAAAGCATGTAGCAAAAAGACAAAAACAGAAGACAGTTCAAAAACATTATTTCCAATCACAAAGGAGTTACAATAGTCCAGTATTTAGTTCATAGAACTAAAAGAAGCCCTTCCATAGACATCTGTTCTAGATATCAAGACGTTTCATCCGTCTTTCTTCAGTTTGGAAGCTTATTTATCACTGGAACCCAATTTTTACAATACATTCACAGAAGACCAACAAGGTTCAGAATATATCTGTAAGATTTCCAGGTTCTCCTGGAAAACCTGGACATCTCCTGGAGAACCTGGAAATCTTACAGACATGTTCTGAACCTTGTTGGTCTCCTTTGAATGCATTGTAAAAAATGGGTTCCAGTGATAAATAAGCCTCCAAACTGAAGAAAGACGGATTAAACGTCTTTATATCTAGAACAGACGTCTTTGGAAGGGCTTCTTTTAGTTCCATGAACTAAATACTGGACTATTGTCACTCCTTTGTGATTGGAAAGAATGCTTTTGAACTGTCTTCTGTTTATGTTTTTTTTTTGCTACATGCTTCCTCTTTGAAGTTCTATGTGCAAGTTTTGTCAGTACACCACTGACTTCTACATTACATTGTCTTGTTGTTTAAAATTTATCGTGTCTCTTAGCAGTTTTTTTTTATTTACACAGCTGTACGCTAAGATCTTATAGTTTCTCTTTTCACCTGACTCAGACAAGATATAAGGTAAATAACAACAGTAGAACCATCATTACAATAATGGAAACAGATAAATCAGGGTTGTTATATCACTGCCAAACGTCGAGCAGTATAATTAGCATCACCTCTAATGGAATTGAACAGTACAGGGCACTTCTCCATGATACATTGCATGTTCACACACCTAGGTTCAATTCCCAGCATCTTCACTTTAAAACATCAGGTAGATGATGTGAAAGACCTCCACCTGCAAACCTGGAGAACCATTGCCAGTGTGAGCAGACAACATTGACTTGATGGACTAATGGTCTGCTTCAGTATAAGACAACTTCATGTGTGTTCACTAACTCGTTTGTTTGTTTGTTTTATTTACATTTGTATGTTGCCCTCCCCTGATGGGCTCAAGGCAGCTAACAACAGTTAAAACAACATGGTGTTAAAAATTGAATCACAATAAAATCATTAAAAACATTTCATACAGTTTCAGTTTCACACCCTAAAATGCAAGATTGCATGATTTTTTAGTTCTTATTTAGTGCTACATATAATGATGTTGTTAGATGTTATTTGGCACTCTACATTTATACTGGGATGAGTTCAAATATCAATACTGTGGGATGGTGGAATAGTGGTTGCCAGTCTAAACCATTCTGTCTTGTAGGCCCTGCAGAATTGTGGCAAGTCCTGCAGGGCCCTGATTTTTTCGGGAAGGGCATTTCACAGGGCAGGGGCTGCCACCAAAAAGGCTCTAGCTCTAGCGGTGGACAGCAGAGCTTCTTTTGGCCCAGGGATCATAAGAAGATTTTGTGAGCTTGATTGGAGTGCTCTTTGGGGCTCATATGGGGAAAGGCAGTCCCAGAGATAGACAGGTCCCTGGCCATATAGGGCTTTAAAGGTCATAAGCAGATTTACTTCATTTGTACCCCACATTTCTCCCCAGTGAAGGCCCAAAGTGACTTGCCTCATTCTCCTCTCCTCCATTTTATCCTTTCCATGGCTTTTTTGCAGAAAAAGTCCAGCAGGAACTCATTTGCATATTAGGCCGCACCCCTGATGCCAAGTCAGCTAGGACTACATTCCTGTGTGCTTCTGTTTAAAAAAAGCCCTGATCCTCTCTACAACCCTATGAGGCATGTTAGGCTGAGATAGTGCGACTGACCCAAAGTCACCTAGTGAGTTCCCATGGCACAAGTGGGGATTCAAACCTGGGCCTCCCAGATAGATACTTGTCTGACATTCTTAACCAGTAAATCACATTGCGTGTGTTCAGTTCTGTTACACTACTTGTGGTGTGTTTAATTTGGTGTTATGTTCTCTAATTTTGTAATCTGGTGCCTTTCATTCTTGGTTGCGTTTTAGACTGTTATTATGCTGTTTTCATTGTGCTATTTTCTTATTGCATTATTGGCCTTGAGTCTCACTGGGAAAATCAAGCTATAAATGGGCAACAGTTGTTTCATCTACCTGTGCACCTTATTAAAACTTGCACCTACCCTTTCTAGACATATGCTGGCTTGGGCAGCCCTTTCATAAACCTTGCCATGCCAATAAAATAACTCTGCACAGAAATGGAATTGCCAGGAGATCAGAAGCAACCAAACAGCTTTGCTACCAAGTCAGGATTTGTTTCTTTTTATACCTTCGCCTGTGCAGCTCACCAGGGTCCTCAGCTGCTTAAGCTGACCTCAGAGACAGGAGCTCAGTTTAATAAAATGACAGAACTGCTGCAATGCTGTAGAAATCTTCAATGTCTCTCTCTCTCTCCCCCCCCCCCCTTTGTATTTGTTTGTGCTGGGCACCTAAAAGAAACCCTGATCTGAAGGTTATGCTTGCTAACCCAAATGTCAAGATCTGTGTGAACATCCCTGCTAAAGAGTTGACATTTTTCCTTTTTTCTGCCTTCACAGGAACAATCAGAATGTTTGACAGCCAAAGCACAGCTGCACTTTATCCCACTCACTAGGCATGTTTAGATCCGAGAGCCAGATTGCTACTACTTGGTTATTGTCTCAAAAAACCCGATAAAGACACAACGCCAGGAAATGTTAATATAGTAGCTTGACATTTTTCTTTTCGTTATAGTCCTTTTTTTTTTTTTTTTACATTTTTCTTAAACTTGATAGAAAGAATTTCTTTTTCTGAGGGACTTTGGTTAAGAGCAATATGCTATCGCTGACTGATTCGAGGAATTAATCACTGCCACTTGTTCTGGTTCAAAAGAGAGCTCTCAGCAGCTTATTAATCTTTGTTTCCAATATTTTGCAAATGTCTCATTGTGTCTCGAGACTGTGGCGTCTTGGGGGTGAGGTTAAAAAAAAAGCACCATTTTGACTGAGAGTTGAACTTCTGATTCTCATACTTCCGTGTCATTTCAATTCTCTTGCATTGAACTCTTCCAATGCAATGTATACATTTCCCTCAACCCTTGCATCAATAAATCAGCCTGTAAATGATGTGCACTGTACAAATGAATACCATAAACATGAGAAACATGAGTATGTAGCACAGATAAATCTATACAACTAACAGCAAGAAAGGGGGATCCAAAACAGCTGGCAAAATATAAATGAATTCCAAAAGGGGGGGCAATCTCCACTTTAATTTCTTCTATAGGCAAACTGCCAATCAACAAGCAAATTCTAGGTCTATAGCAGCTATTAACTAATCCTAAGTGGGTCTACTCAAAATCCAACTCAAGTCTGTTCAGTGGGTTTAGTCCTGGAAAAGCATTCTCAAAATGGCAAACTATGGAATTGCCATAAACTGCAGATTCAAGATAGTGCTAGTTGTGAGTTATATATTGACAAGCCAAGATAGAGACTGTGCTCAAGTTGGGGAAAATATATATATATATATATATATATATATATATATATATATATATATATATATATATATATAGACACTGTGATCAAAGTTCTGTTTTCGAGCCATGGCTTGAAGGGAGTGTGACTCAGTGTTGGAGCATCTGCTTGACATGCAGAAGGTCCCAGCATCAATTCCCCACACCTACAGTTAAAAGGACCAAGCAGTAGGTAATGTGAAGACCTCTCTGCCTGAGACCCTGGATAGCTGCTGCCAGTCTGAGTAAACAATATGGACCAAGGGTCTGATTCAGGATAAGGCAGTGTCATGTGTTCATGTGAGCATGTTCCAAATCTGCCTCATCACTATCAAGGATCAAACATAAATAACCAGGTATAAAAACATTCCAAGGCATCAGCTTCTCCAAGCTTTCAAATGTAGGTCATATATACAGGTTCCATGCATTTATTTTTATCCATTTTATGTTCTGGAACTAATTGCTTGGCTTACAGACTCAACTTCTACATGAAGCAGTTTATGAAGTTCAGAAAGGGCTCGGCCATCAATTAATTCATTTTGTCATGCTGTAAGTGTCCTATTTAATCAAGCAAATGAGTGCTTGCATTCCTCATAGTATAACTTGCGAGCAGGTAGTTGAGTTAGGAAAAGAGTCTCCAGCCTTTGAAAAGGATGAATAATTTATCCCAGTTTTGCAGCCACCGGTATTTAATTGTCCCCTGCCTGTTATGTTGTGATAGGGGGTCAAAAACAGGAGCTTTCTTCTAAAAACAATCAGTCTTTAATGAGATTAGGTCTGTTTGTAAGTCAGATATCTCTCAGTGACAGGCTGTTAGGTTTACAAATTACTTGTTTAAGGTGGATTCCCACTCTGGTGGATATCATGCTATAGGTATCCTTTTTTCCACCTGGATTTTCCTACCTGATTAGGAGAATCCAGGAGATAAGGGCTTACAGTAGTGTAACAAGCTGATCGGACTGTTGCTGGTATGTTGTAATTTCTTTTTATGGAAAGAAAAGCTCAAACTAACCCCCTACCCCCCAAAAAACCCCAACTAGGAACCCAGCATTGTAGTTTTGTTTAAGCATATAATTTCTGATCTTCGTGCTATTTGTGACCATTTTGCCACAGCAATTCTCAAATTGTTAACCACAGGATGCCAATCCAACCTTTGCACTCACTCTCTACGAGAAGAGAAAAAGACAGAATGCTGTCAAAAACTGAGAAAAAAACCAAAATGACTAAGTGTGTGTATTCACAGGACACCTCCCACACCACTTTAAGAGCAAGGAGGGAGGAAATATGGAAAATATATTGTGTTGAGATGTTTGAAGATTCTCTGGATTCTGCGAGCATTCTTACAGTTAGTTGTGACAGACCTTTAAAAGCTCAGAAGTGCTGTGTAAAGGACTGTGAGGGGTTAATTCTTCACAGAGTCAAAGAGCCTTGAATGATAGGCTGTTACAAGAGATCTGATAGGTTCACATCAGCTAAACAGACTTCTGAAATGGATGCTGATGAGAATTCAGTCTGATTTCAGCCCTAGCTGAGGAAAGTTGAGTCCTGACAGATTTGGATTTTAGCCTTAGCTGAGAGCAGTTTAATACAGATGGACAACTGGGGGGGAGTTGGCAAAGAAGTTTTGGAGGTAGGCAAAAACTCTCATTCAGACAAAGGAAAAGGATAGATCTTTGAGAGAGAGAAGAAAATTCTTTACCCAATCAAACAGGGAGTTAGCTCTGAAGTGTGAAAAGATCCCTGGTCTGGTATGGTTAAAAACTGCCTTCTAGAGAACTTAAGAGTCAGTTTAAAACTCAAGACAGGTACTAGTCTCAAGAAAAGAGGTTTGGATACTGGAAAGAGTACCAGCCTTCTGGTAACCAAAAGAGTTAGTGAATACTCAAAGAAAGTGTACTTCAAGTGTTTGGAGAATGCACTAGAACAAAAGCCTCAACATAAAGATTTCAGCTTGAGAAACTCTCAGTAGCCTGAAACATAAGAACTAAAGTCTGTGCATGTACTAGTTTTTCCTCAGAAATTTCAACACCTGATTTCACCTTACCTTTCTTTTATATGTTACAATATTTTTGAATTTCAAAAGGCCTCAACTGCCGTTGAGTTAAAAGGAGGCTCCTGCTCCTCCCCTCAGGTTCCTGGACTGAACCAACAACCAAAATATACTGTTGGGCAAAGTGGGAGAGCCAGAGTTCTTCAGCAAAGAAGAAAGCACATTACTAGGGCAGCTCAGTCAGTAAAGGGAAAGAAAAAATAGGGGAAATCTTGCCTCTGAGGGAGGGAAGTTGATGGAACGGCTATATTAGTAAAGAGAAAAGTAGTATGTCTTTTATAAACAAAATTGTGTAGTTTGGAGAGAACACAGATTCACTCTGGCTCTCGCCCATTGATTGCAACTGTGCCTAAGCACTTATGGCATTTGCTCTAATTATTTTAAAAAATTAATATTTCAGAAACAGCAGGTATAAAAATACCTTTGTGAACAGCTGGATATTGTTCCTGATGTTTCTGCCATCTGCTGCCATACCTTGAGCTAATTCTAGGAGACTAGCCCATAACATGGCTGTATCTAGTTTCTTAAACTTGAAGACAACTAATGAATAAATTATATTAATTACCATATTTTAAACAACATCACGTTCTGAGTATTTTCCCACCAAAATGACACCTAACATTTATCGAACACATATCATCTATAAATATCATATTCCCCCAAATTAAATTCCTAAAGAAAATATGTTAACTTGCTATTTGTGATGTATTCATTGCATATTAAGTATTAATATCTGCATATTAAGTGAAACCTTGAGAGCTAGTTTCTGTGTCCCCTCTGCCCCCACATGCAGCTGCTGGTGTGACCTTGAGCCTACAACAGTTCTCTCAGAGGTGTTCTCTCAAGAGCAGTTCTCTCAGAGCTATCTCAGCCCCACCTACTTCAATCACAGGATGTCTGTTGTGGGGAAGGGAAAGGGGATTGCAATCTATTCTGAGACTCAAAGTGAAGGGTGGGGTATAAATTCAACTCTTCTTCTTCCTCCTCCTCCTCCTCCTCCTGATTAATCATAGAGAGGCCTTAATGGCCTGATGGTTTTACCCTAGAGTAGCCACCTCACATCACTTCTGGGTTTTCCCTGGAAGTAACATAGCAATATTACACACACCTCTATGTCCCCTCCCACAACCTTCTCCCCGGTTGCCAGATCATCATAAGTATTCCATTATGAGTGTGCCTAGATGCAGGATTTTCTACCGCCTTGTGGGCTAAACTTTTATTTCAGATGTGTGCATAACCCTTCACCACCTGAGAAAAATCAGTCAAGGTGGAGTGGGGCTTAATTTTATGCTATCACATTCTGTCTTGTGCTTTCAATCATCCTCAGTGGAAATCTGCCAACCTCTCCCTTTACATCCTATGACTTTTTTTGTACCTAGCAAAGAGTTTCTGTTGCTTAGAAACAGCTATAACATGTGAAAGAATGTTCCTGGGCTGCTGTCAGGATGGCTGCTTTATTACAGTAATTTTATAAATGGATCAGCTGGGGGAATGGTTTGGGCTTTATATGAGAATCCAGTAGAGGCCAGCGTGATTCCAATTGGTTAATCTCAACAAACCAGCCTCACTGTCCTGAGAGGGCTGAACTAATAGGTCAGATGCTTTTCCATGGAAAGAGCTGCAATCTAAAGCCAGGAAATGGTTTTGAATAGCCTCAGCTTGAAGATGTGTTCTTGAATTTTAATGCCCTTTATCACTGTAGTTCTTAATGCTTTGAGGCCATGTTTAGTGAGCTTCCTGATTCTTTACAGGAAAGGATAGCAAGTGGGGTTAACAAAGTGCTACAGTAGAACTTGCTCACAAGTGAATTGCATTTTCCCACTTTATTAAAGACCACATAAAGAGACAGTTCACATGAACATAACTGTTTGATTAGATGCAGAAAAGAGTTAGGACTTTTTCTCTGCTGCTTCAGAGGGCAAAGCTGGGAGGGTTGACTTTGGCTGAAAGTTAAGAGAAAATTCTTAACAGTAAGACAAATTCAGCAATGGAGATGTTACCTGTAGAGGACCCTAGAGGTATTCAAGTAAAGGCTGGGCAACCATCCTTCAAGAATGCCATTGCTTTAGGTTTGCCAGATTAAGCCTGACAACCTGCATGGGGGGGGGGGGCAGGGACATGGTATGGGGGACATCATCACCAGCCAGATGACATCACTTCTGGAGAATACCTGAATATGATGGAAGTAATTCCAGAAATTACCATAAACTCATGGTTTTACAGTGGGAGCTCCTGAAGCTACCACTGTCATTTCTGAGTATTCCCCAGAAGTAACATCATATGAGGGCAGTTCTGGTGAACTGTATTGAAGGCAGCCCTATATAGCTATGGATTTCCTGTGCTGTGCAGGGGGTTGGACTATGGCCCTCAAAATCCATTCCAGCACTGATTCTTCTTCAAACAAACAAAAAAGAAACCTTTTTATTGTTTGTTTTCATTTAAGATTTGTTATTGTACCTGTTTTTCATTGCCCATGAGAGCCCCGTGGCGCAAAGTGTTAGAGCTGTAATACTACAGTTCTAAGCTCTGCTCACGACCTGAGTTCGATCTCCGGTGGAAGCTGGGTTTTTAGGTAACTGGCTCGAGGTTGACTCAGCCTTCCATCCTTCCAAGGTCGGTAAAATGAGTACCCAGCTTGCTGGGGGGGAAGTGTAGGTGACTGAGGAAGGCAATGGCAAACCACCCCGTAAAAAGTATGCAGTGAAAACGTTGTGAAAGCAACGTCACCCTAGAGTCGGAAACGACTGGTGCTTGCACAGGGGACCTTTCCTTTCCATTGCCCAAGTTCCTGATCAGTGCATATAATTGGAGAGAAAGAAGGGATTAACTAATACCTTTATATGTCCTTGGCTGTTTCTACACTTGACAGAGATCCTATCTCAGTGTTCATCAACATTTCATACTGCCATCACTTCTGTCTTGCTTTGTGTTTTCTGAAGTCTTCTACACTCATTTTCTTGGATTGGCACCGAAAGCAGTTTCACTCCAGAGTTACTCCTCACTTTCCAAAATTACTTTTGAACAGGGGCTTTCTGAGGATCTCTAGCAGGCAGATTGAGTGCGGATTGAGTGCTCATCAAATTTAAGTGTAGAAACAGCCCTTGTGTGCACCAGTTACAAACCTCTGACTGCTACCTTCTGGCCCTTTCTACTATTTATGGCATGGTCTTCCAGTGGAGGTGAGAAGGTAACTGGAGTTGGAGGAGTTTTTGGAGGCATTTTGAAGGCATTTTATTTGCTAGGGTATTTAATGGGTTTTAAACCTTACCTGGGATTGAACTGTCCTATAGTGGCAATTTGTTAGTGAATGTTTCAGAGCACTCTTTAAAAATTAAGTATTGATTGTTAAGAATTGGAGTCAGTTCAGTTTTAATTTATTCACAGCCGCCAAGACGGCAATTGTTCATCACACGAATCCCATATAAGAATGGTATTATAGAGAATGTGAAACAACCATAAGGTCAATGGATTCTGTAGAAGTCCAGGAAAGATGAACTTTATAAAATAAGTCAATTCAGAAAAGGGAAGGGATTTTGTATTGTACATGATGACCTGATTCTAATTTGCTAGGATACTTCTTTCTTACTTTTTTTTTTGGGGGGGGAAGCAAAAATGTGAGCTCCCTTTTATTGTTTTTAGTTAAGATTGGTTTAATGCAAGCCTCATGAAGTTAAGAGCCTCGTGGCGCAGAGTGGTAAAGCTGCAGTACTGAAGTCTGAACTCTCTGCTCATGACCTGAGTTCGATCCCAGCGGAAGCTGGTTTCAGGTAGTCGGCTCAGGTTGACTCAGTCTTCCATACTTCCAAGGTCAGTAAAATGAGTACCCAGCTTGCTGGGGGGAAAGTGTAGATGACTGGGGAAGGCAATGCCAAACTACCCTGTAAAAGTCTGCCGTGAAAACGCTGTAAAAGCAACGTCACCCCAGAGTCGGAAACGACTGGTGCTTGCACAGGGGACTACCTTTACCTTTTGCCCCATGGTGCAGTACTGCAGTCCTGAGTTCGATCCCCGGGTTTTTAGGTAGCTGGCTTGAGGTTGACTCAGCCTTCCACCCTTCTGAGGTCAGTAAATTGAGTACCCAGCTTGCTGGGGGGAAAGTGTAGATGACTGGGGTAGGCAATGGCAAATCACCCTGTAAAAAGTCTGCTGTGAAAACGTGAAAGCAACATCACCCCAGAGTCGGAAATGACTGGTGCTTGCACAGGGGACCTTTCGTTTTTCCTTTCCATTAACTATGCTTTGTATTTGGATTAATATTAGAAACAGTCTTCTATGCAAAGTGGTATTTTATAGATACCTTAAACACATAAATATGCTTTAGAATTGGTATACTGCTTTAAAAATCAATGTTGAAAGATAGTACATAAATGTATAAGTACTTGGATAAGTCAAACAAGGAAGCCTGCAGCCACCAAGGGGTGTTAAAAATTGAATCCAGAATGCAATAGTTCTGAACAAAGTTTTCCAGGTTGCTAGTGCTATAGCAGTCTTGCAATGGCTTAGCAGGATCCAACCTTTGTACATGTTTCATTGTAATGATTCAAGGGGAGGAGGAACATCAAGAGTGCTTGTACTGGGTAATGGTTAAGAATCCTGGTCTAGTACCTGGGAGACACAGGTCCAAATCCCCACTCATCACTGTTATTGTTCTTCATATCAATATAGAATTAGCAATGGCATTTCTCCCTTGTAAGAAACACTGTAAGAAGCAAATCTTTTTCTGGCAAATCATTACAAAGGAGGAAAACTTGATCATGTTAACAGAAAACTGACCACTTGGCAACACTGATCTACCATTATGGAACTACTGAACCTTTGGTTTTAATTTGCCAATAGTAATCTTTTTTCTGCAGTTCAGAATCGACACTGATACTTCATTGGTTCTCACAGGAGCACTTCTTTGCTTTGGTTCTCTCTCTGCTTCTTTTTTCAGATTTCCGAGGAGCAGGAATGCTCTTGTCTAGATTATAGTTGAGACAACAGCTGTTTGGAAATCTAGCAGCTATACTAGTAATATTATACATATAGGAATATTCCCCTAATGCAAATGCTACAGAATGTAGCATACATTAGCATGTCAAGCAGAAAACCTGTGCCCAGACCTTTCTCTCAGGTTGCCAGACTAAGCCTGGAAAGTGATGAGAGAGCTGAAGATGGGGACAATTGATGTGCATTTGACATTGGCAACATTGCTATATCACTTCTAAGTAAACCCTGGAAATGACAAAGAGTAGTTCTAGGAATTGCTGGAATCTCTACTGTAAAACCATAGAGTTTCTGGCAATTCCTAGAGTTACCTTATGGCACTTCCAGTTTTTACCCAGAAGAGATGTAAAGATATCTACATCATCACTGGTTTTATTTTTTTTTCTGTCACCATTCAGTGTGGCACTGACAATGGGGTTTGCTAGAGGGAGGTCTGGCATACCTACCTTTCTCCTTGACTAGCTGACTTCCCAGAGACATTTTGTTTCGAATGCATATGATTTGTGACCTGCATTGAGAAGTGATACAATCACAAAAGACTACTTTATATTTTCTTTTTTTGTTGTTCAACCATGTATATATTTCCTAAGGAAATGGGGGGGGGATCAATTTGTAAAGAGGAAACAAACTGCTATTTTATATGAAGTGCTTAACTGTTCCAACCATTGTGGTGACCTAAATCAGGGGCAAAAAAACCCCATAATTACCAACAATTTTTGTTAAGTATAGGCTATTGCTGGAAGAACACAACCATACCTTCCACTGCAGCTGTTCAGAAACAATGGTAAAATAATAGCAATTTCTGAAAAGGGGAGAGGGAATCTGCTCACTGTGAGGATGTTGAACCAATGCCATCTACATACATTACTTCTGTCAAAGGGAGATGGAGATCAACATCTCTTATATAACTGGTTTCTCTTACTTTTTTCAAAATTTTCAGCAGAACTTGGCAACAGCACAGGAGTTCTATGCATAAACATTCTTGGCTTGTGAAATAAGCTGAATGTGATCACAGATGGGCACGCTGTGTTCTTTAAATGTGGAGGATTTGACTGCAGAAAGTGCATGATGTGACTACGGTAAATTATGGGTTCGTTGTTTGCTTGATTTTCAAAATGACTGTTTTTATTGCTTTGAAGGGTTGACAACGTATGGCTTGTGCTACCTACACACCACAAATCGTTGGTCATTAAACTGGAGGGGGGAGATTTAATCCTCTAATTGTTCTTTCCTATTTTTTTTTCTTTTTTTTGTCTGAAAGCTTCAACTTTCTGGAAAAAAGTGAAATGCTGCATTATTAAGTGTTTGTTGCAATTGCTTAACAACATGTGATGTGAGCCTTGGGGTGCGGTCACACGTACCATTAAAAGCGGGTGTGTAGCGCTCACATCTGAACTGCTGAATATTGATTCGATGCAGGGAAGTTCAGACGAGCATCCAAGAATGCGATTCATTCTGTTGCTGCGTGATCAGACATCCAATACTATCATGCTCTTTTCTTGTAGCATGCGTAATCAGATGGTGATTTCTGGGAGGAGGGGGGGGGGGTCCATTGAACATGCACCCAACTGTTTGGAGCTGGGAAATCAAACATTGCTTCAGAGGCAGGGGGGAAGGGGGAAAGTTTCTGGAATTAACGTTGCTGATCCAAACCAAGGAACTGCCAGGAATTACTTTCCTAGAAATTGGCAGTGACAATGATATCTTGAAATCCTCCACATTGAAAAAAAAAAAAGATTTTTTTCCTGTTCTGAATAGTGGGATAACGTTCCCCCCCCCCTCCGAATCTGTGTTGATTGGAGAAGCAGAAGCGTCACCTCAGATTCTCGGATGATCTGGCAATGCGCATGTCTGCTGGGGCTTTTTTTTTTTAAAGGTGGGAGGCAGTATCGCACATGAGCTGTCCAAACAACAAAAAGCCAATCTTGTGCCGCTGTTTTGAAAAAGGACCGGACTTTCTGTGCTGTCAAATTAATGCGCCATTCAGGCGTAGCAAGCCTGGATGACCCTGGATGACGCTCGATTGCCAGATGTGGATGTCTGAACGAACACATTTAATCCGTCAGCTAGACAGAGCTGTGTTGTCCCTAATGGTATGTGTGACCGCACCCTTGGAGTGTCATCTTATAAATATATCTGCTAATGAAAGTAGATGTCAAGATGATTCTGCAGATTAGGAGGGGAAAGCTTACTACACAATAGATTCACCAGTTTGCTAATTCCATCTTTTATTTGCTTCCTTCTTGGTGAAAGATCAGGCTTGAGTTTCCACACATGTAGCCTGTTATGATGACACAGGTTATGTGACATGAAGATCGGTCACTGCAGAAGGGTGTGGCCAGTACAGACAGTATAACATGTGATTGGATCAATAAACCTGAAATATATAAAATCGCTGGGTTGAATCCAGCCAAATTTTCAATTGGTGAAAAAAGGATAAAGGGGATCCCCTTTGTTAAGCTGCAGCTGGTAACCCTTGGGAGAAATTGTGGGCCGGGGTCTGGAGTCATTAAAGTTTTTTTGGTTTAGGTGGAGACATGAGAATTTATGTTCCTCTCAATATATTTTCTAAAGATGACAAGGCCCATATTCAAGTAAGAATGGACTTTGATTCTGCCTATGGTTCCCAGCCTCCCACTTAGAGGCAGGGGTTCCCCTGGTTTGGGAGCCCCCAACCAACCAATGTGGAGCAAGCCGGGGGGGGGATCCTGACCCCCAAAGAGCTCCATTGTGCCCAACATGCCTGGTGTGATGACACCATCCAGAAATGTCATTATGACAGGCATGCTGCACTGGGGACACTCTAGCAATTTGAGTTAAAACACTATGGCACTTCCAGGTGCACTTTGCGTACATGAGACACTTTCTCCCTAGTTCTAGCCCAGAAAACATTGCAACCTAGCTCTGCTTGTGTCTAATGAACATGCTGAAACTAGCCATACTGTGCCTTCCAGATTGTTTATATTGCTCAAGAATAGAGTGTACCAGCAGCAAGTCTAAACTGTTATAGATTAAGGCCAGGCCAGCCAGTGCTATCCAAAAGACAATTGTTCTGTCCTGCAGTTGTGCAAAGTTTTTTAAGATGCTGTTGATGGGAAGGGTCTGCTATTGTTGCTGGTATGACATTCTTCATAACACCCACCTTGGAAACGCTTAGCAATGAAAGGATATAAAAGGTATCAGTTTTAGATGATGGGGGCTGCCTTTTCTGATGGTCAGTTGGGCTCTCTCTTTAGGCATCCAAAGATATGCCTCTTGATGATTGCTCAATATGTTTACATTGTTTAATATACGCTCTGAGCAATTTGGTTATTTTGATATTTAGCTGAATAAAGTAGAACAAAGTGCAAGCTTTTGTCTCTGTCTCTTATCCACTGGGTGGTCTCTTGTCAGTCCACATCCAGCCCAGGGACCAGGATGATTCTTTTCTGCTACAATTAGACATCTGAGGTGCCAGTGTGCAAAACACCAGGATGCAGGGAAGTCTCCCACTTTAGCATGAGGCCTGGCATCCCTAGTCAGAATGGCTCTTCTTGCCATCTCTAAATACTCATACTGCCTGAGAAGAATCCTTAGACTGGTAAATTATGTCAGTGTGTTTTATTCTATTTATGCCTGTCCTATTTTCTATGTTGTTCTTTTTCCTTCAGATCTGTTACTCATAAAATAAGATTTAATTAGGTTTGCTTCCAATATACCTGCTAGGACAGACCAAGAAATAGATTGTAATGAGAATCATTATGGGTTCATGCAATTTTTCTTAGTAATGGCTCTTTTATGCCTTACTTAGAACTGCTCAGAGTACAGAGGAAGTAAAATCAATTGGATGATTATGTTTGGGAGACAGGTTTTTATCATATTGTGCTAAGTTATGTAGTGAATTCAGGATTGGGCTGAAAATTCCATTCTAACAGTCTACGATGGTTCAGTTAATTCTAATGATACGGGCTGCATATACTTTATTAGGATAGGCTCATGGTTGTTACACCTATTATATCGAGTCTTGTCTTGCTTTTCATGATGTTCTCCCTCCCCTGTACTGGGTGGATCACGCTGACCATACCTCTACATATTGGGCTATTGACCAAGCATATGATTTGATGGATCTAACCAGCTTTTATGTTGATGAAAAACATAGACAGTTCACTTGAATGTGGGGTCATCAGAAACCCAGCATGATGTAGGGTTAGGGTATTTCCATTTGGACTATCTGCCCTAACTGCAGTCCTGTTGGGATGTATGCAATACATAGAGTTTCTCCAATCTTTCTGAAAGCTGCTTTGCTGTGTGTTGAATTCCTGAGAGATGGAATGAAGTTGGTGCAACTGAGCCATGGGTCATCAAGAGGGGGTGTTGGAAGTGCCTGGTGCGATGTTTCTGTGTCTCAGACCTCCAGAAGCAAGTGACCTCAGAGTATGCAAGCTGACAGGCAAATGCTAAGCATCTGTTTGCAGGGTTGGCCCTAGAGTGTCTGGCAGCCTAGGCAAGGCTAACTTCTGGCGCCCTTCCCCCCACACTGATAACATCACCAAGTCACATGGGGGGCACCCAATTTATCACCCCCAGAAGGTTAGCACCCTATGCAATCACCTAGTTTGCCAGTGGCAGGGCTGATCCTTCCTGTCTGCTTGCACTCTGTGGTGCCTTGTTTGTTCTCTGGGTGAGAGCATCTGCAATAATCTTCAGTAGGCTGGGTCCATCTTCCCAACACATTTGACCTTCTGTAATCTGCCTGCTGGAAATCAGCCTAGATCAAAGACTGGATTTTCACGTGCAGAAGAATGAACCTGTGGCATCCTAAATAAATTAGAATGGAGTGCACCAGTATCTGTTTATTCATGTGTTTACAGCCCACCTTTCTCGCTGAGAATCAAGGCAGAATAGAGAATACAAAATAAAGCATACAGCACGAGACATCCAAATAACAATGCTAATGAACTAAAATTACATAATTAGGAGATAATGCAAACTGCAACTACCTAGGCAAGGCATACTGGAAGTACAGAGGTAGAAGACAGTGTAGTAAAAGCAAGATATTACCCAAGACAATCACTGCAGTAGACCTAGTGCAGTGGACTACAGTTCTATTCCATTCAATAGAGCCATTTTTCCTGAGCTAAAAATGTGTGAGCCAGAGGCTAAAAAAAATTGTGAGCTCACTCACACTAACTCAGCTTAGAGGGACCACTGATTCCATTATAGAGGAACCTTCCTGGACTGTTCCTTTTTATTGCTATTCTACTTGTTTAGATCCCCACATCTACCATGGAAGCTCACTGGGTGATCTGGGGCCTGTCTAGGGTTGCCAAATCCAATTCAAGAAATATCTGGGGACTTTGGGGGTGGAGCCAGGAAGCATTGGGAGTGGAGCCAGGAACAAGGGTGTGACAAGCATAATTGAACTCCAAGGGAGTTCTGGCCATCACATTTAAAGGGACAGCACATCTTCTTAAATGCCTTCCTTCCATAGGAAATAATGAAGGATAGGGGCACCTTCTTTTGAGGCTCATAGAATTGGACCCCCTAGTCCAATCGTTTTGAAACTTGGGGGGTACTTTAGGAAGAGGCACTAGATACTATAGTGAAAATTTAGTGTCTCTACCTCAAAAAACAGCTCCCCCAGAGCCCCCGAAACCTCCAGATCAATTCCCCATTATACCCTATGAGAATCGATCTCTACATAGGGAATAATGAAGTGCTCAGCAGACGTTTCCCTCCCTCCCCACCCCGTTTCTGGCGACTCTGAAGCGAGGGATTGGCCTCTGTACTCATGAGTTGCTGCCAACTTCTTCAAAGTAACACAGACACACCATCCCAAGAGGAAGCCTTTCAATCGAAGACTGAAGCCTCCGGAGGTGAAAAGTCACATGGTCCTCTGGGGGTGGGGCTTCCCCCCGCTGGCCAGCTGACTGGGGGCGGGAAGGAGCCTGGGAAAGTGGAAGAACTCCCGCTGGGACCTGGGGATTGGCAAGCCTAGACCTGTCACAAACTCTCAGCCCAGCCTACCTCACAGGGCTGTGAGAAAATGGAGGGTACAATGATATTCTAAAAACCACTTTGAGTCACCGTTGGGGAGAAAAGTGGCATATTAAAAAACACATGCAAATGCATACTCATTTCCATCTTTCTACTGCTTTGGGTCTAGCCAAAACTGCCTTCATTGAAGAGACCATAAACTGGCTTCTTTATGTCTTGAGCATATTATACAAACAAATACAAATTCTGCTTTCATTTCTTTTCCTTAAGTATTTTGCATCAAATCAAAAAGGATATCTCAACATATAAAGTTACAGGAAGCCATTTTCTATGTGGACAGCATGGTGTGGAAGAAAACTAGATCACTGATGAGTGAACATTGTTCTTTACAGGGTCTTCGGGTAACAGAAACAGACATCTTGCTGCTCTATTTCTCTGTCTCTCTTTAGCACACTGACATCTTGTCATGGGGTGGGGGTGACAGCAATTCTGTAAATCTGTGGTTTGAATTGCCAGGAAGCGCAAGGCCTGGTCTTTTATGAGCTCCCAGCTTTGATATTAGAAACAGCTAAGCTATCTGTTAAACAATGAAATCACCTGTTTTGGATTAGGAGCGCATGGAAACATTGTGGTTTCATATAAAGGAAGGCAGTTGCCCTGTCTTAGCAACACAATTCTTGGTTTGATCCTTACATGTGGCTTTTTATTAAACACATTAATCTTTAATAACGTCTGTGCAAAGGAGACAGATAATCCTTAATGAAAAGGCCTATTCTTAGGATCAGTTGAACGAAAGGTATTGAATTTGCATTAAGATGGAAAATGTCTATTTTGCATTGTTCTTATCTCCTGAGAAGGCTGATTTGTATTTTCATGCCTAAGAATATCAACTATTCTTAGGCTCTTTCCCAAAATTCATATATATACACACCTCTACTGTTTCTCTTAGTCAGTAGGACAGGGATAGGATGCTGTCTGGAGAAGTAGTCTTTCTAGCCCAAAGGCTGGGGACAAGATCCTGTAAAGCTTGGAGTAAAAAGGTAAAGGTAGTCCCCTGTGCAAGCACCAGTCGTTTCCGACTCTGGGGTGACGTTGCTTTCACAACGTTTTCGCGGCAGACTTTTTACAGGGTGGTTTGCCATTGCCTTCCCCAGTCATCTATATCCCTCCCCCCCCCCCCAGCAAGCTGGGTACTCATTTTACCGACCTTGGAAGGATGGAAGGCTGAGTCAACCTGAGCCGGCTACCTGAAACCAGCTTTTGCTGGGACCGAACTCAAGTCGCGTGAGCAGAGAGTTCAGACTGCAGTACTGCAGCTTTACCACTCTGCACTACGGGCCTCTTCTAAAGCTTGGAGTAAGTGGCTGGATTTTTCACTTTGACCAAACATCATCTAGGGCAGAGTGGCAGCAGTGCTGCATCAGTTTTCTTTGTTCTTCAATATTTTATCCCCATGTACACTTTTGGACCCAATGACACATTATGTTTGCCATATGGCTTTCACATTAGGGTTTCCAGGTCTGTGTTAGAAAATATCTGGAGACGTTGGTGGTGAATCCATAGAGTCCACCCTTCAAAGCAGCCATTTTCTCCAGGGGGGCTGATCTCTGCCAGCTGGAGATCAGTTGTAAAAGCGGGCAAGCTCCAGGTCCCACCTGGAGCCTGGCAGTCCTATTTCATGGACTTGCAGAAGGAAGCCAGTGAAGACTTCTTGTGGGGGATCTATTTAGAAGAACCGCGTGGTTCCAATTCTGGTTGGGAGCATGGTGCTGGGAAAGGAGGGTCTCCTCTCCTGCCTTGCTCCCTGTGCTCTTTTCCTGACTTGAAATCAAACAGGGGTGTTATTTGTGTCATCAGGGAGCAGCACATGGGGAAATGGCGCAGGGGAAAGTCAAAAGCCCCTCTTCCCCTGTGCCATGGTCCAAACAAGAATCACCCCCCTGCAATATTTTTGAATCGAATTCCCATGGGGAACTTGCAGCAGGCATATAGCTGCAAACTCTCATGGCTGCCATGTGGAAAATATATTGAGTAGCTTGGCTCATGTTTTGTGTGGCTGGTAGACTCTCTTGGCACAAGCTCAGAGTTTTACTGAACAGTTTAGATTATCATGGTTGATGGATTGGACCCAGTCATGGAAGGGGTGTCCCCCCCTGCCACAATTTTGCCCTCTTTCTTGGCTAAGTACAGCCCTCAACCTATATGGTTTTTGTCTATGCAAGTTCAATGATCCCCAGCATAGTTTTTTATACATATAGTGTTTAAGCCCCCCCCCAATTTATTTATTATTTTTCACTCACAGAAAAATTGGCTGGATCCAACCCCACACATCACTTATAATCTGATGCTTTTTGCGTACACATGTTGGTGTTGTGCTCATGCAGTCAGCAGCATTCATCACTCTAGCTAATGCTCAGAGCAAGAACATCCAAAAACATTTGCAATCTAGTTTAGAACACTCAGTGAAGCCCTTTCCTCAGGGAGTCGAGACAGCAAACTGGGCACTGTCAGAACAATAAAGTGGTCTCCCCCCACCCCAAGAAGAACTGGAATAACAAAAGGCACCTCTTCTAAAAATCAACTTTTGATTGGCAGAGGGGATAAGATGACTGCCACAGGAAATAAGCATGAGAATATGCATGCGGAAAACATTTGCAAGCAACTTGGAACAAGTTCAATTAACAGAAAACCTGAAGAGACCTGGCAGGTTGCAACTTAAACAGAGAAATTATTTTGCATTGCTGCCACAAACTCACCCGACCCTAACCCTTGGTAACATAGATATACAACAATAATCTGTAAAATATTGATTTGAATACCAGATCTAAAGCAGAAAAGTTTGCAAAACACGAATTGACTTGTGAATTCCCAATGGAAGATTCACAGCACTTCTAGACAGATAAACCATGACCTTGGCATAAAGGCCAGAATGAAAAAAAATATTTTAAAGGGGGAGGGGGTTGTTTGTTTGCTTTTGTTTTTAGCAATGTTTGTGAGATCTCCGGAGCAGAATCATAAGAATATGAACTTGGTGGCCTGAAGTCAGCGTCTTATTTCATTCTGCTTAATTCCACATGCAATTCATGTTTCTATCTATTATTGCTTTTCTGCTGTCCGCACTAAATTTCAATGTGACCTTTTAACGCTCACACTGTTGGTTGTCTCCACAGTCATCATCTGTGCAGAATTCAATAAGCTCATCAGAGGAAAAAGTACTTCTTACTTGTAAGAAAAACTGACTCTGGGCCAGACAATGCCCTCAGTATTCCATTGTCTCAGCTGTTTTAGTCTGGCATATAAATGAAGAATTCCAAAAGAAAGGAAAACTAATGGAGGCACAAGCACGTTCTCTCTAGTAGTAATGTTACTATGACTATGATTATAAGGAAGTATAAAGATATTGAAGATCTGGCTCTGGTTCCGGTGTATTTGACTGACAGACCTCACTGAGGTCAGGATTAATTTGAACATCCCCATCAGTTTCAGTAAAGTCCTCAGCCCTACCCTGCAACTCTGTGGAGACTGCTTTTGACTCCACTCATAAGAACATAAAAAAGACTACCGGTCCGTCTAGTCTAGTCCAGCATCCTGTCTCACACAGTAACCAATCAGTTCCTCTGGAGGGCCAATCAGTTCCTCTGGAGGGAAAGGAGGCTTTCCCCTAATGTTGCCTCCTGGCTCTGGAATTCAGAGGTTTGGTGCCTCTGAATGTGTAGGTTTCTCTCAGTCATCATGGATAATAGCCATTAGTAGACTTATTCTCCATGAATCTATTTAATGTCTTTTTAAAGCTGTTTATTCCTGTGACCATCACTGCATCCTCTGGCAGCAAATTCCACATTTTAATCACTCTCTGTGTAAAGTAGTATTTCCCCTTGTCTGTCCTGAACCTGCTTCCAGTCAGCTTCATTGAATGCCTTAGTATTTGGGAGAGGGAGAAAAAGTTCTGTACAGGAATGGAAACAAAGGCTGTATAGGTGGGACCTTTGTGAAGGCCAGGCATTTGGAATGGGGGGACTTACCAGGAGGAAGATGAAGTCCCAGGCCATGTCTCTGGCCTCACACAGGAAGTGACATCATCATGCCAGAGATGTCTGGGTGACTTTCTGGTACTTTTGCAAAAACTCTATGGTGAAAATGGCTTCTACCATAGAGTTTTTGCACAAATACCAGATTATCACCTGGATGTTGCTGGCATGATGGTGTCACTTCATGCGTGAGGCCATTGACATGACCAGGACTTTTTTTCTTTCTCCTGATGAGTCTCCCACCAGCCTGCTGATTAGAGCGTTAGGGACAGGACTTGGCAGCAGGGACTCCTGCTCCCACCAGAAGGTCTGGCAACCCTATCAGGGAAAAGTAAGGTCCTAGTATTTAAACTAGCTTAGCCTTCCCAAAGCAGACACCTGACTCTGCCTACCTATTATAAACACAACATGGGATAAGCCAATTGTATTCGAGTGGACATTTTCAAAATGAGTCTGCTTCACCTATCATAGGGGGATAATTTAAATGGGCCTGCTTCATTGAGGAAATGTTTAGGCTTGAGGTTTAATGACACACACAAAATCTGTGGTTATGCAATTTATTTTTTTAATATAGTAAACCATTTATGTTTTAAAACATTTTGGAAAGGTTTATTTATTTATTTCATTGAAAGCATTTTTATGCTGCCTTTCCAGATGATCAGGATCTACAAGGTGGTGAACATAAAAACAAACAAAACATTAAAAAACCCCTAAGGGCTAGTAACCCTTAACCACTATTGGGTTTATACCAGAGGAAACAAAAAAGTCTTCACCTGCTGGCTAAAGAAACCAATAAAAGGTGGCAGCTGAATTTCTCTGGGGATGGAATTGCAAAGTTTTGGTGCCACAATCGAGAAGGCCCTTTATTGGGTTGCCTTCTTTCTAGCTTCAGGTGGCATTGGCGACCAAATTGGGTCCTTTGAAGATGACTGAAATGTATGGCTAGGTTAGGGTTGCCAAGTCCTACCTTGGTCTTGTTGGGGACTTTGATCATGCATGTTTTGCACACACAGTGTGATGACATCACCTGGAAGTGATGTCATCATACCAGACATGTCATGCCAGGGACACTCTAGCATTCAGGTTAAAACTCTATGATAACAGAGTTTTTTACCTGAACCCTATGGTAACACCTGAACTCTATGGTAACAGAGTTTTTTACCTGATGGCATTGTATTGGGCACATCGCGCTCTTTTGGGGGTCAGCAGGCTGAGGGCCCCCAAACCAGGGGAAAACCCATCCCCAGCAGGATCTTGGCAGCCCTAGATGAGGTTCATATGGGAGAAGGTGGGCCTTAAGGTACACTGGTCTCAAATGAGATTTGGATTGGGGTCTCACATTTGAAGCATTCAAATCTGTCAAGTCACATTCTTTTCCCACAGAATTTCCCAGGTAGAAATCACCACTAGCTACTATGTGCATGAAGCTTCCCCACAGACTTTTTTCCTCTCTTCACCAAGATCAATACCAGCTTGTGATGGGTGATTTCTTTTCTTTTCTTTTTTAAGCCTTTTTTTAAAATTCTGCTTTCAGCATTCTTTTGAAATGCTTAACCCTCTAGTAGGAGAAAGGTGGGATTTTATTTTATTTTTTCCTCACAGCATAGTTGTCCTCTGATATTGGGGCTTTAAAAAGTGCTGAAAAGTCAGAGTATACTGAAGATGGTATGAGCCAGGATTTAGTTCCCCTCATCCATATGCTCTTGTCTAAAAATAGACATCTCAATCCCTGAATCAGGAGCTCAGGGAAAGCTAACTCATTGAATCACAAGTTCCAGTGCCAGCTCTGCAAATGAGAATTTTACTCAACATTCCTATGCAGAATTGCTCCAGTCTAAGTCTATTAAAATCAATGGGCTTAGTCTGGAGTAACTTGGCATTTTCTCAGAGAAGGTGATCATTTTGTCTGTCTTCTTAGAATTTGGTAAGTAGGCTCCCATGGGTGAAGAACTATCTATTAGCTCTTGGGAAGGGGGACTCTTTCTCTTTGAAAGCAATAGAAAATAATTTCCTAAAGCAACTAGTACTGATTCCAACATTAAAGAATCTGACTCAAGTTTGTAAAATAACTAACCAAATCAGAGGTTTCTTCATGCCCTTCTACATCATTTTAAAATGTGTATGGAAATACAGTATTCTCTTTCTCTCTGTGTGTGTGTATGTGCATGTGTGTGTGTGTAAAAGAGAGAGGGACAGAGAGGGAAAGTAAAGGAAAGAAGAGGGAAAATTCAGATCATGTCATGCAGTATGTGAACCAGATTCAATAAAAGCACATATTGTGGTGTTCTTATTGACAGACATCTTGGCACATTGATTTTCCCTCCCTCTTCTCCTGGAATGTATACGTATACTTTTATTGAATGTTTCTCTCTAACTTAATTAGGGTTGACCTGAGGCAGCGTCCAGTGATTTTAAGATGAAAGAGGTTGCAGGTAGCCCACCTGGTGTTAGAGAGACATTTGATCAACTGCTTTTTAGAAAAAAAAAAGAAAAGAAAATCAATTGGATGCTTCCATGGTTCCCACCCCCTCCCCTTGTTGTATATGTGACCATGTTTAAAGGTAGTTCCTGTCTGGCTCATTGAAGCCTCTAGGACTGAGCTTGGGAACTGGGAACAATGGGAAGCAGGAGCCAAATCTCTGCTTTCCCAGACCAATCACCAGCCCCCAATGGTGTCTTAGCGTGGGAACTTTGCTGTGTATATATGGGGCCCTATTGGCTCAGTTCAGCAGTGTTTTAGTCAGCCATTACTATGCTATTATCTCAATAAAAAGAGTTTTAATTCACATGTATTGAACCCACTATTTAATACCCCTGAAGAGCAAGGGTCCTACCTGACAGCAAAAGCATTTAAAATCTGTATACCTGCTTAGGATGTGTGGAAGACAAGATTTTAAGTTCATGGCCTGAGATTCCCCCACCCCACTCCCTTAAATATACAAACCAATTAAAGAGTTTGAGATAACCTGAAAGTCCATACATAAGAACATAAGAGAAGCCATGTTGGATCAGGCCAATGGCCCATCCAGTCCAACACTCTGTATCACACAGTGGCCAATATATATACATATACAATATATATATACATATGGACCTCTGCTCCATATTTATATCCAATCACTTCTTGAAGCTGGCTATGCTTGTAGCTGCCACCATCTCCTGTGGCAGTGAATTCCACATGTTAATCACCCTTTGGGTGAAGAAGTACTTCCTTTTATCCATTTTAACCTGACTGCTCAGCAATTTCATTGAATGCCCACAAGTTCTTGTATTGTGAGAAAGGGAGAAAAGGACTTCTTTCTCTACTTTCTCCATCCCATGCATAATCTTGTAAACCTCTATCATTTCACCCTGCATTTGACATTTCTCCAAGCTAAAGAGCCCCAAGCGTTTCAACCTTTCTTCACAGGGAAAGTGTTCCAAGCCTTTAATCATTCTAGTTGCCCTTTTCTGCGCTTTTTCCAATGCTATAATATCCTTTTTGAGGTGCAATGTCCAGAATTGCACACAGTACTCCAAATGAGACCGCACCGTCAATTTATATAGGGGCATCGTGATACTGGTTGATTTGTTTTAAGCTCCCTTCCTAATAATTCCCAGCATGGCATTGGCCTTTTTTATTGCAATCACACGCTGTCTTGACATTTTCAGTGAATTATCTACCACGACCCCAAGATCTCTCTCTTGGTCAGTCTCTGCCAGCTCACAACCCATCAACTTGTATTTGTAGCTGGGATTCTTGGCCCCAATGTGCATTACTTTGCACTTGGCCACATTGAACCTCATCTGCCACATTGACACCCGCTCACCCAGCCTCAGCAGATCCCTTTGGAGTGCCTCACAATCCTCTCTGGTTTTCACCACCCTGAACAATTTAGTGTCACCTGCAAACTTGGCCATTTCACTGCTTACTCCCAACTCCAGATCATTAATGACAGCCTTCTTTGTGTTGTTTTGGCTGGTTCTAATTTTTTTTTAATGGCTTTTTTCTTTGGATTTAGATTGTTTCTCAAACTCTTTTCAAATCCTGGGATGAAATTAAACCAACACATCTTCTTTACAAAGGGCAAGCAATGTTTCTCTAATGATTCTAGAAGAAGGCAATGTGCCAGACAAATTAAGGTTCACAAAGATTTTAGTACAAGCTAGTGATGCTGCCGAATTTTATAAATGTACATTTTGAAAACTTTCTGATGTGATATCTTCCCACACAGGACAAACGACAGTTGTCTCTTTTCCCAGCCATATTAATGAAATTTGATATAATCATTACTGTCAAAACTTATCCCTGGTTATGTGCCCACTGCATAAACACATAATAACAAGCTAATCTGGAAAATAAAGTGTATATTTACGCTACATAACATATGTAATATAACAAAATGGAATAAACATAAAAATGGAAAACAAATTAATTGGGAATATCAGCCACGATAATAAACAAAATAGCATCAAAATGTCACTATACAAAAGCAAAAGAAAGAATGCATATTTGAACACGTTTGAACATCCTAGAACAAACCCTTATTTTATCACTTCATTCCAGCTCACAAATGGCTCCATTACATAGTGTTTCAGGGAAATCCAAGAACATTATCCCAGTGTGATGATGTCACTTTTGAGTTCACAGTGGAAATGACATTGTGGCATAAGTGCAACCAAGGGTGGAATTCTAGCAGCAGCTTCTTTGCATATTAGACCACACCCCCTTGATGTAGCTAATCCTCCAAGAGCTTACAAAAAGGAGCCTTGTAAACTCTTGGAGGATTGGCTTCATCAGGGTGTGTGGCCTAATATGCTAAAGAGCTCCTGCTAGAATTTCACCCCTGAGTGCAACACCTGTTTGCATGTCTCTTCTTCCTACACCATTTATTAGTTGCCAGTTCTTGTCTGGCAACACTATTCCAGACAGACCTTGATTTCCCCTTTCTCCTACACTGAATAAGCCAGAAGTATAAGTCAGATGTATAATGAGAATGTTGGCAAAAGACATTAGATGTGTGTGCTGAAGTAATTGAATATTGAAGCAAATCCAGTTCAAGGATTAATTTTAGAATTTCTTGAACTTCAATTAAAGGAGTTTGCAATGGTGCAGAGAGAGAATTCTGTAATAAAGGAATAACATAAAATTTGCTGACCTTTTATAAGGGGGCTGAAGCTTTATCTTCTACTCAGTTCTTTTCTGGAGGAAAGATCTTGTGTGTCCAAGACAATGCCAGCAGGATTGATAGGTATGTAAGGTTTCCATAAAACCGAACAATGTGTTGAACAGATCTGCTGACTTCTTCCTGGGATCATCAAGCTTAGCATACAAATTCATTTTAATTGAAATTAAAACCTAGCAAAATAATTATTAAATGATGTTCAAGGAACCTGTGCTAATAAGGTAGCAGACAGTTCTTCCTCTAATTTTGGTGAAATGAGGGCCGTTTGGTCTTACTCTTAGGTCGTTTTTTTTTTTTTAATGGAGTTTGCAGGGATTGAACCAGGGAACTTTAGAGAGATCCAAATGATTTTTGGCGCCCTAGATGAACTATGAGTTTGGGACTCATGTTACCCTAGTCAATATAGATGAAAGCAGGTTGCTTTTTTTTTTTAGCAGGAAAGCACAGGAATGCAGTTCCAGCTGGCTTGGTGCCAGGGGGTGTGACTTAATATGCAAATGAGTTTCTGCTGGGCTTTTTCTGCAAAAGCCCTGTGCAAAACAAGGGTGCCATCAGGGGGGTGTGGCCTAATATGCAAATGAGTTCCTGCTGGGCTTTTTCTACCAAAAAAAAGCCCTGGAGGAAAATGATAATGAACTTTTACTTCTATTGGCATTCAGCATAAATTGTGTAAAAATAAACATTGATATTCACTTCTGCTTAATCTGGAGCCCTTGAATCTTTGTTACCCCAGATGACTGCCTGGTTAAGAGCCAGTTTGGTGTAATAGTTAAGTGAGCAGACTCTAATCTGGGAGAACTGGGTTTGATTCCCCACTCCTCCATATGCTAAGTGACCTTGAGTCAGTCACAGTTCTCAAAAGAACTGCTCTCTCAAAAGTGCTCTCTCAGCCCTACTTACCTCATGGGTGGCTATTGTGGGAGAGGGAGGGAAAAAAAGATTGAAAGCTGTTCTAAGACTCCAAGTGAAGGATGGGGTATAAATCCAATCTCCCCTTCCTCTTCCTCCTCCTCCTCTTCTTCTTCTTCATTGGGCTGGCCCTGGAGAACTTCTGTATGTAAGCCACAGGTAGTTCAGTGCCCTTACAAGGGAAGCAGCTCTGGGGGTATAAAGCTGACAGAGGTGTCAAATTGGGAGGAGGTGATTGGCACACCCAGTGTTGGCCATAATCTCCCAAACTTATTCTGCTGACTCAATCTGCTGACACTATGGGCCTGTTCTGAGTTTACAGAGTTGAAGACCATGACTGGACTCCAAGACAAAGAGTGTGCCCTCTCTTCTCCCTCCAAACTTTTGTCAATCTAGACTTCAAGCCTTTGGGGGAGAAAGATACTTGAGGCAGCCAAGTGTGTTGAGCCAGCCCTGTTCTCTGTCTTCTAGGGTTGCTAGGTCTTCCCTGGCTCCCAGCAGAGGGGGGAGGGGGATCCTGGAAGTGACATCATCATGTTGGGCATGTTGCATACAGTTTTTACCAAAGTTGCTAGACGATTTCCCATGTGACATGCCCAGCGCAATGACATCACCTGGAAGTGACATCATTGTGCCAGGCATGTCTGGCATGATGAAGGTCTTTGGGGGCAGGGATCCCCCTGTTGGCCACCTCCGTGCCAGAGGGTTGGGGGCCCCAAAACCAGGGAAACCCCTGCCCCCAGCAGGAGGCTGGGAAGCCTTCTCTCATCACTGAACAATGTCCCCTCCCTAAGTTACTTCAGGAACCCATTGTTTAGATGCAATAGTTATTTTAGGCAACAACAGTAGAAGTTTTGCCTGGTTGCTGCAGAACTAGAGGGTAAGCAGTCCTCACAAATGTCGCTAAATGAAATGTAAGCAGCTACTACATCCATTTTAAAAAAACCTGATCAATAAATTGGTGAGTAAACCCTATTTCTGTCATTACACTATCATTTTTACCCTGTTCTTTCTCTACCATACACATTAATTTGATCAAGCTTTCATGGGGGAAGAAGAGTATATCTGCTCAAAGTTTTTGTTCCCAGTTGCTGGATACAATAGCCAAGCAGGATTTTGGTGGCTATGTACACGATAATCTCTGCTCATAAAACACAATCCATTATCATCCAACAGATTTGGAGACGTAGTCTGAAAATATATGAAACAACTACTTGGCAAGTGTCTGCATACCAATATATGTAGGATGGTGGAAGAGTGATATAGACAGGACAGTGAAATTGAGTAAGGACTAGTAGATTGGACAACTGTGGTCTTTATGCCAAGTAGACATGCTCCCAATGCTGACACAATCTGGATAACCTCTGTTCTTCATCAAACTTTTTTTTTTCTTTTTGAGTGGCATACTGAGGTGGTGGCAGGGTTTCCCATTGCCATACTTCCCTATCTACTGCTGGGAGAATCTTCAGAGACTGGCCTCCTTTAAAAGAGTGCCATGTTGCCTTGACCTGGATAGTCCAGGAAATCATGATCTCATCAGATCTCAGAAGCTGAGCAGGTTTGATCCAGGCAAGTATTGGATGAAGATGATGAAGAAGATAATTGATTTATATCCTGCCCTCCACTCCGAGGGGTCTCAGAGCGGCTCACAATCTCCTTTACCTTCCTCCCCCACAACAGACACCCTGTGAGGTGGGTGGGGCTGGAGAGGGCTCTCACAGCAGCTGCCCTTTCAAGGACAACCTCTGCCAGAGCTATGGCTGACCCAAGGCCATGCTAGCAGGTGCAAGTGGAGGAGTGGGGAATCAAACCCGGTTCTCCCAGATAAGAGTCCACACACTTAACCACTACACCAAACTGGCTCTGGGAGATCTTCAAGGCACATCAGGGCCAGGTTACAGAAGCAAGCGATATAAGCCACCTCTCTGAACATCCTTGCCCACCAACTCCACTAGGGGTTGCCAGAAGTCAGCCAAGACTTGCACACACACACATTTTTTTTTTGAAAAAAAAAAGCTTTCCATGTTTATTTGAAGCTAAAGAAGGAAAGGCTGGATATCATCACAGAGATTGTGTGTCTGCCTTATTGTTGCTGACACATAACACATTCATTGTTATGAATGAAAGCTTTTTCTGTCTACTGATTCCTGGCTATTTATGCTGTCTTCTTTTGGCAAAGACAATGAAAAATATATGTATTTATATTAAAAACTGTATTTAGTTAAAACACGCAGGTAATCCATCATCAAAGAAAGCACATCAGGAAGGGAGTGTGCAGGAAAATGACAAACATACTGAGTGCTACCCACTTAATTTAGTTATAAAGCTGAATGTTGTTTTGTTAATAAAAGGGATTCAGCCGTTCTTGCTACTGGAAATTAAGCTAGGATGCGATAGTTAAAAATAGCTCCCTGTACAACTTCAAATGCAGACATTTAAACATCTAAGGCAGTCTACTGAAAGAAAAGAGGTTTACCTGCAAAAATGAAATGGAATGGAATGTCTAATCAATCAATGAATACTGTAACTTACACAGTATATATTAACAAACTAGTTGAAGAATGGGAGCACTATTTAACTTCAAAAAGCTGATGATAGTTTCTGTTTTCATCTTAAATGATAGTTTTAAGCAGAGCTCTTTTTCTAGCAGGAACTCCTCTGCATATTAGGCCACGGCCCCTGATGTAGCCAATCATCCTGGAGCTTACAGTAGGCTCTGTACTAAGAGCCCTGTAAGCTCTTGGAGTATTGGCTTTATAAGAGGGGGTATGGCCTAATATGCAGAGGAGCTCCTGCTAGAAAAAGAACCCTGCTTTGAAGGTAACAAGGAGATCCACAATGGTGGTAGAAAGTGCTATCAAGTCACAGCTGACATATGGTGATCTGTAATATTTCTGTAATAATTTTCAAGACAAGAGATGAACAGAGGCAGTTTGCCATTGCCTACCTTTGCATAGCAACCCTCCACTTCCTTGGTGGTCTCCCATCCAAATACTAACTAGGGCTGACCCTGTCTAGCATCCAAGGTCAGACAAGATCAGGCTAGCCTGGGCCATGCGGGTCAGGGAATGCATAATAGCTTTAATTAACAATTCAACACCCACCTGTTTGCACAGATACTGGAGAGACAGCAGCATGGCATAGTCTAAATAATGTGTGCATACTGGTTTAATGGAGTATTAAATCCATTCTAACTAGAGGGTTACCTGTAATTTATAGTTTCTGGTGTTCAGAGATTCTCATGTGTTTTTCTATTTCCAGTAAAGCTTTTCTCTCTCTGCCTGTAACTTTGAAGGCCTCTTCACTACTGGAATGTCAACAGTTGGTGAATGGGGTTGACCTATCCATCCTTTAAGTAACCGTCCTCCATGTAAAGGAGTCTTCTTCCAACTTAAATGCCTGTACCTCCAATGGAAGAGCCTCTTAAATTGGAGGAAGTGTCTTTAGATTGGTGCAGGGGTTTTTTTGTAGCAGGAACTCCTTTGCATATTAGGCCACAGCCCCTGGTGTAGCCAATCCTCCAAGAGCTTACAGGGCTCTTCGTACAGGACCTACTGTAAGCTCCAGGAGGATTGGCCACATCAGGGGTGCATGGCCTAATATGCAGAGGAGTTCCTGCTGCAAAAAAAGCCCTGGATTGGTGGAAGTCATGAACCTCGAGAAAAAAAAAGAAAATGTGAGATATAATATTTGGTTAAATAAATAAACTTTGCTCAGTGCTGTGGGAGGGCAGGATAGGATCATTCCTGTTACTTTGTGCAATCCTGTTGTTGCAGTAAACCATAGAGAATGCAAATCTGTATGTGCAGGACTGGTTATTTCTCCAGCTCTGCTATAATAAATGCAAAGTATTATACAAGGCAACCAACATGCAACAAGATGATGATTGAATTGTTAGAGTTCATGTATGGGTGGGAGGTGGTGGTGCTGGCATATTAGCTACTGTGGAACCAGAGCTTTGCAGAACCACAAACTTGTTTAGCCATCTTAAATGAACCATGTAAGTATCAACTATCTTGTGTCGATATTGTATCTACTCTGGTCAAGGGTTGTTAACATCCAGATAGGGACTGGGATTTTCCCAGAATTCCAGCTGATGTTCAGACCACAGAGGTTAGAATCATGGAATCATAGAGTTGGAAGGTACCTCCAGGGTCATCTATTCCAAACTCCTGCACAATATAGGAAATTCACAAATACCTCCTCTCCACCCGTACATCCCCAATGACCCGTGCTCTATGCTCAAAAGATGGCAAAAACCTCCAGGATGCCTTGCCAAATTGACTTGGAGAAAAATTGCTGACTGATCCCAAAGTATCAATCAGCATTTCCCTGGGTGTGTAAGAAAGGGCCACGAGAGCTAAGCACTGATACAATCCTTTCCACCCTCCTCCTCATGATCTGCCTAATTCACAGAATCATCAATGCTGTCAGATGGCCATCTAGCCTCTGTTTGAAAACCTCCATGGAAGGAGAGCCCACCATCTCCTGAGGAAGCCTGTTCCACTGAGGAACCACTCTGTCAGGAAGTTCTTCCTAATCTTCGCTTCGACCCGCTCAGCCTGGAGGAAGTCAATGGAATTCTCTCTTCTGCACGCCCAACAACTTGTGATTTGGACCCTTGCCCCTCTTGGCTGATTAAATCTTGCCAAAGGGAGCTTAGATGTCCTTTATGGAACAACATAAATAGATCCCTTTCTGAGGGGTGTTTTCCAACACCCTTGAAAGAGGCTATGGTCCGCCCCCTCCTGAAAAAAAAAATACAGCAGACCCGGACGAATTGGCAAATTACCAACCGGTCTCTAATTTACCATTTCTTGGTAAAATCATTGGTCGTTTTCGCACTCACCTTCAAGTGGCGCGACCACCCTCTTCACGCCGGGGGATCTGCAGGGATTTCGCATAAGAAGCGCCAGAGCAGCCAAAAGAGCCGGCGACTTCCGTCGCAAAAGCCGCTCAAACGTTTTCCTGCTTCTTGGCGGTTTCCGTTTGAGCGGGTTTCGCGACGGAACTTTCCGGCTCTTTTGGCTGCTCCGGCGCTTCTTATGCGAAATCCCTGCAGATCCTCCGGCGTGAAGAGGGTGGTCGCGCCACTTGAAGGTGAGTGCGAAAACGTCCATTGAGAGGGCAGTGGTGTGGCAGTTGCAGGGTTTTCTGGATGACGCTTCCATCCTAGACCTTTGCCAGTCTAGCTTTCGTCCAGGTCATGGGACGGAGACAGTGCTGGTCACCTTGGTAGATGACCTCCAGCGGCATCTGGACCGAGGCGGTGTGGCGGTGCTGATGTTATTAGCTCTGTCGGCCGTGTTCGATACGGTTGACCATCAGCTACTGACCCGCCGCCTCGCCGACATAGGGGTTGGGGGGCTAGCCCTACAATGGCTTTCCTCCTTCCTCAAAGGTCGGGGACAATGGGTGGCAATCGGGGGTGAGCTGTCCCAAAGGCACACACTTGATTGTGGGGTGCCACAGGGAGCAGTTCACTCCCTGATTCTATTTAATATCTATATGCGCCCCCTTGCCGATTGCCCGGAGGTATTTGGCTTGGGTGTCACCAATATGCAGATGACACCCAGCTCTATCTGCTAATGGATGGCCGGCCTGACTGTGTTACAGGGAATTTGGACCTGGCATTGCAGGCCGTGGCAACTTGGCTTAGGCTGAGCGGGCTGAAGCTGAACCCGACGAAGACAGAGGCCCTGGGGAGGGAAATACCTCTCCCAGTTTTTGATGGTGTGCCTCTGAAGGCGGCACACCGGGTCAAGAGCTTGGGAGTCCTACTAGAGCCTTCATTATCAATGGAGGCCCAGATAGCAGCCACTGCCAAGTCAGCGTTTTTCCATCTGAAGTGGGCAAAGCAGTTGGCTCTCTTCCTGGAGCACCGGGACCTAGCAACAGTGATCCATGCAACTATCACCTCAAGATTGGATTACTGTAATGCCCTCTACAAGGGGCTGCTTCTGTGCCGAACCTGGAGGTTGCAGCTGGTGCAGAACATGGCGGCTAGGCTGATATTGGGGCTCCCGAAATGGGAGCACATACGGCCGGGGCTACGCGAACTGCACTGGTTGGCAGTTACTTACCGGGTTCATTACAAAGTGCTGGTTATTACCTTTAAAGCCCTATATGGCTGTGGACCTGCCTACCTAAGGGACCGTCTCTCCCCATACGAACCCCAGAGAGCACTGAGGTCAGCAGGAAAGAACAAGCTGACTATCCCTGGACCAAAGGAGGCCAAACCTCAAAACACTCGTACACAGGCCTTCTCCATCGCAGCCCCACACCTATGGAACCAGCTCCCAGAAGAAGTGCGAGCCCTGCGGTGCTTTGACCAGTTCCGCAGGGCCTGCAAGACCACCCTTTTCAGGATGGCCTTTGTTGACTGAGAGACTGCTGTTGGGTGACTTCGCTACCATCATTTATAAATGGAATTAGCACCTGGAAATTTGTATTGTATTGGTTAACTGGAACGTTTTAAAGTTAATGTGTTTTTAAACTTTGTATAATTTTATGAAAATGTTGTTAGCCGCCCTGAGCCCGCTTTGGCAGGGAGGGCAGGATATAAATAAATTATTATTATTATTATTATTATTATTATTATTATTATTATTATTATTATTATTATTATTATTATTATTATTATTATCTTTAGCTGGAAACACTTTTGATTTAATTTCATTCTGGTCTGACCTATTGGAACAACAGAAACAATTCTGCATCATCCTCTATATGACAGCCCTTCAAATACTTGAGAATGGTGATCATATCACCTCTCAATCATCTCCTCTCTAAGCATGCCCAGCTCCTTCAACCTTTCCTCATAGGGCTTGGTCTCCAGACCCCTCACCATCTTTGTTGCCCTCCTCTAGTCACATTCCAGCTTGTCTGTATCCTTTTTAAATTGTGGTGCTCAAAACTGAACACAATACTCTAGGTGAGGTCTAACCAGAGCATTTGCCTTTTTAGCCACTGCATCACACTGCTGATTCACGTTCAATGTATGGTCCACTAAGACCCCTAGATCCTTTTCATATGTACTACAGCCAAGATAAGTCTTCTCCATCCTATAATTATGCATTGGATTTTCTTACCTAAGTGCAGAACTTTACATTTATCCCAGTTAAAATTCAATTATTTGTTTTAGTCCAGTTTTCCAGCCTGTCAGGATCATACTGTATTCTGTCTCTGTATTTGTGACCTCTTCCAATTTAGTATCATCTGCAAATTTAATAAGTGTTCCTTCTATTCCTTCATCCAAATTATTTATAAAGATGTTGAAGAAAACCGGTCCCAGGACAGATCCTTGAGGCACTCCACTTGTCACTCCTCCCCAAAAGGATGAGGAACCATTAACAAGCACTCTTTGGGTATAATCTTTTAACCAGTTACAGATCCACTTGACAGTAATAGGATCAAAACCACATTTCACCAACTTGTCAATATTATGTGGAACCTGATCAAAAACCCCTATCATTAGAGTAACTGTCCCTTAGATTTGCCAACCTCCAGGTAATGCCTGGAGATCTCCCAGAGTGACAATTGATCTCTGGACTACAGAAGGTAGTTCTCCTGGAGAAGATAGTTGTGTTGGAGGGCGGCTTTTATGATATTATGATACTATACTATATATACTATACTATATATGCTATATACTATACTATACTCCTCTCCCAAAATGCTACCTACTCCAGGTGTGTCCCCCCCCCCCAAATCTCCAGGAATTTTTCAGGCCAGAGTTGGCAACCCTTTTGATGCAACTCTTGATGCATATATAGACAACCAACATTCCTAAAGGCAGAGTGCAGATAAAAATACAAGACACATACCCTACAAGATGTTGTCCAAATGTATGGTACATACATAGACACTGTCCCCATGATAGTGCTGCTTTATCATGTTTGGTGTACTGGTTAAATGCTCAGACTCTTATAAGGGAAAACCAGATTTGATTCCCCACTCCTCCACATGCATCTTCTGGGGTAACCTTGGGTCAGTTATAACCCTCTCAGAGCTGTTCTGCTCAAGAGCAGTTCTTGGAGAGCTCTCTCACCCCTACCTACCTCACAGGTTGTCTGTTGTGGGGAGGAGAAGCGAGATTGTATGCTGCTCTGAGACTCCTTTGGGTAGTAAAGGGTGGGGTATAAATCCAATTTCTTCTTCTTCTTCTTTTTCTCATATGTTCCTGATCAGGGGTGGCATTCTAGCAGTAGCTCCTTTGCATATGAGGCCATACACCCCTGATGTAGCCAATCCTCCAAGAGCTTACAAAAAAGAGCCTTGTAAGCTTGTGGAGGATTGGCTACATCAGAGTTGTGTGTGGCCTCATATGCAAAGGAGCTCCTGCAAGAATTCCATCCATTCCTGATCATGTGGATGGAGACTCTGTGTATTTTGTAAGCACATAGGTGTTGTTTGCACAAATGGCTGTAGAAGATGGAAGGGCCAATGTACTCACCCCAACTACCTGTGCATAGGTTTATCACTTCCCTATGCCATATATACAGGGCTAGTCATCCTGGACTTGCCATGTCATCAGCCATAAGTTCATTCACATTATATTGGTCAAGATGGAGTATTTTGTGTAGTGGTTTGTTCAGTTGTCCATAGGTGGCACTGTCGCTTTGCTAAGCTGCCTCTGGAAAGGAACACTGTGGGTGATTTTTTTTAAAAAACAAATCCTCCAGTTGTACTAATGCCCTTCACCCCCTTCTGTGAATGTGGACCACTGAAGTGGTATGGGTTCGTTGTGTGACTTTGTTCCAATGTTGAATCTCGCCTTTGTTCTTGGAGAGATATTTCGAATAGGCTGTTGTAATCACTGGAAAGTACATTGCTAATGAAACAAGTGTTTTAAACACCATAGTCCACCATGTAGAAGAAGTCATACAGGCTCCACAATTTGTCTCCTATTCAAAAAAAACAACAACATTAAAAGCTTGGGCAAATATAATTGGTTTTGTTGTTTAAACAAGAGCCTGCTCTGGTTTAAAAGTCGATACAGATGATTTCCTTTTGAGATAGTTTGCTTTAAATAGGCTTTGACTGAGCTTGATGAGGCAATCACGGTCCCACGATCCTTGCCCCGATGCGGTTCTCCTTGATAGCTTGCACTGATTAAAATTGCTCAGAATAGCACAATTTGCGGCAGCGTTACCGAGGTGAGGGTCCTGTAATGACTGCAACTTGAGATTCTTGTGTGTGTCTTTGCTTGAAATCCTGCCGTTACTAGGAGGTTCACAAAAGGCCCAGAGATAATAAATAAATAAACGACGTAGCTGGGGTGTTGTACATACATTTTAAATTATGTCATAATTTTGTTAATAACTTTTACAAAGGGAAGGAGCTAATCACCAATTTGGTTGATTCGTTGCCCTGCAAAGGTCCTTGGATGATTACCCTAAAATTGCTGGTCACCTATTAGCCTTGTGCATTTATCTTGTATGGATGGCAGTCTAATTATATGGAAAATTTGGATGGGCTGTTCATGGTGGAGTGATTAGAGTGTGTGTCAGCCACACACTCTGAGCCTAACCTACCTCACAGAGATGTTGTGTGGTTGAAATAGAGGGGGGGGGGGTTGTAAGTCACCTTGGGGTCCCATTGAGGAGAAATATGAGGTGTAAATAGAGCAAAATGTATAACAGTTTGGTGTATTGTTATAGATGTACATTCTTTCTCAAGTGTTGCTGGTTCCAAAGCAGGAATAATTGTTAAAGGTAAAGATAGTGAATAATTGTTATCCCTCCACAAACACAGTGGTTTACCCCCCATATCTAACTTTAAAAAAAAATGCTTCTCTCTTGTTAAAATGGATCCCTTACTTTTGCTCTACTTCCTTTTGACGGTCCAGATTTATATTATCATATAAATAGTGTTATGTTGCAGTTATAAATACAGCATACATTTGTGAAATGTGGTGCTGGTGCTGGATACCATTATTATTTATTTGCAAAATTTGGATGCTGCTTCCCCAGAGAATCTGTTTCAGATGATATTTACTTGTTTAGAAGATTTCTAGGTATCTACTCGTACACGATGCAAATAAATCCACAAAAAGTGCCATGAAAAGCAGAGAACTGAAACTGTGGACAAATATATAGACACTGTTTAAAATGAAACAAAATACTCATGGTCCTTAATGATTGGTTGACTTCATGTGTACTTAGCCTCCATTTGTACATAGCCTTTCTCCTCAAGAGCCAGTGTGATGTAGTGATTAAGAGCACTGAACTCTAATTTGGAGAATCATGTTTGATTCCCCATGCCCACTCCTCCTCCACGTTAAGCCTGCTAGGTGACCTTGAGCCAGTCATGATTCTGAGAGTTCTGGAGAACTCTCTTAGTCCCATCTATCTCACAAGGTGCCAGTTGTGGGGAAAGGAAGGGAAGGTGATTGTAAGACACTTTGGTCGTTTTCGCATTCACCTTCCGCCGGCGCGACCCCCCTCTTCACCGCGCAGGATCTGCGCGGATTTCACACTAAACGCTGCGGAGCAGCCAGAAAAGCCAGAAGCTCCCGTTGCAAAAGCCGCGCAAACGCCAAACTGCTTTTTGGCGGTTTCAGTTTGAGCGGCTTTTGCGCCAGGAGCTTCCGGCTTTTCTGGCTGCTCTGCAGCGTTTAGTGCGAAATCCGCGCAGATCCTGCGCGGTGAAGAGGGGGGTCGCGCCGGCGGAAGGTGAGTGCGAAAACGACCTTTGAGACTTTTAACATTGATAATAGTGGGCATAAAAACCAACTCTTCTTTCAACAGTGACCAAAAGTGATTTACATCATTCTGTACTGGTCCTTAATATAAAAATATGCTTCGAAAGAAAAGTGAGGATCATTTGGAACATCCAAATAAGTGTGGGGGGGTGGTTGAGGCAGATCATCAACCTGATCAACTCCTAGTTCATGATACTTTGTAAATGCAGTGTTCTCATGTTTCTGATGATGCCTGACTATAGTTATGAAGCAGAAGAACATGTTGTCAACTTACAACTCATTCACAGAGATCTTTTCACAGGGTGTTCCTGGCATGAGATGAGATGAGGTGGTTTGCCATTGCCTTCCTCTGCATATTGACCCCAGTCTTCCTGAACAGTCTCCTATTCAAATGGCCATTGTGGCCAATCTGGTTTAGGGTCTCAGAGTGGCTTACAATGCCCTCTCCCTTCCCCTCCCCACAACAATCACTCTGTGAAGCAGGTGGGGCTGACAGAGCTCTGAGAGAACTGTTCGTGAGAGAACTGTTCTGAGAGAATTTGTGACCCTGCTAGTGCAGAAACTGTGACCCAAAGTCCCACCAGCTTGTGGAAGAGTGGGGAATCAAACCCAGCTCTTCCAGATTAGCATCCATGGTCTTAACCATTACACCAAACTACACAAATCTGCTTGTCTGCCCCTCCCCGCCACCCGGAAACAATCTGGTATTTGTAATACTACACCTAGGCTGCATCCACACTGTGAGAATTCTCAGTTTTTGTGTCATCGACACCACAAATACAGAAGAATTTATAATTCCAGGCAATGGAGTGGCCATGCAGGAGTTTTGTGTGCATTCCCCACCCCCGCTATTTTCCTGGAGAATTTTTTAAAAAGGTAATTGCTAGTGTGCTACAGCATAACAATTTTATAATAATCTCTTGCCACAATCTAATAGTTCCTCCAAATTACCAACATTCATTTTTTTAAAAAGTAAGTCTCTAGCCCTTTTCATCATGCAGATATAAGGGAAAATGTTTAATTGTCACAAGTGTTTAAATATCATTTTAAAAAAAACACATCTACCAATACAGACTGCTAGTGCAGCAACTGTTTTATGTGTACAATTCAGAGTTCAAATAGGATTAGAAACAAACAATTCTGGGAAATTGGTGAAACTTTCAGGGTGAAATCCATAGAACTCCCTGTGGAACCAGGTTTTCCTACCTTAACTGCAGCCTCTTGCATCATTGAAAATGATGCCTCAAGACTGTTGTGGGATTTTTAGAAATACACTTCATTTTACCCTACCTTTCTCCTCAGCTGTAAGCAGCTGACTACATTTTTCTGTCTTCCATTATAATGGCCTATGACATAGTTAGGTAGAGAGCAGGTTTCCACAGCAGTGCTCATTCAGACTTCATTCAGATCCAACACTCTTAACTTTACACCACAGCCAGGGCTTTTTTTGTAGCAAGAACTCCTTTGCATATTAGGCCAAGCACCCCTGATGTAACCAATCCTCCAAGAGTTTACAGTATTTCCTGTACTTTGTGTTTTAAACAATTTTATTGATAACATATGGTAACAATTTCCATTAATAACTTCTTTTCATCTATCCCATATGCTTCTTTCTAATCACCCCTCCCCCCATTACTTGACCCCCACCAGTGTTATTTACTCAAAATACTAACATTAAAAGGTACCTTTAATTCCTAAGAACTAAAATAAATATGCTTCTTTCTTTTAAAGTTTAATCATTATCAAAAATTTTCCAATGTCCTTTTACTTTCCACTCGTCTTCTACATCTTCTAATTTTTTTTCCACTCCCTTTTAAAATCTTCAAAATCATAATCTCTTAAAGTTCTTGTTAATTTATCCATCTCACTCCATGTCATAACTTTTACAATCCAATCCCATTTTTCTGGTATTTTTTTCTTGCTTCCATAACTGTGCATATAGTGTCCTAGCAGCTGAAAGCAAGTACCAAATTATAGTTCTATCTTCTTTTGGAAATTTTTCCATTTGTAATCCCAACAGAAAAGTCTCTGCAGCTTTCTTGAATTTATATCCCAAGATCCTAGAAATTTCTTATTGGATCATCTGCCAATACTTTTTCGCTCTTTCACAAGTCCACCACATATGGTAGAAAGAACCTTCACGTTTTTTACATTTCCAACATCTGTCTGGCATCTTGTTATTCATCTTTGCCAATTTTTTAGGAGTAATATACCATCTATACATCATTTTAAAACAGTTCTCTTTAATATTCTGACATGTTGAAAGTTTCATAGAGTTCTTCCATAAAGTTACTTTTGAACAGGTCAATATTCTTCATTGTTATTTCCACACCCAAATATCTTACTTTAGAGGTAACTTCACATCCTGTTAGTCTCTGCAAATGCTTTTGTTTATTTACTGCATATTTTTACATAAAAATTTTTCTTTTTCTTTATTAACATAAAATCTCACCAGTTCTCCATATTCTTGTATTTTAGCTAACAACAAAGGTGTTACTTGTGTAGGATTTTCATTTATATAAACATTATATCATCTGCAAATGCTCTATATTTGTAAATAAATCCTTTAACTCTCAACCCTTCTATTTCTTTATCATCTTGTATTTGCATCAATAAAATTTCAAGAGTCATTATAAACAACAAAGGTGAAAGCGGACAACCTTGTCTTGTACCTTTGCTGATTATCATTTTATCTGTAAGATCTGCATTTATACATAACCTTGCACGTTTTTCAGTATATATTGCCTTTATCATTCTTATAAAGTTTTTCCCCAACTCTATTTTCTCCATTACTGCAAACATAAAGTCCCAGTTCAAATTGTCAAAAGCTTTCTCTGCATCCACAAAGAATAATGCAACTTCCTTCTCTGGATGTTTTTCATAATATTCTACAATATTTACAACAGTTCTAATATTGTCTCTTATTTGCCTTTTAGGGAGAAATCCCACTTAGTCTTCCTTTATGAAATTTATGAAATTTTGTTTAAGTCGTACTGCCAAAATTCTTGTATATATCATATAGTCATTATTTAGTAATGAAATTGGTCTATAGTTCTTTACATTTGTGACATCTCTATCTTCCTTAGGAATCAAAGAAATTGATCTATAGTTCTTTACATTCGTGACATCTCTATCTTCCTTAGGAATCAAAGAAATTACAGCTTCCTTCCATGTATTTGGTATTTTCCCCTTTATTCTTATCATATTCATCAATTTTTGAAGTTTTGGTACTAATTCTTTAAAAATTTTGTAAAATTTTTGCCATTTATCCATCTGGCCCAGGTGCTTTTCCAATTTTCATTTTATTAATTGCCGCTTCAATTTCTATTTTTTCAATTGGATCATTCAATTTTTTTTTCATATATTCAGTTAAGGGTGCTATTTTAATCTTTTGCAAATACGCTTCCATCCTTTCCTTATTTACTTTAACACCTTTAAATAATTTAGCATAGTACCTGAAAAATTCTTTCTTTATTCCTTCTTGATCTACCATCTCTCTTCCATCAACCACAATTTTATTAATAATTTTACTTCCTCTTTTTCTTCAGTTGCCAGGCCAAATACTTTCCAGGTTTATTCGCTCCCTCAAAGGACTTCTGTTGTATTTTTTTTCAAATCCCATTCCAATTCCTTATTTAACAAATGTCTCATTTGTGCTTGTAGTATTGTAATCTCCCTTATGATTTTCTTTTTCCCTGGCCTTTTCCTCAGTTCCCCTTCTTTTTTCTTTATTTCATTTTGAATGTCCAACATCTGTTTTTCTTTTGCCCTTTTTTCTTTATTGTTTAATGTAATCAATATTCCTCTCATTACGGCTTTATAAGCATCCCACACCATCTGAAATTCTATATCATCTTTATCATTTATTTGGAAGAAAGCTTTAGTTTCATTTTCTAGAGATGTCACTAATTCTTTATTTTGTAGTAAATCTTCAATTAATCTCCATCTTCTCACTTTTGTAGACAATTTTGTAATCCATAATATTGGGTTATGATCTTCACCAATCTTCTGTAAGATCTCTATTTTCTTAGTTATAAGGCCTAAGTCCTTTGTACCCCATAATTCTGGAAAAAGTATTATGTCTTGCTGAAAAAAATGTATAATCTCGTACTTCAGGATTAAATTTTCTCCATATATCTTCCAGGTTTTCTTGTTTAACTAATTCAAAGAGGGATTTTGGCAATTTTCATTCTTTATTGTTATTTTTTCCCCCAGGTCTGTCCAATGTATTCTGAATTGTTCCATTAAAGTCTCCCATAATCATGACCTGGTCATATGTCACTTCATCAAGTTGTTTTATAATGTCTTTTAAAAAAACATATTTTGCACCATTTGGTGCATACAGTCCCAATAATAAGTTTTTTTCGCATTTTTTATTACTTCTACTGCCACAAATCTTCCAACTTTATCTTTAAATATTATTTTTGGGTCCAGTTCTTGTTTAATATAAAAAATCACACCCCTTTTCTTCTGTTCAGCCAATGAAAAAAATTCCAGTCCCAATTGTTTATTCCATGAAAAATTATAATCCTTTTGTTTAATATGAACTTTTGTAAGCAAATTATATTAAAGTTTTGTTTTTTTAATCCAATGAAATATTGCCTTTCTTTTTTGTGGTGAATTTAGTCCATTTACATTCCAAGATAATAATTTATAATCCATCATGGTGTGAATTCTTTATTCTCTTCATAAAATTTATGCAGCTCCTGTGTATTTGTAATTGTAATCTTTCTTCCTTGTAGCTCAAAGCTCAAACCTTCAGGTATTATCTATCTATACCTCATTCCATTGTCACATAGTTTTTCTGTTAATTTCTTATATGTTCTCCTATCATTTATCACTTGTCTTGGCAATTCTTTCATTATTCTTACTCTGCTTCCTCCCACTATCAATGTCTTTTCAAAAATTTTATTCAAGATTTTCCCCACCATTTCTTTTGTCATATATTTTATAACCACATCTCTTGGTAAGTTATTTTTCTTGGCATATGATGAATTCACTCTATACATATAATCATACATATTTCTAGTCCCTTCAGGATCTTCCTCCAAGAAATCAGCAATTATTTTTATTACATGTTCTTTTAAGTCTGTCCCTTCTTTTTCAGGTACTCCTCTCAGACGTATTTGTGTCTCCATCAATTTACAGTCATGGGTTGTTATTTTTTCTTGCATTTTTAATAAGGTGGAATCCTAGAGTTTAACTTTCCCTTCTACCTCCTGCACTTTTTTTGACACCACCACTGTTTCATTTCTAAGCTCTTCCATTTATTTTTTAAAGTCCTCAATATCTTTTTTAAGTTCTTTTTTGCAAGAATTTATCATCTTTTCCACCCCTTTCATCATCCTAGCTTCCATTGCTTCTAACTGATCTTGCATCTTCTCCAATGAGGCAGCCCTTGCATGGGTTACCTTTGACTCTGACATTAAAAAAACAGCGAAACATTTGATATCACCAAATTAAAATTCAACTATCAGGTTTGATAGATTAGAACTTGCCCTTTCAAGTGACCCTAATTTCGCTGTCCTCTGACCTTCCCAGGCTCAGATATTAATTTTTTAAAAATTTAGCCTCCCAGTAATGGCCACCGATGTTTTTCTATGGTAATACAATCCTAGAGTAGGTCCACTTCTTCAATAGTTACTTCCTGCTTTGCTTGCCCCAAGTCACTGGTAACAAAGTCTCATGATACTTGACGTATTTCCTGTGTTGACTGTAGAAACTGCAGATCTCTGATGATGGTGCTTTCACTCCATGACTGCAGGTAGACAAAACAATAAATTCCTTTCCAATTTTTAACACTGTCCTTAATTCAACAAAGTCCAAAATCCACCCCTTCTCCTCTTCTTCTTCCAAGCTTTCAAACTTTCTCTTTCCCACCTTTTAATATTATTTTATTTGCTTTAAAATAATCCTGGAATGGTAGATAGCAATCAGTACCTTTTTCTAAAGTTAACCAGATCAACACTGGTCTCGTACAGCATCAGATGTTTAGCAGTCTCAAAGAAGATTAGGATCTTGTCAAGCTTATGCCAAATAAATGACTCTGTAAGCTTCTGCAGATGATGAATATGCAACTCTTCTCCAGGGATCCCTCAAAGCCTCAAAGGAACACCCTCCCCCCCCCCCCCGGACTCCCTTTTAGCCAAGGTAAATCACTTCAAAGTTTCCTGTGCATATCTTGGACTAATTTCTCACTGAGAAAAGTAGGCAGAAGGCAAAAATTTGCCCTTTACTACTCCGAACAGAAGCTCCAGTCTGCCCCCCTTAGAAAGGCAGGTCAGCTCAGCATTCTCCAAATCCCGGAAGTCTTGGTCCTGTACTAAGACTCTGTAAACTCTTGGAGGATTGTCTACATCAGGGGGTGTAGCCTAATATGTAAAGGAGTTCCTGCTACAAAAAAAAGCCCTGTACCACACACACAGTCACAGGAAACTGCATTGGGGGGAGGGACCTCAGAAACTGTGGACTCCCCTAATGGGATTAGAAATTCAATAAAGTTTGGGATTATACCAAATCCGTTCCTTACCTACCATCTTTTAATAACGCAAAATATCTCTTTTCCAAATAACTAGTCCTGTATTTTTTCTACAGATGAATGAAAGTGCTATGAATAACTTTGCCTTTTATTGCTAGTAAACTAAATATGAACTCTTTCAGTAATACTCCATTTATAAATCCAATTATTTCAAGTGATAAAGGATACATGTGGTTTTTTTCAGTAAACATGAATTCTTAATGCAAGCAAAAAAAAAAAAAAAATCCTGAAAGCAATTGTCCACAGGAATGAATCTCCATTTACTTTCATCCGAGGTAAAGCTATCTGACTGACAGGCCCTGATTAAAAGTGGGACCAGTAAAATAGTTTTTCATATCTTGGTGTCTGAGGTCAACATTCAAGAGTAAGGCTGCTCTTATTAGTAAAGGCATGAATTCATTATTTAGGGCCATTTCTTGAACTCTAAGAGGAAATAATATCCTGGAAATCCCACCTCTGGTAATGATTGTTATGGGCCTGGATGGGAAATTTGCTAACTTCATCATTCATTTTGATTGTCTCTTGATTGCATTGATTTGATATTCTTGAGTGGTTTTTATCATGGACCAGATCAGTCCACTGGGGTTTTTACTTCCTGTATATTCGGTTTCCCTTGCCTCAGAGCTTTGTGTAAGTTCTCCTTAGAGTTGAAAACTGGATGATTAACTCAATTAAGGTAGAAACAAAGAAACTTCCAACCAACATGATGATTCCCGGAATACTTATACTCAGTCAAGTGCCCTTGTCTAAACTAAGCATAGACACTCCTATTTCATCTGTTTGCTAGGTAGCATTTCCCTGTTTCATCTGTTGATTCCTTCCACTTCTTGTTTTCTTACTGAATGCAAGAACGTATGACAAGAACGTATCTCTCCATGCCTGAAAGGGCTTTGAGCGTAAGGATCCATGGATTTCGTTCCAGTGATGCATAAGCAGAAACATAAATAGACTTAGCCAGGGCTTTTTTGGTAGAAAAAGCCCAACAGGAACTCATTTTCATATTAGGCCACACACCCTGATGTCATCAAAGTTTCACACAGGGCTTTTTTTGTAGAAAAGCCCAGTAGGAACTCATTTGCATATTAGGTCACACGTCCTGATGCCAAACCAGCCGGAACTGTGTTCCTGTGCGTTCCTGCTCAAAAAAAGCCCTGGACTTAGGACAGTTCCACTTGTATAAGCTCTTGTGCAACACCTATGTCGTATGAGTCTGTCTGCCCATGCCTCCTTGAATGAGGAAGAGATAGAGGAAGCCAGCCCCAGCACTCAGATGTTGCAGGAAAACCTGCTGAACAAGGTAAAGACTCCATCAGGTGCAGGTCATAAGAACATAAGAGAAGCCATGTTAGATCAGGCCAATGGCCCATCCAGTCCAACATTCTGTGTCACACAGCGGCCAAATATATATATATATATATATATATATATATATATATATATATATATATATATATATATATATATATATATATATACACACACACACACACACACACACACACACACACACACATACACACTGTGGCTAATAGCCACTGATGGACCTCTGCTCCATATTTTTATCTAACCCCCTCTTGAAGGTGGCCATGCTTGTGGCCTCCACCACCTCCTGTGGCAGTGAATTCCACATGTTAATCACCCTTTGGGTGAAGAAGTACTTCCTTTTATCCGTTTTAACCTGTCTGCTCAGCAATTTCATCGAATGCCCACGAGTTCTCGTATTGTGAGAAAGGGAGAAAAGTACTTCTTTCTCTACTTTCTCCATCCCATGCATTATCTTGTAAACCTCTATCATGTCACCCCTCAGTCGACGTTTCTCCAAGCTAAAGAGCCCTAAGCGTTTCAACCTTTCTTCATAGGGAAGGTGTTCCAGCCCTTTAATCATTCTAGTTGCCCTTTTCTGAACTTTCTCCAATGCTATAATATCCTTTTTGAGGTGCGGCGACCAGAATTGCACACAGTACTCCAAATGAGACCGCACCATAGATTTATACAGGGGCATTATGATACTGGCTGATTTGTTTTCAATTCCCTTCCTAATAATTCCCAGCATGGCATTGGCCTTTTTTATTGCAAACGCACACTGTCTTGACATTTTCAGTGAATTATCTACCACGACCCCAAGATCTCTCTCTCTTGGTCTCTCTCAAGGTCTCTGGATGAAGTCAGCATACTATGCCCTCAGTCCCATAGCCTGGGATCTGAAGCTGAATTAGAAGTAGTGCTTTTTTTGTAGCAGGAACTCCTTTGCATATTAGGCCACACACCCCTGATGTAGCCAGTCTTCCTGGAGCTTACAGTAAGCTCTTGGAGGATTGGCTACATCAGGGGTGTGTGGCCTAATATGCAAGGAGTTCCTGCAACAACAACAAAAAGCCTTGAAGTACTAGAGGCACCAGCCACACCCCAGGTCACCAGAAACACTGCAGCTGCCTGTCTCACCCCAAGGGTCACTAGAATTCTTGGAATGCTGGGGAAGGAGGGCCTGCGGGGAGGTGCAGGACCAATGCTGTAGCATAGTTGGCACCCCAGCACTAGTCAACCTCTGCCTGTGAGTTTGAGTCACTGCAAGGTTAGAACTGACAACCACATAGGCTGCTCAGCCATTGATGAGCTACACCTTCCTGTGCATGACTCAGCAGGGTTTTCATGCTATAAGGAGCCAGGGAAGGACAGGCCAGTGTGGAAGCATCTTATCCACAGCCCTCATGCGGCTGCTGGTTTTCCTGTGCCTTTTTATTGATCTCAATGTGTTTGACCTTCTAGACCATTATCTGGTTTATGCTATTTGCCTTCTGGTTTGATACTTGGACCTCTAAACATCTGTGCTTTGACTCTGGACTGTGTTTGGACTACGTTTGTTGCCTCTTACCCTACGACCTGTCTGAGCTTGGACAACCTACCATTTTCTTCCCTGTATAAGGTTGCCAGGCAGTGCCTAATGATGAGCGGGAAGGTTGCGGTGGAGTGAAAAGAAATTTTCCAGGGAGAAATTTTTTAAAAAGAAGAATAAGGCCTTGTCTATTTACTGGAAGTTCTTATCATAGAGTTCCTGCTGATTCCCAGAGTTTCCTGGAAGTGACAAAGGGTAGGTCTAAGAATGGTTGGAAACTCAATGGTAAAATCAGAAGTTCTACCAAAGAGTTCTACCAGCAGCTGTTGCTTAGATTCATGTAACACTCTTTGAGGGACATAGCTATAGGAATTGTCAGGAACTCTATGGTAAGAACTTCCTGTAGATAGACGATACTTTATTTTTTTCTATTTTTTCTTCCACTTGCTGCTTGAGCAGCTGTAGATAACAGGACCTGTGGGTGGGAATCTGTGCCCACCACCACATACTTGGCAGCCCTATTCCTATATGTGATGTACTCAGAGACTGGTTCTACAATACCTTGTGCAATGGGAAATGCAAGTGGCTTGCACTTATACTGAAAACATCCCCAACTAAAACAAAAGATAAAATAGCAAGCCCCCAATCCCTCCTCCCTCCTTCTTAAAAGATACTTGCTGTTCAATCCACCCCCTGCAAAACCCTGGAAAACAGGCAGGCCATGAAGAGTTTCCTGAAGATCTCCAAGAAGGCCTCCCCCTCCAGGAAACCCATTCCAGAGGTCCAGAGCCACAATGGATAACAGACAGGGAAGATTGAGTAGGACCTTCAATATTCTGCTATGTTAGCCTATTGGGGATGATGCCTGTTAAGAAAACTAAGGAGCTAGAAGTCTGCCTCTGTTTCCATTGGTTTAATGTTATGAGCAGCAGTTAGGGTCTCATGGGATTTTGCCAAGGCACACTGCCTATGCCTATCCCTGCAATAAATCTTCTGGAAGCTTTTTGAAAGAGGAACTTTTTGATCTATTTGCAGATTAGCAACTTGTAACAGAATGTGAAGCAGTCACAGAGCTGAAAATATACCACATTTTGTGACAAAGGGAATGCCCCTAGAGAATTTGATGCAGTTCCTATTGGCTTGCAACTGATTGCACACTTGAATAGCAGTCTGATTATAAAAGATGCAAATTATAGTTATTTATTGTGTGGAGTTCAGTTGCTGTGGGACCATTAAAGACGGATGAAAGGAACCTAAGGTTTAATTTTTATTTTTGGTCCTCATCTTCAGCATTTGAATTGTTCAGGCTTGCCACTTTACATGGTCACAGAAGCAGCCTGAAATGATTACTTAGTGTTCTAATATTTTTAGATTATGAAGCAACAGGATCCTATTCCATTGAGTTTGGCAAGGTGCTTCCTTCCTCATTGTTTTATTATCCAAATTGGCCCACTGTTTAAAACATACAATATATGAAGCAAATGCATTTAAAACATTCCACTGAGGGTTATACAATAATCACGGGGAGAGTCAGGTATATAATTTAAATGTGATCACAATAAATGGCTTCTTTGAAATATGCAGGCATTTTGTGCTAGCTAGGGGAGTGATTTGTTTTCAGCTCCTTTCCCTGTATTATTTGAACCTCTACTATTGAGGGTTTCAAACTTTGCTACGCAGTCAAGGGTGCATAATTAAAGGTCCTTTGTCAGTAATGCATACATAAAGGAATTATTTCAGAGTAGTGACATGAAAATCAGTGATGCTCTCTTTCCATTTGAGCAATTGTACCGATTAAACAACCTAAGGACAGGATCAGGCCCCCGGATGGGTCCTATCAGGCTTGCAAGCAACTGGATGTCATCTACTTCCTTCTCCCTCTCTCTTGCTTCCTTCTGCATGACAGCTTGCTTTGTGAGGCTTCCTCAATCACACAGGAGGTATGGAGCAAAGCCTTTACTTTCTCCATTGGCTAAGGCTCCTCCCTTGGGGAGAAAGCAGGGGAAGGGAGAGCTTGCTTTGCCAGGCTTTCTCAATCACACAGCACAGCTACTGAGCCAAGCCTCTGTTCTTTCTATTGACCGAGGCTCATCATAGCAAGAGTTGTCAATTATCAGAGACTGTTAAATAAACAAAATATTGCAAGAGTGCTAATGTTTTAAGCATGTTTTATTTTAAGTTTCTTTTTTAAAAAAAATAATAATTGTGTTTGTCTGTGTCCTTTATAAAGTTTATATTTCCATGACCTGGCATTACATTTTATGACACACATGACCTGACTCCACAAAGTCCCATCTATGTCAGATCTGGCCCCCATGACAAATGAGTTCAGCACCCCTTTTCTAACAAATTAAGTTAAAGCTGTTTTGTACCACAATAAAAACTTTCTTCTCTGGCAGGTGATTATCCAGAATGCTGAGGTAATTGGCATTTCCCAGAGGGTCAAGCTCTTTCCACTCAACTACCATTCCACTGCATCTTCAAACACATGTGCATCCCAATCTCTTTTCTCCAGATGGCCAACTTGATGCCTCTGGCTATCACTGGGCTTCTGACTGCCAATTCTGCCAGCTGACATAATCTTTAGGTGCCACCTTCCCCTTCAATCTTCCCCAAGTTCTAAAAATAATGTTTTATGGCATATTAGGCATTTAGATTTATCTTGTCTAACAGATGATGGCACTAGATATTTTCAGACCAATAAAGATATTAAAATTTGCCATCTAATTTGTCAGGACTCCTAATAGACATTTAAAAACAACAACAACAACAACATAGCAGAAGCTTTTAATGGATCTAAATTAAATTAAGTAAGCACAATATGTCACTGAGTGCCATGAAGTTTCACCTCATGGGGTTTTCAAGGCAAGAGATGATCAAAGTTGGTCTGCCATTGCCTTCCTCTTCTTAGCAACCTCAGTTTTCTATGGTGGTGTCCCATCCAAGTACTAGCCCTTACTGATGCTGCTTAGCTTCTGAGCTCTAAAGAGATCAGGCAAGGCTGGGCTATTAGGGCTGCAAATTAAATTGGAGGTGGGCAGAAGTTTTCAAGCTGCTCTTAATGTAAATTTGCTTGGGGAAAAAATCAAAAAAGTAACATGAAGGATGCTTATAGACCAGCACTTGGGGCTGACTCAGAGGCACCTTAGAAATCAACCAGAAAAATTATTCTACACGCAAACATCTGCCGCCCGTCCTCATCCAGTTTAGTGTAGTGGTTAAGTGTACGGACTCTTATCTGGGAGAACCGGGTTTGATTCCCCACTTCTCCACTTGCACCTGCTGGAATGGCTTTAGGTAAGCCATAGTTCTGGCAGATGTTGTCCTTGAAAGGGCAGCTGCTGTGAGAGCCCTCTCAGCCCCACCCACCTCACAGGGTGTCTGTTGTGGGGGGAGAAGATATAGGAGATTGTAAGCCGCTCTGAGTCTCTGATTCAGGGAGAAGGGCAGGGTATAAATCTGTAATTCTTCTTCTTCTTCTTCATCCCATACTCATCATGTCCTCCAGCTTCTGCAGTGCAGCTCAAAAAGCTACCACTTCTGAAGTGGTAGCAAATTTTTGAGCTGAATGCCAGTTGCCTCCTCGCCATCCGGAAGCAGAAGGGCAAAGGTGAGGTGCCTTGGCAGTGTGAAATCGCCAACCCCCCCCAAGCTGCATCCGGCTTAAAAAAACCTGTTCAGAGTGCATGCGTGCATACATGAACACTAAAATATATATATATATATATATATATATATATATATATATATATATATATATATATATATATATATATATATATATATATTTGGGGGGGGGATCAAATTGAGCTATGGGGATGGTGCGCAACAGTCATCTGATTGCACCTGTGTCGGTCTGTGGACAAGATGGGGATGCTTGTGGGGAGTGTGTGAAGGCTTCGGGATGGCTTTTTTGGGGCTGGCCCAAATGCCTTGTCTGTTATCAGCCAAAAGGTTCCATCTTCATTGTCTCCATTTGCTTGGGCTTCATTAGTCAAGGTTACCACTGGAAATGGTAACCTTGTCCAGATCAAGAAAAGCTCCTCCTCTTCTGCTGTTACCTTATCATCTTACATATTGATTTAGTATTGTGATTATCAGTACTGGTGCCTTCAGATTGTGATATGGGTGAGAATTCGGCCCCGCTCCGGCCATGCCGCAAAGCGGCTGCGCACCGCGGGCCGTCTTTTGCAGCCCTGGCAGGTTCAAAGGGCTGCCTTCCCGGGCATCCGGGGATTTTGTGCGGGCTGGGACTATAAGAAGCCTCAGCCCTACCCCTCTCCACGCAGTCTCGTGGAGTTGTTGGGAGCGATCGGCAGCACATCGGCTGCTCGATTGTTTGACGCTGCGTCATTCTCCGGAGGGCCAGGGAGGTGGCTTGACGGGCGGCTCCGAGTTGAAGCCTCGGAGCGGCATGGTGATCGGGAAGGCCATTGGCTGCGTGCCGAGCTGGTGCAGACGTCCCGTGTTGGCTCTTCGTCGGGAGCGAGGCGGCCAGCGGATTTGGTTTGTGGGTTGGCTTGGAGGGCCCCGGGTGCTGCCCTCATCATTTAATTTTCGTTTTGGCTGTGGGAGGCCAGTCTGGGGCGATTTTGCTGCTGGTAGTAGCTGACATGGGTGGGGTTGATTAAAGAAAATCTGAGGCTTGTGGCTGTGAGTTCTTGGGGGTCTGTGGGTCTGGAGGTGGGATTACTTGGAGGGTGCCCCTGGATATTGGATCGGCCTCCACTCCCCCCCCCCGCATTCACAGAACCCTCCCCCCCCACCTTGGTACTTATTGTGGGGATATTTAACCGTGCCCTCACCCCCCCTTCCCCATAGTGGATGTTGTTGGGAAGGGTCAGGTAGGCGGCTACGTTAGTTATGGGCAAGCAGCCAGCCAAGGCTGCTGCAAAGAAGAGAAATGTTGACCACCCTGGGGAGGACCTGGACAGCTCTGTAATACGTCAGGCTATACTAGATAGGGTTAGTGTGATGGAAAATGATCAGGGGGCGTCAGGATCGCAGGCAGTATAGCCTGGGCGCCATAGCGCCTCTGGGCGGTCAGGGACGCTCACCTTTGAGCGCGAGTTGCTGGCCAGGCTTTCTGTTTTGCAGGATAACATGGTATCCAAGTCAAGGGCTGAGCGTAGTCAAGAGGTCGATCCAGCCAGGGAAGCGGCGCCTGAGAACGACGGAGGTGACCAAGAAGATGCAGAGGACCAGCAGCAGTTGGCGCAACCCGTGGTGGTCACGGTGGCACCGGCAGTGGAGGAAGGTAGAGTGGCACCGACCCCTCAACAGGGGAGCTGGCCTTGGGGGGTTTGGGGCCCGAACATATTACAGCACACTGGAGGGGCTGGGCAAGTGTCCTCGTCGGTGGAGGGCACGCAGTGGTCGCCCCCGGCACAGCCGGGACCATCTTGAGCGTCGGGCAGTTTTCCGATGGGGTGTGCACAGTGTATGGAGGTGGGGGGGTCAGGTGCCTCCAGCCGCGGGAGGGGCGGTGGCCGCCCATGGGCATACAGCACCAGCAGCGATTGCTGGGGTTCTGCCATGGGGGGGGCAAATGCCAGTAATACCTCCGCTAGCTTGGCCTGCGGTGACTTGCACCCCTTGGGGTTATACTCATAACCCATATGGGTCTGTCCCCTTGTTATCCATCCCGTTTGGAGACCCAGCGATGCCTTTGGGGGACCACCTCACTCCCGCTACAAGGGAAAAGATATTGAGAGGGGAATACATGGGTGTTTTTAGTCTCCTGTATAGGGAGCTGGAAAAGAAGAGTAAAGATGAACTAGATGAGAAGGAGAAGGAAAAGCTTAGGCGTCATAAGGTCGATAGAAGCTGGGCCAATTGGCTCCCAGGTTTTCTCATTTATGCGGGGGTTATTGCTAGGGCTCAGCCAAGCAGGGCCGCCCCCTTGTTTCAATACTGTGACATCATATACCGGGGCTACACCCATTTCGTGGGGCCAGCCTGGTTACAGTATGATGAAACTTTTTGTATGAGGGCGGCCATTAATCCATTGTTGCCGTGGGATCAGATCAACCAACAGTTGTGGTTACAGCTGATGGCCCCGGCTAAGCCCAACCTCGGGGACAGGGCGGATAGTGAGCATTTGGTCCATAGACAGACAAGTACCCCAGCAGCCTGCTTCATGGCGGGTCAGTCGGTTCAACCTCGGCTGTTATGTTGGGAGTACACCTCGCAAGGAGTCTGTTCCAGGAAGGCATGTAAATTTAAACACGAGTGCCCACTATGCGGGGGCTCTCATGCCTTCTCGGCATGCAGTAAGGCAAAGCCGAAAGGCAGGCCCAAGCGGCCCAGGGGCGGTGGCGGTTCACAACCTTTGGGTAAAGTGTCCCAGCCCCATTCAGCTGAGAGTTCTTGAGCAGTTCCTGGAGAACTATCCTAGGGTCGTCGACAGGATTTATTTGTTGGAGGGATTTACATTTGGTTTTCGGATCCCATTCGCGGGGCCCCGGGCCCCCTCCGCGGCCTCCAATTTACGTTCCATTGTAGGTATGGAGCAAGTGGTAAGGAACAAAATTGCAAAGGAATGCGCCGAAGGGCGGGTCCTTGGTCCTTTCAGAGCCCCGCCAGTGCCTAATTTGAAGGTCTCCCCATTGGGCGTTGTTCCTAAAAAGGCCGCGGGGGAGTTTAGGTTGATCCATCACTTGTCTTATCCCTCCGGGGGGGTCGGTGAATGATGGCATTCCCGACCACCTCTGTTCTGTTCGTTACACATTGTTCGACCAGGCGGTCAGAGTTATACGGGGTTGTGGGCGGGGTGCGGAAGTGGCAAAATGCAACATCAAGTCTGCATTTCGGCTGTTGCCAGTACACCCCACCGACTTCGAGTTGTTAGGTTTTCAGTTTGAGGGCTGTTATTATTTGGATAGAGCATTGCCAATGGGATGCTCAGTGTCCTGCGCCGCCTTTGAGCGCTTTAGTTCATTTTTGGAGTGGCTTGTGAGGGACAGGTCGGGCTGCAATGAGGTCGTGCATTATTTGGACGACTCCTTGTTCGTGGGCGCGCATGGTTCGGGGTGCTGTGCTCGGCTGCTGGAGCTGTTTACACGGCTGGCCGGTGAGCTGGGGGTACCTCTGGCTCATGAGAAGACGGAGGGTCCTGCGACCTGCATCACGTTTTTAGGTATTGAGCTGGACACTGTCCAGCAGACCTCTCAGTTGCCGAACAAAAAGGTCCACCAGCTCAGGGCGCGGTTAGCGGCATTAAAGGCTAAGCGGAAAGTTTCACTCCTGGAGCTTCAGCAGCTTGTGGGGTATCTAAACTTCGCCTGTAGAGTTGTTGCCCCAGGTAGGGCATTTATACGGCGCCTCTGTGATGCCATGGTGAATCTTAGTTTGCCGCACCATAGGGCGCGCATAACCGAAAGCATGCGCAGAGACCTGGAAGTTTGGGAGAAGTTTTTAGAGGTTTTCAACGGGGTGTCTTGAGAGAGGACATGACGGTCGAAGCGGACCTCCAGATTTCCTCCGATGCCGCCGGCTCCATGGGTTTTGGCGTCTTTTTCAGGAGGCAGTGGTGCACGGAGCAGTGGCTTGAGGATTGGCAAGACAGCGGCATCTGTAGAAATCTGACCTTCTTGAAATTCTTTCCAATTGTAGTTGCAGTTTTTATATGGGGGGAGCAGCTGGCTAACCGGGTCGTACACTTTTGGTGCGACAACCTGTCAGTTGTGCATATAGTTAACTCCCTGTCTTCTAAATCTAAGCCAGCTATGACCCTAGTTAGGGTTTTTACCCTACGTTGCCTCCATTTAAATATCTTGTTCTTAGGCAAGCATGTGCCCTGGAGTTAATAACGAGGTGGCGGACACCCTGTCTCGCCAGCAGATGGAGCGATTTCGCCTGTTGGCCCCGGAGGCCGAGCCTCGCCCGTCACGGATGCCACCCAACCTTTGGCAGCTTGGCAGGCTGAAGCTGGTAGGGCAATCCTCTTAGCGCTGGCCCCAAGCACTCGGAAGGCATATGACCGCACAGCTTCTCAGTTTAAGGTATTCCGTACTTCCTCAGGGCTGGGAGACATTTGGCCCATCCCGGTTGCACACTTGATGCAGTTCTGTGTATTGCAAAAGTCTAAAGGTATGAAGGTTAAGTCTATCCGGGGCCAGTTGGCGGCTTTAGCCTTTTTTAGTAAGGCCCAGGTTTACCCAGCCTCTGGGGACGACTTCAGAATCAGAAAGATGCTCGAGGGTTGGTCTAGGGAACAGGGTGCCAGGGCCGACTCTAGACAGCCCATGTCGCCTTCTATTTTGCAGGGTCTGGGTGGTGTTTGGCCCGAGGTTTGCAGCTCAGATTATGAGGCCGTACTGTTCCATTAACGGCCTTTTTCGGGGGCCCTGCGGGTCAGCGAACTACTGCAGTCTTCGCATAGTGACCCATCCGACACCGCATTGCAGACAGGTGACGTTTGGTTCAAGGACAGACATGTTTTGCTGCATGTACGTTGGTCCAAAATGGACCAGCGTCAGAAGGGCAATACAATCAAGCTTGGCCCTTGTACTGAGCCAGGGCTATGTCCAGTTCAAGCCTTATTGCAATATGTAAAGGCCCGCAGGACCGCACAAGGCTCCTTTTTCCACCATGAGGATGGGTCCCCCCTCACTAAATACCAATTTTGGACGGTGACTGTCTGTGCACTGGGTAAGCTTGGTTTAGGAGGAGTTAAGTTTGGGACCCATTCCTTTCGGATTGGGGCGGCGTCGACGGCCGCAGCCATGGGATATTTGGGTCCAACTATCCAACGGGTAGGACGATGGAGGTCCTCTGCTTACCGGGCCTATGTGCATCCATTGTTGTGCCCCTAAAGAAGGGTTTTGTTGTTGTTCTGGTCTAACTATGTTTTTGTCGTTTCAGGTGCTGTGGCTTGTCATGGGAGGCTGAGGATCCTTGTATGCGGGCACAGCATGGTTTTTTTGGGTGGCTCATTTCACCAGAAGATCATCGGTTGGCTCGCAATTGGGGTTGAGTGAGTGGGCTGTGGTCGACTGGTTGGGGCGACGTGGGCTCAGATGGGCTGAGCTGTTGCCATTGTTATTTGTGGGAAGGGCCTGTCCCCAGCCTGAAGTACGGGTCATCCACCTCGGGGGGAATGACCTGGGCCTGTTGAAGGGGAAGGCCCTATCTTGCAGGCGATCGCGGACCTGCGGGTCATCGTGAGGTGGTGGCCCGGGGTACGGATCATTTGGTCTGCTATCCTGCCTCGCCGAGTCTGGCGTGCCACTTGGAACCCGGCTGGGATCGAGCGGGCCAGAAGGAAGGCCAATCGGGCCCTGCAGTTGGCCCTGGATGAAGGTCTGGGCACCTTCCTTCCACACCCTCGTATTAGGGTGGACCGGGCTGAGTTATATCGGCCAGATGGTGTGCATCTGTCCGATGCGGGAAATCTGGCCTTCTTGTTGGAGTTACGGCAAGGTCTTCGGGAGTCTCTGGGCCTCCCGGGGGTCGCGAACGCCTAAGCAGAGGCTTGGCGTTTGTGGTGGTGGAATTTGCAAGGGGTTCAGACCTTGCCGGTGAGCACCCAGGCCTAGGCACCTGTGTTGTGCGTGATAGATAGATGATAGATAGATAGATAGATAGATAGATAGATAGATAGATAGATAGATAGATAGATAGATAGATAGATAGATAATTTTATTTGTATCCCGCCCTCCCCGCCGGAGCAGGCTCAGGGCGGCTAACAGCATCATTTAAATTCCAACTATACAAAGAAAAGCAAAGAAAACAAATTACATTTAAACATTAAAATTCTGATTAAGTTTAAAATTAATTAATTAAATTAGTAAAAGTGCTAATGCTATTTGTTCTTTTATGATGGCGGTTATCATTAGCAATTTCTTTCTTCGTCAGCGAAAGCCAGTCGAAAGAGGAAGGTCTTGCAGGCCCTGCAGAATTGTTCAAGATCCCGCAGGGCCCGCATTTCCTCTGGAAGTTGGTTCCATAGGCTCAGGGCTACAGAGGAGAAGGCCCGGTTACAGGTGCATTGCAGCTTCACCTCTCTCGGTCCGGGAGTAGTCAACAAGTTTTTTCCGGCTGACCTCAGTGCTCTCTGGGGTTCATATGGGGAGAGATGGTCCCTAAGGTAGACAGGTCCTCGACCATATAGGGCTTTAAAGGTAATAACCAGCACTTTGTAGCGAACCCGGTGAGATCCGTAGGAATGGCAGATGGGCTCCATGGCTCAATGTCCTGAAATACGGATCGGGTTTAATGCCTCCCTTTGGTCGCCCCCTTCTGGGCATCGGGGTGGGGGTAAAGGGAGGGCATGTTTGGTCTGCCAGCCCGGTTCTAGCCACATTTGCATGGCTGTGACCGGGGGTAGGGTGCCTCGCCCTTGGCAGGGTCAGGTGTGACCCCAGGGCTCGTCCTATTTCAGTTTACTTTGCCAGGTTGTGTTAAAAGATAATAAAGTGGCCCGTTTTCCCAATTACGTTGTCTGCTTTTTTATTCCGTATGGGGGTGCAATTCGGCCCCACTCCGGCCGCGCCGCAAAGCGGCTGCGCGCCGCGGGGCCGTCTTTTGCAGCCTTGGCAGGATCAAAGGACTGTCTTCCCGGGCATCCGGGGATTTTGTGCGGGCTGGGGCTGGAGCTATAAGAAGCCTCAGCCCCACCCCTCTCCACGCAGTCTCGTGGCGTTGTTGGCCTGCCCACCCACCCTGCAGTAGTACAGGATTACACCGGTCGCCTTATTGGGGGCCAGGTAGGAATTTTTTCACATCACCTGAATTGGCCGTTGGTGGTGTGTTTTTCACCTACCTTGTACTGCTAGCTGTGGTGTGGTTGTTAGGTAGGTAGATAATTTGGTCACTTGACGGAATTTGCAAGGGGTTCAGACCTTGCCGGTGAGCACCCAGGCCTAGGCACCTGTGTTGTGCATGCAATCCGTAGGAATGGCAGATGGGCTCCACGGCTCAATGTCCTGAAATACGGATCGGGTTTCATGCCTCCCTTTGGTCACCCCCTTTTGGGCATTGGGGCGGGGGTAAAGGGAGGGCATGTTCTAGCCACATTTGGATGGCTGCGACCGGGGGTAGGGTGCCTTGCCCTTGTAGGACTTGGTGGGGTCAGGTGTGACCCTAGGGCTCGTCCTATTTCAGTTTACCTTGCCAGGTTGTGTTAAAAGTTAATAAAGTGGCCCGTTTTCCCAATTACGTTGTCTGCCTTTTTATTCCGTATGGGGGTGCAATTATGCATTGCATCTGCTACCCCATAAGTCTTCATCCTCCTAATAGAGAAGCCTATGTTATACATTTTGAAACTGATCTAGGCTTCCCAATCCCCAGGTCCCAGCAGGGGATCCCCAGGTTTTACAAGCTTCCCCCCACCCGCAGCCAGCTGGCCGACGGGGAAGCCCCGACCCCTCAGCCACCGTGCAGCGCAAGGTCTCGGGCAGGTTTAGAAACCTGCAAACAGGTCTGCTTCAAAATGTGTGTGTGTCTCTGTGCCTTTAAAGTTGAGCAGAAAGTACTTCATGGGAAGGGTCAGCAATACTTGTTTTGCTTTTGTTTCAGAGCAACTGTGTGTATGAGAGAGAGAGAGAAAGAAAGAGAGAGAGAGCAGCACCAGACCCAGTAAGTGTGTGAGTGTGTGTGTGTGAGAGATGGTTGGCAATCCCCAGGTTTGGAGGCCCTCCCCCCTCGCTTTAGGGTCATCAGAAAGTTGGGGGGGGAGGGGAAATGTCTACTGGGCAATTATTCCCTGTGGAGAACGATTTCCATAGGGAATAATGGGGAATTGATCCACAGGTATCAGGGGCTCTGTGGGAGCTGTTTTTTGAGGTAGAGGCACCAAATTTTCAGTATAGCATCTAGTGCCTCTCCTCAAAATATCCCATAAGTTTCAAAACGATTGGACCTGGGGGTCCAATTCTATGAGCCCCTAAAAAAGGTGCCCCTATTCTTCATTATTTCTTATGGAAGGAAGGCATTTTAAAAGGTGTGCTGTCCCTTTAAATGTGATGGCCAAAACTCCCTTGGAGTTCAATTATACCTGTCACACTCTTGCTCCTGACTCCGCCCCCAATGTCTCCTGGCTCCACCCCCAAAGTCCCCAGGTATTTCTTGAATTGGACTTGGCAACCCTAAACTGATCTTCAGTCTTAAGTTTCCAGAATCCTTTTGACCTTATTGAATAATTACTAGGCCTTTTGATTTACTATTTCAGTATGTTATTCTCTTCAAGGAACCCACTCACTAGCATTAATGGTTGTTTTGTTGGACCTTTTAGGAGCCTCTACATAGGCCTTTTTGAGAGAGAGAGAGAGAGAGAGAGAGTTTGAAGGCTACCTCCAAAATTCTCATCTTCAGTGTTCAAAAACATTAAATTTCTAGCAAACTAAACTTACTTTTTTGGCAGTATTCATAAATCTCCAGATGGTGAACTCATTTTCACAAAACTTTATCTTGTAAGGCATGTCACCAATTGTTTTATGTAAACTGCAGAAATGTTTGAAAAGTGTTCATTCACATTTGTTTTCTTGAATCTGCAAACACAAGTGTTTGCAACAGGGTTTTTTTAAAAAACGTTCTTCAGGATCTCTAGATAATTGTGCTGACTCTGCATGACAACTGAAGTGCAGGGCTTAGGGAGCAATAGGCCTTGAAATGTCTCACCTCTAGACAGTAAAGTGAAATCTAAGGACATAAACTTTTTTTTTTTTTTGCATTTTAAGCACACACAATAAATGGGCGTAGGAGGGGCAAGGGATTGCAGCAGAAATCCTTGCCTCTGGCTTGTGTTTGTTCATTGGAATTTTGCTAACTCATGAAGGCCAAATACTATGGCCTGGCTGGATACAGATGACTGTCTTCCCTCCCAGAACATTTGGGGCTTTTTTGATAGAAAAAGCCCAGCAGGAACTCATTTGCATATTAAGCCACACCCCTTGATGTCACCATTGCTTCACGCAGGGGTTTTTTTTGGTAGAGAAAGCCCAGCAAGAGCTCATTTGCATATTGGGCCACAGCTCCTGATGCCAGGCCAGCCAGAACTGCATTTCTGGGTGTTCCTGCTCAAAAGAAGCCCTGGAACTTAGGTTCAGAGTTCTTGTCTATGAGTGGCTTGCTTTGATTGCTTTCAACGCTGGCATAGCAGCAGCCCAGTTCCTTTACTATTAGATATAGGGTGCAATTGCACTGGGGTTGTCAGGTCCTACCTGGAGATCTCTTGGAATGATAGACAAGAGATCTGTCCCCCTGGAGAAAATGGCTTCTTCCCAAAGCCCACTTTCCCCAGACTCCACCTCAAAATCTTCATGAATTTCTCAACCTGGAACTGGCAACGCTACACTGCACCTACCATTTCTGCTTAGAGAAGGGAGGTTGTTTTTTGATTATTTGATTTTCCAGTGGCAGATCTTTGATTCATCCAGTTTTAGGGTTGCCTGGTCACTAGTGGGGTTGGAGGATATGGGTGCCAGATCTAGGCTGGAAAACTCCTGGAGATTTGAGAGTGGAGCCTGATGAGTACAGGGATCTCAGAGGGATACAGTGCCATAGAGTCCACCCTCCAAAGCATCCATTTTCTTCAAGGGACCTGATCTCCATAGCTGAGCAATCCCCAGGTCCTACCTAAAGGCTGACATTCCTATCCCATTAATGAGGGTCATGCTGTTCTAGGGGACATTTGGGACTGCAGCAGGAGTTGGGAGAGAAAGAAGTCCCAGTTTCCTGGGGGTTGCCAACCTCCAACTGGTGCCTAGAGATCTCCCAGAATTATGATTGATCTCCAGATGACCAGATCTCCTGAAGAAAACAGATGCTTTGAAGAGTATCATACCTAACTAAGGTCCGTCCCCCAAACCCTGCCTCCTCCAGGCTCCACCACCAAGTCTCCAGGAATTTACCAATCTGGAGTTGGCACCCTTATGCTCTCAGAAATCCCTTTCAGCACAATCTAAGATATAATCTAATATAATTTTAGTCAACTGGGAGCCTTTGATTGCCCCCATACCTGTCAAATGAAGATATGAGACAGCAGCTTGAATTTAACTACTAGTTTATTTGATAATTAAGTAGATCTATGTCACAATATTAAATATGCTAACATATTCAGATAGATTGGCTGTAGAGCAGCCCCACTGCTGAGTTCAAACATGGGCAGCATCTTCTGCCAGTTTCATTTATCACTGTTTGTGCATAATGTTTCAAGAGGTGTGCACTTCACCCCTCCTCTAATGTGCCACACACCCACTACCAGGGTTGGAACAGATGTTGCTCAGCACTGAGGGCATTCCTTCAAAGCCACAAACTACCACACTGGCAGTGATGTACTTTTTTAGACATGGCTTCCATCACTACTGATGGCTCAGTGTGCTTGCTGAGTATCCTTATCTATCCTGAACAGCCCACCCTATCCCTGCAAGACTAGTTATGGCCTAAACTGTCAAAAAACTGTCTGTTTGACCAGCCTCCACCATGACACCATGAAGTCAGAGCCAGCTCTGCCACTAGGCAAACTAGGTGATTGCCTAGGGTGCTGACATTATGAGGGCACCAAACTGGGCACCACCCATGTGACTCAGTGACATTATCAGTCCAGGCACATTTCTGGGATCCAAGATCACTGCAGATGGTGACTGCAGCCATGAAATTAAAAGATGTTTGCTCCTTGGGATGACAGCTATGGCAAACCTAGGCAGTATAATAAAAAGTAGAGACATCACATTGCCAAAAAAAGTCCATATAGTCAAGGCAATGGTATTCCCAGTAGTAATGTATGGCTGTGAGAGTTGGACCATAAGGAAGGCTGAGCCCAAAAGAATAGATGCTTTTGAACTGTGGTGCTGGAGAAGACTCTTGAGAGTCCTTTGGACTGCAAGAAGATCAAATCAGTCAGTCCTAAGGGAAATCAACCCTGACTGTTCCCTGGAAGTTTGGATGCTGAAGCTCAAATACTTTGGTCACCAAATGAGAATGGAGCACTCACTGGAGAAGACCCTGATGCTGGGAAAGACAGAAGGCAAAAGAAGAAGGGGATGGCAAAAGACGTGATGGCTGGACAGCATTACTGATATAACCAACATGAATTTAAGCGGACTTTGGAGGATGGTGGAAGACAGGCAGGCCTGATGTGACTTGGTCCATGGGATCACAAAGAGTCGGACTTGACTGTGCAACTGAACAACAATCCCATGATGCCTAAAGGGAGGGTGGGTGCATCAGCAGTCAGCAGCTGAGGCCTGTCTGTGAAGAAGGGTGACTAGAATATGAAAGAGACAGCCACACTTCCTTATTGGTTGCTATTCAGAGGAGTTGCCCAATAATGCTCCATCCCTTCTTTGAATTAAATGGGACCGAGTGAACCGATCCCTAGTTTTAATGCTGGGAATTCCACATTTATGTATTTACACATTTTTGCATAATTGGATCTTGTGAAGAAGGCATAGACACTAAAATACAGGTGCTCATTCTTTTGTCAAACAAAAAGGAAGGAAAAGAAAAGAGGCTATGGGGAAGAAAAGATCTTTAGTTGTCTAAAGGCATCCTTCATTTAGTTATTATACTATTCTAGCTGAAGGGAAGCCAAAATGGATTTTCGTATAGGAAAGATAATATCTATTGGCTTGTTAGAAAAAGAAAAGAAAAGAAACGGGGGAAAATGTGTGCCAAGGGGTAAGAGTGTTATTGAAATTCTAAAGCAGAGATCTGCAGAAGCTTAAAGCTTTGGGCTTGTTATCGGGTACCTACATTTGGGCATCCTGACACTCCATAATTGAAATTCATTGCTCGACCTTTAGTCTATAAAAATGTTGCGCTTGTCATTAGTCTTGACTGCTGGCTCAATTCTCTTGTCACTCTCTGGGCCAGCTTAAGCCATCTCAGATGAAATAGCCTATTTCATGTCAGACCCCTGAGTTTGCCACTGTTAAAGCAGAAGGTAAGAGTGATGTTTAGCAATGTGCTTGAAGTGATAGGCCGGCTCAGGAGAGATGTGGGGGAGGGAGCTGGGGAAGGGGTTGGTCTCCCTTTTCCTTTTCTCGAAGAATAAATTGATTTTGCCCTGGAGCTTCTGTTCCACATGAAGCTCACACCATTACTGGAATGAGCTTTCATAATTGCATTTTTGTTCAAAGTTTTGGTTCCCATCAGTTGATGCTAACTAGTTCATCGGGTAAGGGAATTTCAGCTATTAGACCTGACTGGAAACTTCAGTCCTCTTGTAGCTTTGCAGTCAAATCCTAAGGAGTGTTATTACCCTTCTAAGACTACCAAAGTCCATTGTTTTAGATGGACATAACTCTGTTTAAGATTGCACCTCTGGTTTCAGAAGCATACAGCAAAAAGTGTGAAAGGTGGCATGGTATAGTGCATGGGTGTCAAAAATGTGGCCCAGAGGCCAAATCCGGCCCCGAGCAACAGGCTGTCATCTGCTTCCTTCTCCCTCTCTCTTGCTTCCTTCTGCTTTGCAAGGCTTGATCAATCACAAAAGAGCTACAGAGCAAAACCTCTATTTTCTCAATTGGCTGAGGCTCTTTGCCTGGGGAGGAAGTGGAGGGAGAGCGTGCTTTGCCAGGCTCTCTCAATCGCACAGTAGAGCTACTGAGCCAAGCTTCTCTTCCTTCTATTGGCTGAGGCTCCTCCCCCTCCTGGTCCTCTGCAGAAGAAAGGAAAGAGCCGGAGCTTCTTTTGCCCAGTTTCCTGGATGCCATGAGGGAGATACAAAGAAAGCACCTTTAAGATCAACAAGTGCTAATGTTTTAAGCATGTCTGATTTTAAGGGTATTTTTAATTTAAAAAATCTTTAATTGTGTTTGTATGTGTCCTTTATAAAGTTTATATCTCTGCTACTTTGCATTACAATTTATGACACATGTGTACTTCCGGGGGAGGAAAATGCCGAGCTGAGCTGCTTCTCATAACGGGAGCAGGCTGGAACTTCTGTTCGGGGTAGTGGAAGGCAAATTAATGCCAACTGCCTACTTTTCTCAGTTAGAGATTAGTCCAAGATATGCACAGAAAACTTTGAGGAGATTTACCTTGGCTAAAAGGGAGTCCCGGGGGGGAGCTCCTTTGAGGCTTTGAGGGGTCTCCAGAGAAGAGTTGCATTTTCATCATCTGCAGAAGTTCTCAGAGTCATTTATTTGACATAAGCTCTACAGAATCCTAACCTTCTTGGAGATTACTAAACATCTAAAGCTATACAAGACTGGTGTTGATCTGGATAATTGGCAGAAAAGGTACAAATTACTATCTTTCATTCCAGGACTATTTACAGTTAAACAGAATAAATTTAGAAGGTGGGAAATGGAAATCTAGAAAGCTTGAAAGAAGAAGAGAGAAAGAGGTGAAATTTGGACTTTGTAAATTTAAAGGACAGTGCTAAAAATGGGAAGGAATGTATTGTTTGGTCTACTTGCGGTTTTGAAAAAAGAGCACCATCGTCACAGACCTGCAGCATATACAATCAACACAGGAAGTACGTCAAGTATCGTGAGATCTCTTTACTAGTGAAAACGAGATTTGGTGGCAAGTAAAACAGGAAGTAGCAGATGAAAAGCCTACTCTAGGACTATAATACCATAGAGAAACATCTGCAGCCAATGCAAGGAGGTTAAAATTAAAATAATATTTTTAAAGTGTTTGGGACATTAAAAATTGTTGGAAATAATTGAGGTGATGATAAGAAGATAAATACTATTGGACATATTATTTATAATGGACTTTAGAAGCCTTTAAAAGAAAAAAGAAAAAAAAATAGAGAGAAGCAAATAGTCGCAACCGCCATTTTGAAGAATTTAAAAATTTTAAAAATTAATATGTCGGTCTGGGAAGTTCTGAGGATGGCGAAATTAGGCTTGTTGTAAAAAGCAAGCTCTAATCTTTTGAACTTGATAGTCAAATTTGAAATTGGTGAGATCAAAATTTTTGGTGTTTTTAAATGTCAGAACACAAACAACCCCATGCAAGAGCTACCTCACTGGAGAAGATGCAGGATCAATTAGAGGCAATGGAGGCCAGAATGATGAGAGGCATGAAAGAGATAACTGCATCTAAAAAAGAAATTTTAGAAAAGATTAAAAAAGCTATTGAAGATTTTAGAAATGAGACAGAGGAAACGTCTAAGAAAGTGCAGGACGTAGAAGGGAGAATGAAAGTACATGACTCCACCTTGTTGAAAATACAAGAAAAAGTGGCAATCCATGGCTGCAAATTGATGGAGACTCAAATACGTCTGAGAGGAGTACCTGAAACAGAAGATGGTGACTTGAAAGAATATATAATAAAAATAATTGCAGAATTTTTAGAGGTAGATCCTGAAGAGACTAAAAATATGTATGATTATATGTATAGAGTGAACTCACTCTATGCAAAAAAAAAAATCCAAACAATTTACCAAGAGATGTTGTCATAAGATATATGACAAAAGAAATGGTGGGAAAGATCATGAACAAAAATTTTGAAAAGACATTGATAGTGGGAGGCAGCAGAGTAAGAATTATGAAGGAGTTGCCAAAGCAAGTGATAAGTGACAGAAAAAAAAATGACAGAAAAATTACGGGACAATGAAATGAGGTATAGATGGATAATACCAGAAGGTTTGAGCTTTGAACTTCAGGGGGAAAGAACCACAATTACAAACGCACAGAAACTGCGTAGATTTTATGAAGAACATAAAGAATTTGCACCATGATGGATTACAGATTATTGTCTTGGAATGTAAATGGACTAAATTCACCACAAAAAAGAAAGGCAACGCTTCATTGGATTAAAAAGCAAAATTGTAATATAGTTTGTTTACAAGTAGTGCATATCAAACAAAAGGATTACAAATTTTTATGGAGAAAACAATTGTGACTAGAATTTTATTCATTGGCTGAACAGAAGAAAAGGGGAGTGATTTTTTATATTAAACAAGAATTGGAGCTGAAATTAGTGTTTAAAGATAAAGATGGAAGATTTGTAGCAGTAGAAATAATATTAAATGAAAAAAAAAACCGTTGTTATTGGGACTGTATGCACCAAATGGTGCAAAGGATGCTTTCTTTAAAGACATTATACAACAATTTGATGAACTGACTTATGAGCAAGTTTTAATAATGGGGGACTTTAATTGAACAATTAATGGAACAATTTCTCGTTATTAATGATGTAAGAAATATAATTTACCATATGTTACCAAATAAAATTGTTTTAATCTGTCAATTTATGACACATGTGACCTAGCCTGACAAGGTCTCATGTCAGATCCAGCCCTCATAACAAATGAGTTCGACACCCCTGGTATAGTGCAACCTGATCAGATCCTAGAAGCTAAGCAGGGTTGGTACTTGGATGCAGAACCAGCAAAGAAGATGCTGAAGAGGAAGGACACTTCTCTTTCTCACTTGCCTGGAAAGCCACTTGTGGGGGTAGCCATAAGTTAGGTGCTTCTTGATGACACCTACATTTGTACATGAAAGGTGTAAAGGTGTCCTAGACTGAATAGGGGTCAGTAGTGTCTGCTGTGCCTACCCGTAGCTCTCCAATGTTTCAAATGAAGAAAGGGATTTCCCACCATTCCTTACCTGGGGTTCTTTGACTTGAATCTGCACACAAAGAATGGACTTTACCAAGGAGCTACAGTTGAGAATATTACTGGTCCCCCCCCCCCCTGCTTTGCATTCAAAATGTGGTGTTTGATTAGAAGGTCCAGCCCTTTCCCAGCCAAGCCGGCTCGCCTGCGTTCAGGCTGGGGGCCGTCTTTGCCCCCGCGGAAGGAGGGAGCGACAGATCAGCAGGCCTGGTATACGGGTCTTGTAGCTGGGCGTGGCGTCGGGGCTATATAAGCCCCAGCTCTGCCCAGGAAGGCACAGTTCTCCTGGCTCTCTGGATAGAGAGCCACGTGCGGTGGATCAAGGGACGAGGCCTTGAAGCGTCAGCGGGACTGTGCTAGAGCGGCGGTGGTCGGCGCGAGCAGCGGCATTTAGCGCAAGCAACGGCTGGGACGCGTGCGACAGCTGCTTGGCGCGAGCGTGGCTCTGAGCCTCTATTTGCTGGCGATTGGTGAAGTGTGCGGCTGGGGGGCAGCTGGCAGTCTGCGCTTGCGGTGGCCATTTTTTGGAGGAAAAAGCGCGGGCGGCGGTCATTTGGCTGGGTGGGGCTCTGGCCTCCCACTGGGACATTCCCTATCGGAGTGGGGTGTCACTGGGGGGTGGGCTAGAATTGGAGCCGACACCAGGGATAAGCGCGTTGCGCTGGCCTGTTGCTCTCTGTTCCCCGGGACCGGGGAAGCGCGCTGCGGCCTTCTAAGAGGGAGGTTCGCTTGCGGCGGCCATTTTGAGGCAGTGGCCTTTCATTTGGTGGCGGCCATTTTGTTCCCTGCAGGGTGTTTGAGCCACAACTTCTGTCTTGATACCTGGATTTTGGGGGTTCTTGTGGGTTATCAATATTGTCACCCCTCCTCCCAACAGGCCAGGTTGGCCCCATCTTTCTCTCTTGGTTATAGGTGGCACTCCTGTGCTGGGGCTTGTGTTTGCGTGGCCTTTTAATCTGCGTCCACCCCCCACCCCCATTTTAGCACCCCTTTGGCCATTGTTCCATAGTCTGAGGGAGTGTGTCGGGGGAACTCTCGAGCAAAGGGGGAGGCTAGTGCTGCTATTTTTGTGGCCTGGTGGTGGTTTAAGGGTGCCCTGATGGCACCTAAGAAAGGACAGGGCAAGTCCAAGGGAAAGCAGCTCGCTCGCCCACCCCGGGGGTGGGGCCAGCAAACAAATCCTCCTGAGGAGCCTGGGCAAGGCGAGCGGGTGCGGCTTGCTATCATGACGCAGTTGGAGGCCCTGGAGCAGGAATGGGTGGCCATGGGCGCTCCTATTTGGCAGGGGCGTCGCCGCGCCTCGCTGACTTTCGAGTCAGAAGTGCTGGCCCGCTTATCTGCATTACAGGGCGGGCCACCGGGGCCTGAACCAGGGCCGGAGCCAGACCAGGAGGAGGATCCAGAGGAAGGTCCGTCGGGTGCGGTGATGAGCGGCGGTGCATCTGGCAGCGGTGTGCAGCAGACCCCCGGAGGGGTTGGAGTTTTCCTGGGCGATGGCGGTAAGTCTCCTTTTCCGTCAGTACAGGGGTGGCCATGGGGCCACTTGAATACATATGCCCCCTCCCCTGATGGCACTGGGAGGAGCGGCCTGGGGCACCGGGCAGATGGGAATGGCCGAGCAGCAGGGCCCTGGGCTGCCATGGGCTTGGGGTTTTCAGGGTGCAGCTCCACTAGGCAGTTCAGTTTTCCCACCTGTGGGACAGCAGGCAGGCCCTGTGATGTCATCTACAGTCCTGCCGCCCCGCCCACCCCTGGCGTTTTGCCTTAGGGCGGTCAGCAATATGCCCAAGTTCAGGGGGCATGGCCTGGGGTCCAGGGTTGTGGGTGGTTCTACCCTCCTAAACCTTATGCCAGTATTCCTTTTCACATCCTTCCTTATGGTGACACCTCGTTGCCTTTGGGGGATCATTTGACGGCTGTTACACGTGAAAAAATCCTCCGTGGGGAGTATGTCGACGTGTTCAGCCTCCTTTTCAGAGAGCTCGAAAAGAAGAGTAAAGACAAGCTTGATGAGAAGGAAAAGGAGAAATTGAAACGCAGAAAGGTGGATAGGTCCTGGGCAAACTGGTTGCCCGGATTTTTGATTTACGCTGGTGTTATTGCCAGGGCACAGCCGGCCCGCGTGGCCGCGCTGTTCCAGTATATAGACATTGTTTATCGGGCATATATGGATTTCGTCGGTGCAGCATGGCTGCAGTACGACGAGGCCTTCCGTATGAGGGCTGCCATCAACCCGGGGATGCCATGGGACCAGATCAACCAGCAGCTGTGGCTGCAGTTGATGTCCCCGGCGAAACCAAACGCCGGAGACAGCTCCGATAGTGGCCACTTGGTACAAAAGCTGCAACAACGACAGTTCTCGACAGGGGCCCGCGTTACTGTGGGCCAGCCGGTTCAAACCCGGCTGTTATGTTGGGAATTCGCATCTAAGGGCGTGTGCCCCAGGAAACCCTGTAAGTTTAGGCACGAGTGCCCATTCTGTAGCGGGGCTCACGCACTCTCCGCCTGTAGCAGGTCGAAGCCCAGAGCAGGGGGTAAGCGCCTCGGGGGCGGCGGCGGCGGACAACAGCCCCCTGGTAAAGGGGCCCAGCCCCATCCACCTGACGGTACTCAATAGGTTACTGAGAACGTATCCACGCAGGGCTGACGGCCGGTATTTGCGGGACAGGTTTACTTTCGGGTTTTGGATTCCTTATCAGGGGACAAGGGCCCCCTTTTTCGCGCCTAACCTCCGTTCGGTGGTCGGGCTCGAACATGTTGTTCGGGCCAAAATAGCTAAGGAGTGCCAGGAGGGTAGGGTCCTAGGACCTTTTGACATGCCTCCTGTACCCACGTTAAGGGTATCCCCCTTGGGCGTGGTACCCAAAAAGGTGTCTGGTGAATATCGCCTTATTCACCACCTGTCTTACCCCAGGGGGGTGTCGGTGAACGACGCCATCCCCGAGGAGCTATGTTCAGTGTGATATACCTCCTTTGACCAGGCGGTCAAAGTAGTGTGGGGCTGCGGGGTGGGGGCCGAGATGGCGAAGTGCAACATCAAGTCAGCATTTCGCCTCTTGCCTGTCCACCCTGAGGATTTCGAGCTTTTGGGTTTTTCTTTTGAGGAAAAATTCTACATGGATCATGCCCTGCCGATGGGTTGCTCGGTATCCTGTGCTGCGTTTGAGCGTTTTAGTTCCTTCGTGGAATGGGCGCTTAGGGACAGGACGGGGCTTAGCGATACGGCGCATTACCTGGATGACTAACTTTTTGTTGGTCCAGCGGGGTCAGGGCAATGTGCCAGGTTGTTGCACTCCTTTCAGGAGTTAGCCCTCGAACTCGGGGTGCCTTTGGCACACGAGAAGACCGAGGGCCCCAGCACAGTGCTTACATTTTTAGGCATTGAGCTTGACACCCATCAGCAGGCGTCTCGACTGCCGGAGAACAAGGTTGCTGACCTTAAGGTCCGGTTAGCCAACCTGAGGGGACAGCGGAAGGTTTCGCTGTTGGAATTGCAGCAGGTAGTGGGTCACCTTAACTTTGCATGCAAAGTGGTGGCCCCAGGCAGGGCATTCTTGAGGCGTCTTTGTGACGCTATGAGTCCGTTGCGGCTCCCTCATCATCGGGTCCGAGTTACCGCGGGAATGCGGGCGGATCTGGAGGTTTGGGAGGAGTTTTTGGAGTCTTTCAACGGAGTTTCCTTCTGGAGGGAGGATCTGAAGATCGAAGCCGAGCTGCAGATCTCTTCAGATGCGTCTGGAGCTAGCGGGTTCGGGGTATATTTTAGGGGGCACTGGTGCGCGGAGGAATGGCCCGCGGAATGGTTGGCCAGCGGGGTCTGCAGGGATTTGACATTTTTAGAATTTTTCCCCATTTTAGTGGCCGTGTGGTTTTGGGGGGAGCAGCTTGCCAACCATTCAGTGACTTTTTGGTGTGATAGCATGGCTGTAGTACATGTCATCAATTCCTTGTCCTCCAAGTCAGTGTTGGTAATGAATTTAGTCCGGTCTTTCACATTGTGTTGCCTTCGGTTGAATATTTTATTCCTGGCAAGGCACGTACCGGGAGTTTGCAACGGGGTGGCGGACGCTCTATCTTGCCAACAGATGGAGCGTTTCTGGCAACTGGCCCCAGAAGCGGACCCGCGGCCGGCGAAAATGCCCTCGGACCTCTGGCATCTTGGGAAGCAGAAGCCGGTAGGGCCATTCAGCTGGCTTTAGCCCCTAGTACTAGAAGGGCGTATGACAGAGCGGTCACTCAATTCCGAGAGTTTAGGAGGGCTGCTGCACTGCAGGATTGTTGGCCGGTTCCGACGGCTCACATCATGCAGTTCGACGTCCACCAGAAAGGGAGAGGCCTGGGGCTGAAGACTATCAGGGGCCAGCTGGCAGCATTGGCCTTTGTTAGCCAAGCCCACGGGTTTTCGGAACATACGGGTGACTTCAGGGTTAGGAAAATGCTGGAGGGTTGGGCCAGGGAGCGCGGCCAGCGGGTGGACGCCAGGCAACCCATATCCCCTTCCGTTCTTAAGGGGTTGTTTGGGGGTTGGCCGTGAGTATGTTCTTCTCCTTTTGAGGCTGCACTGTTTCACGCTGCCTCGCTGTTGGCCTTTTTCGGGGCTTTGCGGGTAAGCGAGCTGGTAGTACAGTCTAAAACTGATACTTCTGGGAGGACGCTCCAGTCCGGGGACGTTAAAATTGATCAGAGTCACATTGTTTTGACTATTCGGCGTTCCAAGACTGATCAACGGCAGAGGGGATCCGTCATCACGATCGGCCTGTGCTCTTTGCTGGAACTGTGTCCGGTCAAGGCTGTTTGGCATTATGCTCGGCTTTGGGGCGAAGTTGGGGGCCCCTTTTTTTGGCACGATGATGGTTCCCCTCTCACCAAGTATCAGTTTTGAGCAGTGACGAGCAGGGCTTTGGCCAGGCTGGGTTTGAAGGGCGTCAAGTTTGGGACGCACTCATTCCGGATTGGTGCGGCCTCCACAGCTGCTTCAATGGGTTACACGCCCTCCGCCATCCGGCACATTGGCCGTTGGCGGTTGGCAGCTTACAAAACCTATGTGCGCCCGCTGGTCACCTAAGGGGCAGGTGACGGTTGTCGATTTGTTGCTTTATGTTATCTGTTGCTGACAGTTGTTTGTTTTTTCAGGTGCTGGGGCTCGTGGTGAGAGGCGTCGTATTCTCATCTGCGGGCACAGCATGGTTTTCTGGGCTGCCCATTATGCCAGACGGTCTCCAGTGGGCACCCAGCTCGGCCTCAATGCTTGGGCTGATGTGGAGTGGCTGGGTCGACGGGGGCTGCGTTGGCCTGGGATTACGCCCCTGCTGTTCAGGGAAAGGAGGGCACCTCCGCCACACATTTTAGTCGTTCATTTGGGAGGGAATGACTTGGGGCTGCTGTGGATCTCCAAGAAATCAAGCGGAGATGCCTGGGGGTTATCCTGGTGTGGTCAGCAATTCTGCCACGCAGGATGTGGAGGTGTGCCCTTTAACCGAATGGTATTGAACGCGCTCGGCGCAAGGCCAATAGGGCCCTTCAGAAAGCCATGGAGGATGGCTTAGGGATTTTTCTCCCGCATCCGGCCATACGGGTGGAACAGACGGACCTGTATCGGCCGGATGGCGTTCACCTTTCTGAGTTGGGCAACCGGGCCTTTTTAGATGAGTTACGGCAGGGTTTGTGGTCGGCTCTGGGCCGTCCGTTGGGGTGCTAATGCCTAAGCAGAGGCTTGGCATTGGCGGTGGCTGGAGGAGGTTTGGCCACAGGGTTTTTCAGGGGAGCACCTATGGCCTAGCACCGTTGGTGCGGTGGTCTGTATGAACCGTAGATGGGCTACACGGCTCAGTGCGGGGAATGCAGATCACAGGAAGCCTCACCTGGGCGGATCTTTCCATGGGGGGATTGATGCTAGCCCAGGTGGAGAATGGCTGGGAACCTGGCCGCTCAGCTACAACCCGAATATGGCGGGCTTGTGCTGGGGGCAGGGTGGCTCGCCCTTTGGACAAGGCGGGGTCAAGGGATGACCCCAGGGCTTGTCTGGTTAGGTCTCACCCCTGCCAGTTCACGTAATTGTTTAATAAAGCAGCCCGGTTTTAAAACCCAACACTTGTGTCTGTCTCTTCTTTCCGACTGGGGGAGGCAAAAGTTGTATCCATGCTTGTTTCCTGGTATGATGAGCTCTTTCTCTTCCCTCCCTCAGCAATCATTGAGTAGTCAGGTTAAAATGGATAAAAGAAAGTACTTCTTCACCCAAAGAGTGATTAACACATGGAATTCCCTGTCATAGGTGGTGGTGGCTACAAGTATAGATGGCTCCAAGAGATGATGCTTCTATTATTTGCTAGTTAGCCCCCAATGTAGCTTTAAAATATATTTTAGGTTTTTTCCCTCCTGTAAACCTGGTCCTTTATCAGGTTTGTAGGGAGATATGTCCTGTCTGTTCATGGCTGTAATCTCTGGGGGATTGGATAAATATATGGAGCAAATGTCCATCAGTGGCTATTAGCCACAGGGTATAGATGGAACTCTCTGTCTGGGGCAGTGATGCTCTGTATTCTTGGTGCTTCGGGGAGGGCCAACAGTGGGAGGGTTTCTAGCGTCCTGGCCCCACTGATGGACCTCCTGATGGCACTTGGTTTTTAGGCCACTGTGTGACACAGGGTGTTGGACTGAAAGGCCATTGACCTGATCCAACATGGCTTCTCTTATGTTATGCTGATGTGAAAAAACTGTGTCCATGCAAAGTAGATCGTTTTGTAGTTCCTGCTGTTATTTTACATCCTACATAGCAGGGGGTGAGAGATCTTTTCCACTGTTTTGAATTTAGAAATACAAATTGTCTGAACTAACAGGACTCTATAAGAACATTCTGAGGAAGATTTGAACAGAGTGACTGGCAGTCCATCTGTTTCACATGTGTTTTACTCTTTTTGTATGTTATTTTTTTTAAAAAATGTAGTGCACATTCTACTGCCAATCATTCTTGAGTATTTATACCCTTGTTATTGATATATTGAACACCATCATTATAAGCTTGTCACTTTTTTCCCATATTGTGGGTTCAGATGGTGTTTTATTTGTAGATTACTATTGATATCTCTAATTCCCAATATGGCCAGATCCATGGACGCATACATCCAGAGATTAGAGCCATGAACAGACAGGACATAACTCTACAAACCTGAAAAAGGACCAGGTTTACAGCGGGGGAAAATCTAAAGTATATTTGAAAGCTACATTGGGGGCTAACCAGCAAATAATAGAAGCATCATCTGTACCTTTAACAAATGCCAGTATGCTCCCCAATCCCCCTCCCTGCCTGCACGACAAGGGGACCTAGCAACCCAAATTGAATGAAATTTACTTGGAACTGGACCAACAATGCTCTACCAGTGGAAAACATCTGATTTAGAATGAGAATGTGAAAGGAGCCAACATTTCACAGAGAGAGGCCTTCAGTAACTTAAACTAGGCCCCAAAGCCCAAACCATCAGATGTTGGAGAGCATCATAAGGAAGGGAAATAGGAGGGAGGGAGAAGTGGAAAGAAAGTTCTTTAACTTTAAAAGCATTCTCCAAGCTGCTGGCTGGCTTGCCTTAGATAAGTGATTTAAAGAGAGACATGTCTTCTCCAAGCTGGCCAATGAGGCATTGGGGTCTTCAAAAGCCACACAATATGTGTGAAAGAGCCACATGTGACTCCCAAGCCACAGTTTGGCCACCCCTGACTTAGAGAAAGCCAGTTTCTTCACAGAAGGGCAAGACATCTTGCATTCCTGCCCCCCCCCAACCCCCCCCCCCCGACCTTGTGGTATTGCAGATGTACTGCTGACATAACTGGAGGTTACGTAAATCTTAACAATCAATTTCAGTTTAAATTCAGAGGAAATGATTGAGAGCTGCTAGATATCTTTGTTTCTATTGATTTTTTTTTTTTTTTTGCAAAAGGCTGTCAGAAATCAAAGAGGAAACTTGAATATACATTTGAAACTGAACACCAAAACATCTGTGTGTGGAATTCTAAAATCAGTATCTTAGGGGTGGGGGCCCAGCTCACTGGCAGAGCAGATGCTTTGCATGCAGAGAGTCCCAGGTCCAATATCCTGCGATTCTAGCTAAAGGGATGAGGTAGTGGGAAATCCCTGGATAGTGGGCCGTGACAGAACCTCTTCATGGGATCCTGGAGAGATCCTGACTGTTAGACAATACTAATTGTTATGTATTTGCTGTGTTTGCTGTTAGTAGGCCTGCTACGTATTTGCTGTGTTCAGTGTCCAGAGAGCCAATTTAGTGTAGTGGTTAAATGCACAGACTCTTATTTGGGAGAACCTGCACCTGCTGGAATGGCCTTGGGTCAGTCATAGCTATCGCAGGAATTGTCCTTGAAAGGGCAGCTGCTGTGAGAGCCCTCCCAGCCCCATTAGGGGTCCCAACCCTCCCACCCTGGCGGGGGACCCCAGGATTTCCACCCTCTTCCCCCGCTCCCCCAAAAAACAGAAGCGGGGGGAGGGGGAAATGGCGAGCCGCTGCCGCCCCCTCCCCGCCCAGTGAAGCCGTAGGCGGCGGGCCTGCCGGCGCCCAGCAGCAGGAGGAAGCGGCGGAGGAGGAGCTGTCGGCCAAGGGCCTCGCTGGCGGCGTTGGCGCAGCAGAGGGGCAGCAGGAGCGCGGCGAGGAGATCAGGTGCGCTGGAGCAGCGGAGGCGGCGGAGCCAGGCGTGGCCCAGGGCGGTGAGGGAGCTCTTGAAGGGGTGCAGCACAGCCCTGCCAGCCCCAGCGCGGCAGCGCCGGAGGCCGAGGAGGAGGCCCCGAGCCCTGCTCTCCATACCCGCGCCACCGCCCTGCTTCACCCAGGCCTCCAGCCTCAGGCGGCCGTGGAGGGGCGGGGAAGACGAGCGGGAGGAGGAGGGAGGGACAGCTGCTAGTGCGGCTGCAGCGCGGGAACCTGTGGCTGCGGCGCTTGTCACAGCCTTGATATTGGCTCCACCCCTAACATCTCCTGGCTCCACCCCAAAGTCTCCTGGCTCCACCCCCAAAGTCTCCTGGCTCCACCCCCAAAGTCCCCAGCTATTTCTTCAATTGGACTTGGCAACCCTAAGCCCCATTCACCTCACAGGGTGTCTGTTGTGGGGGGGAGAAGATATAGGAGATTGTAAGACGCTCTGAGTCTCTGATTCAGAGCGAAGGATGTGGTATAAATCTGCAGTCTTCTTCTTCTTCACTGTTGGTAGGCCTGAGCTTGAAGAATGCTTCCATTACTCCCCAGGATCCTGATGTCTGCATTCTGATTGGCTGTTGTCTTACAACCAACCAATCAAAACGTGAGGCATTTCTTCAAGGAAATGCAAATGAAGGATCCTGGAGAAACCAATAGGAGGGATTGCTGCTGACTAAAGGGGGCATGTTTAATTCAGCCACAGTATATATATTGAGTGAGTTTCCTTTGCTGTGCATGACTGTTTCTTCTTGAATAAACTGTTGCTGCTTATTTAAGAGCTGACTGAACTCACTTTACACTACTAATCTTAATGGACCAATGATATGACTTATTACATAGCAGCTGCATATATGTTTAAAAGATGGCGGCATTTGGATAACTGCTACTACCTGGATTTTATTATTTTGAATGTAGTCCGTGAGGCACCTGTTAGGTAGCATCACCTTCAGAAGTCCTTAGATTTGCTGTCCTCTGTTGCTTGCTAAAGTAATGAAGGTTGTGTTTTGCTGTGAAGACAATTGCCTATCTGGGCCAAATATTATATGTCTGTGGTTTATGATCACAGAGGGAACAAACTGTATGGAATCTGCTTCTGATGATTTAATATCCTTACCACAGCTGAGGAAACTTGACTGAGACTTCGTAAAATGGCTGTGCCATTTGTAGGCCACACATACCATGCTTCTGAAGTGAGAGTTCCATACTGGCTCATTCTCAGTCTTTCATTATTATGCTCAGATACTTCAAAGTAACAGTGAAGGATTGTGATGGGGGGTTTTTTGTTTTGTTTTTTACAAGTGTGGCACTTTTCGATTTCTGTCTGGAGCTGGCTATAAAGAAACTTCCCCCTTGCATGCTGGGCAAAATTTGATTTAGAATTGGCGAGGAAGAAGCTGATTGGCTACGCTGTGCTATTTGAATCCATAATTTTCTGTGCCTTGCAGAATGGTGATCCCAAAGAGACTTATCTACAAAGACAGCAGCATTTGGGGGTCCAATAAAGATCACAGTTCATCGTATTGGAGCATTAATCACAGTAGTTCATCTGAGCAACATACTGTTTTAATTGCTATACAGTATGAGTCCATATCCTTTGAATACATGCAAATTTGAGCTTGTTCAACATCTGTGTATAAAAAAATTAAGCCCTACACTTCCCCAGCACTGAGATTTACAATACTTATTGAATCATAGTGAAATCCCTGGGATATAAGATTCACATCTGTGTGGTATTTAAACACAACTTCTTTCCTCTCCCCCTGAAAACACAAGCTATTATTGCAGTGGACAGAGTGCTAAAGTAAAATGCAGCTGTGTTGTTACTCTCCTGTACTTGTTACTTAGTGAAGAGGGCAATTGGTAACAATAGGAAGTGCTTTGCTAGCAAAACCCAAAGTTTTTCATGCAACGTTTCCATGGATGAAATTATCTTTGCATATTTTAAATTTTATAAATAGAATGTGGGTTTGTAGCAGGGACTCCTTTGCATATTAGGCCACACACCCATGATGTAGCCAATCCTCCAAGAGCTTACAGAGCTTTTCTTACAGGGCCTACTGTAAGCTCTTGTAGGATTGGCTACACCAGGGTGGTGTAGCCTAATATGCAAAGGAGTTCCTGCTATAAAAAAGCCCTGTGTATCACAAATCAAGCATCACATCTTGCCATAGTTCTGCATGCAATGGTAAACAAAATTGTGTGCCTTGGACAGTTAAACCAGGTTCCAAAGTTAATCTGCTCAGGCAAGTATATGGACAAAAGTTCTTTGATGTCAGCCTCTTGAGGATATTCTCATTGAAACCATGTGAACTTTTAAAATGGACATGTAGTTCAGAAACCCACACTATGTTGCATGGGCAAAGAAGCCTAGAGTAGGGATGGGCACTAACTGGAAAATGTGGTTCAGTTTGTGGTAGGCCCAGTTTGTGAGCCGCAAACCATCATGAACTTATAGAAGCTTAATGGACCAGTTCAGTTTCTGAGGTATATAATGTGATAGAACATTCCCCCCACCCCCTCCAGTGTGCTAGAGATTTTGGACTAGGCCTGGGTAGCTCCAGGTTCAAATTCCCAATCAACCATTAAACACACTCGTGGATATGGGCTAGTCACTTGGTCTCAGTCCAACCTACCTCACAAAGGGTATTAAAATAAAATGGCAGAGAAATCCATGTCAGCCTCCCTGAATTACTTGTAGGATGGTTAAGATTTAAAAAGTTGGAGAGAGATAGAAGGTGGTAGATGCCACTTCTGTGAAGTTGCTGCTTTGACGAAGTTTGACTCTGACTGCAAGACTGGCTCAACATTAACATGATGAACTTGGTGGCTGAACATAGTTTTGAACCTGCTTTTTCCCCGGTCAGGGTCCATTGCATCACAGAAATTATTGTAAGCAGAAAGAAGAAGCAGTACATAAATCTCACTTTTAGAATATCTCAGAGGAGGTTTGGATGAGAGGCTGCTATATAAAAATTAAGGCAAAAAAGTAAAACAACATTATTGGAAAGGCTATTCTGGACATTTATTTGGACTTTCTGGCAGTTAAAATCCTGAGGGCAAGCATTTAATTTCACACTTTACCATTAAAGAATGGTTCTTGTTTCATACAATTATCTTGTGGCCTCTACCAGTAAATAACCAGAATACTATGTATCAAATTCAGGGCTGTGGCCAAATGAATCAATACAATAATATCTGGTAAAGTTGTCAAGTTCCAGGTGGGGCCTGGAGATCTCCTAAAATTACAACTAATCTCTAGGCAACAGAGCTCAGTTCCCCTGGATAAAATGGTTGCTTTGGTGAGTGGACTCTATGGCATTATACCTAGCTGATCTCTCTTCTCTCCCCATACTCTCCCTCCTTAGGCTCCACTCTCAAAATCTCCAGAAATTTCCCAACCTGGGACTGGTAACCCTGCCCTCAAACACAATCCCCATGAAGTAGTAGAAAAGAGCAAGAGACCAGTAGCATCTTAAAGACTAGCAAAATTTGTGCCGGGGTATGAGCTTTTTTGAGTCACTACTCACTTCTACAGATATGTATATTATGTATACACTCATATACATATAGAGAAGATCACTCCTTTGGAGGAGGGACTCTGTAGTGTTCTGTCCCAAACCTCACACTCTTCAGGTTCCATCCTTAGATCTCCAGGAAATTCCTAACCCAGAGCTGACATAGGGTTGCCAAGTCTGTGTTGGAAAATACCTGGAGACTTTTTTGGGTTGGATCCAGGAGAGGGTGAGCAGAGGCAGCCTGCCCACTAGGGAAATTAGGCATTTGCCTAGGGCATGGGCCTCAGGGAAGTGCTGAATTGGGCCCTCCCCCCCACCTCCTGGGTGATTGATATTGCCCAGGAGGAGAGCTGCTCACTGCCTTCCTCCGCAGTGCCATCAATGTCCTGCTGCTCGCACCCTTCTGTGCCCCTGCGAGCTGTGGGCAAAGCCAAGGGAGGGCACGCATGGCAGCCACACAAGTGCCCCAGAGGCCCCTGCACCATCTGGCTGCAATCATTCCACCTCCCTTCTGGAACTTCTAGAAGGGAGGCAGAGTGGCAGCCCCAAGATGGGGCGTAGCCTTTGCAGAGTTCAGAAGCTTGTTGGGCCATTGCGAAGCAGCAGCACATGCCCTCTCTGCCCTCCTCTGCCATGTGTACCCTCAGGAGGGTGGAAAGGTGCAGGCAGTGGGGCAGTGAGGGCACCACAGTGGAGGGGGGGGCAATGTGGCAGGTCCTTGCCTTGGGTCCCCCTTGCCCTAGGGCTGCCCCTGAGAGTGGGGTTTGGGGAGGGGAAGGGCCTCAGCTTGTTATAATGCCATAGAGTCCACCCTTCAAAGCAGCCATTTTCTCCAGGGGAGCTGATCTCTGCCAGTTGGAAATCAGTTGTAACAGCAGGAGAAGCTGGCAACCCTAGCTGATAAATCTACTTCAGCTCTGCCCCCAGTGCCCTCATATACATATAGCTCATACCTGCCACAAATTCTGTTCATCTTTAAGGTGCTACTAGAGACTTGCTCTTTTCTACTGCTATAGACAAACTCTTGATCAGTCATGAAGTACATGCATCCAGGGAGGCATTAAGGAAATCTGAACGTGGATCATCATATAACACATTGCATTTCCGCTCCATTTTCAACAAGGTCACTTGACAAAAGGAACTGCTGGATCAATGCAGTTGTGAAAAAGGTAAAAAGCAAGGGATGCTCAGAGAGCTGTCAATGGAGAAGTGCATTTTATGCTGAGTGTTGTTTGTCAGGGACTGTGTCTCATAACTCACCATCTCTATCTTGTCTCTAGTTTTTTTCTTTTCTTTTGAGGACATTTAAAAACTGTAGGTGAGTTGCTGCATTGGTTGTTCAGACTTCAGATTAGGCTGTCAACTCCAAGCGGGGCCTGGAGGTTTCCTTGGATTTCAACTGATCTCCAGGCTACAAAGATCCCCAGATGAAAGAGATCGGTCGCACTAGAGAAATGGCTGCTTTGGAGGGGGGGGGAACTCTGTGGCATTATACCCCCAAACCTCATGCTTCCCAGGATCTCCAGAAAATTCCTAACCAGGAGTTGAGAAACCTACTTCAGCTCTGCCAATCGTTTATTTGGAAACTGATTTTAGGAGTGGGAAGAAGATGTTAATATTTCTAGCAACCACACATGCCAATGCATGTACTTGGACATTCAGGCACTATCCTAGGGCATAGGCTTCCCAATCCCCAGGTCCCAGCAGGGGATCCCCTGTTTTTACAGGCTTCTCCCCACCCCCAGTCAGCTGGCCGGCCGGGGAAGCCCCACCTCCCCACAATCACCATGTAGTTTTAGAGCTCCTGCAGGTCTGTTTTTAAAATATGTGCCTTTAAGGCTGAGGAGGAAGCAGGAAACAGGAAGGGCGTCGGAGAACGGCCCCTCCCTTTGTTTTGCTTTCGTTTTCAGATCGAAAGATCGCCTTTCCCCATATATCCCCCAGAGAGCACTGCGATCAGGGACAAAAAATCTGTTGTCTGCCCCTGGCCCAAAAGAAGCCAGACTATGTACAACAAGATCCAGGGCTTTTTCGGTGGCAGCACCAGAACTTTGGAACACCCTCCCAGAAGCTATAGGGGCCCTGCGGGATTTGTCTGCATTCCGCAGGGCCTGTAAGACCGAATTGTTTAAACAGGCTTTTGCGGTTTGATCGAAAAAGGGCTGCCACCGGACATCCTACAGAATGCTGGCGATCATAGTCGAGAAGTCACTCCGCCTATACTGGACTGAAATAGCGCCATAGAATGGTTTTAAAGTTGATATATGTAAATTATGGTTTTATATGTTTTATTGGATTGATTGTTTTTATGATGTTGTGAGCCGCCCTGAGTCCGCTTGCGGAGAGGGCGGGAAATAAATGCGAAGTAATAAATAAATAAATAAATAAATAAATAAATAAAGTTCTGATGGAACAAGACCCAGTAAGTATTTCTGTGTGAGAGAAAAAGAGGGGGCAGGGGATTCCCTGGTTTGGAGGCCCTCCCCCCGCTTTAGAAAGCGTGGGGGGAGGGAAATGTCTATTGGGCACTCTATTATTCCCTATGGAGAACAATTCCCATAGGGAATAATGGGGGATTGATCCACAGGTATTGGGGGCTCTGGGGGGGCTATGTTTTGAGGTAGCGGCACCAAATTTTTAGTATAGCATTTAGTGCCTCTCCCCAAAATACCCCTGAAGTTTCAAAACAATTGGACCAGGGGGTCCAATTCTATGAGCCCCAAAATATAGTGCCCCTATCCTTCATTATTTCCTATGGAAGAAAGGCATTTAAGAAGGTGTGCTGTCCCTTTAAATGTGATGGCCAGAACTCCCTTGGAGTTCAATTATGTTTGTCACACCCTTGTTCCTGGCTCCACCCCCACTGTCTCCTGGCTCCACCCCCAAAGTCTCCTGGCTCCGCCCCCAAAGTCCCCAGATATTCTTGAATTGGACTTGGCAACCCTACTGGGGCACAACATTTGAAAAGAGAAGGGATATCAACGGAGGTTCTGCAGATTTTCAGAATTTTCTGTATATGCTCAGAGGCAGGCAATGTCTTCCCAAACCTTACTGCCCTCCTGCTAGCCCTGTGGTGTGTTACTTCAGTGGCACTATTACAAAATGGTGCATTGATTTCTGAGAGAAATGAAAAAGAAATTCCCCCTTTAAAAGAGAAAAAAGAGAGAGGGAGAACAAGAAGGATCAATTGATATATCTTTAAAAAGTAGATTTGGGAGAAGAATTCTGCTCCCAACAACAGTGCTACAGAGGAGACTCTTCAGCAGTGTGAGGCAACATGATACAGAGGTTAGAATGTCTGGCTACATTCTGAGAAACCCAGGTTTGAATTCTGCTCTGGCATGAAAAGCTTGTTGGGTGACCATCAGCCAGTCATACGAACATAAGAGAAGCTATGCTGGACCAGACCAATGGCCCATCCAATCCAACACTCTCTGTCACACAGTACCCTAAACCCAGGTGTCATCAGGAGATCCACCAGTGGGGCTAGAACTCTAGAAGCCCTTCTTCTTTTGCCCTCTGAGCACCAAGAATACAGAGAATCACTGCCCCGGATATAGTGCTCCATCTATACCTTGCCTAATAACCACTGATGGACCTCTGTACTTTATGTTTATCCAATTCCCAATTGAAGCTGTCTCTGCTTGTAACTGTCACCACTTCCTGTGGTAGTGAATTCCACATGTTAATTACTCTTTGGGTGAAGAAGTACTTCCTTATATCTGTTCTAAATCTATTGAGAGAGTAGTGGGCAGAGAGCAGAAGTCTGGTTTGGTGCTTTCTTCCCACACTGCTCGGCAGGGGCCACTGACCACCAGTAAGTTACAAGATGGTCCTGAGCTCGATGGGAAGTTGGAGGGCCTTGCTAGTAAGCTTTGGGGCTAGGACTCCCAGGAGCTCCACCATAGCTAGAGGCCTGCATTGGGTCCAGCCTCTCTCCTTAACTATAGTGTTTTTCTTCATATGTGATATAGCAGGGGTTTTTTTTTGTTCAGGTAAAGAAGTGAGAAGAGAAAATAACTTTTCTCTCAAAAAAATCAAGTGACCTGAGAAGAATGTATTGGGCAGCATGAAAGCATGACCTTGAAGGAATTTTAAAAGCAATCGTATCATCACTTGAGGATTTATTCCAGTGTTCTCCTACTGACAGTGCTGAGGTGTGAAGGGTAGCAAAGCTTTCAGTGTGTAAATTTGGACCCCCATGGCTGTAATTCTAAAGCTTTCTCTCATATTTGAAGCTCTATGGTAAATATTCTTGAAGGAGATGTTGTTTTGCTGGTTAAGGGGAGGACTCTTCCTTCTTTTTTCACCAACAGAACAGTTGGTTGAATCCAACCCACTGAACGATGGCAATATTTATTTACCTGTACCTTTCTGTTTGGATGGCCTAGGCTAGCCCAATCTCAGCAGCTAAGCAGGGTCATCCCTGGTTAGTATTTGGATAAGAGACCAACCACCAAGGAAGTCTAGGGTCACAATGCAGAGGCAGGCAATGGCAAGCCACCTCTGAACATCTCTTGTCTTGAAAGCCCTACAAGGTCACCATAAGTCAGTTGCAATTTGGCAGCAGTTTACACCACCATCTTTCTGTTAACTCACAGGAATTGCCAAGTGAGACCACTGACCCCTTGAAGTTGGGGGGAGATATTTCCTTGAGAAGGAGATTCTTGGCTGTGCTTGAACAGAGCAAAGTGAGGAAAGAGGTGCTCTTTCTGGAAGTCAGCTTACAGAGCCAAAATACTAGTGGGGCTGGGCATTATGTGAGGCTGCTGTGTAGTTATCTTCCAATAGGAGTTGCAGGGGGGTGGGTGAAAAAATATTGATTAGGGCCATAGCATCTTGGAAGGAGATGGTATGTTTCCCTAATCATACTGAATTTAGTCCTGATGGGAAGGGGAGCTAAAAACACTCATTTTTGATTGGAGAAATCTCATGGGAGAAGGCATCAACCCCTTCTTTAGCAATACCAGCCCATATCAGGGTCATTACAACTGCCTTTTTGCGATTGTACAACACAGTGAAATAGTACTAGTTTCCACTAGGAATGCCTCTCCAGATTTAATTGTGATCCTTATTCCATGGGGGATGGCATCCTTATTTATGTTGTTTCTTCAGAGACCTGATTAGACCGGTTCACAAAATAAAATGGCACAATAACATCCTGTAAATTTGGCATAAAACCCTATAAGCCTATAAATTTTGGCATAAAAACCTATAGGGTCTTCCCTTTCTAGAAAGCCTCAACAATGGAATGAATCCTACTCTGATTCTACCACTCCACTTAACAAAGCTGGAAGCTTTCCTCCAACAAGTGGTTCTTTCTCCTGTGTAAGACCTACTTAATCTGGAGGACCTCTCCTTAGGTTGGGGAAAGGCTCCTTAGATCCATCCCAATGCACAGACATTTGAAATTACTGCTTGTATGGCAGGCAGGGTTGGACATTTGTAGGGCCAACCCTAGACTCTGGCACCCTAGGCAGGGCTAACATCTGGTGCCCTCCCTCTGCACTGATAATATTGCCAATTCCCATGGGGGGTGCCCAATTTGATTCCCCCAGAAGACCGGTGCCCTAGGCAATCACCCAATTTGCAAGAACAAAGTAGAAAGTCATGCAGAGACATGTGCAGGCTTCCCACTAATACAAATCATTCTGCTGCTGTGTCTACACACTGGGGGAGCTTGAATGTTCCAGTACAAAGATATTGGCAGACTTACCCTGTTTCCTGGCAAATGCTGATTCAAAGGAAGCAAGGGCTGTAAACCATTCAGGACCACTATAGGACAACTATAGGCAGACCCCTTCACTGCAGATGGGTGCTTTGGCTACATCAATGAGGTTGATTTCTTGCATCACTTGCAGTCCAATCCAGAGTAGAATTACACCTTTCTGTGCTCACTGAAGTCAATGCATTTAGAAAGGGTCAAACTCAGTCTTTATGATGAGCAAAAAACATAAATATGATATTCACCCCTCGTTCTTTCTTTAATGTACCCCCATCTTAATTTATAATAAAAAATATCACAAGAAAAGGTCAAACTCTGGTTAGATTTATACTGTTGTTATGGGAGTTACTGGAGTGGTTAAGGGCATTCTGGAGAGCTAGGTTTGATTCCTCACTCCTCCACATGAAACTTGCTGGGTGACCTTGGGCCAGTCATAATTCTCTCATCACTCTCAGCCCCATCTGCCTCACAAGGTGCCTGTTGTGGGGAGAGGAAGGGAAGGTGACTGTATGCTGCTTTGAGATTCCTTAAGGTAGAGAAAAGGTAGAGAAAAGTGAGGCTTTGAACCCTTTTCTTCTTCTTCCACTGGATATGTCAGAGTTGAAACTAAGTGCATTCTGTATGCATAGCAAGTTCTCTACCACTGCATCACTTGCAAGGTGGGGTTGGGGGAGATGTGATCTGAATCAATGTAGTTGTCTTCCATCAAACACCATATATCACTTTTGCTCAGTCACTTTTAGAGTGGATGCACTTTTCCACTCAGATGAACAAATGAAAGATACCAGACTGGTAATTCTTGATTTATTTTGCCATATGATTGGCTGTGGCTTTTGTCTGTGAATGGTGTGGAGTATCTGTGCTTCAGTGAGTGTTGGCAGATATCCCAGTGCCCCTAAATGACAGCAGAGTGGCTAACCTTCAGTTCATTCCACAATTTATTGAAGCCAAAGTGTGCGGAAGCAAGCCAATTTTATCTCACAGCTCGAAGACTTGCTTTGCTGCGCTCGTAACCTGATACTTAAAGGACACTGAGTGACCGCTGCATCAGCTCGCTGCCCTAAGCTATTCTGCTTTACGTGTCTCGCAGTTAGGAATGCCCACTCCCCAATCAAAGATGCTGGATGTTGCTTTTCAGATGCTGCTTTCATTTTATTATGATCTTTCTCCAGGCTTGAGATTTAATTTTAGACCATTTTACTTCCACATGACTTGCACATAGAGTAAGCATGTAAGCTTTGGAAATACCTTAATTTATTGTGTTGAAATTTATTTGCTGGGCTGGGGGGGGAGAATGCCTTACAATTGACTTTACGCCAACAGATTTCAATTAAGTCTGCAGTTTAAAATAAGGAATTTAAGAAATGCTGTTACAGGCTGCTTTAGTTCTATGTGATAATAATAAAAAAAAAAATCCACATCAGTTCTATTTTATTGGAAACACCCTGCCGTCTATTGTAAAAAAGTGCTACTGGATAATGGGGAGGGGAAGATAGTTATTTATATACCTCCTAAAACTTTTCTGTCAACGAATATTGTTTTCTGCCATCACAATTGCACCATGAGATATGAAAGTTCAATTTCCTCTTCATTTCCTTTTAATAAAAGTTCTGTTCATTTCATTTTTGAAAAGAGATTGAATCTAAATTACTTTGACTTCTTCTGGCCGAACTTTTGCGAATGTTACTGAAAAGAATCTGAAACCCTTTATATAAAAAAGTAGAGATTAAAGAATCTATTGCAATTCCCCTCCCCCACTTACCTTACATCTCCTTCTGTCCAGTGACATCTGAATCTTCCCCTCTCTAGGAGATAATCTCTGAGGATAGCCATGCTGGACTACAGTAGAACAGCTAGAATCAAGTCCTGTATCAACTAACTCGCAAAAGATCATTCCCCTCCCCCCCCCCAAAAAAAAATCTTGTTGGCCTCTAAGATGCTACTGGACTTGAATTTAGATCTTCCCCTCTCTTGAGAGCTAGTTTGGTGTAGTGGTTAAGTGTGCAGACTCTTATCTGGGAGAACCGGGTTTGATTTCCCACTCCTCCACTTGCAGCTGCTGAAATGGCCTTGGGTCAGCCATAGCTCTTGCAGAGCTTGTCCTTGAAAGGGCAGCTTCTGTGAGAGCTCTCTCAACCCCAACTACCTCATAGTGTGTGTTGTGGGGGAGGAAGCTAAAGGAAATTTTGAGCCACTCTGAGTCTCTGAGATTCAGAGTGAAAGGTAGATATGAATCCAGTATCATCTTCTTATTATTCTGTTGTATTGTGCTTATGGATGGGCTATGTCTTAGTGGTAGAGCATCTGCTTGTCATGCAGAACATCCAGGTTCAGTTGCCAACCTCTCCAGTTAAAAGGATCTGCTAGGAGGTGATGAGAAAGACCTCAGCCTGAGAACTGCTGCCAATCTGAGTAGACAATACTGACCCTGATGAACCAATAGTCTGATTTCAGTATAAGGCACCTTTGTGTATGTTCATGTGTGTGTCTGTTTTGAATCTGAAGGGGTTAGGCCCCAAACATTCTCCTTCAAATCAGTAATCTATGTGAGTCATGTACCTCTCTGGTCTGTAAATAGTAGCCTAGTCAAAGATGAGATTATTATTTTTCTTTCCCTACTGCACCTCTAACCAAGTTTATTTACCTGGAATCATACCGGGAGGTGGGGAAAGAGATGTATCTGTAAGAGAACAATACCATGGAAAAGCAAATGAATTCTTCAGATTTACAACCACCTGCCCATTCTGGTTCTTTTCAGTTTCAGTGCAAATGTGAATAATGGAGTTCCAGCCACCTCATACCTCAATTCTTTTTTTAAGTAATCACAGTACTGAAACGAGCATTTATCTTGATGATGAAACATGGGAAACAAAATGAATTCAACCATAAATTAACAATGTTTAGAGCTGTGCCATCCATGTTAAGAAAAAGAAACACACTGCTGCAAAAAAAATGTTGCCCCAGCCAGCAGGTTTTTAAATTGTTTAAGGTTGAGAATCATTCATGAAATGTATGAGCCAGGATAGCAAAATGGAGCCTCCATTTTCAAAGGAAGCCTACATCTGCATATCAGATATTTATCTTAATGGGACAGGGATTCTACTCATCTTGCTCATTCTAACCTGACGGCCTCGTGGAAAATCAAAGCATCTCAATCCATGTCAGTTGTGAAGGAAATCTACACTATTGACATGATATGGTCCTTAGTTTCCAACTGTGGTGGAGATATGTGATTTCAGGCAATGGTTCTGTATTGAAGCAGGCACCATACATATGGGAGAAAATGTTCTGAGTTAATAATATGCTATATAGTTTTGAATACAAATATTCTTTATGGATGCCACCCACTCAGTCTATTAAATTATCCGTGCAAGCTTTAGACTTGAAAAATCCAACCTTGTTGTACAATACAACATTTCTGCAAGGATGTAATTATGGTGGTATTATCCCTTCCTGCGATTCTCTTGTGCACATGGAACTGAGCGAGATTGGAACAATATCCCGTATCTAATTTTCACTGTGTAATTGAGAAATGTTCCCTTAATTTTCTTTTGTTCTTTGTTGGCAAAATATTACGGAAACCTTCCTCTGACAGTCTTGGTTAAAATCTAAAAAAAGCAAAGGAAGACTTCTGACCTCAATTTCACTTATTATAATAAATCAATTTCAAGCTCATTTGTGGTTAATCTCCATTGGAAATTTACATTACCCAATCAGAACGGAACAAGTCCCTTAGGGTAGATCTAGTGTCACATAAAAACTCCACTGGAAAGTCATATAATAAATCAGCAAAAGGGACTTTTGCATATATGGAAATATTAAGCCCATCTAAATTCTATTAAAAACCCCTAAATCCTGTTGCACGCCAAGCAAGAAAGAAAACCTTGCAGATGAAGCATCCCACAGAGACTCTTCAAACAAAACGTGCAAACATTTAATCATTGAAAAGGTCCCGGCACGCCTAAAAGCAGGTAATTTATTGTTGGTGTGCATAATGAATTGGAAGCTTGATCGTAAGGCTCACAATTTGTGGCAGCACTATACCTACCAGGACTCCCACTATGACGGAGGGCAACCCATCAAGAAGCCCCATTGCCCACTGCTGTTCGGAGAGACAGCAGGAGGGGTTTTTTTTCCTTTTAAAATGTTCTTGATGTTAAAATGTTTTTTTTTTAATTGTCACACCCCTGTTGCTCCCTGGGGGGTCCCCTGGTGGCCAGCTGTGGAGGTCGCAGAATTGGATAGGGGCAGGGTTGCATCACCCAGCCTCCTATCCCCAGTGGTGTTGAGGGCTCCCTCTGTCTCTCTGTGTGGGCAGCCCTTTATTCACTACCACCATTCTTCCTCCCCGACCTCTCAGGCTGGCCTTTTATTCCCCCTTGTGCCCCACCCCTTCCTCCCTGCTCGCTTCCTGGTCTGGCCCCACCCCTCTTCAAAAGCCCTGACGCCAGTCCCTGGCATCCTGGGGCGGTGCTGTCTTCTGGCCTTTGTGCCAGCCCTCAGGTGGGCAGGGTTGCAGGGCATGGCGGCACTAGTCGCCGCAGTTCGGGGCAGGCCTCATAGGCTCATTGCAGGCTGGCCCCAGCTCTTCTTCGGCGGCGGGGTGGGGGGGGGCTGTGCTGGCTTGTGGCAGGGTCAGCGCGGGGTTAGGCCGGGGGGGTGGCTGTGGGGGGAGCGACTCAAGCCGGGGGGGCTGCTGCGGGCGGGCCGACCCCCCCCCTTGGCTGAGTCCCAAGGCATGACAAAAATGTTCTTGATGTTTCTACAACACTTTCATGCAACATCGGAAACTCATTTAGAGACGGATTTTTTTGTAGCAGGAACTCCCTTGCTTATTAGGCTTCACCCCTCCCCCCCCCCCCCGATGTAGCCAATCCTCCAAGAGCTTATGAGGCTGTTCTTACAGGGCCTACTGTAAGCTCTTGGAGAATTGGCTATATCGGGGGGTGTAGCCAAATATGCAAAGGAGTTCCTGCTACAAAAAAAGCCCTGTTTGAAGTCATGCAGCATTGCTAGTTGTACCTGGAAGTGATGCAGTGCTGTTGCCAACATCATATTGCCCCTTCCCATGTTTCCGCCCCTAACTGTCCTGTTGGTTGCTGGGCTCAACTTGTCAGACCTGTACAGTTGCCGTGATGCTTTCAACACTTGTCTAGTGGGCAGCCTATTGCATAGTTTGTTTTCTCTTTTATTGTTTCAGGAACTGGCATAGGGTCGTTTCTCTAGCCAATGTGAGCTTTATCAAAAGATGAACTGGAAATATTTTTACATAACAAATGCCATTGTGTTGCTGCTGTATCTGAAGCAAGAAGCAATGTCCATGGCCCACGGGGGTCTAAAGATTATATTACGGCAAAGTTTAGCACCCATTGATGCCGCTGGTGGGGAAGGGAGGTCTTCAGTTGCTTGTGCTGTTGAAACCTATTCTGGTGGGTCTTTCTACAGGGTTGGGGCAGCTCAAAGTAAGCTTAGGAACAAGCTGCAGACATGAGTATCACCAGGGGTTATTTCATAGAAAAAGAGGTGCTGGAGCTTATTAGCACAACATTTGCATATGCCACACACCCCTGACATCACCAGAAGGTGGACTAACTTATATCAGCTCAGTATCTACCTTAAAATGCTTCTTGAATTAGGATTGTCATAATAAAACCTTACTCCCATCACACTTTTTAAATGACTTTCTCCTATGTGTCCACTGTGGCATGATGAAGACTTCCATCTGCCTGCTTTATATGATTTGGTTATTTTCCCATTATTTTGTTGGGGAAAATATTAGAAAGTTTGTCAAAACTTTCAGCAAAATTCTTACAGGAGGTTTGAACAATGGAGCCCAGAAGCAAGGGGTTTTTTGGGGGGGGCGGGGGAAGGAGAAAGAAAGAAAGAGCACAATAAAATATAGAGGTTCTGGAGCTCCTGCCCAAAATGAGGCCTGAGTATCACCTAATAGGAAGGTACAGCAAAGCAAAATTGCTGCAAGGAGCAACATTTAAACCATTAGCACGTGGATTCATATAGGGACTATGTGTCAGCTGTTCAGCTATGAAATGGAAATGCAGCTCATCACTGGGCTCCAGGAGAGGACTGGCTGTTGAACTTCAAAGGAGAGTTCCCAGCGGGCTGTTGCCCTGGAAGGCCACTGGCAGCCAAGCAGGCCTATAGCTAACCAGAGGCCCAGGGGCCTGTCCCCCTGACAGGTTTTTGGGGCCCTTCACCCCCATCCTGTGTGATTTAAATTGTGCCATTGCCGCTCCCATGCCATTTAAAGGGCCTTCCAATCAACTGATCAGCAGACTCTTTAAATCATGTGGGAGGGAGAGGGATGGCCCCCAACCTCTCCAGCTTTCTGCACTCACCCCCATGGGCCCCCCAGTGCCCCCCTGCAACCCCCTCTCCCCATGGTTCCTAGCTATGGGGCTGCAGCCAAGGCAAATAGATGGAAGCTCCTAATACCTTTGCCAATGTCAGAGGGAGCACTCAGATTAGACCCTTCAGTGGTAAAGGTGATCTGCATCAGCCCACCGATTTCTTCCTCCCAAACTATCAGTGGGTAGCAGAAGGAAGTAATGGGTGAGCCCTTGCACTTCATTAGCACATCTGACTGCTTCTGACTTGAAGGCGCTCTAGAGTAATGCTGCCACCCAACCTGTTTTGTTCCTTGGCCATTTGATTTTTCAATTGGAGAAGCTCTGTTATCTGATGTTTCCATTAACACACAGTTTTTCGCTCTGTATTCCCCCAAGTGGCAAGAAGATTCAGGGTCAGTGCTGCAGGACTGATATTTTCTGAGACTTTTTGTAATACTGTAATCATCACTTATAGGTTTATCATGTCAGTTTCATGGGGCGAGTATTTCACATGAACCAAACCTCTCTCCTTGGAATCTTGGAATTTATTTACTCAAGTTCATGCCAGTGATCTCACTCCAGTGGCTTTCAAACATACACTTCTTGCTCCATCAAAATGATGTTTAATGAGGTCCTCTCATCTCCCTGTAAATCATATGAAAAAGTTATATGAGTTTGGATAACTTAGCATACAGCTTATTCTGATGTAGGGTGGTTAGGACCTTCCACACGAGCCTTACATGTGATGGGAGGTCCTTGGAATAAATAATGATGTCATCCAGGTACACTACCACCCCTTTGTACAGGTACTCCCTCAGCACCTCGTTGATAAAGTTCATAAACACCCCTGGGGCTCCCTGCAGTCCGAAGGGCATCACTAGGTATTCGAACTGGCCCATGGGGGTGTTGAACGCGGTCTTCCACTCGTCCCCCTCCTTAATCCTTACTCGGAAGTAAGCATCTCACAGGTCCAGCTTAGTGAAGATGGACCCCTCCGAGACTGTGCTTAGCAAATCCTTAATTAGGGGGATCGGGTATGCATTGGACATAGAAATCCCGTTTATCCCACGAAAGTCAGTACAAAGTCTAAGGCTCCCGTCCTTCTTTTTTCGGAAGAGTACTGGGGTGGCGTGAGGTGCCGTGGCGGGGCGGATGAACCCCCGCTTGAGATGTTTGTCCAGGAACTTCCTCAGTTCTGCCTTTTCCTCCCACCCCATGGAGTATAGTTTGGCTTTAGGGAGAGACTGGCCAGGGATTAGTTCGATGGCACAGTCTGTGTCCCGGTGGTGGGGTAACTTGTTGGCCTCAACCTCACTAAGCGCCCCCCGTAGGTCTCGGTACTCATGGGGGATTGTGTGGACTTCTTCAACCAACACGCATAGCCTCTCGTTCTTCGGCGGGACTTTGGGGCCCCACTGCTCCTGCCAGAGGTGGGAGGTGCAGCGTCTATCGGTGAAGTCTATGGTCTGTTCCCCCCACTGGATGTCCGGTTGGTGTCTGGCCAGCCACCCTACACCGAGCACCAGATCGAACGAAGAGGAAGGGGCGATCACAAAAATTTCCAAGTCCCAGTGATCATCGATCCCCACGGGGATCCTCTGGGTTTCTTCCATGCAGGGCTCGCCCTTCATTACCGTCTCATCCATTTGCTCAAACTGGATCGGGTGCGGGAGGGGCTCTCGGGATAGCTTTAACATGCCTAGGGGTGATGATTTCCTTTGTGCACCCCGAATCTATAAGGGCTCTGGCATGCACGAACCTTTTCAGTTTTACATTCAATAAAGTCAATGGAATGAACAAAAGTGAGCCAGATATCCTCACCCTCAGTGGTGCCGATATGTCCACGACCTGCCGCCCGGCACCCATCAGTGCAAGTCGCTTCAGTTTCCCGCCAGCTCGACTTCCCAAGGGTCCTCCTCCAGGTCTTCCAGCATTATAGAATCCTTGTCCAGCACCATCGACAGAGCTGTGCTGCCCCAAATCGACTCCTTCAGCTTAGTTGGTTTCTTGGCCCCCGCTGGCCCTGGTTTGGGGGTTAGAGGGGGCCCACGGGGAGGGGGTTCTGGGCAGCTGGCGGCCAGGTGATTTGGGTCCCTGCATCGGTAGCACTTGTGGGTCAAGGGAGGGGGTTTTGCTGCTCCCCCCCCTGGGTTTTCTTAGCTTCTGGTTTCGGGCTCGGTTTGGTCTCTCGTCCAGCCCTGCCCCCTTGTTGCTGCTGGCGTTGGAGGGCCACCATCTTCATGTTGGTCTTGACCTCCCCCGCTAGCTGTATCTACCCGACCAGGGTGGTGGGTCGCGCTTGCCCCAGGGCCCAATCCAGCAGACTGGCGTTCAGACCCCGTCAGTACGCTGTTATTTTCATCATTTCACTCCATCCTTGAATCTTTGTGCAGTGGGTCCGGAATTCAGCAGTGTACTCCCGGATCGTCATCGTCCCCTGCTGCAGGTTCTGGAGCATGGCGATGGCCCTCGTCTCTTGCAGAGGGTCTTCATACTGGGACAGTAGGGCTTGGAGGAAGCCCCATACTGTGTCCAGTTTGGGCCCCCTGGTCTCATACAGGCTCATGTACCATCTTTGGGCGGCCCCCTTCATCTTCAACCCCAAGTAGTCGACACAGCTGAACTCGTCTGGGAAAGTGTCTCCCCAGTAGTGCATGTAGCTGTTCGCTTGAATTATAAAGTATTCCACTCCTTCGGGGTTCCCATCAAATGTGGCGTCCAGCTCCTGGGACTTCGCTCACCTTCCTGGCCCCGCTGGGACTGCTGGTGCGGCCGGTGCGGCGGGGCACATCGGGGCGGCTGGAGCTGCTGGTGCTGCCGGGGCGGCTGGGGGTGTCACGGGCGGCAGCCGGGATAGTCTCCCAACCCCCCCCCCCATCAGGCCATGGTCGATCTGCTTCTGGACCTCTTGCAGCATCAGTGCCATATTCTCCTTCATCTCACACCTCAGGTCCCGGGCTAGGGTGGACACCTTCCCTCGCAGCGCCTCGATGGGCTCCGGGTCTTTCGGAGAGGGTCCATCATCCTCGTCCTCCAACTCTGACCCCTGCTGCCTGTCGTCGGGGTTGGAGGGCACTTCCCCCTTATACATGCTGGGTGGGGAGCCACTCCCAGTACCCGGGTTGCCCCTCTGTCCCGGCCTATTGAGGATGGCCTCATGTCGGATTGCGGCCTCATCCATTAGGGTGGTCAAGGTGCGGGGGTACCATGCTCTCGGAGTGATTAAGAGTTCTTGTATATTCGTCGTCCCCCCTAGCTTGGCCGATCTCCGCTCGGTAACGTGCCGCACTGGGGATGTCAGGATATTGATTGGGTCTGAAGGTTCTCGGTCGCTGGGTGCCTTCTCAGCCATCTGCTACAAAGTTACCCGCGCAGATAAACCCTTGTGAGGATCAGTTCCAAAATGTCAGCAAAGGTTCATTGAAGTTTCCAAATAAGCAGACTTGTTATTTGAAACAAAGTTGCATTTATTGTATACTCCAAAGTTACTCCAGCATGATAGGCATTGGAACTGATGGCAAGCAGTTCGGGTCATTGGTATTTAACATTCTACATCAAAGCAATTACAACTACCCCCCAATTCCCAAAACAAAGTCTGCTTTTGCATGTGAGACTTTTCACACAGCTCCCCCTTATCTTCTACAGTTAGTGGTTACATTTCCCGGCGGTGATGTCCTTGCTGCCTCTAGGGAGGAGGTGAGAATCTGCTGGGCATTCTCCACTTCAAATAATGCCTAACACCCTTTGATGTCCCTGGGAAGCTACTCTTTGGCTATTCCCTATTCGGCTCTCCTCTCCTATTCTACTAACACAGGTTAGTGAGCATATATGCGAATTAATCAATGTGGTTAGTAATCAGCATTCAGCAATAGTATCAATGAACAGAGTCTGACACAGAGCATCTGATTGGCATGCAGAAAGTCCCAGTGTCATGCCCTGGGGTGCAGGCAGGGAAAGAGACCAAGTCGCTGCCGAGGTCTGAGTTGGAAAGCAGAGAGGGAACCACCAAGGCAAATCCAAAGTACAGAGTCCAAATCCAATCAGAGGTCAGAATAACAGAGCGGGGGAGGGGGCATGGCTTTGACGCCTTGTGGAATGGCAGCATAATCTGAGCTCCGTCCCTCCTTACCCCACTTCTTTATCTTCAGGCATTCAAAATCTCCGTTTGTTTTAAAAATAATGAGAAAATCCGTCTCAGACAAACCTCAGCCTAACAGCACTGACAGGAAGGCTATTACCACTTTCTTCCCTAAAATATCTCAACCCAATTCTAACACTGACGAGTCAGCCGACTCTGACTCCATGGCGACTGAAGAGACCTCTTCAGCCCTGGTAATTCCTACCATTAATGATCCTGCTTTCACTGCTTTATTGAACATAGTTGAACTTAAAATTAAAGAAACAATAGCAGTGTCTTTTCAGCCACTGAATGACCAATTTGCTGACTTTAAACTTACATTACAAAATGTCAGTCAGACATCAGAAGCTGCCAAAGAAATGTGCTCTACTCTGAGGGAAGACATAAGTAGCCTCCGCTCAGAAAATGCTGTGTTGCATGATCGGATCTTACACCTTGAGGCATCAGCCTGGCAGTTGCATTTAAAATTTAGAGGCTTTGCAGAAAATATGTCTTTTGAATCTGACCTCCCTGCCTTCATCTCCGATTGGGTGGCGCAAGAACTACAGCTTGAGGAAGGCTTTACACCATATATTACAGCAGCCTTTAGAATGGGCGCACCAAATTACCCGACTAGAAAAGGGCCACAGGAGATTATAGCAGTCATACCAGAAGCCCGCACAAGATGCGTGATCCTAGAAGCAGCTCGCAGTTCCGGCTCTTTGCAATACAAAGGGGAACGTATTCTGGTTTTTCCCGCTCTCCCCCAGGAGGCTTTATCCAATGCCAGGATTTAAAGCAAGTCACTGACTCTCTTAGGCATTCCAAAGTTAGATATTGCTGGTTTAACCTTTTTAAACTCCGTATGACTTACAAAGACAGGATCTACACAGTTGAGGATTTCTTGTCAGGCGTCGCTCTCCTACAGTCCTTGCAGTTGCCCTTACTGTCTGATACTTCCAAGCTAACCCAAAAGTGAAAGCATCCCAACTCTCCCCCCAAAGACAATAAAGTGATAGTTGGTTAATCTATGGGACCATTTCTGATTTATTGTTTCCAATTTTTCACAACGGTTTTTGTATTTCATCTTGTTCTATAAGGAAGAACTCTGTCACAATTACTAGGTTTGTTTGCACTATGAATGCCCAAGCCAACTTAACTCATTGTTGATTCAGCTCTAAGGGGGAAAGGGGGGGGGGGCGAGGTTTCACTGTTAACTCATTGCTTGCCAGTTTTTATATTTAGTTAAACAGTCTCTTCTCTCAGAGCCTACGCTCTGTTAACTCAGGGAACTTTCCTTTCCTGGGTTAAGTGAGACTGAAATATTATTAAATATTTATTCACTTTAGTAGAGTGTGGTACACTATTTAATCTATTACTGCATATCATTGTTCAGACACAACCAGCAATCTAATTTAGTGGTTTGCTTGTTTAAGTAACCATCTATTTTTTACATTTTGACAGCACAGTGCACATCCACAATAGTTCCATTATAGCTGTCTTATATACGTCCCATTTAGCTCACTTTTTTAAAGCTTCACAGCCATACGCTTCCTTCAGCTGAGTTCATCCTGTGAGTATTGGAATACTTGTAATTCAGCAACCTGTATATAGTTATATAGCTTCATAATTTTATTAATTTTATTAATTCTTCACACTCAGGAAAATCTGCTAACCAAATCTGAAGATATTGTAAAAAAAAATCTGGAATACTACCGCTCCTTATATACTACTCAAAATCCATATCCCACTTCAATTAATAATTTTCTCTCTTTGCACTCCACTCTTAACAGACTCTCTGACGACCACCGTAATTTTCTAGACCAGCCGTTTGAACCTGAGGAGATCATGAACACTATTAAACATTTCAAGAATAACAAGTCACCAGGACTGGACGGTTACACCTCTTCTACAGACAATTCTCATCAAATCTTCTTCATCCGCTGACGAGCACCTGCAATGAGGTTCTGTCATCTGGCACTTTACCTAGAACATGGAATGCTGCTTCTATTATTGTCCTCCCTAAACCAAACAAGGATCTCACCAACCCTTCCTTGTTCCATCCTATATCTCTTTTAAATCAAGATTATAAAATCTTCACAGCCACATTGGCTAAGTGTCTGAATTCACTCATTACAAGATATATCCATACTGACCAAGCAGGGACGTGAAATAACAGATAACATCCACAAAACCCTTCGTATAATGTCCTCATGCGAATCTTCTAAAACAGCTGCATTTCTCTTCTCTCTTGATGTAGAGAAAGTATTTGATTCTCTTGAAACTTCATTTCTCCTATTGTTGATGAAATATATGGGTTTTGGCGACACCTTCACCCGGGCTATTCAAGCTATCTATTCAGAACCTTCAGCACAACTCAAGATCAATGGCTTAATGTCTGACACCTTCCATTTATAGCAAGGAATTAGACAGGGCTGTCCATTGTCTCCTGCTCTTTTTGCCTTGGCTTTAGACCCTCTTGCAGCCCTCATACGGCATGATCCTCTCATTCACAGAATTAGCATTGGTCAGCATAAATTTAAAATCAGCCTTTTCGCGGATGATACATCACGGATCCAGAGAATTCACTTTCAAGACTTCAAGCTGTTCTATCATCCTTCAGTAAAATTTCCAGTCTGCATTTTAACTATTCAAACTCTGCGCTCTTACCGATGAACATACCTGCAAAATCGGAATCAATCATACATTCATGTTTTTCGTACCAATGGTCCACTAAGACTTTACAATACCTTGGTGTCCATTTTCCTCATTGCTTGAAAGATATAAATACGGTCAATCATTTTAAAATTTTCAATGAAATCAAGTCTAGCATTAAAAGATGGGAGAAACACATCCTCTCACTCACTGATCATCTATATCTTCTAAAATCATTTGCTTTACCCAGACTTCTCTATATATTCCAGACTATACCAATAGACATTCCTACCTCATTACTAAAAAGTTGGCAATCAACGTTTAATTCCTTTTTTTGGCAGCATAAAACTCCACATATAAAATTTTATGCATTGAGATGTAAAAAATCTATGGGTGGCCTGAATTTTCCTCATCTTTTATTGTATCACCACACAACTCTCTTAGTACCTACTGTCAAAATAGCCTGGTGTGGGGATTTTATTGAATGGATAAAACCGTTACACTCTCTAGTAACACCTCTTTCTCTCCAAGACTCACTGTGGTTGAAGCCTTCTTCTCATCCACCATCTATCAAATTAAATCCCTTTCTAACTTCAATCTTCAAAGCATGGGACATAGTATGCTCAAAGGTGTTGCTGCCTATGTCTTGATTTTCATCATTATCAACCTTGGTTTTGACCTGACAACTGTATCACTCACTTGAATGTCCTGAAAAAAGCAAATATTACTCATATTGTGGACATCTCCTCACGTTCTGGGCTCTTGCCTAAATCTGAATTAGATCTCAAACTTGGGTGGTCAACACCTTGGTTCTTCTATCTTCAGCTAAACCATGCATTGGCCTCACTCAATATTTCAAAAATTTTGAAGATCTCACTGACAACCTTCGAAAAACTATTAGACTCATCGGTTACTAGGTCAAAAGGCCTTATTTCCGCCATATACGATATTGTGCTTAATCTGGAAAGCAGCATTCATCCTACATCTCAAAAACATTGGAGCCGGGACTGTAATGTTACTCTTTCCGAAGATCAATGGTCGACCATATACTCCTCCTCTCTATTTAGCTCTCCTGTATCTGTGGCTAGAATAGTCCTTTAAAATTCTTCACAGATGGTACATTACTCCGCAAAGACAAGCTACCTTCTCAAAAGGTAAATCTCCTCTATGCTGGAAAAAATGTGGTCAGATAGGAACATATGCCCATTGCTGGTGGGAATGCCCAGTGTTACAAGACTTTTGGAAAGATATGCTGGAACAAATCAAAACTATTACTATCCACTCTATACCCTTAACTCTGGTATTGATATTTCTGAATTCCTGGTCAGGACTGGCAATATCTAAAGTCAGACAAGACCTAATTGTTAACCTATTGACTGCTGCAAAGTCATCCATCGCATCATATTGGAAATCATCTCAGGCTCCTTCTAGGATGAATTGGTTAAAGCATGTATGGGACCATTTTCTTATGGAGAAGATTAGTGACAAGATGTTACAATTTGAAATTCTTCCAAAAGTCATGAATTTTGAGGCAAAATGGTTGCCCTTCATAAATTTTATTTCAGCACAAGACAGCTCTATGCACAACCCTTTACACTTAAAAATGCTATACTCATGATGCAAAACCTATACACTCAACATATTACACATTCACAGTCCTCCATTATACCTCTGCAGTTATGCCACGACACAGGTCAGTTAATTTAATTTAATTTTTAGATCTATTATTATAACCATCTTAATTTGTTTCCATCTTTTTAAGCTTAGTATTATTCACTATTTTTAGATTTTTGATATTTTCATAACTCACTGGACATTGTACCTTCTCTTCATTTTACCATATCCATAATTTAACTATCCATTATTCACCAGTCCACTTTACTATAAACATATTCTCTGCATCCCTTCCAATTATTATTTACTCACAATACATCCTTACACCCATTTTGGTGCTAAATATTCAACCCTATTTAGAAAATACTATGGCTCTTCAAGATCAATTAATGTGTGCTCAATTAAGGGTTTAATATTGTACTTGTTATTCAGATGGAAATTTAAATGGTAAATATTTCAGCTTTTTGACCCATTTATGTATGTATCTAATTTGATTCACACACTTTATATTCTTATATTATTGTAAGTGTTAACTTTTTAATAAACTTTTATTTATTTATTTTGTTATTTTTTTAAAAAAAAATAATAACAGCAGAATAGGAACCAATATAGAACAACATCCAAAACACAAACCGAGAGCAGAGTCGTTTGTAGGCAGAAGTCAAGGAGCCGAAGGAACAGGTTTCAAAGCTAGTCGAGGTGGATGCACATCACAAGATAAATGTGTTGCTTCCACAGGGGGCTCAGCCCAGAACAAGGGGTTAAATGGCTTGCCGCCACTGTTTCTAATTAGCGAGTGGCCAGGCTCCTGTTAGAACTTTGGGCTGAGGTAGCGCCTATCTCTTAGCCACACCTCTCAGCACCGGGTTGCCAAGTCTTGCACAGTTGCTCCAATACATGGGCCATCCACAGGGTGGGGGTTTTGTGTTTGTTGCTGCTCAGATGCAGGGAATATGGGCAGCAGTGGCCAACTGTCAGTTTCTGTTCCTTCAAAGGAACTAGCTGCTGTGCTGTCAGTGGGCCCAGCTGCTGGCTCTGCTGAGACTGGCAGCTCCCCTTTGTTATTGCCCATGACACCCAGATTCAATCCCTGGGGTCTCCAATTAAAAGGATCAAGTAGTAGGTAACTGGTAAAACCTCCACCTGAGACCCTGACCCTGGAGACCCACTGCCACTAGGAGTAGACAATACTCATCTGAATGCACCAATGGCCTGATTCAGTACATGAAAGCTTCATGTGTTCATGATGTTATCACCCTTACAAAAGAGAAGATCCAGTCCTATTGGGCAAAGTTTGACCTCCCATAATTGATGGAGCGTTCCTGTGTACATCAACTGGTCCGACCTCCCTAACTTCAGGATGTGTGAAGAGTAAATGAGGTTAGCATAGGATATATAACTGTTAGCGAGGATGAGGCAAAATTTTTGACTGACATCCTTAAATTTAAATCTGACCATGTATGAATGCATCTGTAAGCTCGGTTTCATTTTGATTTTATCTCCAATGTTTAAATTTTTATATTCTGTGTATTTTTATTTGCAGCTGTTATGCTATTAAAGGTTTGGTATGGTATAACTGTTTTCAAGAAAAAAAACCACAGACCCAGAACCCCACATTAGTGTCTAATCAACTCTGGGGTACAAGGTCAGAGGTAACAGTAGGAGGCTATCTTCTATGCTAAACAGAGATGGATAAAAGTACTTTTTGTGACTGCATTGGTTTTTTTTTCTCCAGCAATACTGCTGGACCTAGTATAGCTCCTAAGCTCTTAACCAAGTCAGCAAGGGTCAGCTGAACTCCACTGAAAGTGGGAAGCACAGTGTCCTTCAAGACCTTCCAAGGTTTTACAACCATCATCATCTCCACCTTGTCAGGATTCAGTTTCAATTTCTTCACTATTAGCCCTTAAAATCACAAAAGTCCACAAAAGGCTTGATATGTCTGCTGCATCCCCAGGAGAATTGGACAGAGGGAGATAGACTTGGATGTCATCAACAGAGTGGTGGTATCCAGTTTCAAAACTATGATTTACTTCTAAGGGATTTACATAGTGATAGAATAGTATGGGGGATAACACTGATGTTGACTGGTTTTCAATGGCAACCCTTTAAGTCTGGACCTCACTCTCTCCTGACACTGAGGAAATTCCCTGAAAAAGCAAAATCCACTTAAAAAAAATAAGTATCTTGAAGTTCTTTGTATGTGTGTTATTTCTCACATTCCATTCAACACATACACAGCTGAACATGTTATACAAGCCCCAGGTTTATCAAAGTATTTATCACTGGTTTTATTTGTAAAGAAAACAATGTTAGGTCTTTGTTACAAACTGATGTATGCAAATACAGGTAGGATGTTCACTGTAACATGTGAACATGGCTCTAGTGTCTTAGACAGTGGTAGCTGAAATGCTCTCCTTTGCATTGGGCTTTTGGAAAAAGAAGACACAACAGAGCTTTCCTTCTCCTCTCAGACATGTTTGCAAAGTGTTAAATGCAGCCAATAAGGCTGCCTGTATAGCTGTTACTTTTAACTGCAACAGCAATTAACACTTGATAGCATTTAAGCCCATGCCATGTGGAAACCTGTTGTTTTCAGCGCAACTTCTGTTAAGGGCACAGAAGCAGACTCAACTGCCTTTTTCTTTTTTTCCCCTCTCTGGCCAGTTGGCAACTGTAATGCCCGCCATTCTTCCTACTCCACCCCTCTGCAATATAAAGCAGACAAAGAGTGATCACAGGTGCCTTCTTCACCTTGTTTCCAGCAAAGAGGCTAGTGGTGATGCCAGTGAAGTAGGGAAAGTCAGTGCATGGGCTCCAAAGCAGATGGAGATGGCATATGCAGGCTGCAATGCACAGACCAACAGCACTAACTTACTATGTGTGTGTATATCAAGTGCTGTCAAGTCACAGCCAATTTATGGTCACCCTGTAGGGTTTTCAAAGCAAGAGATATTTAGAGGTGGCTTGCATTGCCTGGTGATGCTACAGGATTTGCCCCAAACTTTATGGTAAAATAAAGTCATTGGTGAATCTATGGGAGCCTCGTGGTGCAGAGTGGTAAGCTGCAGTACTGTAGTCCAAGCTCTGCTCACTACCTGTGTTCGATTCTGGCAGAAGCTGTGTTCAGGTAGCCGGCTCATGGTTGACTCAGCCTTCCATCCTTCTGAGGTTGGTAAAATGAGTACCCAGCTTGCTGGGGGAAATGTGTAGATGACTGGGGAAGGCAATGGCAAACCACCCCGTATAAAGTCTGCCATGAAAACATTGTGATGCGACATTACCACAGAGTTGGAAATGACTGGTGCTTGCACAGGGGATTACCTTTAGCTTTGAATCTATGTGAATCCTAGAGCATCACCCCGATGCATTGACATCACTTCCAGGTTTGTGGCAGAAATAATGTTGCAGCCTTGGTGTGACTATGGATGTCTTAACTTTGCCCCTCCTCCATTTCCTGGGAGTTTCCAGCCAAGTGCCTAGCAGCAAATCAAGGAATAAATATTAATGCTTAACTATAGTTGCTCTTAATACATATACCTACAAGTGTAATTCTTCATAATGGGGTGTAGAAAAGCATATCAGATTATATATTCATTGTTTATTTTACACACTGTTTAGTTCTTCAAATTCTCAAAAACTACTTACCAAAAAAAAAAGAGAGGAGGAATTATAAGCAACAGATCCACCCCCTTTCGTTGTTCAGTAGAACAGTCGAGTCCAATTCTTTGTGATCCCATGGACAAAGTTATACCAGACCCTCCTGTCTTCTATCATCCTCTGAAGTCTGCTCAAATTCATATTAGTTGCATCAGTAACGTTATCCAGCCATCTCATATTTTGCCATCCCCTTCTTCTTTTGCCTTCTGTCTTTCCCAGCATCAGGGTCTTCTCCAGTGAGTGCTCCCTTCTCATTTGGTGGCCAAAGTATTTGAGCTTCAGCTTCAGCATCTGACCTTCCAGGGAACAGTCAGGGCTGATTTCCCTTAGGACTGATTTGATCTTCTTGCAGTCCAAGGGATTCTCAAGATTCTTCTCCAGCACCACAGCTCAAAAGCATCTATTCTTCTGTGCTCGGCCTTCCTTATGGTCCAACTCTCACAGCCATACATTACTAATGGGAATACCATCGCTTTGACTATATGGACTTTTGTTGGCAGGGTGATGTCTCTACTTTTTATTATACTGCCTAGGTTCACCATAGCTGTCCTCTCAAGGAACAAAATGTCTTTTAATTTCATGGCTACAGTCACCATCTGCAGTGATCTTGGATCCCAGGAATGTGAAGTCTGTCACTACTTCCATGTCTTCCCCTTCTATTTGCTAAGGTGTGATGGGGCCGGATGCCATGATCTTAGGTTTTTTTTTTTTTTATGTTGAGCTTCAAGCCTATTTTTGTGCTCTCCTCTTTAACCCTCAGCAAGAGGTTCTTTAGGTCCTCCTCACTTTCTGCCATTAGAATGGTGTCATCTGGATATCTGAGGTTGATGATGTTTTTTCCCAGCAATCTTAATTCTGGCTTCTGCTTCATCCAGACCAGCATTCCACATGATGTACTCTGCATATAAATTAAATAAGCAGGGTGACAATATACATCCTTGTCGAACCCTCTTTCTTATTCTAAACCAATCAGTTCCTCCATATCCCGTTCTGACAGTTGCTTCTTGACCCTTATATAGGTTTCCCAGGAGACATGAGAGGTGGGCTGGTACTCCCATCTCTTTAAGGACTTGCCACAGTTTGCTGTGATCCACACAATCAGAGGCTTTAGCGTAGTCAATGAAACAGAAATAGACGTTTTTCTGATACTCCTGTGCTTTCTCCATAATCCAGCGAATGTTAGCAATTTGATCTCTAGTCCACTCCCCTACACCCTTCCAAATAAGATATCTGTAGAAAGTAAAATATATAGTAACACAAGTATCTGGGTTTTCTTTTTCTTTTTTAAAAAAACACTTGATAAACAGTCATGTGGCACCTTAAAACAATATATATATCGTGGTATATTAATTGTCTTGCAGGTGACAATCTACTTCATCAGTCGCAGGGAATGTTATAATCAGTTGGCAGAGACATATATACCCAAAGCTATGGACATTGGAAGGGCAAATAGGGGGGTTATTATAAAGAGATGTCAGAGCACATTACAAATCCTCTCCCATTCAATTTTTTAAACACTCAAATTTTGCCCAGAATGCTGATCATGTGCCACCATGTGCTGCAGCTTCCAGTTCCTTTAGTTTATTTCCAGACTACCCCCAGTGTTACCAAAACACACACACTAAGAAAACACTTCAAAAAACACACAATCGTAATACAATTATAAAAATTATTGTGCCACAATTATTTCTGTGTGGTGTTTTACTAGTTTCAGTAATTCACTGTAGGCAGGGTTTGTTTGTTTGTTTTTGTAGCAGAAACTCCTTTCCATATTAGGTCACACACCCCTGATGTAGCCAATCCTCCTAGCGCTTACAGTAGGCCCTGTATTAAGAGCCCTGTAAGCTCTTGGAGGATTGGCTACATCATTCATATATATGTAAAGAAATTCTTATCTGAAACAGAACTAACCAGGAATACAACACAGGACTGGATAAAATTTCATAAACATAAATGAATGGACAAGGGAAATCTCTTTATGCTTAATTATTATTGCCAAAAGTGCTAGGAGAATGAACTGGTTGTGTGAACAATTTAATTCAAGACAGAACTGTACTCTTCCAAATTAAGACTGCAGATGGTTCTATCAAATATATCTTGGCCTAAATTCCAAGCAGCCAGAGCTTAGCTTTTCTGTAGTTTGAGTCTGTGTTTTCAGTTCACGTATTGGAATCGTATAGTATTGTGCTGTTAATTTGACAAATGCATAGATAATGTTATCCAGCATGGATGATCTATGTGCGATAGCAGAGTAACAGTACAGATTGGCTTTCTGACTCTCTATTCGTACCTTTCCTATTCTAGTCCAGGAATATTTAGCTTTCTTTTAACACATTTATTATTATACGCATTGATATTTAATATAACATATGTTTGGATTATCTCATCTCTTTGGAACCTCATAGCTACTTGTCCTGAGAATTTGGAATAAATCAAGCTATAAATGTTCTAAAACTGATAGAAGTCTTGTGGTTTGGATCCCTTCAGCTGTTCCAGTTGATGTAACCCATTTCTCCTCTTTGATACAACACCCTTCCCATATGACTTTTGTCCATGTAGATCTTAAATTCTTTGATAGAGCCAAAAAAGGCTCGTCTTCCTTCTTACATCAGCACAAAAGCTGGTAGGACTGATTTTTATAAGCATTTGTGAATAAACAAAACCCTGTTCTAAACATGGCATCTTAGGCATAAACATTCATCTCACCAAACTGAATCAAGGCCTCAGGAGTTGGGCTGTTTTCATATAGCACCAGTTCCCCATTGGGCAGTCACTGGTGCTGTGAATGCAGAAGAATTTGCTGCTGAAAAGGAGTGTCCACACTGGAGGGGTCTATGGACTTTCCTCAGATAGCCTCTCATGGCTGCCACCACCATTACCACCACCACCCTGCAACACCTGAATGTTTTTTTTTGTTAGTTGCTATATTCCCTATATACTCTGACCTGAATGACCCTAATCTACCCCAATCTCATCAGATCTCAAAAGCTGAGCATGGTCAGTCCTGGTTAGTACTTAGATGGGAGACCACCAAGGAAATCTAGAATCGCTATGCAGAGGCAGACAATGGCAAATCACCTCTGAATGTCTCTTGCCTTGAAAAACCTATAGGGTGGCCATAGATTAACTGTAGTTTGACAACACTTTCCACTACCACCACTGTATCCCTGTATATATGCTATGTGCTATCAAGTTGCTTCCAATTTATGGCAACCCTGTGAATTAATGGCCTCCAAAATACTTTATTATTGACAGCATTGTTCAGCTCTTGCAAAGGCTTCCTTGACTGAGTCCATCGATTTCATATATCCTTATATATCATCTACCAGTGTTAAAAAGCTGACAAGAAGCCCTCTGGTGGCATTCAGGGTGGGATGGATGGGCTGACATCTGTGAAATGGTACCAATGTGGATTTGGCATGGGAACAATGGTGGTTTGGCTTGGGGTTTGTGGTTGAACCACAAACTGAACCACAGACCCATACAAACCAGGAGGCTGGTTCACAAACTGACTTGGTTCATATCAGTTTGTGAGCCATTTAAAGTTTAATTTTCTTGCCCCTCCTGACTAATTAAAGCCTCTCCTGGCTAATTAAAGCTTGCCAGAAGGAGCTCAGATATCTTATACTGGATATCGTAAATATATCCCTTGCGGAAGGGCGTTTTCCTACACCTCTTAAAGAGGCTGTGGTCCATCCTCTCCTGAAAAAATCGACATTAGATCCAGCCGAATTGGCACATTACTGGCCAGTCTCGAATTTACCCTTTTGGGGTAAAATTATTGAGAGGGCAGTAGCACTAGAGTTACAGAGCTTTCTGGATGACGCTTCCATCCTAGATCCTCACCAGTCCGGCTTCTGCCCAGGTCACAGGATTGAGACAGTGCTGGTCACCCTGATGGATGACCTCCAGCGGCATCTAGATCGAGGCGGCTCGGCAGTACTGATGTTGTTGGACCTATCAGCAGTGTTCAATATGGTCGACCATCGGTTGCTGACCCGCCATCTCGCCGACGCAGGGATTCAGGGGTTGGCCTTGCAATGGCTATCCTCCTTCCTTGATGGTCGGGAACAAAGGGTGGCAATTGGGGTGAACTGTCCTGGAGGCACACGCTTGACTGTGGGGTGCCTCAGGGGGCGGTGCTCTCCCCAATGTTGTTCAACATCTACATGCGCCCCCTTGCCCAGATTGCCCGGAGGTATGGGTTGGGTTGTCACCAGTATGCTGATGACACCCAGCTCTATCTACTGATGGATGGATGGCCGGACTGCATCCCAGAAAATTTGTACCTGGTGCTACAAGCCATGGCTGGATGGCTTAGGCTGAGTAGACTGAAGCTCAATCCAGTGAAGACAGAGGTCCTTTGCTTGAGTCATGGAGGTCTGGGAAGGGAAATTCCCCTACTGGCATTTAATGGTGCATCACTGGCAATGATGCACCATCGGGGCACTACTGGAGCCTGCCTTGACAATGGAGGCCCAGATATCAGTCACTGCTAAATCCGCATTTTGCCATCTTAGGTGGGCAAGGCAGTTGGTCCCCTTCCTGGAGCGCAGCAGCCTGGCAACAATGATCCATGCAATGGTCACCTCGAGGCTAGACTACTGTAATGCCCTCTACATGGGGCTGCCCTTGTGCCAAACCTGGAAGCTGCAGCTAGTGCAGAACATGGCCACCCGGTTGTTATTGGGGCTCCCCAGATGGGAGCACATTCAGCCGGGACTGCAGGAACTGGACTGTCTGCCAATAGTATACCCGATTGGTTACAAGGTGCTGGTTATTACTTTTAAAGCCCTATATGGCCTTGGACCTGCCTACCTTAGGGACCATCTCTCCCATCATGTTCCCCAGAGAGTACTCAGATCAGGATCACAAAATTTATTAGTAATCCCCGGGCCAAAGGAGGCCTGATTGAAATCAACCAGAGACAGGGCCTTCTCAATTGTAGCCCCTGCTGGTGGAACCAACTGCCAGATGAAGTGAGGGCCTTGTGGAACCTTGTACAGTTCCGCTGGGCCTGCAAGACTGTCCTCTTCTGGCTGGCATTCAATTGACTCGGCACCAGTATTTAAGAGAAGTGGAAGAAGGCCGTCGCCACCAGAATAGCACCAACTCAATATTCTGTTTTAACTGTTTTAATCATTGCATATCTGTTTTATTACTGAATATGTAATTTTAATGCTTATTAATTTAATTGTTTGTGGATTTTATGTTGTGTGCCGCCCTGAGCCTGCTCCAGCGGGGAGGGTGGGATATAAAATAAATAAATAAATTTCTGCTCCCTGTGGCTTTTTGAGGGGAGCAGAAAGCAAGGGTTTCCAAACAGCAGAGTGGCAGGGAACCTCCATGAACTGCCACAAACTGCACCAAAATTTGCAGACCACAAACTGGCCAAAAATTGTGAGAAACTGCTTGGACTGTGATGCTGTACCAAAATAAACTTGAGAAACACTGGAGCAAAATATGAGAACCCCTGGAAAGGGAACCTATGTAGGAGGGTGAATGCTCCAGTTTAGAGCCAAGGTGGAGCAAAACATCTGCGTGGAAGCAGCCCTTATTCTCTCTTTTTTTTAAAAAAATGAGGGTAAAACATCCATGGAAGATGGAAAAAAGCACACTTCAGCTATTTTTAAGAATGCATTGGCTTAAGAAAAGGTTGCCTGTTTAGCGTTTGAAGGCTCCCTCTCTCAGAAAGCAGAATCTTTGTAGCGCCTCCATCTCATTGATACTCTTGCCATATTCTCTCCCTGTGCCATTCTCTCCTGCCCTGCTCTGTACTCTCTTTCCCCGAAGAATAGATGCATCACTCACAAAAGACCAGATGTCTCTGCAAGTTAGAATGAGAGAAACGGTACTGAATGGAATATATTTGTTTGGGGGGGGGGGATCTGTTCTTGTCTACTGATACTTATCGCTCGTATTAACGGTATCCAGTACGGTACATACTGTGTGAACTCTACAGAATACCTCATCTAATTACCACTTGATTTTCATGTAAATGAACTGAAACCATAGAGAGAAAATCAGCAAGCACAAATTAATGATACTTTCTCTTTTTTTGCACTCCCCTCCTTGTGATATCTGTGAACGCTTCCTTTTTTAATAGAAAGAGCAGAGGCGAGATCAGATATGCATTTTATGCTGATTTATTTACAGGAGGACTATTTTGTTAAACTTGGCAATAAGCAACGATAAAAAGGAAGTGAGTTACAGTAAACTCTAATCTGAAACCGTTCTAATATACCTCCTTTCTTTTTATCTCCAACTGGGAGCCAAAGTCTGCTCAGGTTGATAAGAAAATTCTGTTTATCTCAATGTTTTGACATTGTGCTGTGAAATATACAGCTGCATAAATATTCCAGAGAGATTTTTTTTCTCCGATTTGACATTGATAATATTTCATACAAATAACCATCGTTTAGTGCCGTTTCAATATGAACCTGCCATTCTTTTCATTACACTGGATTATATGTTTCCTTGAATTTTTGAGCTGCGAAAATGCTGAGAGAGATGGGGTTCTGTTAAGCTTCTTCTAGAAAAGGATTGGAGATTTTGGTCATGGCGGAAGGGATCCATTACAGCTAGATGATGATGATGATGATGAAGAAGATGATATTGGATTTATATCCCATCCTATACTTTGAATCTCAGAGTGGTCACAATCTCCTTTATCTTCTTACCCCACAAAAGACACCCTGTGAGGTGCGTGGGGCTGAGAGAGCTTTCACAGAAGCTGCCCTTTCAAGGACATCCGCCAGAGCTATGGTGGACCCAAGGCCATTCCAGCAGGTGCAAGTGGAGCAGTGGAGAATCAAACCCAGTTCTCCCAGAGATAAGAATCCACACACTTAACCACTACACCAAACTGGCTTTCTAATGCACCTTCACTTTTTATTGCTGGGGGAATTGGAATTTGGATGATGGGGTATTTTGTTTCCCGTTAAAGGTGTGTGTGTAAGTGTCATTAAGTTGGTTCCAACGTATGATGACCCTATGAATTCATTTCCTCCAAAATGCCCTCTTATTAACAGCCTTTCTCTGGTCTTGAAAACTGAGGAGAAAAAAAGAGGACTTAATCCAAATGAATTCAATTAAGAACCAAAAAAGGTTAAAAGGAATGAAGTGTATAGGCCACTTAATTCTGTTAGTCAAATGAAAAACATTAAAGATTGACAGATATTCAAAAATATACATGATTTTTTTACAAAGTAAATTAGAAAATAGATATTGGCTCAGGTGATAGTGTCTATTGAGAATCAAATTGTACAGTGACTGGCAACCAAAAAGGACCATTATTGACCCTGACTATGCATGTTTTGGCCCATGGGCCTTCCTCAGTGGTCAAACAAATTACATTACAGAATGGATCCCACCATTACAATTATAAGGCAACAGTCATTTCATATAAATTGACCAAGATGAAATTTTTTGAAGATTATTGTCTGTGACCAAAGGCAACGATATTAATCAAAGGCCTCATAATTTCTCCCCTCCCCCTCTTTTTTCATATTTGTGTGGGTGTGCGTGCATGCTTGAAAGTCATGGTGACTTCTTGTGACCCTCTACTGAGGCATGGAGGATGTTCAGAGATACATCTGCCTCTGCCTCCTGGTCCTGGTATTCCAAGGAGGCCTCCCATCCAAGTACTTGCCAGGGTTTGCCCTTCTTAGCTTCTGAGATCTGATAAGATTCGGCTTGCCTGGGCTATCCAGGTCAGGGCCAGAGGCCTCCTTGATAGTTTGCTGCCATGGTCAGGTGCACTTTCCTAGAGTAATGGTTTGATTATATACCTTCCTTTGTTAGAAAAATTCAGGATTCCTATCTTGTTTTGCATCTATCAGCCTTCTGAGCAAAATTTGGTATAAAATATTCTACTTCTGCAACTCCCCCATTGTTCAAATTTAGCTTGCATTCCAATTAATCCAGGTTTGTCTGAACATCACAAGCCATTTCACAAGTTATACTGAATGAGCATACAACCTGTGTGTAGCATGCACTTCAATTTCCTTTGCCCGTGTATCAAGTAATTGTCATGCTTCATTCAAGAAGAAGATATCGGATTTATATTCCGCCCTCCACTCCAAAGAGTCTCAGAGCAGCTCACGATCTCCTTTACCTTCCTCCCCCACAACAGACACTCTGTAAGGTGGCTGGGGCTGGAGAGGGCTCTCACAGCAGCTGCCCTTTCAAGGACAACCTCTGCCAGAGCTATGGCTGACCCAAGGCCATGCTAGCAGGTGCAAGTGGAGGAGTGAGGAATCAAACCCGGTTCTCCCAGATAAGAGTCCGCACTCTTAATCACTACACCAAACTGGCTCTCCACAAATAACAAAGATGATGAAGAAAAGTTGTTGTTGTTTTTTTATCCCACTGTTTTCTATACTAAGGAGTCTCAAAGTGGCTTACAATCACCTTCCCTTCTTCTCCCTACAACAAGCACCTTATGAGGGATATGGGGCTGAGAGAGTTCTGAGAGAATTGCTATTCCTAACCACTATACCACATTGACTCTCTTTATGTTCTGAAGCTCACTGTCTCTAAATTATCATTTTAAATAACCTTTTGGTTATGGTCCAGCTCTTTGCCCCCCCAGTCGGAAAGAAGAGGCAGACACAATTGTTGGGTTTAAAACCGGGCCGCTTTATTGAAATTAACAAATATAACTGGCAGGGGGAGAGAAAACAGACCAGACAAGCCCTGGGGTCAACACCTGGACCCCGCCTTGTCCAAAGGGCGAGCCACCCTGCCCCCAGCACAAACCCGCCGTAATCGGGTTGTAACTGAGCGGCCAGGCCTCTAGCCATCACCAACCGGGCTGGAACAATCCCCATGGAAAGATCCACCCAGGTGAGGCTCCCTGTGTTCTGCATCACCGTACTGAGCCGTTTAGCCCATCTACGGTTCCTGCAGACCACCGCACCGAAGGTGCTAGGCCATAGGTGCTCCCCTGGAAAACCCTGTGGCCAAACCTAATCCAGCCTGCGACCAAACTAGAACACAACAAAACCTAACCTACTAGGCAGTACAAGGTAGGCGAAAAACACCCCCGCATAGGCCAATTGTGCGGGGGTGAAAAAATTCCTACCTGGCCCCAAAAGGCGACCGGTATACACCTGTACTGCCAATGGGAAGGGTGGGTGGGCAGAGAGCCAAAACGAACTGCGTGCTGAGGCGGGAGCCGGGGCTTAAATAGCCCCGCCTCCGCGCCCAGCTAAAACACCCGTATGTCGGGTGATCCTTCTGCCCCTCCTTCCTTCCGGAGGAGCAAAGACGGCCCCCAGCCTATGGCCTGCGAGCAGGCTCGGCTGGGAAGGGGCCGAACCTTGCCCCCCCAGTCGGAAAGAAGAGGCAGACACAATTGTTGGGTTTAAAACCGGGCCGCTTTATTGAAATTAACAAATATAACTGGCAGGGGGAGAGAAAACAGACCAGACAAGCCCTGGGGTCAACACCTGGACCCCGCCTTGTCCAAAGGGCGAGCCACCCTGCCCCCAGCACAAACCCGCCGTAATCGGGTTGTAACTGAGCGGCCAGGCCTCTAGCCATCACCAACCGGGCTGGAACAATCCCCATGGAAAGATCCACCCAGGTGAGGCTCCCTGTGTTCTGCATCACCGTACTGAGCCGTTTAGCCCATCTACGGTTCCTGCAGACCACCGCACCGAAGGTGCTAGGCCATAGGTGCTCCCCTGGAAAACCCTGTGGCCAAACCTAATCCAGCCACCGCCAATGCCAAGCCTCTGCTTAGGCATTAGCGCCCCACCGGGTGGCCTAGAGCCAACCGCACCCCCTGCCGGATCTCGTCCACAAAGGCCCGGTTACCCAAATTAGATAAGTGAACACCATCCGGCCGGTACAGGTCGACTGGCGAAATGGCGGCAAGATTGCCGACCAGACCAAAATGATCCCGGGCCACCTCTGCTGAAACTCGCGGAGGTCAGCCAACACCTGCTGGGAGGGAGCTTTCCCACGCAGCCGCCCCAAGTCGTTCCCTCCCAATCTCTACGCGGCCGTATTGTCCTTGCGCTTAGTGCGCTCTATCCCCCCAGGTGAAAGGGAACACCAACAAGTCTTTCATGGCGATCTAGCTGACCATACCAGGACCAGCCAAGAAGGACAAGCCCTGGGGTCACACCCTGACCCCGCCTTGTCCAAAGGGCGAACACCCTGCCCCCAGCACAAGCCCGCCCAGGTCGGGTTGTTGCTGAGCGGCCAGGCCCCGTGCCATTCACCACCTGTGCTAGCGTCAATCCCCCATGGAAAGATACGCTCAGGTGAGGCTGTTCAGTGATCTGTAGTCCCCGCACCGAGCCGTGTAGCCCATCTGCTGTTCATACAGACCACCTGCACACTTGGTGCTAGGCCATAGGTGTTCCCCTGAAACCGCCCCAACGAAAGACACAGGTGTGCGGAGAAGGTGCCCCGCCTCTCTCCGCACTACGGCCAACCCCGGCCCCCAGCGACCCAGCCCTTCCCCAACTGCCCCGTCGCTGAAACCCAGCTGGGTGCCTGTTGGAGACCGCATGGCTTGAGGGGCCGCCTGGAACGCCCCGCTGTGCGCACAGATGAGAACACGCTGCCTCTGACTGCGAGCCACAGCACCTGGAAAACAGAAAATATTGTCAGAACGAGTCATGGCCAGGAGGGAATGACAACCTTCGCCCTCCAAAATGCCCACTAGGCAACCAACGGACGCCCCTGGCTCAAATGGTTGCCGCCCTCCGCAGGCCAACCAATGTTGACATCCCATCCTGGGGCGCTCGCCTATCAGTGTCAATAATTAGACTGCACAACTAACTAGCCAATACATAGCGCCCAACGGGCCATCAACAAGGCCGCATGAAGCAGCGCGGTCCCGAAGGGGAACAACATAACCCGTGCCACAGGACCACCCAACTAACATGTGGACCAGCTGTGCTCCCAAATGCCCAGAATTGGGACGCTGCTGTCATATGCCCTTCTACTATTAGGTCTTCTCAGCCAACCCATGGGCCTTACCAATAAAGGCAACACCACCAGTTGGCCCCCAATAGTCCTCGACTCCAACCTCTCTCTCTGCAACACGCAGGATTGCCTAATATGAGCCGTCGAAAATGGCCAGTAATCCCGCAACACCACGGCCCCATGCGGCTCCTAAATAGGAAAGCCGCTCTACTATGATCCCCTCTGGTACTAGGTGCCAACGCCAGCTGGAGTGCCTACCAGCTTCGGCTTCCCAAATTGCCAGAAATCCGGGAGGAATCACGTTGGCCGCGAGTCAACTTCCGGGGCGGGCTGCCGAAAGCACCACAGCTATTGGCAATGTAGAGCGTTCACCGCCCCATTGCAGCCTCCGGGTACATGCCCTACCATGAACCAAGTGTTCCCCCGGAGGTAAAGTATAAATAACCTAACCGTGTTCGTCACCTACACGACTTAGAGGTCAAGGGGTTGCTAACATGTACTACCGCCATGTTAAAGCCGCAGTCAAGCCCCAAACCGGTCGGCGAGTAGCTCACCCCAAAGCCAAACTGCCACTAGAATTGGAAAAAGTTCCAAATTGGCGGGACCGCACTGAACCCACTGTCTAACGCAGGTGCCCCTGTCATCCCAAATACACCTAAAAGAGGCCCCGCCAGGTGCCCCCACCTTCATGCAAAGTTAAGGTGCCCAACCACCTACTGTAATTAAAGCAGCGACATCTTGCGTTGCCCCCTAAACGCAGCCAACCGGCCCCTAAAGTCAGCAAGCACTTTCACCGACCGCCGAAATGGCCGCTGGTGGGTATCAAGCTCAATACCTAAGAAACAAAAGCACCGTACTGGGCCCCTCAGTATTCCCATATACCAAAGATACCCCCAGCTTGATGGCCAACTCATGAAAATGTATCAGAGCCAGGCACATCACCATGTACTTGCTGGACCGTAAGAGGCAGGCGCCCCGATGGTGCGCCGTGTCATTAAACCCAGTCCTATCCTATAACGGCCACTCCACCAAGAAGCCAAAGCGCTTGAATACAGCTCAGGAGACTGAGCACCCCATCAGGAGGGCCCGATCCATGTAGATTTGTTCTCAAAACAAAGAACCTGGGGAACTCATAATCCTAGGAATGCACGGCAAGAGGCGAAATGCCGCCTAATGGCATACTGCCAATGCTGCCCCAACACCACCATCCACACAGCCCTAAACCGGCTGGTCAATGGAAGTGTACTTCAAACAAACATAATTCCATAAGTCACCGACACCCCACTGGGGTAGGACCGGAGAAGAATGAGGCGATATTCCCCTGGCGCTTTATTAGGCACCACCCCCGGGGGAAATACGCACAATGTGGGTACAGGCGGCGTACCAAAGGGGGGTCCTAAGACCCTGCCTTCCTGGCGCTCTTACCCTAACTACGTGGTCAAGACCCGTCTTTAACCACTGAAGATTGGCCCTAGACCCTTGATCAGGGCTCAGACACCCCAAAGAGAAACACCCTGGGCAGATACTGGCCATCAGCTGCACATGGGCACTTGCTCATCAATCAACCGAGTACCCTCAGTCAAATGGGGCAGGGCCCCCTTTTCAAGGGGCTGCTGATTGCCACCACCTCCCCAATGGGGCGCCCGCCGCCAAGGCCACGGCTTTGACCTAATACAGGTGGAGGAGGCGTCTCCATCCTCTCCTCCCACAACAGACGCCCTGCAACGTGGGTAGGCTGGGAGAGCTCACAAAGAAGCTACCCTTTCAAAAGGAGGAAGATACAGGACCCATATCCGCCCTCCACTCCGGAGAGTCCCAGAGCGGCTCACCATCTCCAGTACCTCCCTCTCCCCCAACAGGCACCCCGCGAGGTGGGTGGGGCTAAAGAGGGCTCCCATGGCAGCCGCCTTATCCAGGCCAGCTCCTGCCAGAGCTATGCAAAAGGTGCAAGTAGTGGAGTAGTGAATGAAACCTGGCTCTCCCAAAGTGGGAAGTCTCCAGGACATACCTGGAGGCCAGCAACCCTAACTGCAAGCCTCTGCATAACAGCTCCGGTATTCCTCGGTGGTCTCCCATCCGGGTATTGACCTGAGCAGACCCTGTTTAACTTCCATGATCTAACAAGATCACCTAACCTGGGCAATTCAGGTGAAATGATAATAGTCCGCACCTTGACCACTACACCAAACTGGCTCCAAAGGAGACCTTGAACATACAAAATATGAAGCTACCTTATACTGAATCAGACCCCCGGTTACACCAGGGTCAGCGCTGACCGCACTGACTGCAACAACTCCCATGGACTCAAGCTGAAGTTTAAAGCCTATCCATCTGGACCCGCCGGGAGGGGGAAGGAAAAAAGAGGGGAGGGGGGGGCCACCCGGTCTCACCTCGTGCACCCCCACCCAAGCTCCCTCATTCCTTAAAGAACTGCTTTGCCATTCATGTGCTACTTAAAAGCTATTTAAAGCTGTCCAGCGCTGCCAGAGCCATCCCGAACTGCTCCTTGCAGCCCCGACCAGGCAGCTCTGAGAAGGGAGGCCCGCGCCGCACCGACTAGCAGCTCACGCGCACAAGCCTCGGCCCCAGGGTATGATTCTGGTGAGAGCTCCCAATGCCGCCCAAAGGCAGAGTAAGAACATAAGGGAAGCCGTGTTGGATCAGGCAAACGGCCCATCAGGTCCAACACTCTGTGTACAGAAGAACATAAGAGAAGCCAAGTTAGATCAGGCCAATGGCCCATCCAGTCCAACACTCTGTGTCACAGAAGAACACAAGAGAAGCCCTGTTGGTTCAGGCCAACGGCCCGTCAAGTCCAACACACTGTGTCACTGAAGAACATAAGAGAAGCCATGTTAGATCAGGCCAATGGCCCATCCAGTCCAACACTCTGTGTCACAGAAGGCCATAAGAGAAACCCTGTTGGTTCAGGCCAACGGCCCATCAAGTCCAGCACCCTGTGTCACAGAAGAACATAAGAAAAGCAATGTTGGATCAGGCCAGTGGCCCATCCAGTCCAACACTCTGCATCACATAAGAACATAAGAGAAGCCATGTTAGATCAGGCCAATGGCCCATCCAGTCCAACACTCTGTGTCACAGAAGAACATAAGAGAATCCATGTTAGATCAGGCCAATGGCCCCTCCAGTCCAACATGCTGTGTCACAGAAGAACATAAGAGAAGCCATGTTAGATCAGGCCAATGGCCCATCCAGTCCAACACTCTGTGTCACAGAAGAACATAAGAGAAGCCCTGTTGGTTCAGGCCAACCGCCCACCAAGTCCAACACTCTGTGTCACCCAGTGGCAAAAGATTTCATACACACACCTACACTGTGGCCAATAGCCACCAATGGGCCTGTGCTCTATCTAAACCCCTCTGAACAGTGGCCATACCCGCGGCCGCCACCACATCCTGCGCAGTAAATTCCATATGTTGATCACCCTTTTGGATGCCCTAAAACGGCCGCCGCGTGCGCACCGCCCCTTAGAAGGGCCGCTGCGCTCTAAGCCCGGTACCGAGGGGCGAAGAAACAGGAGGCCAGCGCTCGTCTCCCACAGCTAATGCTCACTAAATTAGCCCCCGAATGAGCAAAGGGCCCCAGCGCCGACGAAATGGCCGCCGCTAGCGCTTGCCTTCTGTGGCCTCCCAACCTATAGAATGCCGCCGCTGTCACCAGCCGCCAGCAACCCCCCCGGGCCGCCCCTTTACCCAACGAAAGGGCCGCCCGACTCCCACTTGCGCAAACCGCCGCCTCAAGCGTCCCAGCAGCCGCACGCGTCTCATCCAGCCAGCTCTGCAGCCGCCGCTCGCGCTCCGCGTTTCACCCAGCCAGCGCTGTAGCCGCCGCTCGCGCTCCGACCTCGCTGGCCAAGGTACAGGCCCTGACGACTCAGGCCTCGTCTTCCGCTCCACGATGCCGCACGTGGCTCTCCAACCAGAGAGCCAAAACGAACTGCGTGCTGAGGCGGGAGCCGGGGCTTAAATAGCCCCGCCTCCGCGCCCAGCTAAAACACCCGTATGTCGGGTGATCCTTCTGCCCCTCCTTCCTTCCGGAGGAGCAAAGACGGCCCCCAGCCTATGGCCTGCGAGCAGGCTCGGCTGGGAAGGGGCCGAACCTTGCCTTCTGTTCCAGGTAAATCAGCCCTACACCCACAAGCCTGTTGGCTCATCTGAGGAATTAAGAGGGTGAAAAAAAAGGAGAAATAAATTATTCATGGTTTGAGATTAATGCTAATATTTGCCTCCTTACTTGCTCAAGGAAGCAAGGCATAATTCCGTGTTTCCAGTTACTTTTAATTGTTTCATCACAAGGCCGATTCTTTAATCGAGAAATTTGCTCAATATTTACTGGGTTATTAAATTCCAGATACTCTGAAAGTGTAGTGGAAAGTGGAAATCTAAAAAATAAAATAAAATAAAAGTAGTCTGTACTTTTTTGTTGTTGTCACTTTGTGGCACAGAGTATTGGACTGGATGGGCCATTGGCCTGATCCAACACGGCTTCTTTTATGTTCTTACTTCAGTTTGGCTCCATTTGTTCCATTCCTTGTGATTGTTATTGTACCGAAGCTCCCCCCCCCCCCCCCGAAAAAAAATAGAGCTATTAGTCATTATTGAGTAGTATCTAGCGCTTTTTTTTCACTGTTGGAAAAAAGTTTAGAAATCGTCTTAGACCCTCTCCCCCTCCAAAGGTTTTGCTTCTGATTGTGGGAACTTCATGGACAAAAATGATACAGCAGGGGTGGCCAACGGTAGCTCTTCATATTTTTTTTTTGCCTACAACTCCCATCAGCCTCAGCCAGCATGGCCAATGGCTGGGGCTGATGGGAGTTGTAGGCAAAAAACATCTGGAGAGCTACCGTTGGTCCCCCCTGCTATACAGGATGAGAGCTATAGCAAATTGGGGGACTGAGTGGGAAAAGCTGAATAATCCAACTCATCGAATGCCCCAATTAAATGTATAGAGGTGAATCTAATGATTTACTTCACCTCAGCAGGGAATCCATTTGCATGAAGACTTCAGAGCCAGTGGCTCACTAATGCATTTCCTTTCTAAGTTATTTATATATTTTTTGTCAGTTGGTTCAATTTTTCAGCCTTTGCTGTTGGTTTTGTAGCTTTGCTTGTGTTGGTTTGATTTGCACTGTTGATTTGCGATTTGTATGGTATTTCTCTCTCTCTCTGCTGTCAAGTCACAGCTGATTTATGGTGACTCAGCAGGTTTTCAAGGCAAGAGATATCCTTCTGTATAGGAACCCTGAACTTTCCTGGTGGTCTCCATCCAAATGCTAACCAGGACCAACCTTGGTTAGCTTCCAAGATCTGAAGAGATCAGGCTGGTTAAATCCAAATTAATTTAAGAGATGTAAATTTCACCTCATAACAACTAATAGTAAACTGGTTGTCTACTCTGCGAATGACAAAAGCCACAAAACTGCCATTTGCAGACAAGGCAGGGGCATCTTCATACTTGTGGATCTTCCTATGTATGCAGAATAGTTACTTTGTAAATTAAGGAAAGGGGGGGGGGGAGAAAACCCCCTAAAAACATGACTTGATGAGAACTGATTATGTACTAGCAGGGAGATGGATTATTGAGAGCATGTAAGTATCAGTTAAAAAGGAGGAAACAGTGGAGGAAAATCAGACAGCACAATCCCCTGAGAGCTTAGAAAATCCTGCCTGGGGAGATTTTTTTTTTTTGGGGGGGGGAGTCGTGTGGGAATCCTGATTATTCCACCTCTTCTCACTCCATGATTCTTCACATGCTGCTGCTTTCTATAATGCTAATCTATTACAAGTAGAAATAACTCTGAAAAACTCTGTTCATTTATGGTGGTGGGGAATTGGTATGAAGAAAAAGATAATGCTGCAATTAAAAAGCAACAAAACACAGTTTGATCTACCTGATGGAGCAACAAAATCAAAATGAGGCTTTGATGGTCATAGTGGAAGTTATGAGGGATCCTCTCTGAGGCAATGCTAAATTTATTTCTGAAGTCTTAATTTTTTTTTTTTAATCTGGTGAAAAAGAGAAGGAGGGGCCACCTTTGACAACCAAAAATGTCATTCTGCAGATCATGGCCCTGCAGAGACAAAAGCCGTGTGGAATGGGGGCTGAAGGAAGGAAGACAATTGGATAAGATTGAGCAAAAATAAAGCTTGATGGATCTAACCCGCTGTCAGTAATAGGGCTTTATTTTTCTGGGAGCAAATATGAGCATTTTAACTATCAGCTCTTCCTAGGCATTTTCGATGCCTTATTACCACCTAATATAATATGAGACTCCATTTCTTTACTTTAGAACATCTTGGGCTTCACTTTTGTCACTGAGAACCTGCTATGGAGATAACAATGACTTTCTAATGATAATAATTTCTATTGATATGGCCATTTGTTGCATCACCAGAAACCCTGATGTCTTTTTAAAAATATGAGCCAGGATGTTCAGACAAGTAAATGCCTGTCTGGCCAACACTGATTTTTTTTAAAAAATACTCTTGCCATATTATTATTATCATCATCATCATCATCATCATCATCATCATCATCATCATCATCATCATCATCATCATTATTATTAGTGATACACCACAGCAACTGCAGGCATATGATGTTGTGTGACATTCTGAACTAATAGATTGGAATAACAACAGCAACAACAACAACAATAATAATAATGTCCCACATTGCAAAGGCGAATGGACTGGTTGGGAAATCAGGAAATAGGGCAAGAAAAAAAAGTTTGCAGCATTGTGCGTTCCCCTCCCCACCCTTTTGGATCTCTTACATTATGTATATGATGGCCTTTTAAGCTTATATAAAGTCTTAGAGTCCTGCTGAACAATAGCAGAAAGGAATTTCAAGTGCTGTGTTCACACATGACAGCCCACATTTTTAACATTGCTGTGCATTGCAAGGTGGATCAAGGTGGATGAAGAGAGGATTAATGTCAGGCTCATCTCCATTTCAGTAACAGAACAACACAGCAGCTGGGTCAGAGAAATTGTCCCTTTAGTCCAGTATCCTGTAACCTGTTTCATATATTGACTCACTAGACTAGCCAAGGTATCTTCCTGTTGAACCTCAACAACAAGGATGGCTTCAAACTGAAGAAATCAAGGTTCATTTCCATTCATGGGTCACACAAACCACAAACCTTCATGAACCTTCCAGTTTACAGAATCGGAAGGTTCATTATACGGTAGAATGACACACACACACACCCTGTGGGCTAGAGATGCAAACTCTCAGCAAGTCTCCAGCTGACTCTCTTCTAGGTAAAAGTAAAGGTAGTCCCCTGTGCAAGCACCAGTCATTTCCACCTCTGGGGTGATATTGCATCATGACATTTTCATGGCAGAGGTTTTTTTAATAGGGTAGTTTGCCATTGCCTCCCCCAGTCATCTACACTTTACCCCCAGCAAGCTGGGTACTCATTTCCTTGGAAGGATGGAAGGCTGAGTCAACCTTGAGCTGGCTACCTGAACCCAGCTTCCATCGGGATCGAACTCAGGTTGTGAACAGAGCTTGGACTGCAATACTGCAGCTTACCACTCTGTGCCATGGGGCTCTATGACTCTCTTCTACCTGCTCTCAAAATTTGGTTAGGATTGGATTGGGGAGGGGCCTGAGTCCTCCAAAGCATGTGCCCCCAGGAAAATGCTAGTCACAAAGCCAATGGGGGTCGTTTGCTGAGGAACCAATGAAGCTAAGTCCCACTGCTTGGTGTGAGCAGGACAGGTGCCTCAGAGCCCTGAATAAGCACAAAATGCCCTCCAACCCCGCTGTTTTCTCAATGGTGAATGACTTCCAGTTCCTTTCGCTCTCTGCCTCTTACTGTTGCATGGCACACCTGCTGCTGACAGAAGGAAAAAAGACTGCGTGTGAGCTGGGGGTATATAAACCATTCTGCTCCCATAGAGTAGAATGAGACCTCTTATTAGTGGCCAGCACTGCCTGTTGAGCTTTGGAGGGCTGCAGGAGGGCTGCAGAAGTCCACCCCCACCTTGTTGCTTCAAAGATTGTAATTGATTTGCATCAGCACATCTGCCATGGGTGCTACCAACATGCACCACCACAAACCTCTAAACCCTCTGAAAACCAGGTAGAAGGCTGTGGGAGGTTTGTTGCAGGTGAGAGTGCATGGACTTCAGCTTATGGGCCACAGACCAAGTGATTTTTGCTATGGATTTAGGTTTGTGGGTCAGTTCATGCCCATCCCTACTCCCGAAAAACTAGCTTTCAGAGGATCCGTTCAATCATCCAGGCTAACAGCTCTATCAGTAGCTATTTCCCGGGAACTTGTCTAATCTCCCTTTAAAGCCACCTGTATAATGGACCATCAGTTCATCCTGTGGCAGTGACTTCAACAAGTCTTATGTATTTAATCATTTCCGCCTCAACCGGCTGGTGATTGTGCAGCCAGAGGGCCGTCTTTGCTTCCCTCCAAGGAAAGGAGGAAGCCGAGTGGGGGCCATCCTGATCTTTCACTCAGGGGGGGTGGAGCTTGCTGCAGTAGAAGCAGCTTCTTCCCCACTTTTTCCAGTCTCCATCTGGTGATCATCGCTCCCTCCCACCATGCGGGCATTTTCTGGTTGCCGCAGTTTTGATCCCCACCTGATTGGTACTAAGGTTGGGCTGGTTTTTTTTTGTTTTGTTTTTTTGCCTACCCTGCATAGTATGCCAGTGGATTGTGGAATTGGCTGGGGGCGGGGCGGGCTTTAAATAAGTCAGTCACTGTAGCTGGCAGGATTATGTTGGTGTTGATTTTATGCAGCTAGGGAAGGACCAGATCGCACCCCTGTTTTGGGGGTTAAGGGTCTGGCATGATCTGTTGTTGGGCTGTATTACTTGGGGTTGGGAGAATGCAGACTGCCTTTGGGCTTACCTGGAAGGGTCCTTCCATTAAGTTGTATGGCTTGTGGATGGACCTTCAGGGCTTCCTCCACTTGCTGAGCCAGCCTGGTTCAAGCTACAGTACATCGCTCCAGCAAGGAGGCAGGGTTGCTCACCCATAGGGGTCTGTTGAGACCCTGGCCCTAACCAGGCCACAGTTTTAGTTAGCCCCTGCCATTTAACATTGTAAGTTAAATAATGTGGCCCTTAGTTTTATCCAATCTTTTTGTGTCTGACTCTTTATTCCGACTTGGGGGGGTGGGGACCAATTGCTTAATTTATACCCACCTTTCTCAGCAACGGGGACCCAAATGGAGAGTCAGTTTGGTGCAGTGGTTAAGTGAATGGACTCTTATCTGGGAGAACCGGGTTTGATTCCCCACTCCTCCACCTTAGGGTTGCCAAGTCCAATTCAAGAAATATCTGGGGACTTTGGGGGTGGAGCCAGGAGACTTTGGGGGTGGAGCCAGGAGACACTGGGGGCGGAGCCAGGATCAAGGGTGTGACAAGCATAATTGAACTCCAAGGCAGTTCTGGCCATCACATTTAAAGGGACAGCACACCTTTTAGAATGCCTTCCTTCCATAGAAAATAATGAAGGATAGGGGCACCTTCTTTTGGGGCTCATAGAATTGGACCCCCTGGTCCAATCTTTTTGAAACTTGGGAGGTATTTTGGGGAGAGGCACTAGATGCTATACTGAAAATTTGGCGCCTCTACCTCAAAAAACAGCCCCCCCCCAGAGCCCCTGACACCCGCGGATCAATTTCCCATCATTCCCTATGGGAATCATTCCTGGAGGTGCATAATGGCTATGGGGGTGGAGCTTCCCCCGCCGGCCAGCTGGCTGGGGGAGGGGGGAAGCCTGTAAAACCAGGGGATCCCCCGCTGGGATCTGGGGATTGGGAAGCCTACTCCACCTGCAGCTGCTGGAATGGCCTTGGGTCAGCCATAGCTTTCACAGGAGATGTCCTTGAAAGGGCAGCTGCTGTATGAGCTCTCTCAGTCCCACATACCTCACAGAGTGTCTGTTGGGTAGGGGGAGGTAGAGGAGATCATGACAGCTCTGAGACTCTGAGATTCAGAGTATAGGGCAGGATATAAATCCAAATCCAATATCTTCAAATGGTTTATATCCTCTCCTCCATTTTATCCTTACAACAACCCTGTGAAATAGGCTAGACTATGAGAGTGTACTGGCTCAAGGTCACCAAGCAAGCTTCCATGGCATAATAGGGACTTGAACTTGCATCTCCAATATTCTAGTCCAACACTTTAACCACTATGCTACGCTGGCTCAACAAAACAGGCCCTCAAGAGTCCCTAGGGAAGACCATTCAAAGAAGATCACCCCAAAGCCTTCTGCATCTTTGTCAGGGTAGAGCTGAAATACCTGACGATTACTTTGGAATCACAGATGCAAATATCACCCAGCAAGCATTCAGAAATATCAAAATGAATGCATAAGATTTACATCACTGTCACCCTCCTGCAAAGGAAATGTCTAGAATTTTACTGACAAAATCTGCATGTGAAACTGAAAAGCCAGTTTCCCATCATTAGTATGAACACTCCATCTCAAGGAAATAAGTCAAATCATGCATTTGTATGCTTTTAATATAAGCATGCCAGATATCAGTGAGCATATTCAGTCCAGATAATGAGTCCTGATGTAGCCTTGAGGCTAAGATAATATGTTCTGATCTGGATTCAGAATTGCTGTCAGAAGCGTCTTAGGTGGCCCTAAGCAAAGCAGTCTCTTTCACAGTAGGGTGTGGGAATGTGCCTAGGAGAATAATGGTATTAGCCCACTTTGCAGGGCTGTTTTAACAAGAGTTGCCAACCAAATGGTGGAAATTGGAGGTGGGTGGGTAAATGGGGAAGTGCCAGGGCTCTTTTTCTAGCAGGAGCTCCTCTGCATGTTAGGCCATGCCCCCCTGATGTAGACAATCCTTCAAGAACTTAGAGGGCTCTTTGTACAGGCCTACTGTAAGCTCCAGGAGGATTGGCTACATCAGGGGGTGTGTGGCCTAACATGCAGAGGAGATCCTGCTAGAAAAAGAGCCCTGGGAAGTACCATCGACAAGATGGTCATAGAATCAAAGAATGGTAGAGCTGGTAGTATATCACTTCTGGGGAAAACCCAAAAATGGTGGCAGTCCACTCTAGGAATCTCCAGAAACTCTATGATAGGGGTCCACAACCTTCCAACCAAAGCCTTTGGGTATTTTTGACATTCTGACGTAGGGTGATGGGTGCCACCCTGAAATGACCAGCATGGGTAGTAGGCCCCAAAACAGCTACCAAGGGAGGCAGAGCTGATCTGCACACATACCAGGCGTGTAGCTACAGTGGGGGGGGGGGGACAGGGTTCTGGCCACACCACTTCAACATTAAGGCCAATGTTCCACCCCCACCACTTACCACCTTGACTTCAATTCACCTTTTGGGAACATAGCTCAGTTTTATTTCATTTATTTATTTATTTTAGTAAATTTCTATTCCGCCCATTCCCCATAGGGCTCAGGGCAGAGTACGACATATAAAACAATAAAATACAATAAAAACAGTTTATAAACAGACAACTCAATAGCACACAGATTAGCATGATATTACATATTGCCCAGCCTAGCCATCTCACATCATGATATCTCATAGGGATGGCAGTTTTTATTCCAATTCCTAGCACAGATGACAGTGCTGGCCGGGGAGGCCAACCAGATCAAGAATAGACACCCGCAGCCTCAGCTAAAAGCCTGGTGGAACAGCTCCGTTTTACAGGCCCTATGGAAGGCTAATAAGCCAGGCAGGGCCCGGATCTCAATAGGGAGCTGATTCCACCAGGTTGGGGCCAGGACTGAAAAAGCCCTGGCCCTAGTTGAGGTGAGGCGGGAGTCTCTTAGGCCAACAGATATTGGGAGGCCGAACGTAACGACCTCCTGGGCATATATGGAAAGAGACAGTCCCGCAGGTATGTTGGTCCCAAGCTGCGTAAAGCTTTAAATATTAGCACTAGAACCTTGAAGCGGATTCAGTACTTGATGGGCAGCCAGTTCAAACTGCAGAACACTGGCCGAATGCCCACCTGTAAAGGTGGTGCAGTCAGCAGGCGGCCCGCCGCATTTTGTACTCGCTGCAGTTTCCAGATCAGTCTCAAGGGTAAGCCAGCATAGAGCAAGTTACTGTAGTCTAGTCTGGAAGTGACCATTGCATGGATCACTGTAGCCAGGTCCTGGGGGAATAGATATGGTGCTAGCTGCCTGACTTGCCCAAGATAACAAAAGGCAGACCCAGCAACCATCATGATCTGGCCCTCCATGGAAAGGGAGGTATCCAAGCTCCTCACCTTATGGACTGGCACCAATGTGGCACCATCCAAAGCTGGGAGCTCGATGCCCATACCCATCCCACCCCGACTCAGGCACAGGACCTCCATCTTAGCTGGATTCAGCTTCAGCTGGCTCTGTTGTAACCACCCAACCATGGCTCCCAATGCCTCGGACAACTGGTTAGGGGTGGCAACCGGTCGGCCACTCATCAACAGATAGAGCTGGGTGTCATCAATGTACTGATGGCAACCCAGCCCAAAACCTCGGGCAATCTGGGCAAGGGGGAGCTTATAGATGTTAAATAATATTGGTGAGAGAATGGCTCCCTGTGGCACTCCACATATAAGTGGATGCCACAAGGAAGTCTGCTCGCCAAGAACCACCCTTTGTTCCCGTCCCCAGAGAAAGGAGAAAAACCACTGTAAGGCCACCCCTGAATTCTCCGTCCCCAGAGAAAGGAGAAAAACCATTGTAAGGCCACCCCTGAATTCCGGTGACAGCAAGGTGGTGGGTCATAAGGTTGTAATCGACCGTGTCAAATGCTGCTGACAGATCAAAAAGTATCACCAGTGCTGACCTGCCTTGATCCAGATGTCATCTTAAGTCATCTGTGAGAGCGACTAGGACAGTCTCCATCCCATGGCCCAGGTGAAAGCCAGACTGGAATGGGTCCAAGGCGAATGTCTCATCCAGGAAAACCTGTAACTGCTCCACCACCGCTTTCTCAGCTACCTTACCCAGAAATGGTAAATTCGAAACTGGGTGGTAGTTGGCCAAGACCCCAGGGTCTAATGATGGTTTTTGGCCCCCCAAAAGTGAAAAGTCATGGCTATGTGCCCCACTAAATGCCAAATCCTGGCTACAGCCCTGGCACAAGGTCAAATGTGGGGGACAGGATGAGCAAATATTAAAAATACAGTGGGAAAGAAGAGTGAGTGAGAAAACAAAACCAGCACTATAGCGGCAGCAGCCGCTGGGATGTTACTTTAATCTATACAGCCAATCAGATCTCCAAGGAGCAATTAGAAGCCTTAATTAGATCTTACCTGGCTCCATTCATTTTTTTTTAAAAAAGGATCTCGTGAAAGTTGTTGGCTTGTGCCATGAAGCTCCCAAGCACAGTGCTGAGGACCCCAGTTCTATGGCTTTATCCAGTAGGGGATGTGCAGTTTATCATGTGGTGAAGGTCACCCGAGGGGTGACTGACAGACAGGCAGTGGTGGTCTCAGGTGATGCTCCCTGTCATTTTGCTACCGTCTCTCCATTTCTTAGGCAGGAAAAGTTTCCTCTTCAATCTGTTACTCAAGATCCTTTTATTATAGATCAGGGGCGGCCAGACTTGCTTAATGTAAGAGCCACACAGAATAAATGTCAGATGTTTGAGAGGCCCAAGACATAAACATCAGATGTTTGAGAGAAGGAAGGAAGGAAGGAAGGAAGGAAGGAAGGAAGGAAGGAAGGAAGGAAGGAAGGAAGGAAGGAAGGAAGGAAGGAAGGAAGGAAGGAGAAGAGAGGAGAGGAGAGGAGAGGAGAGAGATGGAAAGAAAGCAACTTTAACTTTCAATGCATTCGCCAATCCACCAGCTGGCTTGGTTTCGAGAAGTGATTTAAAGAGAGAGATGTCTTCTTCAAGCTGGCCAACTGGGTAGTGGGGGCTTCGAGACTCACACAATATGTGTGAAAGAGCCATGTGTGGCTCCCCAGCTGCAGTTTGGCTATCCCTGCTATAGATGCTAAGAAGCTAGGATCTTTTCTGCATGCAAGGTGCCTTTGCTGCTACTCAACCACTTGCCCTCCCCATTGAGGGGTACTTTAAATAAATAAATACATATGCTCTAAGCTTCCTTCTTCCTGCAGCACATGGTGGAGAATTGAAAAGTCTTTTTTTAATCATTACTGAAGGCAGTTTTAAAAGTACCTTGTTGTATGAAAAATAAAGCAGTTAAAATGCCCATGAAGCCAAATTAAACCTCTGGAGAGTTCTGGGAATTGTATTTGAGTTGCCTTTTTACTGACCCATGGTGTGGCCATAAGCAGGCCACACTCCATCAGTTTGGTTGTCTCTTATGGGCAATGTGAGGTAAGGACTTCCCTAGCCATGACTTGCAAACCAAAGAGAATGTCACGGGACATGGTTTGTAAATTCAAGTGACTCTTCAATGAGGAAGAATGGAAGACAGGAACAAAAATGGGAAATGGCACAGTTTTTATCAGATTAGACCTGTCTAGTATTGTGTACTCCAATTGCTAATATGGAATTAGTGTGCTTTGTGAATCCCAGACAGTCTTCCTTTTAAAAGCAACATTTTCAGTTTGGTAGATCTAATTTTTCAAATGTTGTGACCATATAGGGAAGCATAGACCGACCCAGCCATTTCCAAAGATACTTCGCCTGTCTTTTATCCTTGCTTTGAAATTTTCAGGTCTTTTGCTTAAGGTGAATCTGAGCCTGTATTTTAGGGTTTGCTTTGAATTATGTTTCTCCTGAGAACCCCCCCCCCCCAAAAAAAAAAAACCCCTTTGATATGTCAAAAAGAAGTGTCACAAAACAGACAGATCTTCATCCTGGAGACTGTGAAGATGTCTACAGTAACCAGTGTTGTTATCTCTTTGAGCAGAGGGCTCCTATCAAAAGGTCTGAAATAATAAAAAAAAATTGGCCAAGATAATTCTTCCCTACCCCCCTCCCCCCCCCGGCATAAAATGCTTCAAGGGAGACAGGAAATTACAGAGCTGTAAGCCTAAAATCAGTTGTAGACAAGATCTGGCAAGCTATTAATAAGAGATGAGATCATAAAAACATCAGGAGAGAGTTTGTGTGCTAATAAAAGCTAACATGCCCATCTTGAGAATAGATACATTCTCTACACAATATTTAGACACATTTCAGTAGAACAGTATTAGAGAAAATGAGGCTGTGTGAAAATAATCCAAGAGGACATGCATGATTTGGAAATTCAAGTGACTCTTCAAAGCGGAAGAATGGAAGATTGGGGGTGGGGGGGTGGGAAATTGCACAGCTTTTATCAAATTAGACCGTTGGTCTTGCTAGTCCAGCATTGTGTACTTTGTTTGCCAGGAGTTCTCCAAAGCCTTAGAAAGATTGTCCCAGGTCATTGACTTGGAATCCTTTCACTGGAGATACTGGGAATTAAATCTGGCTGTTAAGAACACAATCCATACAGCCTTCAGTTGCATCATTGCCCTTCCCAGACACCAGTGCTGTTGTGTAGGGCAGGGGTCCTCCTCACCTTTTTTGAGCTTGTGGGCACCTTTGGGATTCTGAAGGAGGGGCAAGGGTCAGCCTAAAATGATTGCCACAGGAGGCAGAGCCAAACTTCAAATGGCAGGGCTTTTTTTATTAGCAGGAACTCTTGCATATTTGGCTACACTTCCCTCTGTAAGAAGAGCCCTGTAAGTTCTGAAGGATTGGCTACATCAGGGGAGTGATTCCTGTGGGCCACCCCGTAAAACAGTACCAGCCACAACTATTTTATTTTTTCAATCTTGTCTTCATCCTTTTTAAAATGTAATCTCATAGTGAATGACTGGCAATTAAAAATATTACTTTTCCACCAAAAACTCTTCATTTGCCCTCCTTCCTATGCAAAAAAACATCCCCCTCTGCCCCACCCGGCAATCCTTGAAAACAGTTTTTTTTTTTTTCCAAAAGATATACAGCACATGTTTGTATGATGAATCAATTCTAGAATTGTTATGAGACGCTCATCTGCATGCTGGGTGCCCGCTATAGAGGTACCTTAATTAGCAATTAGCACTACTACTATTCAAGGAGTTTGTGGAGGAGGAGGCAGTGGTGAAGACAAGGGAGGCTGAGCTTTAAGCGATATTGTATGTGTGTCCATGAAATGGGTTCACCGCTTTGATCAGTTAGTTGCATAATCTGAAGCTGTGCATGGAGTAGTCTGAGCTCACAGCTTGACACAGACTCCTCCATGAAAATTCCTTCTCCAGGGCTTGTCCCCAAAGGAGATTGGCTGGCAGCTCTTACCTCCCAATATCTTGCAAGGATCTAATTGTAAGGGAGAAATGCCATTGCCTGAGAAATCAGGAGAATCAAAGAAGAACAAAACACTTGGCCACTGACAGCATACATCCAAACACAAAAAAGTACAATTTTTTTTTTTCAGGGGAGGGACTTTGTGTAATGCCTAAGAATCCTGGATTTGTGCCACTGTTCTGGAAAAATGGCAGTGCTGACCCAAAACAGTTATTTTCATGTATAATTTTGGCTTCGGAATTTCAGAATGCACACACAGCCTATTTCCTAAGGTAAAACATGCAACCTGCCACATGCCCCATGTGCACAAAGTCATTTACAATGGACACACCATATGTATACATTGCTTCTTTGGCCTGTAAAGTATAATTGAGTGGAATCCCCCTCCCCCATATATCCAATCAATCAAAAATGACCTTGATGCAGATGTTTAAAACAAGGGTCTTAAGATCTGAGCTGATGAAAAGTAACGTCTCAAGTAGCCAGGAATGGGGGATTGCAATCAGTATGCATTTATCCACTTAGCATATATAAAATATTTTATAAGCAAATGCAGCCCTCTAGACAGCAAGCAGCAGCAAACATGCCCCCCTTGCTGTATTTATCAGCAACTGGAGTCACTAGTTTGCATGATTAACGATGAAGTTTGATATTAACTCTTGGACAGCGCTAGAGTCAAAAGGAACAATTTGTCAACTGGTTCATATTTTGCTTTTGAAGCCAGTTAACTAATCAGCCTAACAGGAAGTGAACTAAGATAAATGGAGGCCATTTTATTATGTAGAAAACTGAACATGAAGATAAATTTTTCACATTTTGCTTCATTTCATCTGAAGTTATCATTGCCATAATTGCTTCTGAGCACTCAAGGTGCTCTTCATAAGAGCCAATATGTTAGCGGCACTTTAAGCTGTCTTTCTAGACCAGGAGCATGAAATTTGGTTTTCTATTCTGTTTTTTTATGCATATATTGCAATGCGCTCATTCCAAAGAGAAGGCGGAAAATAAATCTGTCACATAAATAAAAATTAATTTGGCTGATTCAAAATTACAGAGTCGTTGACTGGCAGCTTGCCCAACTATCTCCTTCTGAGTGTTTTAAACAGTATTTCTCCAGCTATTTACTAATGAAGTATGGCAGAACTAGGCCACTGCCAGGATTGTTCTTCTGTTGACCTTCTTATTAATTAGAAGGTAGACGAACACTTTGTGTTCTGCCATAGCTGGAAAATTGGCTGCAGACATTCCCACCTGAGGTGTTTCCCCTTGGCTCTGGCAAGGCAAAATGAAGGAGTGAAGATAGGATGTAATTCACATAACAGAGCAAATACACCCAGCTGTGGCTTCCTGGTGATGTGCTCAGTAGAAAAATATGTAGTGGCACATGCTGAAAACTGATTGTGTGTGTGTGTGTGTGTGTGTGTGAAATGAGAACTTCTTTGGGAGCTGTGGTACTTTGTCTGGAGGTACCTCATTCTAGAATTTATTGCTTTTTTATTGTCTCTTCTGGAAGACTGGGCAAGTAATCTAAAACTGTGAATGTTTTAATGGCATACCAGTGGACATGGTGCCTCTTGTTAAAAAAAATGTACTGGTTTCATTACAGGAGTACATGAAGTTATGTTAGACTGAGGCCAATTTCATGCTAAACCTTTAATCCTGGTTCAACCCTGTCCCAAAACAGATTTTCTACACTATAATCATAAACTCATACAGTTGGTTTCAATGGCTGAGAACAGACAGGCATTTTGGGGCGGCTGGGAGGCATACCTCCAATCGGACCGGCGCAAAAAGAGCTGTTCTGGAGCCTCCACACACTCACCCACAAGCCACCCGCCTCCAGTCCATCAGGCAGCTCGGCGCCTCTGCACAGGAAGGCGACTGGGAAGCCAGATTCCTCTTTGATCCCCCTCAGGGGAAGCTCTGATGCGCACGAGCGCTCTCATTGGGTCCTTAAAAAAAAAAACACCCCAAAACAGCTTTGGGCAGCTTGGAAGTTTCACATCACCAAGCTGCTTCACTTGCACCCCTCCCCTTCCAGATGGCGGGGAGGGGACTACCGGCCAGCTCAAACATTTGCGACCACTTCCAAATTGGTTGCTTTTCGAGCCTGGTGGAGCGGCCGGAAGGACGGGGTGAGTGCGGGCTGGGGACACCCGGCAGATGTTTCTGTGTGGAGGAATTATTTGGGCTGACTTCAGAGGCATCTCTGAGTTGGCCCAAAGTGCCGGTCTGTAATCAGCCAATGATTCCATGATTCAAGTGTCAGTTTGGGAACAGGGCTGAACCAGAATTAAAGGTCTAGTGCAGAACTGGCCACACTCTGACTATTTGTTTATCAAGGACAGTATTGTCTACTCTGACTGACAGTAGCATTCCAGGATCTCAGACTGATATATTTTACTATTACCAACTGTTTGCATTGGTGATGCTGGGGACTGCACTTGGAATTTTAGGTATCCAAAACAATGATGTGCCCCTGAGCCATAGTTGCACCATTATGAAACAGGGTTGTGTGAATTTGTCCCAATCATTTTTTTTTTTTTACCTGCTTCAATGGCTTTCTTCTGCATACTGTTTGGAGTCCATGCTAAGTCTGGTTTGGTCTTCCATGGCTAGTTTTGCTTGTGGATCACATGTTGAAATCATGGGGGGTGGGGGGGATCATGTAAAATTAGACTTCTGTTGCTGGATACATCACACTGTGTGTGACCAATGAGCCAGGACTGCTGTTCTCATTCTATCATAATAATGGCAAGTTCTTTGGACTGGATGAAGGCTGAAGGTAGAAATCAATCATCAGGGCTGAGCAATGTGATCTCGTACCATTTTTTGACACAGGAAAAGTCAGCAGGTGGTGACAATGGGATCAAGAAGTCATAAGAAGGAGCCATCAAAACAGACACAATTCACATAAAGTATGTTCTGATTGCTCACCTTTATCACCATGACGCAAGCCATGTAGTTAAGACATTAGAGGCTGGGCCCAGACTCACCACAGGTCCCATTTCCACTACAATGGGGAAGGGGCAGAGAGAGCAAGGGCAGCCATGGCAATTCTTGCTGTGCAGAGAAGGCTGGCTGGCAATAAGTGCTGGAAGCTGGGCCCACCTGTTGTTGGCCTTCCAGAGGAACTGGTTGGCATCAGTGTGATACAGGATGGGAAGAGAGGGACTTAACAAGAGTGGGAGGGAGGCCCAGCCAATGTTGCATCATTGTGTCTACAACCCTTCTAACATGACTTGGAAGTGATGTCATCACACAGCAATGCTGGGGTGATGCTTTGGCATTTGAGCAACAACTCTATGGTAAATTTGGCTTCTAACTGAGTTTTTGCCTAATAACAGAGCATCAGTTTGCCATTGCTGGCATGATGATAAGTTCCCCCCACTGACCAGTTGTTCATTGGCAGGGTGATGTAGCTTGGTGGCAGTGGACTCCACCCACACACATACTGGAGTGGACTCCCCCCACACACACTCAAGGACAACCCTAGACAGGATGCTGGACTAAATGGACTACTGATCTGATCTAACTAGGCTCTTCTTATGTTCTTATATCCCAATATGGCTGCCCAAGCAGATCAAAACTGTGGCCTAAGGCCCTGACCTAGGTAGCCCAGGCAAGTCTGATCTCACCAAACCTCGGAAGCTAAGCAGGGTCAAATCTGGCAAATACTTGGATGGGAGATCTCCTTGAAATACCAGGAAGCAGGGGCAGGCTTTATTCAACCGTTCCCCTGGCTATCTTCCAGGCTCCCAGTAGGCGTCAGTCACCAGAGGTCACCATAACTTCTAAGTGCATAAATACACACACTCACACATGCTGACACACGTGTACACATGTGTGTGTGTATATATATATATATGCATGTGTACACGTGTGTCAGCATGTGTGAGTGTGTGTATTTATGCACTTAGAAGTCAAAATGGCATCAAGTGGGAAGCTGGTTTTCATGGTGGGTTATGTACCTTTATTTTTCTGGTCCACCGCCCTGGCAAAGCTATGGGACATGCTGACACCCTCAGCCACTGCCCTCTATGGACCTGGATCCCGCCCCTGCCCACCACGTGATGCTTATAGAGACTCTACCAGAGAGGCCCCTCCACGCCGCTGAGATAGCTAGGGCCACGGGTAAAGACCGCATCCTCGCACACATTTTAGACTGGGTGGGAAGGGGGTGGCCCGCGGGAAAACTGGACGCAGAATTCAGGGCATTCGCATCATGCAGAGAAGAACTGTCCATGCACAAGGGGTGCATTCTCTGGGGTAGCAGGGTGGTGGTTCCCCCTCCATTGCGGAAGCAAGTGCTGGAAGCCCTACACAAAACATACCTGGTGATAGTGCGTATGAAGGCCCTGGCACATAGCTATGTATGGTGGCCAGGGATGGAAGAGGAGATAGAAGGGTGGGTTCGAAGGTGCCATCCCTTCCAAGAGTCCCGGCCTGATCCACCCAGTGCCCCTGTCCACCGCTGGGCGTTCAACAGGAGGCCGTGGTCCCGGTTACACCTAGACTTTGTAGGGCCATACTGACAGTATCCGTCACTTTAAGGCTTCTTGGTACTGTTGGTATGATTATGTAACACTTGCTATACAGGTGATAAAGTGAAAGCATGTGAGTAGCATGTGCAACCCATTATCCAATAAGGAATGTGGTTGCCTGGTGGGGGTATAACAGCAGTAGCCACAATGCTACCTACTGTGAAGAGAATGGACGGAGAGGAGTGGTATGCTGTTGGATTGTTGGATGGACTGATATTGATGGACTGTGTAACTGACTATTCTTTTGGACTGTGTGTACCTGTACCTTTCAACTGGCTAGACTGACTGTAAGTGGACTGACCTCTGGACTGTAACTTGACTTTGTGATTGCCTAAACCCTAATACAATTCTGTTAACTGGCTGTCTGTGAGTGTGTATTCATTAGAACATCAGCTGAGGCTGGGCTGACCAGAGTGGCCCTGAGGGACGTTTCCACTACACTCTGTCACATACCAGGGCCAAATATTCTTTATCCTAGTCGATGCATACACCAAGTGGTTGGAAGTGATTCCCGTAGCTTCAACCTCCACCACGGTGGCGGTCAGAGCCTTGCGAAGGGTCTTTTGCACTCATGGGATTTCCGAGACCCTCGTCACGGACAATGGTACCGCTTTCACCTCCCGGGAATTCCAGGAGTTCTTGAATAGGTACCTCATCCAGCACATTCGGTCCACCCCTTTCCATCCAGCCACCAATGGCCAAGCAGAGCACGTGGTGCGCACGACTAAAGAGGCCTTGGGTCACATTGTACAGGGAGATTGGGACCACCGCCTGGCAGCCTTCCGATTTGATAACAGAATCACCCCCAACCCTGTCACCAGGTTAAGCCCTGCCGAGTTGCTAATGGGGAGGAAGTTGATCACTAGGCTGGACACGTTGCATTCTGACCAAGCTACGAACCTCTGCAGTTCCCCCAAGACCAGGGAAGCCACTAGGGGATTCTTTCCAGGGGATCCAGTATACGCAAAGAACTTTGCAAGCGGGCCAGACTGGGTAGCTGTCTGGGTGCTGTGAGTCACCGGGTCCCGCTCTTACGAGGTCTTGTCGGAGGGGGGCCAGATCCTAAGGAGGCATATAGACCAGCTGTGCCATCGCACCTTGCCGGAAGAACCAACAGCGATCGGAGGAGTGGGGGAGAACTAACAGCAACACCCCCGGGAGTGACCCAGCCTATGCCGGCTGCACCGACTATGCGGGTGGACGAGCACCACAGTGGAGGGAGCGACCTCCGCAGAGAGGAGATTCCAGAACAGCAACGAGCGGCTGATAGCCCTCTTCCAGCCACGAAAAACCAGCCACTCCACCAGCCACGGCGTCCGCTCCATCTCCCCAATTAACCCCGAGGAGGTCGTCCAGGGAACGCAGGGTGCCAGCCTACTTGAAAGACTTTGTGTCTTGAACTAAGGGGGGGAGGAGCGTTGTGTCTTGCATTTCAGTCCTAAAGTTAGAACACAGCGAACGCTACAGAGGTGACCAGTGGAAGTCCACTGGTCCCCGGACATAGCTTGCAAATACACTCTGCCAATCAAGATCTGTGGAGGGAAGTTTAACTGGCCAGGATTGGACTTGGCCAGGCTGAGGGTTGTTCCGGGGTATGTATATAATTGGGACCTGGCCCGCGTTTCTCGCTCTTGTGATGTGCTCGCTAATAAAGCATGTTGCCTTCAACACGTCTCGTCACTCAGTACATTACATCAGTTCATGCTGCATTTGTATGTGCCATATACTTCCTCTACAGATATAAAATGTGGATAATACGTATTGCTGATTTATTGACCCAAATGATGTTGAAAAATGTATACATTTTATGGGGGCGGGATCAGTGCAAGAAAATGGAAAATGGCACAGAAATAAAGAACTGTGTGTACAATTCACATAAGAGGGAAGCAAGATGTAAACAAGGTTTTTCAGGTTGAAGCAACAGGGATGACAAATTCAAAACAATCCCTGCTTTGAGCTGTCTTAAAGCTCTGTAAAATACCTGAATCAGAGAGATAATATACTATTTCCATTAATACTGTAGCTAAGAACATCATGTGGATGTATAACACGGGAATAAATAGTTGCCTGTCCTGTGCTTTGCTTGCTTAATATCTGCATTGGGATTTTTGTTTTATTAAAAAGTTAGATTTTTATGTTAAAAAATTGTCAGATTTTTAGAGAGGGTCTTTTGTCTTCACTTCCTAGGGCTGGATGCATTTATATATGCCTAATGTGTGTTCTTTCTTGCTCTCACTCTCTCACATTTAAAACCAAATCAATTTCATCTTAAACACAATCCAGGTCTTTTTTGCTCTTCTAAAAAACAGCTTTTGGAAAACATAATGTATTTTTACTGCATTTAATTCTCTACTTTCTCAGCCACAGTGGGGGATATATAGCTAAACGATAAACTCTGGCATTTAAATGTGTATTCCACAGTCTTAAATTAGTGATACCAACTGAGCTGAGGTCAGAAGAATTCTCAATTCTACTTCACTTTAGATTATTTAGGCAGTCAAGGCCTCTGAAAATTGCCAGGGGTTTTAATCAGTATATTTCACTGACAGTTCAATTTATGACAGTGGACAAAAAATGTCCAGGTCATCAGACCATTTTTACAGCTGTACAATTAACTTTGTTAATCATTGATTATAAAAGAAGGTAAAAAACCCCCAAGGTCTTCAAATTAATTCCTACCACTTTATTTTCTCTTCATTTCCTTTATCCTCTTCATTCCCAGTGGTTGCTCATGAATGAACTAAAGACAGGACATAAACTCTTTAAGGAGAAGAAATGAATTGCAACACATTTATACAGCCTATAGTTGCCAACCTCCAGGGCTTTTTTTTGTAGCAGGAACTCCTTCACATATTAGGCCACACCCCTCTTAAATAGCCAATCCTCCAAAAGCTTACAAGGTTCTTCTTACAGGGCCTACTGTAAACTCTTGGAGGGTTGGCTACATCAGGAGGATGTGGCCTAATATCCAAAGGAGTTCCTACTAGAAAAAATTCCTTCCAACTTCCAACTGGAGCCTTGAGATCTCCTTGAATTTCAACTGATCTCCACGTTACAGAGATCAGATCTTCTGGAGAAAAGAGCTGCTTTGGATGTACCCTGCATAGGTCCCTTCCTTCCCCAAGCTCCATTCTCCCCAGGTTGCACTCTGAAATCTATGGGAATTTTCCAACCTGGAGTTAGCAATCCTAATAAACCCTGTATGTTGCATTTTTTCCCAAAGTTCATGATCGTTCAGTAGGAAATTCTACTGCATGTACCCATTCCTTCAAGACTCACAGTGCCTTCTATTCCACAAGCAATAAAGTCTGGGCTCCAGTTAGGGGATAGTATTCTGCATACATGGAGACAGATCTTGTTTTCTGGAGGAAAGAGGTGCTAGAACTCTCAAGAGGGAAATGAAGGTGAAACACACAGGTGCCCCTTATGAGCTTTTAAACATTTTTTTTTTTTTTAGAATTTTGTTTCTGTGAAGAGGTTTTGGAACTCCAGAAAATATTCGTTAGCAGCTGAGAAGACTCATCTGAAGAGGATGGACCATGTTGGTTGCCCTTAAGAAAGTACAGAATGTTGAGAGAACACATCACTGAAAAGGGGGGAGAGAAAAGGGGGAGAGCAAGTTCAGGCCTTAGGAGATCAGGCAAGAGAGGGAAATTTCTAATTTGAGTGTCCTCTCCACTTTTCTTGTACATAAACACAGTTCGGCCCCCTCCCAGTCGAGCGGCTTCTGCCGCTGAGGCTGGGGGCCGTTTTTTGCCTCCCCGGACGGAGGGAGACAAGTCATGTTACTCAGAGGGGAGGGGCGGTGAGCGCCCTTAAAAGGGCGGCCCCGCCCCCTCCCACGCAGTTGGAAAAGTTTCTCGGCCCACCCGCCCACCCGTCATGCAGTGCAGGCAAAGGCTGGTCACCTGTTACAGGGGCCGGGAAGGAATTTTTCACTCCCTGACAATTGGCTGGTTACAGGGAGTGTTTTTGCCTACCCCGTACTGCAGGTAGTGGGCGCTGGCAATTGGATCGGCGGTGCCGTTTAATCATTTGGTCACTGGCTGTTTTGTTGGGAATATGTTGGGGTTTGGTGAGCTCCTGTGGCACCACCATTTTGGTGAATGGCCTCCCTGGGCGATCGTTAAGCTGTACGGCCCAAGGTCGGATTCAGGGAGGCTGGGGGATCCCATCACATGGAGAGTGTCCACATTCCGGGCTGCACGGCTTTGGGGATGGTGGAGCTTTGTGAGCGGGATCACGTTGCTGGGCCGGCCGGGTCTGTGCCATAGTGTTGGCCCACACCCGGGGCTTAGGGGGCTTGCCCGTTTTCGGGTCAAGGAGGTGGTCCGGTTTGACCCCTGGCTTGATCTGTCCCCCATCATTTCTTCCCTTGCCATTTAAGTCAATAAAGTGGCCCTTTATTCCACTTCTGTGTCTGTCTCATCATTCCGACTGGGGGGGCAATATGTTCTGTAATGAAACCCTTTCTAATTTCAAGAGAATGCTGTTCCACCGTTCTTTTCATGTCAGTTGTCCTATAATTCCTCTCTTTCATCTCAAGCCACATTTAGGATTTTGCGAACAAACTACTAGTTCATGAACATACTTAAATGGAGCTAGGTGCTTTAAAAAAAAAACATAGTGTTTGATCCACATTTTTATCATAATGTTTGATCCAGGAATGCAAGCAGAACATTTAATTGTACTTGACACATCTGTAATATTAAGACATGTACAAAAAAAGAGAACTTGACATGACAATTTTCAAAGAAGCAAATTCACCATAATTGATGTAAAAGGATATTGGGCGTGCAGTCTGGCACAGTGGTATATGTGTATTTGTTTCTTTTTAAATTTGTGTCTTTCTTTCCCTGTAAAATATGGTCTCTTTCAAGAAAGTTATATTTTTCTTTTGTGTTCTTCACCCCCACCCCCATCATGCCTGTTTATCAGCTTTAATCAACCTGGCTGATAGAAAACCTGATAGATAATGGCTGTCTCTGCTAGTGGGGCTGAAATCTTTTGAAATGTCAGTACTGAATATGCTGTATTTACATTTCTTTGGGACTTCAGCTCTTAACAGATTTTCATCGTTTTCTTCAATGCCGCAGAGATAAAAGTAAAGGTTCTTTAAGAACCTGTTAAAAATTGTATCTTGTGGCAGCACACCAACAGTCTTCGTCCCATCCTTTCACTGCCTGCAAGTCTCTTGTGACTCTTTCATCATCCATGATGACAAGTTCACAGACACTCTTTATCCTCTGATAAAGAAACCTGTTCATCATCCTTTCCTCTCACAAATTTTGGTCAGGAACCAATCCATTCACTCCTTCATAGGAATGACTCAGATCATTCCAAACTTCATGAAAGTGGAAATAAGGGACATTGTCATCTATGGGCACGTACAAACTTCCCTTGATTTGTAGAGGACGTACTGTCTTTGGGATATATCACTTTTAATATAACAGTAGAGTACAAGTACAAATAGTTTATTTGGGTACATAGCAAACACAAAACAGTTAAAACACAGTTGAATACCATACACTGGAATACACAGCCATTGATAAGAAAATGATTAAATGAAACTTTACAAGCATAGTATTCAAGGAAGGGGAAAAAAACTTTTGTCTTTTAAAAAGTGGAAAATACAAGGACTCAAAGGTCTCTGTATCACTTTGTTACGTAATCTTTGCAGATTCTAGAAACTGTGGCCAGGAATTTGGCACAAGCAAACGTAATTTTGGGATTAGAATCCAACAAAAGCATATTACTTAATTCTGAATCCGGGTGACTGGTAATCTCTCCAATGGGGGTTGGATGTACTTAACAGTAGAGTGTACATAGGAGGTTATAGCATTGCCATAGAAAGGAAAGGTTTGGGGCCAGGATATGAGGGGGCACAGGGTGCTGCAGCACCACATCACTTCCAGTTTAAAAATAAAAGTGACATAGGTAACACTAGGAATTACCAGAATTTCTATGGTAAAACCAAGAAGGAATTTCCAGTGATTTCTTGATCTAGATTATGTCCCTTCCATTTTTATTGGAAGAGAGAGCACCAGCACTGAAAGAGAAGTTTGTTCACCAGAAGAGTCATAGTTTATTTGTTTTTCTTTTAATCTCTCAACACTGTTTCAAGCTATTCCAAGTACACTAGATTGCCCATGTTTTATGTATTCCATGTGGCCAGAATTATGGGTAACTGCGAATAATAAGCCAGCTTCAAATCATGATTTCAGAGCCTGGTTTGATTTACTTTGACTGGTCATATTAGGTGGCATGAGTTGTGTTCAGAGAATTGCAGGAACCACAGTGACATTTTTAAATCACATGACACCTAATGGAGCTATTTTCTCAGTAATCTTTAATGACCATCGTCACCTATAAGAACCAAGCAACACAGAGACCGATTTTCTATTGATGTAATAGCATTTTTTTGCATTGCATCATCATTACTAATGCAATACCATTTTCTGCATTGTATTTGCATTCAGTATCATGTCTAATATTCTATGCATGTTTCAGATTTATATACTGAATCAGACCATCAATACATCAAGGTCAATGTTGTCTATTCATACTAGTGGTAGCTGTCCAGGGTTTCACATCACCTACTTCCTAGTCCTTTTATGTGAAGAAGCTAGGAATTGAACATGGAACCATCTGTGTGCGAAGCAAAGGGTCTTCCACTGAGCCACAATCCCTGCTTGGGGCTGTCCTAGTATATTGGTTATTAGATGCTTTGCCCTATTGATCACATTGATTTATACTGTGTCGTGCCCTGACTTAGATAGTCCAGGCTAGTCCAATCTTGTCAGATTTCAGAAGCTAAGCAGGATCAGCCTTGGCCAGTATTTGAAAGGGTGGCCTTCAAGGAATACCATGTCCGTGACACAGAGGCAGGCAATGGCAAACCACCTCTGAAGCAACTCTTGCCTTAATAACAAGTCCAGCTTATCACCTAGTGATGCATAATGCTAAAAACTTCTGGCTGCCAGACAATCTTAGGTTCTCCTGGCTATTCTACACACGAGGCCATATGATAATTATTATTTAAGAACATAAGAGAAGCCATGTTAGATCAGGCCAATGGCCCATCCAGTCCAACATTCTGTGTCACACAGCGGCCAAATATATATATATATATATATGCATACATACACACACACACACACATACACACTGTGGCTAATAGCCACTGATGGACCTCTGCTCCATATTTTTATCTAACCCCCTCTTGAAGGTGGCCATGCTTGTGGCCGCCACCACCTCCTGTGGCAGTGAATTCCACATGTTAATCACCCTTTGGGTGAAGAAGTACTTCCTTTTATCCGTTTTAACCTGTCTGCTCAGCAATTTCATCGAATGCCCACGAGTTCTCGTATTGTGAGAAAGGGAGAAAAGTACTTCTTTCTCTTCTTTCTCCATCCCATGCATTATCTTGTAAACCTCTATCATGTCACCCCTCAGTCGACGTTTCTCCAAGCTAAAGAGCCCTAAGCGTTTCAACCTTTCTTCATAGGGAAGGTGTTCCAGCCCTTTAATCATTCTAGTTGCCCTTTTCTGAACTTTCTCCAATGCTATAATATCCTTTTTGAGGTGCGGCGACCAGAACTGCACACAGTGCTCCAAATGAGACCGCACCATCGATTTATACAGGGGCATTATGATACTGGCTGATTTGTTTTCAGTTCCCTTCCTAATAATTCCCAGCATGGCATTGGCCTTTTTTATTGGAAACGCACACTGTCTTGACATTTTCAGTGAATTATCTACCACAACCCCAAGATCTCTCTCTTGGTCAGTCTCTGCCAGTTCACACCCCATCAACTTGTATTTGTAGCTGGGATTCTTGGCCCCAATGTGCATTACTTTGCACTTGGCCACATTGAACCGCATCTGCCACGTTGACGCCCACTCACCCAGCCTCAACAGATCCCTTTGGAGTTCCTCACAATCCTCTCTGGTTCTCACCACCCTGAACAATTTAGTGTCATCCGCAAATTTGGCCACTTCACTGCTCACTCCCAACTCTAAATCATTTATGAACAAGTTAAAGAGCATGGGACCCAGTACCAAGCCCTGCGGCACCCCGCTGACTGCCCATTTATACTCACTCTCTGCTTCCTATTACTCAGCCAGTTTTTGATCCACAAGAGGACCTGTCCTTTTACTCCATGACTCTCAAGCTTTCTAAGGAGTCTTTGATGAGGAACTTTATCAAAAGCTTTCTGGAAGTCAAGGTAAACAACATCTATCAGGTCTCCTTTGTCCACAAGTTTGTTTATCCCCTCAAAGAAATGTAACAGGTTAGTGAGGCAAGATCTTCCCTTACAGAACCCATGCTGAGTCTTCCTCAATAACCCGTGTTCATCAATGTGCCTACTCATTCTGTCCTTGATAATGGTTTCTACCAACTTTCCCGGTATTGAAGTCAGACTGACTGGCCTGTAATTTCCTGGATCCCCTCTGGAACCCTTTTTAAAGATGGGGGTGACATTTGCTACCTTCCAGTCCTCAGGAACAGAGGCAGATTTCAATGAAAGATTACAGATTTTTGTTAGAAGATCCACAAGTTCAACTTTGAGTTTTTTCAGAACTCTCGGATGTATGCCATCTGGACCCGGTGACTTATTAATTTTTAATTTGTCTATTAGTTGTAGGACCTCCTCTTTTGTCACCTCAATCTGACTCAGGTCTTTCAACACCCCTTCCAATATTAGTGGTTCTGGGGCGGGCAAACACTTCTCATCTTCCACGGTGAAGACGGAGGCAAAAAATGCATTCAGCTTCTCAGCCATTTCCCCATCCTCCTTCAGTAATCCTTTTACCCCATGGTCATCCAAGGGCCCCACTGCTTCCCTGGCTGGTTTCCTACTTCTAATATATTTGAAGAAATTTTTATTGTTGGTCTTTATGTTTTTTGCAATATGCTCCTCATAGTCCCTTTTTGCCTGCCTGATCACAGTCTTTCACTGTGTAATACAATTCAGTGAGAAAGGTGGGCTATAAATATAGTAAATAAATAAAAACCAAGGACCTACTCTGTGTTCTGTCACAATCAGCAGATGCCCACACGAGAGAAGGTCTCTTTGCCTCAGGTAGTTTGATTCATTCTCTTTAGACTTGTGCTCAAGGTTGTGTTGAATTATTCCTGTGGTTATTCCTGTGCCTTGAGGTTGTATTAATCTGCTGTGCATGCCTGTTGCCTCTTAGTTATTGTTGCTATTTGTTTTTGCATTTTTGATATTTTAGTACTGTACTGTATTAACACCAATTGACAGCCACCTTGCACATTACATATGTGGATAAAGTAGGGTACATTATTACTGTTGTTTTTATCATCATCATCAATCATCATCATCCAGGACTGTTATCTCATTATTGTGAAAGTGACTAAGATATAGGTAGTTGAAGCTGAAAAATTACTTGGTTTGCCTAAGACCACCTAGAGAATTCACAGCTGAAACAAGCTTTGAATCAGTTATTTCCTTGCTCTTGGCTACCACTCAATGATAGAGAGATATCCTGTTATTCCTGGGGAATTTCAAATATTTTGTTTCTTGAGGCCTGCATTTCTTGGTTTTTGCAAAAGAAATATTGTTAGCATCATGTTTTTCCATGTTAATGGGGGGGGGGTAACGGATGGTGTGTGCACTGAAAAGGAAAAAAAATCATGCTTCAGGAGCGAAATATGTACAGAGGTTGCTTATTTTTAGGTAGGACCCTATGAGATTGGGATTCAAATGCATGTGATTTTTTGAGTTCCACAGTTTATTATTTTCTATAAGATATGCAGGAGTCATTTCATAAAAAAAGAAGTCCCAGAGTTCATTAGCACAACTCATGTGTATATGCTACGAACCCCTAACATCACCGGAAGGTGTACTAAATTATATCATCTCAGCCTCTACCTTAAAATGCTTCTTGAATTATAATTGTCATAATAAAACCTTACTCGCATCATCCTCTTAAAATTACTTTCTCCTATGTGGCCACAGTGGCATGATGAAGATTTCCATCTGTCTGCTTTATATGTTTTGGTTATTTTCCTTTTGTGTGTGTGTGTGGGAAAATATTAGAAAGTTTGTCAAATCTTAGAGTTGGCTACATCAGGGTGTGTGGCCTAATATGCAAATGAGTTCATCCTACAAAAAAAGTCCTAATCCTAGAGATTATTTCCTTTGAAGGAATGGGGGAAGCTAGTGTGTTATAGTGTTAAGGTGTAGGAGTATATTGGGAAACTCTAGTTCCAATATCCAGTCTGCAATAAAGCTTGCTGGAAGAATTTTGTCTGCTCTCTCAACCAGGTTTACTTCAGAGGGCTGCCGTGAGAATAAAATGGAGAAAGAACTGAAAAACGAGAGGCTCTTAACCACTCTATATAAATTCATTTTGAAGCAGCTTGCAGAGAGGAAGCATTATTCTGCATATCTCCAGTAGGAAGTGGCCAGTTGATCTGGAAGCATGCATATGGAAATGTGAGGGTATTGTTTTTAAAGGTGAGACTGTTAGATAAGTGTGACTCCATGAAAAGCCATGGGAAGTATGGGAAGAACAAAGAACACACAAAGAGAGGGGTCAGAGGGCTGCTCCCAAGAGGAGGAGGAGGAGGAGAAGAAGATGATAGTGATGATATTGGATTTATACCTCACCTTTCACTATGAATCTCAGAGTCTCAGAGCAGCTTACAATCTCCTTCACCTTCCTTCCCCACAACAGACAGCCTGTGAGCTCGGTGGGGCTGAGAGAGCTCTTACAGAAGCTGCCCTTTCAAGGACAGCTCTGGGAGAGCTACGGCTGACCCAAGGCCATTCCAGCAGCTGCAAGTGCAGAGAGTGGGGAATCAAACCTGGTTCTCCCAGATAAGAGTCGGTACTCTTAACCACTACACCAAACTGGCTAAGATAAAGAGAGGCATCACATTCAAGGAAATAACACTTATACACACTTAGAGTGTATAAGTGTGTTATACTGTACACACACTCCCCCCCCCCCCAAAAAAAATGTCCTGGCATGCTGAGTCTCTCACTCCAACATGAAAATTGTTTTATTTTTAAATTGCTATCAAAGAGGTTATGGTGGAGATGTAGAAATATGATGAAAAAGACATTTCCTTTCTGAATGAAAATCATTTTAAAAGAGTGTTAAACAAGAGGGCTGACTTAGTATAATCTTCCTTACTTTCAAATGTCCTGACCTAAATTTGCCAGTGACATAAAATTAAGAAGGGGGGGGGGGTTAAGAAAATGTGAAAGAGTTGTGCAAACACATTTAAAACGATCTGGATACAGTCAGCTTAGAGGTTGCTAAGTAGCTTATTCAGTTCAATTGTACAGAAGTCTTGAGTAATAAGATTAAGAAAGAAAAAGTATTAGCAAGGATATAGCCCAAACATACTCTCACAAATACAGGTCAGGGTCAAAACAGTCTGTGTGATAATAGTCATGTTCTACAAAAAAAGAAAAAGAAAATTAACGCAGCAGTAAAGGTCATTCCACTGTATGATGGAATGCTCTATAAATAGGCTGATAATACCATATCGCTATAGGTTTTTACTCTTGTACATCTAACACTGCAGTTTTATTCAGTAAGGCAAGAATGCAAGAGTTATTAAAACTTTGAGAAGGTGTTTTGGAGGTTGTGGGATTTTCTTCTTACAAGACATTCCACTAAATCTTGGACAAGAGTTTACTGAAAATAAGAATTCAGGTGCAGGAAGGACTTTAGATTTAGATGACCTGGGACATTTCAAAGTAGGGTCACCAACTTCCAGGTTGGTCTTTAAGCTCTTCCAGAACTGTAACTGATCTCCAGATGACAGAGATCTGGTGCTCTGAAGAAAATGACTGCTTTGATGTTAGACTCTATGGCAGTATAACCTTGTTATGGCTCCTCCCCTCTCTGAACTCCGTTTTCTTCAGGCTCCCCCGCCCCCCACAACCAAGAGTTTGCAACCCTAATTCTAAGTGGGAATGAGTAAATTGTCCCTGTTTTTTTTTTTTTTTTTTTTTTTGCTTTATATTTTTATCAACCAATTCAGTTCTTCACTCTTTGCTGCTGGTTGTATAGATTTAGTTGTGCTGTGTACTCATAACCACTATAGAACTTGGTTGGTCTTTAAAGTGCCACAGGACTCCTGTTTGCTCATGAAGTTTCTGTGATGTACAGTTGTGTCATTTGGGGGTGTAGTAGATTGTCCACAGATTATGGGACTGATCTGAAGGAGAGCTGGTTTGGTGTAGTGGTTAAGTGTGCGGACTCTTATCTGGGAGAACCGGGTTTGATTCCCCACTCCTCCACTTGCACCTGCTGGAATGGCCTTGGGTCAGCCATAGCTCTGGCAGAGGTTGTCCTTGAAAGGGCAGCTGCTGTGAGAGCCCTCTCCAGCCCCACCCACCTCACAGGGTGTCTGTTGTGGGGGAGGAAGGTAAAGGAGATTGTGAGCCGCTCTGAGACTCTTCGGAGTGGAGGGCGGGATATAAATCCAATATCTTCTTCTTCTTCTTCTTCTTCTTCTTCTTCTTCTTCTTCTTCTTCTTCTTCTTCTTCTTCTTCCAGTGATGCAAGAAGTAATTCTATGATAATGTGGAAGGATAAAGTCTGGGATTCCAACCATGAAGTCATATCCAAAGGTCTCCTTCTTCTCACAGAAACGGTCCTTCAGTAAGTAGAACAGCAATTTTGGAAACAGCAGGGATGAGACATTAAAAATCACTCCTATAACTCCTGCGGAAAAGAAGTATTATTGTTCTTTTGTTCCACTCACATTCACATCTGACCATGGTTGGTCATAACAATGTTGTATAAATGCTTACTCTATTGTCTAAGTTAAATATTGTTCATTTAGTTCATTTAGCACAGTTCATTTAGTAGGGTCTGATGTTGGTATAAGTTTCATTTTTTTTTTATTTCAGAGAGGTAGCCATGTTAGTGTCTTGAAGGGAAACCAAAAAGGAGTCCTCTGGGACCTTAATGAATACACACTTAGACTTCCTAGAAGCTTGATGGTCATAATAAACTAGATGAAATTTTGTAAAGCATTAGTACAGGAGTGGTCAAACTTGTTTAATGCAAGAGCCACATAGAATAAATGCCAGATGTTTGAGAAAGATGAGACATGAACATCAGATGTTTGAGAGAAGGGAGGGAGGGAAGACTGGGGGAGGAAGGGAAAACAACTTTAAATGTGCTTGGAGAAGTGGTTTAAAGAAAAAAAATGTCTTATCCAAGCCAGCTGATCGAGTAGTGGGGGCTTCAAGAGCCATACAATATGTGAGAAAGAGCCACATGTGGCTCCCGAGCCGTAGTTTGGCCATCCCTGTCTTAGTATCTTGAAGTCAAAATATAACATTACAGGAGGCTTCTTCTCAGGCTAGTAAATTACTGAGGTCAGTCTGTTTTACAAATGATAGTTCTAGAGCAAGTTAAGTTCATTCTCTCTGTGTGTGTGTGTGTGTGTGTTTATATATGTGTGTGTTTAAAGATAGATTTTGCCATGTTGGGGGAATTTCACGAAGCAATTCCATCCTGTAATGAACTGGCAGAATACCTTCTTAATTGGATTTATTCACAGTAGTGATAACATGATTTAGAACACGATGTTGACACAAGAAAATGTGGTAAAAAAAGAGAGAACATTCTGTGTCTTGAGCTGCCAATTGAAGGTGTATTGGATTTTGCTGAGCAAATTCAAATCAAAATGTTGAAATTAAAAGTGATAAAGCGGCAACAGTGAGATCAAAATCCCTCCCCAAATTAGATTTATGCCTCCTCAGGGCCATAAAAACCTTATTATCTTGACATGACTTGATCAATCATTGCAAGACAATTACTTTAACAAGTTAAGCGAGTGCATTTCGTTGTGTTACAGAGAAAGTTAAACCATATTTTCTCCACTGTCTTGATATGAAAAAAGAGAAGCACAAGAACCACAGGAGTGAGAAGAATAGAATACAATTGGTGCATCGTAAGCTGAATTTCTCAAACAAACCATGAAGTTATTGTACTGCATAAAGTCCTTTAATTTAGAAAAAAAGAATACATTTCAAGTATGCAGTTCAAATTGCTTATTGTTCCGCTACCTCTGTATGAAAGGATTCTGAGTGAATTTTATACTTATCCCTCTTCTGCGCGCTTTGTCCTTAGCCCTTTTTCCAGTCATTATGTTTCATTACACACACAAGTAGAACACACTGTTCATGGAAGGTGCTGGCAACTCCTGGGAGCATGGGGGGGTGGGCAGAGGTAACATGATGGTGCACTCATAGTAGTTTAGAGAATAACTGACTCTCTATAGTAAAGGCCACAGAAATCTGAAGTAGTTCCTAGAGAGTCACAAATGCTGAGATGTCACTTCCCGCTGCTCACTTGGGTAGGGCAGGGTTTGGGGAGAGGAGGAACTTCAGCAGGGTACATTGCCCTAGATTCCATCTTTCAAAGCAGCCATTTTCTCTAAGAGGACTGATCGTCACAGTCCTGCCATGATTTGTACTGTATTTTGTCCCTGCCATGATTGGTATTGTATCCTGTACTCCAGGGCTTCCTTATATTTTAGATATGTATAATGATTTGTATTCTGTACTCTGAATTTCCTCTGCGCTTGATCAGGTAACCCAGCAAATGTTTAACTGTCTTGAATTAGAATGCTTTGTAGTTTGGGAAGTAATAAACTCTTATTTGGTTGTCATGAGTAACATGCATGGCATTCCAAGGAAGGGGTAAATCTCACACCCAGTCTTGACTTTCAGTGAGAAGCAACATTGAGAAGAAGAGATGTTAACCAATGGGTCTGCCTGTGGGTTGATTTATTATGTTACTCTGCGGGAAAGGGAGGGGCAAGACCAAATGCCTGGTCTTTTAGGTATTTTAGTGACTGTTTGAATTGTTAGTGTTATTCCTGGCAAAACACCTGATGTAGATAACAGCTCTTTGCACCGAGCTACTTCAATAAACTTTCTATTATGCTTGCATAAGACAAAGTCCTTTTGATTAGGAACTGGCAAGGTCTGACAATGATCTCCATAGTCTGGAGTTGTAATTCTCATAATCTCCAGGCCCCACATGGAGGCTGGCAACCCTAACTGAAAGTGAAAAAGACATGCATTGCTATTTTCATTTTTTTAAAAAAAAGGTGATCACGCATACTGGGGCAATCATGGGTAGCATGTTCACCTTGTATGCATAGTGACCCATAACAACTGGAAATTGGCCCTTTTAATAGTGTAAGTTTGGTTAGTTGATTCATTGTTTAGATAAATTTAGCTTTGAGGGAGCACTGAGACCTTTGCGTTTAGAGCATTCAGTCAAAGGATTGTGTTGGTAAACTGCAGGGTTTGGGTGCTCTGTGGAATAAGAGGTGGAACGAGTTTCTTTTTCATTTTACAACATTGAACCTAAAATCTGAATCTTCCATTGCACTTGCTGCTGGTAAGAGGAGAGAGAGTGAGATGGTAGTGTATGTTGTTCATCTCACCCTTCATCCCAGGTGCTGTTTTTAATGTTTAAAGACCCTATGTGTGTTTAAAAGTGCTGTTACTCCAATGGTTCTATGCCACTTCTGGGGCAAACCTGGAAACGTGGTTATTGCATCACTGTGATGCTCTAAGAGACACCAGAAACTCAATGCAAAACTCAATGCAGAGTTCCCATTGAATCCTAGAGTGTTGCATATGTGCAATGATGTCATTTATGGCCTTGCCTGGAACTCACATCAACCTGTCAGAGCAACTGTTCTCTGGGTCCCCAACCACCCAGTCACTTGTTGGCTGCCAGCTATGAGCTGGCAATTCTACCATGAATTAAATTTTATCCACTCTGCTGTAGGATTGTCAGAGAGTAGAAGGAAGAGTATTGGGATGCCATCCTCCTACAGGCCTCCAGAATGCTGGAGGGCAATAGGAAGTGGAAGCAAGAGCTTTCCTACCCTTGGCAGGAATACGGGAAGTCTACTCTGCTGCTATATCATGGCTTTATCATTATTATTTGTTTTACATATATTTTTCCTGTGTTACAGAGTTTATGAATTTGGAATTGCTAATATCTGTATGATCTTGAACTGTCTCGTTCATATCCTTCGGAAAGGGCTGAAAGTCACTAAATAATAAAACAGTTTCAGGTTGTAAAACCCCAAGATGGTAGGGTATGAACATTTAATTCAGAATTCCCATCTCTACCCAGTAATTGGTCACATCTCCTTAAGAATGTCTGCTTCTAATCTTTAGAGCTGTGTTCAACATGTACATCTGTTTTCTAAAGCATTTTTTTTATATTTTTCTTAAATTATAATGGACAGCATTGCCCTAAGTCATCGAAGGCAATTGCTATGTGCCATAGTCTAATTGCTTTCAATTTTCAAATGCTGATTGGTGAGGGGGAGGGAGGTGAAGCCATTTCAATTACAGATCAGGCCTTAACACTTTGAAATTGAGATGGGGGAGAAGCATTGAACAATTTAAGTAAATTTGGTCTCAAAATTACTTCCGAGTCGGGATGATTTAAGATATGTTTAGCCTTCAGCATATTCTGATTGCCGCATTGTAATGCCTCAACAAAATGTGCCTTGATTGTGCTTGAAACACTGGAAGGTCAGTTGCAGCTGCAACATGAGAGTCAGCATAGAAAAGATATTGCGTTAAATGCAGACCACTTTTTCACTTGGTCTTGCTTCATTCTATTCTTAATGCCTGCTTCATATGGCTTCTGTTCATGCAAGTACCACAGTCCCCTACTAAGTCTTTATTAAAGAGGGCTAGGGTCACCAGCACTGCCTCAGCAGATGCCAGAGGATTCTGAGAGTGGGAAAAGTGGAGTTTGATGAGTGTGTTGCATCATTTGTTGCAGCGAGAGCCAGTTTGGTATAGTGGTTAAGTGTGCAGATTCTTATCTGGGAGAACCAAGTTGGATTCCCCACTCCTCCACTTGCACCTGCTGGAATGGCCTTGGGTCAGCCATAGCTATTGCAGGAGTTGTCCTTGAAAGGGCAGCTGCTGTGAGAGCCCTCTCAGCCCCACCCACCTCACAGGGTGTCTGTTGTGGGGAGAGAAGATATAGGAGATGGTAAGCCACTCTGAGTCTCCAATTTAGAGAGATGGGCAGGGTATAAATCTGCAGTCTTCTTCATTTCTGAGTGACATTCTGGGAGTTTACCTTAATCTCTATGATAAAAACCATAGAGACCTGGGGAAATTTCTGGGTCATCATGATGGAGGATTGGGGCGATGGACAAGGGTTTGCACGTGGTGGGCAGGGAAATTGCAAGGCTGGAGAGCAACCCTGCTTCCATTTTCACTAGCAGAAAAGTTGGCCGGATCTAAACCTATCCAAGAGAAGCAGGTTGTTACCAGTCAGCTATATACAAACAAGTCCAACTTTTGATAGAGTTAAAATCCCCATTTATTTCTATGTGTTCTATTAGCCTAAGCGTAATAATTATGATAAACAGATGCTGTCATTAAAAAGATCAGCTTAATTGTGATAAGATTAACTGCACTGCCATATAGTGTCTTTACTTACAGGTTTGCTAAAATTACTAAACAGGTTTGCTAAAATTACCCACAGGCTTAGGAACAAGGTGTTGTCCAATTAAGTAAAAAAGAATCAGGTTTTAATTATGTTTTTAATGGCAAAACAGACATCCAAAGGATTGTAGATTAAAATCACTACTGGAGTTCAAATAAAAAAACAACAAGTTAATGTTTACACATACCAAGTCATTCTGGTTAATAATTCAATTTATTATTTGGATGCATCCGTCAGCCTTTGCTGTGATTTATTTTTAAAATAAATTAAGCAAGATTTAAGAATACATTTTTAAAAAGAAATGCATGTTACTTTATTTATATCTTGCTTTTCTCCCAGTGGGAACTCAAAGCAACTTACATCATTTTCTTCTCCTCTGTTTTAGCTTCACAACAACCCTGTGAGATAGGCTAGACTGAGAGTGTGTCACTGGCTCAAGGTCACCCAGCAAGCTTCCATAGCTGAGTAGGATCTCTCAGAGTAGGATCTCTCACACTTGGATCTCTCAGATCCTAGTCAAACTCTCTAACCTCTACACCATGCTGGCTCTCTGCACATCTCTCTCTCTCTCTCGGCTTGACTTCGCAAACGAAGATTTAAGAAGGGTGCAGTAGTCCACGTCTGCTGCAGGCTCGCTGGTGGCTGACAAAACCAATGCGGGACTGGCAGATCCGGCCACAGTGGCTGCAGGGAAAAGTCTGATTTGGGGTTGGAGCTGTAGCAGTGCGATTCTTCCTCAATCTCCTTTTGTCCTCAAGACCAGCTATGCGTGCGTTCTCAAAGGAAGAGACAGCCTGGTGGATGGTGTGCCTCCATGCTTTGCGATCTGAGGCTAGGTCAGTCCACTGGTGATGGTTGATGCGACAGGTGCCAAGGAATTTCTTCAAGAAGTCCTTGTACCTCTTCTTTGGTGCCCCTCTATTTCGATGGCCAGTGGAAAGTTCGCCATACAGAGCAATCTTGGGAAGGCGGTGGTTTTCCATCCTAGAAATATGCCCTGCCCAGCGCAGCTGCATCTTCAACAGCAGTGCCTCGATGCTTGTAACCTCCGCCCTCTTGAGGACTTCAGTGTTGGTCACAAAGTCACTCCAGTGGATGTTGAGGATGGTGCGAAGGCAGCGCTGATGAAAGCGCTCAAGGAGTCGCAGGTGATGACGGTATAAAACCCACGATTCGGAGCCGTAGATGAGGGTTGTCATCACAACCGCTTTGTAAACATTGATCTTTGTGCCTTTTTTCAGATACTTGTTGCTCCACACTCTTTTGTGCAGTTGGCCAAATGCACGGTTTGCCTTTGCCAGCCTGTTGTCAATTTCCTTGTCGATGTTGGCATTTGAGGAGATGATGCAACCCAGGTAGCTGAACTGCTGGACTGTCTTCAGAACTGATTCACCCACAGTGATGCAGGGAGGGTGATAATCTTCCTGGGGTGCAGGCTGGTGGAGAACTTCTGTCTTCTTCAGACTAACTTCTAGGCCGAATAGCTTGGCAGCCTCTGCAAAGCAGGACATCATATGCTGCAGAGCTGATACCGAGTGGGAGATGAGTGCAGCATCATCAGCAAACAGTAGCTCTTGGATAAGTTTTTCCATTGACTTGGAGTGAGCCTTTAGTCGCCTCAGGTTGAACAGGCTGCCATCAGTGCGATAGCGGATGTAGACACCATCGTCATCATCTAGATCTACTGCGGCTCTTTGAAGCATCATGCTAAAGAAGATCGTAAAGAGAGTTGGCGCGAGAACGCAGCCTTGCTTTACACCTGTGCCTATTGGGAAGGGCTCTGAGAAGTCGTTGCAGTGTCTGATTTGGCCTCACTGGTCTTCATGAAGCTGGATGATCATGCTGAGGAACCTTGGGGGACATCCTAAACGTTCCAAGATTTGCCACAGGCCTTTCCTGCTAATGGTATCGAAAGCTTTGGTAAGGTCGACAAAAGTCACATATAGACCGTTGTTCTGTTCCCTGCATTTCTCTTGGAGCTGCCTGAGAACAAATACCATGTTGGTGGTGCTCCTGTTAGCTCTGAAGCCGCACTGGCTCTCTGGGAGGAGTTCTTCTGCAATGGTGGGCACCAGTCTGTTCAGGAGTATTCTGGCAACGATTTTGCCTGTGATGGAGAGCAGGGTTATCCCCAAGTAGTTGGAGCAGTCTGACTTTTCCCCTTTGTTCTTGTGTAGAGTGATGATGATTTCATCGTGAAAGTCCTGTGGTAGTTTGCCTTGTTCCCAGCAGGTGACAAGTACTTTGTGAAGTGTGCTATGTAGTACTGTGCCCCCATGCTTCCAGATCTCTGGTGGAATTCCATCAACTCCCGCTGCCTTGCCACTTTTCAGTTGCTTGATGGCAACTAGGGTGGGGATCTCATCCAACTCTGTTTTCACTGGTTGAAGTGGGGTGAGGTGGATTGCTGAATCGTGAACTACACAGTTGGCACTGAAGAGAACCTGAAAATACTCCGACCACCGGTTCAGTATGGATGCCTTGTCTGTCAGGAGCACTTGGTCGTCTGCACTATGCAAGGGACTCTGAGCCTGATATGATGGGCCATATACTGCCTTCAGGGCTTCGTAGAACCCTCTTAAGTCACCAGTGTCTGCACACAGCTGGGTTCTCTCTGCAAGCTTGGTCCACCACTCATTCTGAATGTCTCGAAGCTTGCGCTGGAGGTTGCTACATGCAGTGCGAAAGATTTCTTTTTTCCCGGGACAGGAGGGCTGAGCAAGATGTGCTTGGTAGGCAGATCTCTTTTTCGCTAGTAATTCTTGGATCTCTTGATTGTTCTCATCAAACCAGTCCTTGTTCTTCCTTGTGGAGAACCCGAGGACTTCTTCAGAGATCGACAGGATGATAGTTTTTAGGTGTTCCCAGAGTGCTTCTGGAGAAGGATCTGTGGGTCAACTGGGGTCCTCAATTCTTGACTGGAGTTTTGCCTGGAAGGCAGCTTTAACTTCGGCTGACTGAAGGCTGCCAACCTGAAGCTTCCTCCGAGGGATACCTCCTCTCCTGGGTGTGGGTTTAAAGTGAAGACGGAGATTGCAGCGTACAAGACGATGATCCGTATGACATTCCGCACTGGGCATTACTCGGGTGTGTAAGACATCTCGAAGGTCTCTCTGGCGCACCAGAATGTAGTCGATAAGGTGCCAGTGCTTGGACTGTGGGTGCATCCAGGTTGTCTTCAGGCTGTTCTTCTGCTGAAAGATAGTGTTGGTGATGGTGAGCTGGTGCTCCGTGCAGAATTCTAGCAGGAGGCGCCCGTTATCATTGCAGTTGCCAATGCCGTGTTTGCCAAGTACTCCTTTCCAGGCTTCCGAGTCTTTACCTACTCTGGCATTGAAGTCGCCAAGGATGATCACCTTGTCCTCTGTAGGGGTCTTCTGTACGAAGTTGCGTAGATCAGCATAGAACTTGTTCTTTTCTGCAGGATCTGCTTGAAGGGTTGGGGCATACACACTGAAGAGTGTTGCATGCTGCTTGTTTTGAAGTGGGAGGCACATGGACATGATGCGATCTGAGTGACCTGTTGGCAGGTTTTCAAGTTTGGAGGCAATGGGGTTCCTGACCATGAAGCCAACGCCAGAAAGGCAGCTCTCAGCCTTTGACTTACCCAACGAGTAGAGGGTATAGCCAGCACCATGTTCTTGAAGACTACCTTCCTCAGGGAAACGGACCTCACTGAGAGCTGCTATGTCAATATTCAACCTGAGAAGTTCATGGGCAACTAGAGCAGAGCGTCGTTCAGGGCGACCACTGTCTACTGTGTCAAGCATGGTTCTGATGTTCCAACACGCAAGCTTTAGTCTTTGCACACTTTGTGAGGCAGGTGCATGCCTTTTCTTTGTTGTTATTTTTTGACCGCAAGTAAGGATGCCCGTTGACCATGGCTAGCCAACTGGGGTGGGGGAGACGAGCTTTGTTTAGGCCACCTTTTCTAGGCCCCTCTCCATGTGGAGCAAGCAGTGCTGTCCCTAGATAAGGTTGCTTGGTCGTTCAGGGTGCTGCCGAAAAATGCTTTCGTCTCCGGGTCAGCATCAAGCGACCAATACCCTGAACCGCCTACATGCAGGATTGGGACTGTGGATCCAGTGGCATCTTCCACCTGCCATTTCGCCCCTTGCCCATCGCTGCAGGACTTGGTGTATTGTGGGTTGTGGATGTGGATATGCCCTTCAGGCCTGCACAGAGGAATTTTTAGGTGAAGCACAGTGTGCGCGGTACTTGCTCCACCCTTTCACCTTGGGGTTATCTGCCATGGCCCAGTAAGCCGGGACACCGGAAGCGAGTCCTCCAGGTGGTAGGTTTTACATTAACATTAAGGGGGGAGGGGGGACTCCCTCTTGGGTATCCTGCCCCCCCAGGGAAGGTGTATGCGCAATACATAGCCTCTCCTTTCCTGGTGTAGTGAACGCCGCGTGGTCACTGTCCGGCTATGCCTGGCAGATGGTCACTGCAATGGCCTCTCCTGCATTACTGCATCCATGGCAACACCTTCCCGCTGGTCCCCCCCCCCCCCCCGTTTCTCACAGAGTTTGCCACGTCATGGTGCGACCGAATGTCCGGCAGTATAACCGGATTGGCAGGCTGGGCTCACCAACCTCACCAGCCAAGAGAAGGAAAACTCTAACATCAAACCCGGGCAGATAGGGCTCTCTGCACATAATATGAGATCAAACCACTTTGACAAAATTGATCACATTTTAAAGTAATGTAACCAGTGTTCCCCCTAAGCTGAGTTAGTGTGAGCTAGCTCACAGTTTTTTAGCCTTCTGTGCATACATTTTTGTCTTAGCTCAGGAAAAATGTCCCCAGAGCAAGCTAATTTATGCAATAGCTCACAACTTTAATGCCAGTAGCTCACAAAGTAGAATTTTTGCTCACAAGACTCTACAACTTAGAGGGAATACTGCTTGTAACATAACACAGGAGGGAAGGTGGCATGGTAGAACTTGATCTCATCAGATGTTGGAAGCAAAACAGGGTCAGTATTTGGATGGGAGACTATCAAAGAAGACTCTGCACAAGAAGACAATGACAAACTGCCTCTGCTTCTCACTTGCCTTGAAAGCCTCTTGTTGGGGTTGGCATGAATTACTTGCAACTTGATGGCACTTCTGTATGTAGCATAGGAGAATGGCTTAGATCTACCAGTAACTTCCATGAACTGAAGGGTTTTGTTTGTTTGTTTGTTTTTGTCCATGGGGCAGCATGCCTTTCCTTGTCTTCTCCTTCCAACAGCAGCCCAAAATACCCTAGATACTCTGTGTCTAGATACAGAGCACCTCAAAAACAGCATTGAGAATTAGAGATCTGCAACCGGGGAGGGGGGGAGGCGGGATTGGTGAACATTGCCCCTACCTTCTGTTTGTGGAAATGCTCAGGAAGTTCTGGAAACATGGTTTTGATTGATTCAGTCCTCAGTTTAGCAATGCCATTCATTCCCTCCCCCCAAAATTAAGAACGATAAGTTGGTAAGAGATGGGGGAGCTGAATAAGGATGGGCGTGAACCAGGAAAACAGAGGTCCATTTTTGTTCATGGTTTATGAGGATTCATGAACCTTCGTGAGCTTTCCCATTTACCGAACCAGTTTGTTTCATAGGGCTCGTGACCTGGTGAACTCACTACTTTGACTTCACTTATGTGCCATGCCTTGTGGAAGCTATTTAAAGAGATGTTCACTCACTTACAGGTGAACTCGCCGCTTGAGCTTCACTCACTTACAAAAGCTATTTAAAAGGAGGGGAACATCCCTGTAAATGGCTTTGTAAGGTGTGCCGCCTCAGCCTTGGCTGAGGCTCTGCTGTCAGCATGGTTAAAACTGGACTACCCAATACAGCTGATCCTGTGGGAAGAACTTTCTCCACAGTGTTGGCACTTGGCAGGGGCTCTGCTTAACAACCTGGTGCAAACCAGACTGCCCAACAAAGCCCACAAAGAGATGAACTTGTGGGGAGAACTCTGCCCACAGGCTGGGCTGGAGCTCTGGTTCAAACTGAGGATGTAGTTACAGGAGTAAACAGCTTTAAAGTGGGATTCATGGAAGACAAGTCTATCAATGACAACTAGCCATGGTGACTGATAGGAACCTAAGCCTCTGAATCCCAGAGCCAGGAGGCAACATTATGGGAAGACCTCAGCCTCTATGTCCTGTTGCTGGCCCTCTAGAGGAACTGGTTGGCCACTGTGTAAGACAAGATGCTGGACTAGATGGACCACTGGTCTGATCCAGCAGGGCTATTCTTATATTCCTGTTGTTCGTAGGCCCAGACAGCACACATAAGTCAAGCTGTATTATTCTATGCAGCAAAGGATTGGAAACATGTTGAACTGGCAGGACCACCATCAAGTCTCCAGAGGCAGGTTCTGAAGGACAGGAAGGCAGACTGCCCAACAGAGCCCACAAAGGAGATGACCTTGTTGGGAGAACTCTCCCCACAGGCTGGGCTGGAGCTCTGGTTCAAGCTGCCAGAGGATATAGTACAGGAATAAACAGCTTTAAAGGGGGATTAGATATATTCATGGAAGACAAGTCTATCAATGTTTACTAGCCATGGTGACTGAGAGGAACCTAAGCCTCTGAATCTCAGAGCCAGAAGGCAACATTATGGAAAGGCCTCAGCCTCTATGCCGTTGTTGGACCTCCAGAGGAACTGCTAGAATTCCACCCCTGCATAGATGACATTTCTCGCGTTCCGCTGTGAGTTTGTTCCAGCAAGAAACGTGGGCACGCCAACCAAGCCAGCCTTTTGGTTGAAGAGTTCAGTTTCCCTTGCCAAGGCAGATGGTGTCTCTCTGCCCTCTGGACGCTGGGAACAAAAATGCAACCCAGGACCAGCAAGATTAATGTGTTTTTCTCTTGTGAGATGATCCATTTCAAAGCACCACCCTGTCCTTTTGTACCTGGATTATAGTCTGGAGCACCATTGTACACGGTGCTTTACAGAGTAACACAACAGATCACGCAATTGGCGTGTGTGCAGGTTGAAGAATGAAGAATAAATGCTGTTAGGCCTGAAGGTGTTATTGGGCTCCTGTTTTTTTATGCTATAATTTACTATTTTTCAGTGGACTAAGTGAATCTCTTAAGCCTATATGGATTTTAGATTGCCAGCTCATGGTTCAGAAGTACCTGGAAAAAATTGGGGGCGGGGAGCCAGAGGAGGGCAGATTTTAGGGAGGAGAGGAGCTTTAGTGGGGGTCTAATGCCGTATAAATCCACCTTCCAAAGTGGATCATTTTCTCCAAGAGAACAGATCTTTTATCACAGATCTCTTATCCAAGAGAACAGATCTCTTATGAGAGCCAGTTTGGTGTAGCAGTTAACTGCACAGACTCTTATCTGGGAGAACCGGGTTTGATTCCCCACTCCTCCACTTGCAGTTGCAGTTGCTGGAATGGCCTTGGGTTAGCCATAGCTTTCGTAGGAATTGTCTTTGAAAGGGCAGCTTCTGTCAGAGCTCTCTCAGCCCCACCTACCTCACAGGGTGTCTGTTGTGTGGGAGGAAGGGAAAGGAGATTGTAGGCCGCTCTGAGCCTCTGTCCTTGAAAGGGCAGCTTCTGGGAAAGGGCAGCTTCTTGCCCACATTTCTTGCTCTCAGCCCCGCCCACCTCACATGGTGTCTGTTGTGGGGGGAGAAGATATAGGAGATTGTAAGTCGCTCTGAGTCTCTGATTTAGAGAGAAGGGTGGGGTATAAATCTGCCGTCGTCTTTTTCTTCACCTGCAGATCAGTTGCAATTGCAGGACATCTCCAGCTAACACCTGAACTCTCTTCAGCATGCTTAGAGCAGTTAAACAACAACAGCAACAAAATATAAAACTGAAATTAATCAATTTAATTTTTTTTTAAATACTGAAGAAGTAAACAGTAGCTCACGGAAGCTCTTTCCCTGTCACAAATTTAGTTATACCGTTTTCCCACACAGCTTACCTCGGTGTGACGTCCCTCTTCACCGCGCAGCATCTGCTCGGATTTCCCACCATCTGCTCCGCAGAAGCAGGAAGTGCTGGGGCTTCTGCGTTGCAAATGTAAATTGCTAAAACCCAGTTTACATTAGTGACGCAAAAGCCGCGGCTCTAACTGCTTCTGCGGATCAGATGGTGGGAAATCCGAGCAGACGCTGCGCGGTGAAGAGGGACGTCGTTCCGAGGTAAGCTGTGTGGGAAAACGGTTATCGTCTTTAAGGTATTCCTGGTTCTTTTCTTCTATTTTAAATATTGCCTTTGAAACAGCTTCATTTGCATCGTCTAAAAAAATGACAACTTTTTCTACTACTTTTAATCTCCATTTTGTACAACCAGTAATATCTGAAAAGAAAGCACTGGTTGATGGATTGTTTATCTAAATCAACATTTTTTTAAAAAAAAATAGATCTTAAACAATTCAACAAGTGATGCTCTATATTCTTGGTGCTTGGAAGGGGCAACGGTGGGGGGGCTTCTAGTGTCCTCCTGGCCCCACTGGTGGACCTCCTGATGGCACCTGGGTTTTTTTTGGCCACTGTGTGACAGAGTGTTGGACTAGAAGGGCCATTGGCCTGATCCAACATGGCTTCCCTTATGTTCTTATGGTTGGCCACTGTGTAAAACAGGATGCTAGACTAGATGGACCATTAGTCTGATCCACCAGGGCTATTCTTATGTTGTTATAGTTCTTAGGTCCAGACAGCACACATAAGTCAAGCTGTATTCTTCTATGCAGCTAAGGATTGGAAACGTTGAACTGGCAGGGCCACCCTCAAATCTCCAGAGGCAGGTTCTGAAGGACAGGAAGGCAGACATCCATAGAGTTTTGATAGGGGCTCCCAGGGGTGGAATTCTAGCAGGAGTTTCTTTGCATATTAGGCCACACACCCCTGATGTAGCCAATCCTCCAAGAGGTTACAAAAAAGAGCCTTGTAAGCTCTTGGGGAATTGGCTACATCAGGGGTGTGTGGCCTAATATGCAAAGGAGCTCCTGCTAGAATTCCACCCCTGGGGGCTCCCCAAAGTAATCCCATGACAGCTTGGCAGACAAGCACTGGCACCCTGGCAAGCACTGGAACACAGAGAGGCATGCCCACAATGCTCTTGGGCCCCCTCAGGCAAAAAAAAAAGAGAATAGATTATCTGGTCACAGCGCACCTCTAGGTGAAATTCTCATTCTTCACCATTAGAAGGACATGTACAGATAAGAGATCACTTGTGTATTAATGCAACGGAATGGAAAGGGGTAGTCTAACTGCCAACATCCAACAGAGGAGTGAGTGCAGAGCTCAGGAGAGGATTTATATAGCATTCTGATCCCAAAAAGCAGAAAAAAGAACTCTATTATTGGCTGCTAGCAGCACTTGTTAAGCTTTGGAGGGCCCCTATTGGTTTTTCCAATGTTGGAAAATTCTGTGCCCCCCGCCCCAATTGCTTTGAAGTTTGGTAAACATTTTGATTGAGCAGAGACAGTGTTTAGGAATGTATCTATTCACAAACCACCACAAACTGCCATGAACCACTTGAAAGTTTGTGGGAAACTCCATGCGGGTTGACCTGCATGAACCAGTCAAAATTCATCACAAACTTTCATTCATGATCTTGCTCGTGCCCATCCCTAATCTTTGCCTGGGGGCTTGGCTCTAGGAAGACTTGTGGGCATAATCTACATGCTCCTGAATACATAGTTCATACAAGTTGCACATATGAGAGAGTATTCCCATTAGGTTAATTGTATTAATCTCCCTTCTTTCCCCACCTCCACCCCACCCCTGTCCATGCAGAATATCAGGAACTCTGCAACAAGCTCAGTCACTGCATGTGTACTTCCATAGGAATCCAGAACCTCTATTTGTATCCAAGGATATACACAGAGACTATTCTTATTGTGAATAGGCTTGCCATTTGCCGTCCTATGTTCCCAATCCTCTACCTTCAAGAAACTGAAGAGCAGGAGATAAAAAATAATCTCCATTGTGATGGTGTAGGAATTTTCCCATGTCTCTATGGTTTTTCCCATAGAAACTAGTGTAAATTCCTAGAGTGTCACCCAGAAATGATGTCACATCCTTTCCAAACTCCGCCTTTCCCAGACACCACCGTCAGAATCTCTTTACATTTGCTGAGGTAGAACTGACAAGGCTAATTGTGGATCGCATGGGCAAATGATCATTGTTACTGGGGGTTTTTTTATCGAACTAATTCCACTTTGCTGTTTTGGAGTTTATTTTTGTTTGTCTTAACACATATACGTATTGGTTGTCCCATTGTTTTATTAGAAATTTTTAAAAAATTATTTCATTGCACAATAGTTTTAGATTTTTTTTGTTGCTTTGGAAACCCTCTCAAGAAATGTTTTTTCCCCAGAGCATATGCCTATTTTAAATAAACCAGAATGACAATTTTAGTGACTTTGTTAACATGATTTTAACCAATCCTTTTGAAAAGTCAAAAATAGGGATAGGTGAATTTCCATGAACAGTGACAAGAGCATCAAGACAAGTCTGGTTAATAGGGTCAGTTGTAAAAATAGCAACATTTGCTGGGGGTGGGGGGTGTAGATTTTGGATAGGGTCCTGTGAACTTCTGTCCCACAGAATAGCTTGTAAGATTAGACATTTGTGAGACACACACACTCCCTTCCAACAGCCATTTATATGCAGAAACTCCCTTGGTTTTAATGAGCAACATGCATCAGTTTTGTTCTTAATAACAATTCAAAAAACCTTCTCCTCCGAAAGCTTGTCACTGAAAAGGAAGAAGGGTTTTTTGATGTTCTTCTACGGAAAGTATTTTGAAGGAAATTAAGCATCAAAAGCTACATTTAGGTAATATTTCAAGTAAGCCTTTTTAGAAGGAAACAGAGCAAAGACTGGAAATTCTAAAATCAAAGCAGACAATCCATCATCCCATGTGAAATAACAAAAAAGAACTGAAGGACGAAAAATGCCTTTTCTTTTTTTCTTTGGTTACCCGTCTAAGACTTGCAGAGATAGCAAATTGGCACAAGGTTCATGGTTCAAAAAATAGTCTATTGTGGACTTTGGAGTTTGAACTGGAAACTATGGGCATCTGACACCTGGCCTAGTGGCAGGCCAAAGACATGTAGCATGCAAATTTAGTAATACATAATTTCCCACTCTTCTCCTGTGTATGTGTGCAAAGGACCAGTCAGGACAGCCACTCAGGATGGCTGAGTGGTCTAAGGTACAGCATATAGGTCACAGTCTTCCTTGGCAATGTGGGTTCAAATCCCACTTCTGACAAAGAGCTGATTTTGGTCAGGGTCCGTGGCTTAGTGGTACAGCCTCTGCTTTGTATGCAGAAGGCCCCAGGTTTGATCCACAGCATCTCCAGTTAAAAGGACCAGGCAGTAGATGATGTGGAAAGACCTGTACCTGAAACCCTGGAGAGCTGTTGCCAGCCTGCGTAGACAATAATGATGGTGATGGACCAAAGGCAGCATAAGGCGGCTTTGTATGATCAATGGGAACACAAATCAGATGGAATGGTGCATCTCCCCCATCTCTGAACATTCAATAATAGCACACATAAGAAACTAACATTTTCATATCCTCTGTGTTGGACCTAGACTTGTCATTCCCCAGATCCAGGCAGGGAATCCCCTGGTTTTGTAGGCTGGCCAGTGGGGGGAAGCACTCCAACAGCTGTTAACACCTCAACTAACCTTTTATTGGGAAAGATTAATATTTCTTAGCTCAAAATGGTGAGTCTAAGAGAGGTGAGGTAAGCAAGGATCTCTGTCAATGTTTACGGAGATAGACCAGTGACAAATCCTTTGGTTAATAATGGATTTTATTATAGGTATTGGTTTTCAAATAGTTACATCCCTATCAAACAATTTCAAGCATACAAGAGGAATACAGTGATTAGCTGAATAAGTGTGGATGGAGGGAGAGGTGATACAATACCTAGATCTTGCAGAGTAGGCTCAGTCAGAGGAAAACACAAGGCCTCTGGAGGTAGATTTCTCTTGAGAAGGGAGGGGGATGAAGGCAGGAAGGGATGGAGGGAGGAGGGGATGGAGGAATCCCAATCCTGACAGGTAGGATTGCCTGTTTTCTAGGGTAAATTATGTCGTGTCAAGCGATTCAATTACCCAATGAGGAAGCAGAGTGTCACACCAATGGAAAATCAGAGTGTCATATGTGGAATATCCAATCAGAGATCATTGTGTCATAGACCCATACCCCCAATAGAGGAATTTTAATTACACTGGCCAAATAACTTTTTATGGCCCTGTTTTTCCAAACTGATTCCTTTGAAGCTCCCTAAAAGTGATAGATTTCTCCCTTAATGTCAAACATGGATAGGCATCCATCAAGTGTTCAGGAGATTGGTTGACTTTGATAGCCTTAGCAGTAATTAAAGAAAAAATAGAAATTTTGTTAAAAGTCAGATTCCCTGGCAGAAATGTGAGACCAGTTTACAGGTATACCACACATTCAGAGCAAGATGGCCACTTAACCTTTAGCCTTTGTGTTTCTGCTGTCTTGCCCTGAAGAATAACAGAACATATATATATACAAGCCATTTATTTGTGTTGCAGGGGTCCTGGTAACCCTTATTTTTTATGTTTTGATAACAGGACTTAAAAGGTTGCCAAAAGAAGTGAAGGAACTTTTACAGCTCTGCCCACTACGTGACCTCTCTGGGCCTGGAATTCTTCATTTCCAGGAGCAGAAAGATGGATGCTCCTTAGCCTTTCAACATAGCCACCACATCTGTCCAGCCTGTGAACCAGACTTGACATCATTCCAGCCTGCCTGGGGCCTAGAAGGAACTGGATTTTTCTCTGTTATGCGCAAGAAAGACCATTCCAGTTCAAGTGGGCATTGCTGTGTCATATTAATATTCTAGGGTTACATTGCAATATCACATTCCAGGGGTGCATGGCTTGGGAATCAGTACAGGGGTGTATTTCTGGATATCATAGCCACCATGTGCCTTTAGATCTCAGGCAAGTTTGGAAGCTTGCAACTGCTTCAGTTTTGGAGGGGTGGGTGTGCCTTTAAATCTCAGAGGGTGTTTTCGCACTTACCTTTTACTGGCGCGAGTACCCTCCTGACGCCGGCGAATCTGCATGGATTTCGCACCAGAAGCGCCGGCGCACCCAGAAGCGCCGGCAACTTCCGTCGCTAAGCCAGCGCAAACGTTTTCCTGCATCTTTGCGATTTCCGTTTGCACTGGCTTAGCGACGGAAGTTGCCGGCGCTTCTGGGTGCGCCGGCGCTTCTGGTGCGAAATCCATGCAGATTCGCCGGCGTCAGGAGGGTACTCGCGCCAGTAAAAGGTAAGTGCGAAAACACCCAGAGAGACTGAAGCTGTGGGGGGGGGGGAGAGGGAGGAGGAAGATCCATGTGTGTAAGAGAGAAAAGATGTCAGAGAGCCCAATCCCTCTATTCCTTTTGCATTCCTTTCAGAAGCTGTGTAAAAAAAGGATAGCAAAGAGTTAACTAGAACCTGAGAGAGCTCTCACAGAAGCTGCCCAGATTTGTCTATTCTGCCACCCTGTTATTATTTATTGAACAATACTGAGGGGATGGTTAGCGAGGCTGTGGCAAAATTTTTGGCTGACATCCTTAAATTTAAATCTGACTATGTATGAATGCATCTGTAAGCTCGGTTTCATTTTGATTTTATCTCCAGTGTTTAAATTTTTATATTCTGTGTATTTTTATTTGCAGCTGTTATGCCATTAAAGGTTTGGTATGGTATGGTATAGAACTTGAGTATGGGAGAGAGGAAAACTCCACTCCCTAGACCCCTCTCTGTGTAAATTGGTTGAAAGACAGCAGATTGTTACATTCAGCAACTCAGTTGAACAAACCTATCTATACCATTGCCGAAAGGAGATCACAAAAGTATGGGCATGCAGACTGTTTATTTTGTCTGCTTTGTGTGTATGTGTAAGTTCACTTTCATTTTAGTGGAAGTGCAGTTGCTGTGGAACCATCTGAATGCAAAAAAAGAGGAAGAGGAAATGAAAACTGTATTCAAGGGACCTGCACTGCTGTATTTTTATTTACTTATTTTAGGTCCCCCCACAAAGTCTTCTGGCTCCACCCCCAGGGTCCCCAAATATTTCCTGAGTTGGACCTGGCAACCTTAGTTTGATCACATTGGTGGACCACATTTTCTACAGCTTTCTAGTGCATGTAGACCAATCTGAGCATTTCACTGAAAGGAAGGAAGGAAACTTTGAGACATCACTGAGTTAGTTTCTTCCACTATTTAATATCTATATTGGTCCTATGAATGATATTAGTTTCTTACTATTAATAATGACTACATTAAGACTTATTAGGGTTCTACCAGCACATTCTCAAGTAAAAAAATGTATGATACCTATTGAGGACCATGGAATGCGACCAAGGAAAACAAAACCCAGACTTGAAGAGGGGAAATGTGATAGCAGCAATATATGCCAGAGTCTAAGCACTTCAGCCATTTTTGCAGCCAACTCAAATATCTATCCAGAGGTTTAGGGCTGTTCTGGGGCCAGCCTGGCACCAGCTGTGTTTTCCAAAATTAGGTCATGCATGAAGTAACCCTTTGGTGACTTTCTGCTTTTTAACTAAAACACCAGACAAAGCTTTTATAGTCTCAACCGCATTAGACTCTTGGAAATGACCGTCCAAATGCATACCCAAAGAGCTGCAGCAGTATTTTTGTTGGGAACATATATAATGATACAGTCTGTGGTTTTCTTTTGTCATTTGGCATATCAAATGATGGGTTATACTTTCACTGCATAAGAAAGAGCTTATTTTGACAAAGCTCTGAGAATTCTAACTTGAATCTATGCCATGCTGAGCAAAGGGAAACATCACAATGGTCAATCGGGTGACAGTTTGATACTGCTGATTCATTCCATTAATGCTTCCCACTGATACAGAAGCTTTGTCTGCAGAATCCAACCCATGCTGTGGAGTCTTGGACCATTTCTGCATAGGTTATGTGCCCTGAGTTCAATGCTTTGGGGAAGCAAGTTTTTTTTTTCTTGCTTCCAAATAGGATTGTGATTGTTTCAGGCACCTCTAGGTGTTTCCTTGAGTTTTCTGTGAACTTTCTCAAGCTTGCTTTGCTCTTGTGATGTACATATGTGTATGCCTTTTTAAAGTAAGTTCTTGCAAACTAGTTTCTGTTCCCCAATCAAAGCCTGTATGGGAGGGGCTTCAGTTCAGTTCTAGTTTTGTGTGTGGGTGCATTGTAGTTCCAAGTTTCTGTGAAGCAATAAAGAAGCCCTTTGGTGTAGATTCAGTTTGGTGTAGTGGTTAAGTGTACGGACTCTTATCTGGGAGAACCAGGTTTGATTCCCCACTTCTCCACTTACAGCTGCTGGAATGGCCTTGGGTAAGCCATAGCTATCACAGGAGTTGTCCTTGAAAGGACAGCTGCTGTGAGAGCCCTTTCAACCCCACTCACCTCACAAGGTGTCTGTTGTGGGGGGAGAAGATATAGGAGATTGTAAGCCGCTCTGAGTCTTTGATTCAGAGAGAAGGGTGGGGTATAAATCTGCAGTCTTCTTCTTCTTTATGATAACTGGATAGGTAACTAAATCCCAGGGCTTTTTTTTGAGCAGAAACACAGAGGACCGCAGTTCTGGCTGGCTTGGCATCAGGGGGTGTGGCCTAATATGCAAATAGGTTCCTGCTGGGCTTTTTCTACAGAAAACCCTGTGTGAAACAATGGTGACATCAGGGGGTATGGCCTAATATGCAAATGAGTTCCTACTGGGCTTTTTCTACAAAAAAAGCCCTGTTTAATCCCATGCCCCAGACCCCAGAGGGTACAACAGCTCTGAAGTTTTGGAAAAGAGCACAGTAAAGCCTAGATGGCTTTTGTGTGGGTGGGAAGATTTGGATTTTCCAGCCCACATGGCAGCCATTTACCCTGACCCTGTCCCTAAAGCAGCCATTTCCTTGCCTTTCCACCTTTTCGGGTTGCGAGCCCCCTTGCCCATCCAAAGGGGGTTTTGAGGGGTGTTGCAAAGGGTGCAACATCCCCAACATAATAATGTCACTTCCAGGGAATGTCATCACATCAGGGATATCTTTCATGGTGATGTCCCTTTTTAGGGAAGAAGTTTCCCCTGCTGCCCAAGTGGTTGATAGTGGAGAGGAGGTCCCAAAACTGGGGATTTATAGGCAACCCTACCACCACTAGAATTCAGCCATATTTATTTATTTACACTATTCACAGTCCACCTTTCACACTGAGTCAATACAATCAACAGAATGGAACATTCAATAAACAATGAAATGAGATTTGGCTTGTAAAACCAACCAGAAATCATTTTTTAAAAAAGAAAGAAGCAAAACGTAAGTGCTGAGTCGCTGACATAACACATTAAATGTTGCAAAATTACATAGCCATAAAGCTTGTTTGTTGATCTTTGGTCTATCATTGATCTGGATCATGAACAAAAAATTCATCTTGTGCTAAAGCTCTTGTGTAGGTAGAAATGCAAGAAAAGGACAAAACTAGTGACTTGTGCTAAATCAAACATTGTATCCCCACATTTGGTTATGCTTGTGCAAGACCTTGTGTAACCAATTTCTGGGCACTACAATACCCAGGGAGGCAAGTGCTAGGTTGCACAACATCTTGCACAAGAAGAACTGTACTAAGTTTGTTTACATTTCTGCCTGCACCCAGATAAATCCAAGAGTCTCTCTTTCTCAGCCTAACCTCCACAGGATTGTTGTGAAAATCAAATGGAAGAGAAGAGAACATAAGAACATAACATAATAATATAACATAAGAGAAGCCATGTTGGATCAGGCCAATGGCCCATCCAGTCCAACACTCTGTGTCACACAATGGCCAGAAAACGATGCATGATGACCCAAGTTCCTCCAATGAAATGTGCAAAAAACACATAAAAAACACTTCATAGCAGGGGGTTAAAATAGATCCTGGAAAGCTTCTTTCAATCATGGTAGACGTTACAGACAAAATGGATGGATGACTATCGGATCCTGCATACAGGAGAAACGGCAAGAGCATGGACCAGCCTTTGTGTGTGATTTCGTGCATTTCCAATTCACTTTTTCTTCTGTCTCCAGTTCCTGTCCTTTCAGGCCCATTATGTTCCTAAGTATGAGCATGTCCATCTTGTAAAACCTCCACTGAGCAGTTTATTACTTATGCTGCCTTAGCTGAGCCTGTAAGGCAAGCATGAACGTCGGCTCTATATGGAAATAGATGTGTCTGGCCAACATTGATTCTGCATGGTGTGGTGCGGAGGGGAAAGGAGATGATTTACTCTCCAACTTTCCCATGGTTTCATAATGAAGATGAACGAGTCCCTGGTTTTCTTTTGTTTATTGATTTTTTCCTCCCCACTCACCATTCTTTTGTAGGCTCTTAAAACCTGTGGCTAATTTTAAAGTGCCTTTTAAAAATACAGATGCGTAACAATATTCCTGGATGTTTGGAGGTAATGCCAACATCTCTGAGAAGTAACTTCCAAGGCTTTTAAAAAAAATCTTTTGCCTTTCTAGTTCAGATATCACTGATAGGAAGGCTCCAGGTGATGCGTGCAGAAAGTGTCTGGGTAGAATTTTTTGAAATTTGCTAGGGAGCTAATCATCCACCACCAGCTAACAATAGGAGAACACAATGGCAGGACAATCAAATTGTGAAAGTCACTTAGGACTGGAAGTTATAAAGAAATCTGCTACTGGAGCTCATAAACACTTGCTGTAGCTGCCTTCAAACAGATAGAAGATTGTTCTTCTGTCTCATATGTTGACGTTCCATGCTGTTATCCCCAGTCCAAAAATTTGTATTGATCTCTGCATATTTAGACCTCTTCAATGATCCCTTTCAATCTCTACTTGAGAACAAAAGTTATGGGAATAGTGGTTGGTAGACAGAGAGAGGCAAGAAAGGACAAGCTCAGTTTAATGAAAAACAGTACATCATAGTGGCCCTCAGTGGGTTGGATCTGGCTCCCAGATTTTTAATGTTGTGGGTCAATAAATCATTCCTACTCCTCTTGCATGTAGAAAATATGTACATGCACAGTAATTTATTAAAATATTTAGGTCCCACCTTTCCCACCCATCATGGTGGCTCAAGGCGATTTACAAAAGCTTCATAGAGAGACGATGGGCAATTTTTAGACCCTGTGTTAATTATCTATATGGAATTTAAAAACACCTATTTAAAATGAACATAACTAAGTGAAAACCAGTTCACAACAGTATAATTATTAAAAGCAATGAATTAGGAAAGATTTTCTCATATAAGCAATTAAGGAGAAAAGAATTTATCTCCATTCCTTTCTTTTATGGTTCCAAAAGCTTGTTTTACCCTGCATCCTGCTATTCCTTAATGCTAAGTAGAAGAAGGTACATGTGTACACCCAGTTGGATCCAGCCAGCATTTCTGCTGGTGAAGAAGGGAGGACAGAGTCCTTTTTGGCCGCCCAGAAGATTATGCTGGAGATCATGTGATCTTCATGAACAAAAATGGTGTATGATGGGGGCTGTAATAAAGACAGGAGTTGGGCAAGATTTAGTTGATGAAATGGCCAGCAAATGGCCAGCAAATGCATATGAAGTACATGCTCTCATCTGTACAGAACTGGATTACATACAGCCAACCAAGAGCAACTTCATGAAGAAATGGATTTCCCATTGTCTACTTGGGGGTAGGAGCAGAGAAGGCCTTCCAATGAGTTCCCACCAGCTGGGCAACAATGCAAAACCCAAGGGGACATCCTTGGAATCTGGACAGATTCATATAAGATAGAGGTTGTCCTTCAGATACTTTGGACTAAATCTATTAGGGTCTTATAAGTCAAAAACAGCATTTTGAATTGAAGATAGGCATGAGATGTACCTTCCATCTCACTTTCTATCCTCTTATCAGTCAGAACACTGGAGGGATTCAGACTTCAGGATCAATGTTGGGAGATGAAGGGAAAGCTAGGCCCCCTAGTATATGTTATGATTGATTTTTAGGAATATGGTTATGGTCAGGAGTTTTTTGGTAGAAAAGGCCCAGCAGGAACTCATTTGCATATTAGGCCACACACCCTTGATGTCACCATTGTTTCACATAGGGCTTTTTGAAGAAAAAGCCCAGCAGGAATTCATTTGCATATTAGGCCACACACCGTGATGCCAAGCCAGCCGGAACTGTGTTTCTGTGCGTTCCTGCTAAAAAAGCCCTGGTTATGGTGGGGATCAATCAATCACAGAAGGCAAAAAAGTAATGGTGCACCTTCTGCTGTGGGCATCCCTGTAAGCCTTGGAGTCCACCCCATTCAGCTACACTAACAAGCACATTGTCATCTGCCACTTCCACTGATATCTGGATCAGATTCCAGAATTAATTGCTCTCTCTCTGTTGCAAAAGCCAGCTCATGGTCTCCTCCCAGGGTCCACAACAGGCACCTGCAGGCCCTGGGGCATGTAGGGGTATAGCAGGCAGGCGGACTGGAGAAGAGTAGAAGGGGTATGGCAAGAGGGCTGGGCCAAGCTCTCCCTGGCAGCCGGTGCTGGAGGTGAGCCAGGCAGCAGCAGGATGTGATTGTGTTGGCCATTTTTACAGGCTCCCTAAACTTACTCAAATAATTATATTTGCTTTTAAAGCAGTCTCTGCTCTTTGTCAGCAATTAACATGTATTAATTAACAGGTAAACATTCCCTCCCCAGGTATTTTTAAATTGTGACAAAGGAGTTAGTGCATTTCACTTTGCCAAGGAACTGAGACCTGTTTTTATGTACGCTACAGCCACCTCCAATTACTTTTTATTTTCTTGCTTCAGACAAATTATCGTTGGCTTAGGCCTTCAAAAGGATGGATTTTTTTGTCCATTTTTCCCCAATATATTTTGACAGAAGCAGTGAATCTTCATGTGCTGTCATCTTGTTTACTTCCCACTGTTAAGGTCGACAATCAAGATTTTCTGTCATTGGTAGCTGGTTAGTATTGATACTTGCACCATCTCATACACATATTGCATACTTGCTGATAATATTTCTTCCTTCTGGGAGGGCAGGGATGTCAGTTGCAAGGAAAGGACGGACAAAGTAGTAGCTTCAATATCCATCTTCATTTAAGTTAGAATTCTGTTTTCTTCCATCTGAAATTGTTTTCCCACACAAATATGCCATGTGATGCTAACTATGTTTTCTTGAAACTATGTTAAATTTGGTTCAATGGGATTTACCTCTAACTCCAATTTAGGGAAATTCCTGGCGATTTGGGGGTAGAACCTGGGGAGAGGAGGGTTTGGGGAAGGGAGAGATCTCAGGGTACAATATTATAGCAGCCATATTCTCCAGGGACCAGGGAGATTGTTCTCTGTAGTCTATAAATCACTTGAAATTCCAGGGGATCATCAGACCCCACCTGGAGGTGGGCAACCCTAAGTGGAAGTCATGTATGCATACCCCCAAGGATTATTTTTATTGCATAAAGTCTGCAATAGCATTCAGCCCCCCCCCCCTTTTTTGTGTACGGTGAAATGTTCAAGAGCAAGAGGTAAGAATGTGACTGAGAACCTCATGTTTTCCAACCAACAGGGAAGCAAAACAGTGTGCAAACAGTGTGCATTTAAGTACATTCCATTCTCCTCTGGTAGCAGCCCCATAGCCAGATATTTTGGGGTTGGGGATCCCAGGGGATAAAATTTTGGGTGGGGGGACCTTGGGATGGGGTGGGGCTGCTTCTTCCAGCAGCCAGCCATCCAGCCCCAGCTCTCTCTCTCTTGCACTCCCCCCCCCCCGCTCTCTCTCTCTGTTGCAAAAGCCAGCTCATGGTCTCCTCCCAGGGTCCACAACAGGCACCTGCAGGCCCTGGGGCATGTAGGGGTATAGCAGGCAGGCAGACTGGAGAAGAGTAGAAGGGGTATGGCAAGAGGGCTGGGCCAAGCTCTCCCTGGCAGCCGGTGCTGGAGGTGAGCCAGGCAGCAGCAGGAGCAACAGACGCTGCTGCCACGGGCTCAGTTCCACTCGCTCTCTCTGCCCACTCACAAAGGTCAGAGATGCACCCCCCCCACAAGCTGATGCCATGAGAGAAACATAAATGGCCGCTGATCAGGGCCAGAGCGGCGGGGGGGGGGGGGTTGGGGGGGAGAAATAGCCTAGGAATGGGAGGGCCCTATAGAGGGAAGGGGGGTATACATGGAGCAGCCTCGGCCTGGCTCCTCCCAGGCCCTCTCATAGCTACAGGCCTGTCTGGTAGATTCTTGTCTTGGGAACTGTCTACCTTTCAGGGGGCAGTGAGGGATTAGCCATCCACTACAGGACCAAGTAGGAAATTGTTGAGTTCCTCTCAGATTCTCTATGAGAGATTCGTATTTCCCTTGCCTTCTTCATATTGCTTGGGCCAACTATTGACTGCTATCAAATAGTAACCAGATCAATAGTTTGGTGGACCTTAAATGGGTGTGGCAGAAATAGTGGAGGTTGTTTGCTTAAGGTAAGAAAGGTTAGAAAGACATGAGGCTAATAGGGGGATTATCCTCTCTGAAAACATTATTATTGTTATTTTAATTGCTGTTAGCCGCCCTAAACCTGTCAGAGGAGGGCGGGATATAAGTGTAATAAAATAAAATAAATAATCTGGTATACTTTTAAGGAAAATCAAGGCATGGCAGTGTTGCTGGGTGGAGCTTTGAGCCTAGATAGGATTGTTCATAATGCTGGCAGCTTTTGGCCAGCTCTTTAGAAAGGATATCCTGCACTAAGTGAGAAATGCTTACTAAATTATGCAGATCAGCCATTATTAATCAAAATCCAGCTGAAACCTATTTCTTGGGCCTGATATGTTGACTTTGGGGTTGAGTGGACAATAGGGTTATCAGCTCTAGGTTGGAAAATATCTTGAGATTTTTGGGGTGAAGACTAAGGAGGCTGAGGTTTGGTGTTCAAAACTGAACACAGTACTGTAGGTGAGGTCTAACCAGAGCAAGGCACAGTGATGCCATCCCTTGGCATGATCTGGACACTATATTTCTGTTGATGCAGCCCAAAATCGCATTTGCCTTTTTAGCTATCGCATCACACTGCTGACTCATGTTCAGTGTATGGTCCACTAAGACCCCAAGATCCTTTTTGAAGATACTACTGCCAAGACAAATCTCCCCCATTCAACAATATCCATTGGATTTTTCCTACCTGAATGCAGAACTTTACATTTATCCCTGTTAAAATTCATTTTATTTGTTTTAGCCCAGTTTTCCAGACTTCTGATGCCATAGAGTCCACCTTCCAAAGCAATCATTTTCTCCAAGTGAGCTGATCTCTGTCTCCTGGAAATAAGATTTCCAGCCACCACCTGAAATTCAGCTTGTTTGTGCAACATACTAAGATGGCTAACACATAAGTGGCCATGGGACTAGACTTTTCCATAACAGGTTATGCACTGAAATAGCCATGTGTATAGCCACATAAAGTGCTCAAGGGATGCCACCTGATGCCCTTTTTTCTTTGAAAGTTCCTTGAATTTAGCAAAAGAGCAAGACAGATAAGTCAATATTCTGATTTGAGATTAGACAGTTTTGTATGTACTTATATTTGGCAAGCCAAAAATGTACTAAGAAAATAACCCCTAAATCCTTCTAATATGTATTTCTTTGCAGCTCATTAGACACAGGATGACCATGGTTATTTTGGAAGGTATACATAAACACTGATAGAGATTTAGATGTATAGATATAATTTACCATCTAATCACACAAAGCATGAAAGCGTAGAAAAGAAAAAGTATCTATCAGATGAGTGTTGATGAGTAAAGCAGATCAGATTAAAGAATGAATGTTTGGTTCTTATCTCTTAGACTTGGTGGAATCTGGGCTTATCTGTCAAGAGACAGCTATATTTGTGCTTCAAAATCCAAACATCTGTTTTCAGGCAATGTTTTCTTTTTTTATTAACCTTCATCGCAACCCAGCATCTGTGCAGTAATTCTGTTCAGAGCACTAAAGATTTTCATACATACGACTATACAAGAGAAATCGCCTTGATAGCAAGTTTGCACGGACATGAAAGCAGGGAACGGATAAAACAAGCATTGAGTATAAAATTACATTCTGCATCTTCCAGTCCTTTTCTCTTCTTTATTTTAAGTAGAGAGTACCTTCATCACAGTCCCTATAGAAATAGAGTTCCTATAATAGAACTTTTTCAAATAATAGATTTGTTTCTAGTAGAAACAATTCCTAATTCTCACTGAGGTGGTAAACTTTTTTCCCCCTATTAATTGATTTATTGAGGATTTGCTTGAATAATCTACTAATAATTTCATCTGTCCTATGCCTCTGTAAAGATATACAATTTCCTGAAAATATAAATCATATTTACAATGTGATTATATCTAACTCCATCAATTCTATTCAGACTTCTTTTCCTAGTTTTTCTTAGTACAATCATATATTTGGTGTCATAGATTCATGGGGTGTTAGAAGATTTTGTGAGAATGCTGAGTCCATTCAAAAGCCAAAGAGGGAGAATGGGAGAAAACACGCTGCAATCACCCTTTTTCATGTTAAAGAGATTTGATGAAAACGTTGCTGATAAAATTGAGATTAAAAGTTAAATAAATTGCATTAAAAATGAGTTAAACAAAAGGAGATTCTTCCATCCCCTACCCCCCATTAATAGGTACAACATGAACAGGAATGAATCTTGTGCACAGGTATAATATCTACTCAAAAGGAAGATGACCGTGAATGTAAAATCACGCCCCCTCAAAAATGTCATGCACATACACACAGTTATAATTGGACATAACTGTAACTTGTACTTGAATATAAAATGATCCATCCTTCCTTCCTTGATAGCATACATAGGGGTGAACCCTAAATTTGCAGTTCAGTAAATACTGTAAATCAGAAGCCAGATGTTTGATTCAAGAATTGCAGAAATGGATTCCAGATTTTTTCAAATGTCAGTAGACAGGTGGGGCCCCACAGGTTTGAATGGGTTTCTCTGAGAGCATTTTTTTGTGTGTGAATATAATTAATTTGACATGCTCCAGTTTAATGACACTAAGCTTGGAGCTTGTGCAGTCCTGGTTGTTTTCTCAATTTATCACCCCTTGTACTCAAGGGTAGCCATGAATTCCAATAATGTTCAGTAAACAGCCACATATAGACAAGTACCTTGCTCATCTACTTGAATCCTCATAGTTTCCAAGGATAGTGGAAACTCTGCTGTTCCTCATGTCCCAGCTGTCATTTGATTATTTAACCTTAGCTTGAAAGGAAAGGAAAGGTTCCCTGTGAAAGCACCAGTCGTTTCCAACTCTGGGGTGACGTTGCTTTCACAATGTTTTCACGGCAGACTTTTTACGGGGTAGTTTGCCATTGCCTTCTCCAGTCATCTACGCTTCCCCCCCAGAAAGCTGGGTACTCATTTTACTAACCTCAGAAGGATGGGAGGCTGAGTCCACCTTGAGTCAGCTACCTGAAAACCCAGCTTCCATCGGGGATCAAACTCAGATCGTGAGCAGAGCTTAGGATTGCAGTACTGCAGCTTTAACACTCTGCACCATGGGAAAGAGAGAGAGTCAAAAAGAGACTGTGGCATCACCAGGTGATACTTCCTCTTCCTCAATTCAACTGAATTTCAATTTCAGGATTCATTATTTGACATTCATCTGGATGCTGGCAAATGAGAGAGATCAGGCATTCAAATTCATGTATATCATATGTGTACAGCAAGAAGCAGGGTTGGGTCTACTTCTGTTTATGCATAAGTCTGCATGGTTAAACTCCTCCATATGTACTGCAATTTAAAATTGTATGGAACAGCCTACACATGTACACTTGCATGAATGTATGAACATGAACATATGAAGCTGCCTTCTACTGAATCAGACCCTTGGTCCATCAAGTCAGTATTGTCTACTCAGACTGGCAGTGGCTTTTCAGGGTCTCAAGCTGAGGTTTTTCACACCTTTTTGCCTGGACCCTTTTTGGAGATGCCGGGGATTGAACCTGGGACCTTCTGCTTACCAAGCAGATGCTCTACCACTGAGCCACCGTCCCTCCCCAAAGGGGAGGGGCTTGCTGTAGGGGCTTGCTGTAGATCAGGGGTGGCCAACGGTAGCTCTCCAGATGGTTTTGCCTACAATTCCCATCAGCCCCAGCCAGCATGGCCAATGGCTGGGGCTGATGGGAGTTGTAGGCAAAAAGCATCTGGAGAGCTATATTAGTATATGTGCAGGAATCAGACCCCTGCTGACAGCACAAGATCTAAATGACAGTAGATGATCTGGCTGGCAGAGGCATTTGGCACACAGCCAGATTGCATCAGCCAAGCTGAGGTGAGCATGACTCAGCACAAACCTGATTGGTCCATCACCTGGAAGAATCGTATAAATGTACAGAAGTACTTCACTACTTGTGGAGGTTGGATGGTGAATTGTAAGTGGAGCACTTTGACAGTTTGTATCATAATTGTAAATAAATTGTATATAGCTAGTTTAAACACAGCTGTGTACAGGACTGGATTTATTGGCGTCTTCAGAGCTCTTACTCAATAAACGCAGAAGACCAACAAGCTACCACTGGCCACCCCTGCTGTAGATGTCTGGTTGCATAAGGAGTGGGACCACTGGGTGTTCCCCTCTATGTAAGCATATCTTATGATGTTTGGAGTGCCTGAAGAGTACCTTAAGAGCGCTCATCATCATCATTGTTGTCATTGTCATCTATTTAATACCCTGTCCTACCCCACAAGTGGGCTCAAGGGGGATTACAACATAAAACCATTAAACAATAAAAGCAATTAAACAATAGATGACAGCAACAGATGATAACAAAACCCATGCCTCATGTCAGGCAAGGAATAGCAGGTACCACCAAGAAACTCCAGTGCCCACACAATATCCAAACAGCAAAGGAACTAGGAGTGGGGCCATGGACACAGGAGGCCGGAACAGATGGATGTCCACCACTTCAACCAAAGACTTCCCTATTATATTCCCCTTCCTCAGAGTGTGGTTGAATTTACTAGAGTTTCACAAGGCACATTCTCTCCCCATGTCCTTTGAGTTTGCTCTTCTACAGACTGTATCTGGGACTACCTTAAGTAGGACTATAATGAAGGCAATGCCAAAGCAACTGTGCTGGAGTAAGTGCTAGTCTATGAATCCCAGTTTAACTCAAAGCAAAAGAATTTTCTTCTGCAAAGCGGGATAGAAGTGTTATATCTTGTGTTTTGGCACACACGACAGCTCCTCATCTAGTGGTGGATTTATTGCTGTCTTTATGCCAGTAAGGAATACAACTATTTCCTATAAAACAGATGAGGATAATCTCTGCAGCCCCCCATGGCCTTGGATTTCTTATCCATAAGAAAAGCAAACGTGTCTTCAGTGCCAATTCCACTCAACTGTGCTTTAGGTAGGTGGAGACCTTGGTTCTTGTACACAGCATCCTCCTAGCCAAGGGCTGTATTAAGAACAGGTGGGAGAGCAAGAAGAGGAAATAAATGGCATCAGTATTGCTTCAGTACCATTCACCGCTGCTTCCTGGTGTGGAGCTGATTTTTGCTGACAATAAAGCTGTACAAATTGGAGGTTCAGGGACAAATTCATAGCAAAAAGTGCATCTGTGACTTTTAGAAATGGGTTTTGAACGCAAGAAGCGTCTGCTGCATCACACCAAGTGGTCAGTCTAACTTTCTATTTCCAACCCAGTGAGCCATATGACTCCCAAAGCTCGTAAGATATAACATGATACAATAGCCGTATCCCGTTGATAGCCCTCAATGTCCAGCAATCAGAGGAGACAACGTTGTATCTTACTGCTTTTCCAAACAGTAAATTTTATGGCAATTTTTACTATTTTGTAGTACTTGCAATGAAACAAAGGCACTGAGGCAGTTCCACTCCTGACACTCTGTCATGTTATAGGGTTGCCAACCACCAGACAGGATAAAGACAAACAAAGGCCATAACAAATAGACTAATGCTCTATTAATAGAAACAGAAACTTTAGAAATACAACTTGTAGCCAAATTCATATACAATAAAGCGCATACAAAAGTTCACCAATATGCTTCACTCTGTCAAGTCCATTAAGAAGAAGGTCCGTGTACTGTGTTTCCACTTCTTACAAATACTTCCTTTAAAGTGCTGTGCAGCCCTAAAGCTCAATAAAGACTTATTCCAGAACTGAAATGATGTATGGTTCTCACTTATTATTCCTCAGAAAGGCATGGACCTGGAATGACAAGCCTCTGACACTATTGTCAACTAAATCCGGCCCCGCCCTGGCCGCACCGCAAAAGTGGCTGCAGTCGCGGGGCCGCGCTTTGCTGCCCCGACAGGAGAAGAGGCTTAGTTTCCCGGGCATCCGGGAACTCAGCGCGGGCGGGGCTGAGGCTATAAGTAGCCTCAGCTCCGCCTCTCCCCACACAGTCGCGGGGAGTTGTTGGCCCGCCCACCCGCCCTGCAGTAGTACAGGTTTTTACCGGTCGCCTTATTAGGGGCCAGGTAGGAATTGTTTCACATCACCTGATTGGCCGTGGGTGGTGTGTTTTTCGCCTACCTTGTACTGCGAGCAGAGGTGCGGCTGTTAGGTAGGTAGGCAATTTGGTCACTTAGCGGAATGAGCAAGGGGTTCAGACCTTGCCGGTGAGCACCCAGGCCTAAGCACCTGTGTTGGGCAGGCGATCCGTAGGAAGGCAGATGGGCTTCACGGCTCAATGTCATGAATACGGAACGGATTGCATGCCTCCCCTTGGCCGCCCCCTTCTGGTGATCGGGGCAGGGTCTAGGGAGGGCATGTTTGGTCTGCCGGCCCGGTTCTAGCCACATTTATATGGCTGGGGCCGGGGGTAGGGTGGCTCGCCCTTGCATGGGACTTGGAGGGGTCAGGTGTTGACCCCAGGGCTCGTCCCACTTCAGTTTACCTTGCCATGTTGTGTTGTTAATAGTGGCCCGTTTCCCAATTTCTTGTGTATGCCTCTTTATTCCGGATGGGGGTGCAATTACCATTTCTCCACCTGTCTTTGTTGAAGAAGCATCACCACAAGTCTGTGGCTACAATATACAACCAGAAAATCATGCCAATACACACACTTACAGAATTTTACAAAACAAAAACCCACATAAATCACACAAACTTACCATTCCAAAGGGACACTCACTTCTCAAACACTTAATTGGAGTAAATTCTCAGCTCACACAAACCATGATCTAAATACTATTTACGAACACCTGTACTCTTTCTTAATGATATACAATCAATACAGGGCTTGGAGATCTCTTGACATTTCAACTGGTCTCCAGACTACACCTTGGAGAAAACTGGTAACTTTGGAGTGTGAATATGGCATTACATGTATCACAGATCCATCCCTAGGACCCGCTGCTGAATCTCCAGGAATTTTCCAGTGCAAAACTGGCAACTCCAGCATGTCTAGTGTAACTTTGAAAAAGTTGCAGTAAAGAGGAGGCACGTATAGATGGGGCATTCAGGCTGGTTTAACACTGTGAAACTGACATGATTTTATCCTGTTGTGAAAAAATCCGCTTCAGTTTGAACTGGACTATCAGACAGCCCCTGATGAAGCAGCAGGATCCCGGCAGTGGTCTGCAGTTGCCCATTCACACTGCTAGACTGGCTCAACCATGGACCCAAAACAGAAAGGGTTGTCTCTTTTAAAAAAGGCCCCTGTGTGTGCGCACAATCACACACCTTGCCAGAAATGGCAATCACACAGCTCTTCCGCTTATGAGTCACTCCAGGACATTCAGACAGTAGCCAATTATGTGACCTACATCTGATTCAGGGGGATGCTACCGGGAAAATCCAGGTAGCTTTTTGATGCGGATAGGAGGCATCTGGAGACGGGGTGAGAGCAGGTGCTGCTTGGAGGGCAGATGTGCTTGTGTGATCGTGCACTTTTAACCTGAATGGGAGGCAGGGCTAGGTCGGGGTAAATATCCTGTGTGAAACCGTCCACAGTGCTGGAGACTGGAGGAGAAATGCTTAGTAATTTTTCCTATGGTATTTCCCTGATCAGAACTGCCCAATCCAGGGGTGGCCAAACTTACTTAACATAAAAGCCACATAAAATAAACATCAGATGTTTGAGAGCCACAAGACATAAACCTCAGATGTTTGAGAGCTGGAGGACAGGAAGGAAAGAAGGCACATAGATGGGGGGAGGGAGATGTGGAAAGAAAGCAACTTTAAATTCATTCTCCAAACCGCCGGCTGCCTTGTTTTGGAAAAATGATTTAAAGAGAGAAATGTGTTCTTCAAGCTGGCAGACGGGGCTGTGGGGGCTTCTGAAGCCGCACAATATGTGTGAAAGAGCCACTTGTGGCTCCCAAGCCACAGTTTGGCCACCCTTGGCCACCCCATCAGCTTTTAGACCTGGCAGAGAGAAAACACAGGCACAATTTAGGCAACATTTTCCCCACAACCTCCATCTTTTCCCTCTAGTGTGACTGAAAACAGGACTTTTGCATACATTCGGGAAGTTGCAACCTCTGGCTTTCTTTCTAATGGCTGCTGGGAGGAATTTCATTTGTGTGTGTGCGTGTGGCTAGTTTTTATTACCTGATGTTTTTCATTATTTAATTCTACTACATTGTTTTATTCTATGTTATCTGCCATGGAAGCTTTTGTCTGAAAGCATGATAAAATAAACGGCAGGTCTGACCTACAACATCCTTCTCCCAGACACATGCACATTGTAATCAGCACAGTGTTCTAGAAGAATTTTAAACAAACCAACCCTTCCATCCTCATTTCCACATCTCTGTTTCTTTTCTGTGAGAATTCATCAGGTAGATTTTAGACTTTTCAGGAACATTTCAGAAACATTGCAAGGCACTTTCTCCTGCTGAAGAATTTAATGCTCTTTAAGACTCCCACATTGCTAGCTTAGAAGAAGAAAATAATTCTCTCGGAAGCAACTCCAAAAGTTCAAAAGCTTCTAAATAGATGCAATTCTAATGAGAAGGTGAGCAGATAGGAGACCTCTGCATTTTTACACCTCTTTGCTGTAGTACATAATATGATGATTCTTCTTCTCTGTCTCAATGAGTGCATTTCTTTTGTGTTTTGAACAGGCTCTAAAATCTCATAAAGACTAGCGCTAGAATTCTGCACGGCAGCCTCGTTGCTGATTTGCTCTTTGTTCGTTTGTCTTCATCTTTTCATTTTTATTATTATGGGATTGAAATGTGAAATTTGCTGCCAGAGGATGTAGTGATCGCTTCAGGAATAAATGGCTTTAAAAGGGGATTGGATAGGTTAATCGAGGATAAGTTTATCAATACCTACTAGCCAGGGTGACCAAGGAGAGCCTCCACATTCAGAGGTACTAAATCTTTGAATCCCAGAGCCAGGAGGCAACATCAGGGGAAAGCCTCGGCCTCTAAGCTCTGTTGTTGGTCCTCCAGAGGAACTGGTTGGTCACAGTGTGAGACAGGATGATAGATTTGATGAATCATTGGTCTGATCCAGCAGGGTTATTCTTATGGTTTATGGGATGGCTCGGATCATTTTTTTAAAGGGTGCTCTAACATACAACACATGTGACTACATTTATCCAGGTATTGCTCCCAGTTTAATTTTTACCATTTTTTTTAAAAAAATAATCCAGTATGATATTGCGGGTTCAGATGATCCTTTCTCTTCCATGCAATTAGTTTTGCATTCAGAAAGACATTGATTGCAATACTCGAAGAACAAATAAACAAAGCTGCCATTAAAGAGGTCAGGATGGCTATGTACACCTCCCCCTTAACATATTATACATTTCTCACTCCTTATATTGCTGGGCAGCTCACTGGGTTCTACTATTTGACTAAATAGCTAAAAGGGCCTTTTCAGGGCTTTTTTGTAGCAGGAACTCCTTTGCATATTAGGCCATGCACCCCTGATGTAGCCAATCATCCTGGAACTTACAGGGCTCTTAGGACAGGGCCTACTGTAAGCTCTTGGAGGATTGGCTACATCAGGAGTGTGTGGCCTAATAAGCAAAGGAGTTCCTACTACAAAAAAAGTCCTGTACTCCAATACAAAAGTTTATTTGTCCTGTATTGATAAAAGTGCAAATCCCCAGACTTAGCAGTGGGCTCTGTTTGCACCTCATTTAAATCAGGAACACCTCTGTTTGCACCTCATTGGGTTGCACCTCATTGGGTGGCAACAAAAACTGGGTCAAGATGCCAATCTGGGGTTGTATTGGCTTCATCCAGGGGGGCCCTGTGGCTTTCTTGGGCCCCTGCTTCCCAGACAGCCAGTTAGAGGACTGGCTGGCAGGTCTTGGGGATGGGCTCACACAAGCAGAATTCAGAGGGATAGTTTCCTTCTGGGTCCACCCGTTTGGCATGAAAGTGTTCCCCCAGTGTTTCCCTCTAAGCTGAGTTAGTATGAGCTAGCTCACAGTTTTTTAGCCTCCGGCTCACACACTTTGGTTTTAGCTCAGGAAAAATGGCCCAGAGCAAATCAATTTATGCAGTAGCTCACAACTTTAATGCCAGTAGCTTATGAAGTAGAATTTTTGCTCAAGACTCCACAGCCTAGAGGCAGCATTGGTGCCAGTTCTACTCAGCCTTCCGCTGCTTCATCCTGTGTTGATAGCACTGCAAGATTTGTTACCTGTGTGGATTATATCCATCTTTCATCCAGTCTTCCACCCAAGAAACCCAGAACAGGATATACAGTTTGCTTCCATTTCAGTTTCCAAACAATTCTGTGAGGTGAGTTTAGGGTTGCCAAGTCCAATTCAAGAAATATCTGGGGACTTTGGGGGTGGAGCCAGCAGACATTGGGGGTTGAGCCAGGAGACATTGGTGATGGAGCCAGGAGCAAGGTTGTGACAAGCATAATTGAACTCCAAAGGGAGTTCTGGCCATCACATTTAAAGGGACTGCACACCTTTTAAATGCCTTCCCTCCATTGGAAATAATGAAGGATAATGGAACCTTCTTTAGGGGCTCATAGAATTGGACCACATAGTCCAATCCTTTTGAAACTTGGAAGGTTCCCCTCTATGTATGCTGAAAATTTGGTGCCTCTACCTCAAAAAGATTTCCCCCGAGCCTCAGATACCCGCAGAGCAATTCTCCATTATACTCTATGGGAATTAGTTTCCATAGGGAGTGCCCAGCAGACATTCCCTCCCCCCGCTTTCTGATGACCCTGAAGCAGGGGGAGGGTCTCCAAACAGGGTGATCCCCTGCCCCCACCTGGGGATTATATGCAAAAACACAATCGTGCAAGTGTGAGAATGAGTTGTGTCGATTGAGAGCGGTTTGCCTTAGCATGGGGTGAGGTTGAATTTTTGTCTTGGCTTTCTTTATTATGCTGTATAAGATGTGTTTGATATTAATTTTATGGTGATGTTAGTTTCCAGTTTATTATTGCGGCCAGCGGAAGTGAATTAATGAAACACAAATGTAGCCGGAATCATGTTGCCACATCAGTTGGACAGAGGTCTGGTGCTTGAAGAATGTAATAGCAATATACAGTACTACCTGCGTCTGAAAGTTGAGGATACAGCAGGAATCGGTACTTCTCTAACAACCAGCATCCAGGAGTGGATTCCTTTTCAGGTCTGTTTTTTGAATTTGGACTTTGAGTTGGACTAAAATGTTATATGAACTGTGAAGAGTAATTATCATAAGTAAATGAATAATTGAATTATGATGGTATGAATTTTTGAATTGTATTTTACACAACATTTTATTAGTTTCTACCTACCTGGGGATTGGCAACTCTAGGTGAGCTAGACTGCATATGTGTGTCAGACCCAAAGTCAGCCAATGAGCTTCTTTGGCACAGTGAGCCACATGTCTCCACAATCCGACACTCTTTAGCCTTTTTTTTTTTGTCATGTGATCACACATGTTTCAAAGAGCAGGCTTTCTTGAATCTTGTCCCCCCTCCCACAACACTCAGATCTCTGAAATGGTGCTGCCGTCAGAATTAATTTCTGCTGGTGGGAGGGTCAAGTTCTTATTTGAAACACATCCTGCATTTAGATGTCAGAAAAGCCTAGCAGTAAGCAATAAAAGAATTGTCTGGATCACTTAGAATGCCCAAAGGATAAAACTTTTGCCAACTAATTGGTTTTACGATTGGCAAGTTAAATGGAGAAAGGCCGTGAGACTTTGTCAGTGTTCTGTATAGATTATTCTGTCCACACAAGGAGTGGAACATGTATTGAGTTCTATCAAGTGCATATACTAATAATAATTTCCAAAAGGGAGGGGGAGAAACTATCTAATGACATCTGGGCAGCAAGTGGATATCTTCTTGTGCTATGGAAGTAAATTGGACCTCAGAGCAAAATGGGATTTGCATTAACAAGAGTATCTGGGAAGCTGTGGAGAAATATCTGAGCAACTGAAGAGGCTATCCACATATTAGGGGCTGCTTCCAGCCATCTTTTCTGCTGGTGAAAAAAAAAGGTAGGCCCTTTGACCACCCAAAAAGTTTATGCTGGGATCAGAGAGCATTTATAAAGAAAAGCCATATGAAATGGGGACGGATATAAGAAAGAGAATAAATCAAGGCTCAGTTTTAAAAGCAGACTGGATCCAATCCAGTATCTTTTTTACATTGAATCTAATGCTACAGCTGCAATTGACTGTCCAATGTTGTAAAATGGAGAGGAATCGGGTGAGATTGAGTGGAAAACCTGGCTGGAAGCAGCCTCGATTATTATAATGGGAAGCAGGTTGCATTTAAATTAGGCTTCCTTTTCTCATAATGACTTTATTCATTGTTATGCCTTGAATGTTCTTGGTATTTTACATAGTACGAAAAGATAAGTTACATGGAGAAAGCCCACCAAATTCTACAAACCCATTTGAAAGACCTGAATGCATTCTCTGGGAGGAAATCTTATTTCACTGAGCTTTAATATAGTAATGATAGAAACACTATCACAATATGAATTCATGCATCCACTCCAACATTTCCAATTAATTCAAAATTTGTTGCCTAGATCCAACATTTTCTTCATCCATTCAGTATTTTCTGTCCTAGATTTTTTTTATTCTAACATTCTTCCCTCACAGACTCCTACTCATGATATTGGTTACATTTCACAACCTTGTAGTTTCTTTTATTTCTATGCTTGACTCTGTTCCATTTCTTCTTTCTGATCAGTTGTATTCAGGAAAAAAAATAATTTAATTTAATAATTTTAATTTAATTTTTGGATTTATGTCTCACCCTATCCCGCAAGTGGGCTCAGGGCAACTTACAACAATAAAAAATAAAACAGACATATCAATGATAAAATAACATCACAAAACAATACTATAAAATTGAAGGCAAAATATCATAAAAATAGACAATATTTCAGATAAACGACACAACAGCATGTAGGCTGATGACTGTCAACACTACACAAGCACCATGATGGTAAGATGCTGGGGGGAAGCGATGATTTTCAGCAAGGACACCCACCAGATCAGTTAAAAGCCTGGTGGAAGAGCCCTTATTATCTCTTGTAATCAATGCCATTCAGTCTTTTTGAAACTTTGATTCTTAAAGCAACCTGTTGTCATTCTTCCTCAACACCTGATCAAATATGCTGCTTAAGCAGCTCATGAGCAGCAGGGTTGGCAGTTCTCCAAGAGAATCCTGAGATATTCTCAACATCTGAAACAAACACTTGATGAAGATGATGGAAACCCAATAAACTATGGGTTGGATCCATCCAGCTTTTTTAAAACTCAGCCTCACCTAATTTCCCTCCTTCCTACAACAGTCATCCTGCATTACTTTTGTTCACACAGGTCCTATAATTCCCAGCATGTCCTTTTGGTGGAGAGGCTGTGGGTCGGTAAAAGAGCTTCTGTTTTGCATGCAGTAGATCCCAGGTTCGGTCCCTAGCATCTCTAGGTGAAAGGAGCAGGAAGCAAGTGATGTGAAAGATCTCTACCTGAGACCCTGGAGAGCTGCTACTAGTCTGAGTAGACACAACTGACCTTGGTGGACCAAGGGTTTTATTTAGTGTAAAGTAGCCTCATCTATGTTCACGTTGCAGTGAATGTTCACATATATTTATATAGTGATCAAATGAAACCCCTCTTCCCTCATTAATTAGGGGGAAAGCTGGTTGCTTCTCAGACCCATGACAGCCCCCCCCCCCAAAAAAAAACAACTTACCTGTGAGTGATGGCTGGAGGACTCAACTGGCTGAAATCAACTCCTACTGTTCTATCCAGCCATAATGACATTCATTTTCTCAGGGGTACCTTCAGACCCAACAACAGTAGTAATATGTTGGCTGAGAGAGGGTTTAGAATGAAGGGCATGATGACATTTTCTTCATTTTACTCCCTTTGTTCTTATTTGTCTCCCACGTTCTGTTGTTTTCATTCTTAAGTCAGAGCCTTTGGATGGTTATGACATGAAGCAAATCTCCCTCCTTGTGATTTTGCTTATTATAAATTCATGTTTTTGTTTTCTTCATCTGCTTTTTCTCTCCCTCTGTTCTCTCACTAATCTTTCCATCTGCCTTACCATGATTTCTGCATGGATGTTGGATCACTATCTCAAATCCAGTATTCAGAACACTGAATACCTTGTATTTCTACCCCTAAACCTTTACTTTCTCTCAGCAATATCACTCTGTAGTTTTCTCAGCAGGTTAACAGCTTGGGCTTTACTGTTTGATTCCTCTTCTTTTTCACAACTCACATTTTAGTTGTCTGTCATTCCCCTGTGATACTTCTAAAAATTGTTCTAATCTACTGATTCAACCAAAACTTTCCCATAGACTTCCATTCTGCCTTTTCCTCATTTTCATATTTTATCCATCTTCCTTTCAGTGACAATACATTATTTCCCCTCTCAATCCTTCTGCTCCTCATTTTTTAAAAACATTTGTCATGCCTCACTGAGTGGTTCACATGTAACCTATCTAATATGTTCCAGTGGTTAGGAATGAGGCTTGTAGTCAGTCATATGCTCCCTCTTCTTCTGGCAATTAATTACTTCCTCCTGAATACAGTCTCTGGATATCAGTAACCTCCAAAGCATAATATTATGGTCTGCATCTCCAAACTAGGATAACAGTTTGAAGCTAATTTTGAAGTAATCAATACTGGAATACAGGAGAAGAAAGATTATTTGGAAGACTTGAAACATCATGATCCTTTTCAAACTGCCTTAGTATTCCATTTTAGTAACTGGTTGCTAATGGATTTTTTTGTCATTTCAGATAGATTCAGCTGCTAGAAGAATTTATTTACCTGTTGATACATATCTGATTGTGTTGGGTTAGCAAAGCATGCTTGAGCCACTTTTGAGGGAAACCCATTTTCCTATTTTCAGCCCATTCATTGTGCTTCTGAATCACTGTGATGTGCTGTTTAAACTGCCCATAGCACTTCCTGCAATGTCATTTCCCCCCATCCTTTTTTACCATGCAATCTTCTTTGGATGTTTAAAAGAACATTCTAAGATGAACACTATAGCGCTAAACCACTATAGCCCTGAAGTGCAGTAGTGGTTTAGCTCTATAGCACTCATCTCAGAATTTATTTATTTTTTTAAGTCTGAGAAGATTATGCAGCAAACAAGGGTGGGAAATAAGCATCACTGTTTGAAATGACCATAGCACTTCAGTGATGACTTACGTATTAATGGAAGGAAATTAACTGTATGAAATCACCATCCCTATATTGTTTTACTCAAAATCAGGTCAATGACAAATGACAACCAGTATAGAATTGTAATGTGAAAAGAGCCTATGTGTGAAATAACTCTATAGTTCTCTTCACTGGAGGCCTCATTATTATTGCACAGGAGCCCTGGTTTACATATACAGGAGGGCTTCCAGGCAACACTGTCTGGCAGCCCTAGTTGTCTACCGCCACTCTGAGTGGCAGTGGGAGAAACATATATATCAACATCAGCTGTATCTCTATGTCACTTTCCAAGAAACCCCCAAGGTGATGTAGCATAACTCAGGGAATGTGAGAACTACAAAATTTCTGGTGATCCCTAGAGCTACCCTTCATCGAGTGTTGCTAGCATGTGCCGACACACTAATTTTTAACCCTCAGTGCACAACTTTTTGGCAGAGCGCAAGGTGACAAAATTATCTCCTGCTTCCTTCCCTGGGGCTGCTGCTTCATCGCAACTTGCTTTTGCCAGGTCCCTCAATTGTTTGAGAGATATATAAACCCCTCCCTCCATTGGCTAAGGTCCCCCCCCCCTTTGTGGAGGAAGGGAGAAGGAGAGAGAGAACAAAGTCAGAGTCCCATGGTATCTGAAATGTCTTCCAGGCTTCAGCTTTTATGTGCATGCACTCTTCTTCAGAGGGAGAGGAGGGATTCTTCTAATAAGGACAATTTACATTGAGATTGCCCTGTTTTGCTGTTTTCTTTGAGACTTGATCTCTCTCTCTCTCTCACACACACACACACACACACACACTTTAAAAGGAAGGGACACAGCAAAGAGATACATTGGAATAAGGGGAAAGAAAAATTAAAAGAGAATTATTTTGGCTTATTATTAACAATATGCAATGGGTCAAGAAAGTGCCTATCTGGGATTTTATTTTCTTTCAAAAAGACTACAGAGATCTGTTTTCCTGGAGAAAATGACTTACATTTGGAGAGTGGCCTCTATTGCAATCTACCCTGCTGAGATCTCTCTCATCCTCAAGCCCTGCACTCCCCACAGTCCATCCCCAAATCTTCCACCCCAGAGTTGGCAACTCTATGATTGGACTATATAGGATATTTGACAAGATGCAAATTTGAACACTGAATTATATCAGAATTAGGCTCTTCTTTGGCTTTCCAGGTAGAGTAAATGATGATGCCCAGAGATTGATCTTCTCTGAAGCCATTTCAAAATTTATGTTATTCCTGTGATTATTTTAAAAGATAGTCAATGACAGTTACAAAAATTTATTTTAAGTAGTCCAGCTACTCTTTAGATATAATCTTAATGAAATCTTTTTGCCCTTAAAACAACTTTCTTGTCTTGATTTTAATTTTCATGTATCAACCAAGGATCAAAGAAATAAAGTCAATATGGTCTAATCCAAAAAGTCTCTGATTAGGAATTAGAACACTGCTAGGGTCTTAGTGCATTCAATCAGCATTCCTCATGTTGACTACTCTAATAGGGACTGAACTGGTCTCTGTGTAAAGGGTTCCTAATTAGAGTAGCTGAAAGGCCAGGAAGCAAGAAGGAACCCTGCCAACTAAATGCAGGGAGCCGTACAGGCATGATAATCTATGCGAATAGTCAATGTGAGAAATTTCAGTGCATACTTTTACTGTTGTACTGAAATAAGTGAGATTTCTCTAATAACAGTATTTAGCATTTATAGAGGACTCCCAGTGTTCCAAGTCTGTCATATGATTGCAGTCATAATCCTTGCAACAGCCCTGCAAAGTTGACCAGCATTATTATCTCCGTATTGCAGGGAGCAGCTGCTGGAATGGCCTTGGGTCAGCCATAGCTCTCACAGAGCTGTCCTTGAAAGGGCAGCTTCTGTGAGAGCTCTTTCATCCCCACCTACCTCACAGGGTGTCTGTTGTGGGGGAGGAAGGGAAAGGGGATTGTAAGCCACTCTGAGATGCAGAGTGAAGGGCGGGGTATAAATCCATTACCTTCTTCTTCTCCATATTACAGACTGGGAGTGGGACTGAGGGAAAATATGATTTGGGAAGACCACCTAGAAATCTGAGGAACTGACTCCCTGGGCCACAGAATATAGTTTAAAAGTAATACAGTTTTTAAAAATCATTCTGAGATTTTTACAAGCTTATGTTAATAATCTTCTTTAAAAAACTAATTTATGCAATAGTCAAATGCAGGCTCACTCACACAATTTTAATGCTAGTAGCTCTTTTGGCTCACAAAGCAGAGTTTTGACTCACAACACCTCACAGTTTAGAGGGAACATTGCCCACATCACCTGTGGATTTTCCCTGGAAGTGATGTAGAAGCTCAGAGGCAGTGTTGCATTGCATCCCCATATATCCACAACCCCAACTCCAACATACAGAGATGGTAAAAAGTTTACAGAACACATCATAGAATGAGCTGTACCACTTCAGACTGAAAACAGAGATCATATTTTGCATCACTTCCCTATACCAGAAGCCATCTAAAAAGCCGAATTAAGTGGGTAGAAGCTTTCTCCTTGTTGTGCTAGTTTTCTGTTTTCAGGGAGGGTGTTATTTTTAAGGGACTTCTGAAGCCAAGATCCACCACAGTCTGAAGAAGTGGTACAGTCCCCCCCATTGCCTCAACTTTCTATCACCTCACTTTCCAGCTTATGAAAATCACATCTCCAACCTCTTTTTCTAAGTGCTAAGCCACTCCATATTCATACTGTGTATCAAATTATATTGCTTTCTTTCTCCTCTTCTCCTTATCCCCTTCATTCATCAAATACTAATCTCACTGAACCCTCTCTCCTGTTATTTATTTCTTGTCTGCATACCCCCCATGCATGAAACTCTCTCTCTCTTTGTCTTGCCTCTCTCTTGGTCCATTTGAGGAAAAAAAAAACTATTTTAAACCCCCCTCAGGTTTTCCCTTCACATTTTCCTCTTGCTATTCCGATTGTCTTGATTCTTCTTTTCATATGTTTAGGTTAGTCATTGTACAGATTTCTGTAATATTACCCAGAAAGTCTCATGTTTTCTTTCTCTTTCCAAATCTCATCCATTTCTTCTTTTTTTTTACTTGAGGTGAATGATGAGTCTGTCAGTAAGGAGCTGTGTATTTTTCTTATCATACAGCACCTAGCATACTTTGGAATGTTTTATAAAGAACAAATGAGGTCACAGATTTGTTTTCAGCACCCTTCCTCACATATGCACACTAGCTATTGTCATAAAATCTCTGGTTTTCATGCCAAAATGGATGGTCATTTAGGTCCCAAGCTACTGATTTGATACTCAGCATATGGAATTGTGTCACATGGTTACAAATCTGAACAAAAGCACAATATGTCTTTTAACAGCAGTCAGATGAACTTCTTTTATGGTGCAAATGTGAGTGTGTGTTCTACAACATGACTGTGAGTCAGTGTGGAGTGAAGGACAAATTTTTAGCAATACTTAGAATATTTAAGATGCTGAGGGCAGTCTGGTGTTTAAGATGCTAGGGGGGGTCTAGAGTTCTTCTGGAATCACCACTGATATCCAGACAACTGTGATCAGTGCCTCTGGAAGAAATGATGACTTTGGTGGTCTCCAGGGTATCAAATCCCAGCTGAGCTCCTTTTGCAAATTCTGACCTTCGCAAGCACTGTCCCCAAATCTCCAGGAATTTCCCAAGCTGTAGTTGGCAATTCTAATGTTAAGTAAGGGAAAAAATAATGATGAAGAAGACCCAGGATAAACAGCTGTAAATGAAGATAAGAGGAAATAGTAAATCTGAGTGATATCTATTTAATCAGAAGTAAGTTCCACTGAATTCAGTGTACCTTGCTCCCAAGTAATTCTGCACAGTACCACAGACTGCTGGAATAATCATATTGCATTGGGATGGAGCACCTATTGTGCTTTCCTGATAACTTCTAAAAAGCCTACAAGTAGGAACAGAACTATGCAACTCTGCTAAGAATTGCACTGTGAATCTGTGATTAGCTCTTTGTAGTGCTTGCATATAGATTCTGATGCATTTTTTTCCAGTTTTTTGGGCTGATTTGTGTCTTCTCTGTAACTTAGGCTTTCCAAAGCACACATGTGCAATGATGGAATGCTGCAAGAAAACAGCCTTGATGCAATTTTGTGTATAAGATTCTCTGTGTGGTTTTTACTGCTGCGTTCATTTGGTAAAAACTGCGCCAGAACAATATTGATGGCATTGTATATACCGGGGGGGGGGGGGGGGGGGAACGGTAGCTCTCCAGATGTTTTTTGTCTACAACTCCCATCAGCCCCAGCCATTGGCCATGCTGGCTGGGGCTGATGGGAGTTGTAGGCAAAATACGTCTGGAGAGCTACCGTTGGCCACCCCTGGTATATACAATCACATCAAGATGATATTAAAATGGTCATGTTTGATCAGTCTTCCAGTATGCACTGGTTACACAGAGGTGGGAGGAAGAGAAAGCAAATGAACAGAAGGACACAAATACTGTGGGGAAATGCATATGCTCCAATTTTGGAAAATCTTTTAGTAAAAGTGGAATTGAACGAAAGGCAGAGCGGGGGCAGTGGGAGAAGTGTAGCACAAGAAAGGAATGGGAGAAATGCTCTTAGCCCTCAAAAGCCATCACCTTTGTCGTCTTCTGGTTTGCTTCTAAACGTTTATAGCTGGCCACAGAATTCACAGTTCGTTGGACCCTGGTAAGATCCAAGGAGGCAGTTCTTGACATTTTTAGGGCACGCTCAGCCTAAAGATATTCCGTTCGCTATATTGTGGGTGATAGGAACACCATTTCAGTCGCTGTCCTTTGAAAGGCCAGAACGCTTGCCAAGTATCTGTAATCAAAAGATTTACTTGAGGGTTTTTACCACCAAGCTTATAAACCATACTGTATCAGCTTTCTTCAGCCCGTTCTATTTCATGCCTTTTATGGAAAAGCATAATACTGTGAACATATGGAGCATCTGAACTCCTGCCAAAAGTTTAAATGACAAGGTTAAAAATATACAGGCATGCAAGGATCTCATCTCTCTCCTTCCTCCTCCTTTAATGTATGGCTGTGCAAGCTAGAGCCAAAGCAGACACTAAATCAGAACTTATAGCTTGTTTAGTCATTAGCTTTATGGATGTATAGAGTGTTGGGGGTACTTTCATCTAATAAGATGGAAACAGTTATTCTCAGTTAACAAAACAATCAGGCCATTATAAAGAAACACTTGCATGGGAGGGGAACCAGGAAGTCTGGAGGCAACTCTGAGGGTTATAGAGGTTTCCAAATAATGCATGTTGTTGGGGGAGGGGTTGCGCCACTTCACCTTCTGACCTCAAATTTAGCATGAAGGGTGATATCCAGGGGTTGTTGGGGTTTTTTTTTGTTTTTTTAGCAGGAATGCACAGGAACACGGTGCTGGTTGGTTGGAATCAGAGGATGTGGCCTAATATGCAAATGAGCTCTCACTGTGTGAAACAATGGTGGCATCAGGGAATGTGGCCTAATATACAAATAAGTTCCTGCTGGGCTTTTTCTACAAAAAAAGCCCTGAATTTGGAAATCTCTAGCAAGAAGGATCCTATGTTTTGTGTGGTCAGCTTCTCTGATATTGCTGTGTTTTCAGTTCATAATGACAATACTTGTGGAGCCAAGAAAGTTTAAAAAATGGGTGACTTTTAAGCAATGAACTGGGAATCTTTTAGAAATTTCTCTCTACCCTCACTTCATCCAGGTTCTTATTTTTCAGCTGCTTGTTTGTACTTGGTAAAATGATTTCTGTGTCTTGCGGGGGGGGGGGGTGTGGAGTTCAAACTGAACTTCCACACTTACAGAAGCCCAGGTACTCACTTTGGGTTGGATCTGCCTAGCTTTTGCAGTCCATCTCACCTAACCCCAACACCCCGCTCCCCTTAATGCAAGCAGGGAGTAGAACGCAGAGTTTGAATTTAAACCCCTACTTTCTGCTCCCTGCAAAAAGCCATGGAGAACAGAAAGTAGGGTTTAAATGGCTATGCCATTTAAACTAAACTGCTGAGTAGCCCAGAGCTTCTCACCTCAGCTGTTTTTCATGAAGAGCAGAAAGCAGGGGGTTTTCTACTCCATGAACCGTGATGAACCAGCCAAAATTCATGACAAACTTTTGTTCATTAGCTGGTTTATATTCATCTCTAGAAATGAAGTTCAGTCATTTCCTTGCACTTCTCTGCATATGGCTCCCTGATTTTCAGTGGGATGACAAGTGTTAGCTCAGTGGAGATGGTTAAGAGACCGTTATTTGCGAACGTTTTCTTTCCTAAACAAACTTGGTAACTGAGAGCCAACTCTATATAAATGGTAGTGAATGTTGTAAAACAACTGCCAGCCAAGTAAACCATTTGCTCTCATAAAACCTACATTCCTTCCATTAATGCATGGGTTATTATAAGGCTATGCAAATACGCTAAATTAATCATGTTGGCAGAATGCCTCTCACTCCTACACTCCAACCTACAGCAGAGTTATCTGGGAGAGGAAATGCTACTCAGGAGCCTATCATAAAACTCTTGTCATCATCCTGTCTGGATTAGTCCCCTTTGGGGAGACTAGAAACCTGGAATCTAAGATTATCTGTCCAGGGGTCTCTACTTTGTTTGGATCCCAGCCAGTTGCTCTGTTTCTGGCAATGTAGTTGCAATGCAATTGTATTATAGGAGTTTGCCTTGGCTAAATCAGCCTTCAGCTACACAGGAAAGGATTTTCAACATGTGATATGGGTGTGTGCTCCCCTATCACTTCCTTGGAAAGTAGTGTGCTCTCCTTCTTTGGAGATTTTTAAGTAGAGGCTAGATGGCCATCTGACAGCAATACTGATTCTGTGAATTTAGGCGGGTCAAGAGAGAGAGGCCACAGAGGGATGAGACAGTGCTTAGTTCTCGTGGCCCTTTCTTACGTGCCCAGGGTAATGCTGATTGCCACTTTGGGGTCAGGAAGGAATTTTCCTCCAGGCCAGATGAGCCAGGGATCCTAGAGGTTTTTTGCATATATTAGGGGTCACTGGGAAGGATTAGGTAGTTGTGAGTTTCCCATGTTGTGCCTTAAGCTACCTTCCAGCTCTGTGTTTCAAAATGAATCCAGGAATCCATTCCTAAAATTGGAAGTGCCTTGTTTTCAGTTCAGATTGTTTAATGGAAATGAATTAAAGAAAAGGCTTCCTGCCCAAACGCTGGTGGGTAAGGCATACTCTTCACAGTCTACCAAGAGAGTAGCTATTTATATTTACAAACATAAGAGTTTGTATTATGTTCTGTTGGCTTTGCAAGCTTTGACTGAACAGGGAATGACTGGCCACCTCCCAACCAGAGCCCTAATCCAAGATCCACACTAAAGCCCATCCCAAATCTTATACTGGAGAGAGGCCATGGCTCAATGACAGAACATCAGCTTGACATGCAAAAGGTCAAAGGTTTAATCCCTGGCATCTCCTGTTAAAAGAATCAGGTAGTAGGGGATGTGAAAGACCTCTACAAGGAGATCCACTGCCAGTCAGAGCAGACAGAAACAGCTTGTGCTCTTTGTTAGGAATCACTTATTTACACATGTGTAGAACTCACTAGTGTAGGATGTACCAATGCCCACTACTTTAGGTGGCCCTAAAAAGGAATAATCATGGATGATAGGTGCTACCAATGGCTGCCCTGATGGCCAAATGGAATGTTCATGTTCAGAGACAGTACACCTATAAATACCGGTTGCTGGGGTAACCGTAACAGGAGATGTTAGTGTCTGTGTATTACCTGTAGACCATCCACAGACAATTGGTTGTCCACTCTGAAACACAGGGTTGTGGACTAAATAGGATTTGGGCTGACCCTGAAAGTTTCTTCATATATTTGTATGTTTTATTTTCACAACTTTTTGGTTTTGGAAGTATAGTTTCCATCTCATAACGATTCTGCAATTAACAAGTAGTGAAGTTGTTATAAAGCAAACCTTAAGGTCAAAATATGGTCAACAGCAAGGGACAGAAGAAGTGAGACTAGATTGCCATCTTAAGCTACCTAAGGTCGTTGTGATTGTTCCTTTAGGTCTAACTGCTCTGTGCCAGATTTGTACTTTAAGCAACCCTTCAGAATAATTTCTTATTAAAGAATGTCCTGGTTGCTAAATAGATGGTGTATGAATTCTCTCTCTCTCTTTTTTTACAGTTCTCCAGAATGTATTCTGCCTTGTGCCAATTCAATCACAACGGTATTAGTTGAGTTGCCATGAATAAAATATGCCACATCTGAGAACAAGAGAAAAAGAGGACAGAAAGAAAAAAAGAAGACCAAAAGAACATAGAAGAGTTCTTGGCAACATAGAAGAGTTCTTGGCCGTCACTATCGTTGGAACTCCTGGGAATCCTTTGTGTAACTTGGCAAGCATGTAGTCGGAAATATAACTTGGGCTGGGGGGGAATGGTGCTGTGTGAAATTCTAAATATAGGTTGCCTTCACACTTCTAGCTCAAATGCCGGCCAAAGTGACTCTTCCTGCAAAGTGACACCATATCTCAATAGGCACTATTCATAATATTGTGACCACAGAAGTGATAACCTGGAATCTGGAAATACAGGAGATGGTGGGAGGCAGGGGAGGTGAAGAAGTACTGTATACTGTGATGTCACTGTGTGGATATGTGGGCTGAAAACTGGCTATCATCGGTATGGCATCTATATACCTGACCAAAAACCAGACTGCCATGTGGTGTCTTGAGAAGACTCACAACTAATGCAGTTGAACATAGTAGGGGTCCAGTAGCACCTTTAAGACCAATGAAGTTTTATTCAGAATGTCAGCTTTCATATACATGCATACTTGTATGTGGAGAGCCAGTTTGGTGTAGTGGTTAAGTGTGTGGACTCTTATCTGGGAGAACCGGGTTTGATTCCCCACTCCGCCACTTGCACCTGCTGGAATGGCCTTGGGTCAGCCATAGCTCTGGGAGAGGTTGTCCTTGAAAGGGCAGCTGCTGTGAGAGCCCTCTCCAGCCCCACCTTCCTCACAGGGTATCTGTTGTGGGGGAGGAAGATAAAGGAGATTGTGAGCCGCTCTGAGACTCTTCGGAGTGCAGGGCGGGATATAAATCCAATATCTTCTTCTTCTTCTACTTCATCAGACAATGGAATGGGGTACAGTGAGCAGAGCTACATATAGCTGGTGGTCAGTGGTTAAGAATGCAAAGTAATACAATTGGATTCTAACTTTGTTCCAGTTTGCATTCGTAACCACTGCCCACCAGCTATATGTAGCTCTGCTCACTGTACTCCATTCCATTGTCTGATGAAGTATGCATGCATATGAAAACTGACATTCTGAATAAAACTTTGTTGGTCTTAATGGTGCTACTGGACTCCTACTTTGTTCTATTGCTTCAAACCAACATGACTGCTCGCCTGGATCTAATCCAGTTGCTATGCAGGAAATGCAAGGTCAGTTTGACTATGATCAAGCTAATAGGTGGCCCAGAGGGCAGGGAGAGGAGATCAATATTCCTGGTAAGGAAAAAAGAAAGGGAAATATGAGAAACTGAGCAGAAAGTGGGCACAAGAACAAGGGTGAAGAAAGGAGGAGAGATTTGGCAGGACAGTGAGAGGCAAGAATCTGATTAAAGAATCTGTGACAAAAATCTCATTATTTTGGATCTGGGATCCACAGGGTGGGGAGTGGGGCTGTGATTGCTGATTTTGGAGTTAGACATTACTGGTTTGGGATTCAAAGCAGTGTCTCCCCCCGCTCCCCCGGATTCCAGAGTTGGGGGTCATTATTCTCAATGGAGAATGTATTCTTGGGTCTCTGGCAGCTGTTTATAAAGTTACTGGCTTCACATTTCTACAGAACATAGCCTGTCTTATTTAAAGATCCCCTAAGTCTTAAGCAGACAGAATGGTGGAATTTAATTTTACAGACCCCTGAAGTAGGTGCCTCTTGGCATAAGTGCACTTTTCTCTACTGATTGGGGGCAGAGGGAAGGAGAGAGAATAGCAGCAGCTTAGCAGGAGAGAACTTGCCAGCCACCAGCATTAAAATAAACAAAAACAAAACTGTCTGCATTTATTTCATTTTCCTACATTTGTAGTGACAACTTTCCTCTGAAAACTCTGCATTTGCCACCCTTCCTTGTTGTGATCTGTTGTTGTTTTTTTTTCCTTTCACAAGGTGAAGAAGAAGGGAGGGAAGGAAAACTACAGCTCTGCCACGGTTTCCTCTGGAGAACTGTTTTGCAGGGGCTGGATTATCTGGTTTTCAACCAAAAGACACTAATATTGCTGGGGAGCTACTGCTCCCTGTCCAGTAAAGAGGGGTCAGATTTCATGAGTTCCTGAACTAAGCGCCCCCAGCCATCCTATTTGTGGAGGGGGGAGCCCTCTGCCCCCCACAAAGGTGAGAGAGGCAAGGAGGAGTTAGCCAGATCCTTAGCTCTTCCACTATTCCCTAAATAGGGTTGCTAGGTAATGAGCAGCTGGTGGGGGATTGAGGGAGCACCTACCTGAAGTGGGTAGGAATAACGGAAATCAACACAACACGCCTACACGACTTGGAAGTGCTGTAGGCACATCAGGGTGCAATGTTCTGGTTTTTAGGCAGACCTCTATGATATAATTTGCTTCATCATTCCCCAATGTCCCCAGCATGCCTACATCACTTCCGGGTCACACAGACACATTGGATTAATCTCCAGCATTCTGCCCTTTGTGGCAATCTGCCCTTTGTGTATTTCCCCCCTGCTGGCTGGCAGTGAAGTGGGAGCTGAAAGCAGGAGACCCCTACCCCCAGTAGGGGCCTGGCTTCAGTATGCCTAAGGAGGACTATTTCACAGAGGCAGAGTGGCTGGTTTACAACCAAATGACACCAGAATTGCAGGGATGCTAGTGCTGCTTGTCCATTGAAGAAACCCTAAGTTTAAAGAAAATTAGGCCAATGTGTCCAATTGTATGTGCCCCTAAACAAGTATCCCCAGGGCTGTTTGTTTGTTTTTTGCAGCAGGAACTCTTTTGCATAGTAGGCCACGCACCCCTAATGTAGCCAATCCTCCTGTACTAAGGGCCCTGTATGCTCTTGGAGGATGGGCTACATCAGGGGTGTGTGGGCGAATATGCAAAGGACTTCCTGCTACAAAAAAAAGCCAAATATCCCAGTTATTCTATTTGCAGAAGGGGAAAAAAGTGTTCCTCACCCACCAAGCAGAGAGAGAAAAGGAGAAGAAGTGAGCTTGAACCACAGCTTCCTGCTGCTGCTTGATGGTAAACACTGAAGGGAAGGGAAGGAAAGGAAAGGAAAGGAAAGGAAAGGAAAGGAAAGGAAAGGAAAGGAAAGGAAAGGAAAGGTCCCCTGTGCAAGCACCAGTCATTTCCAACTCTGGGGTGACATTGCTTTCACAACGTTTTCACGGCAGGTTTTTTACGGGGTGGTTTGCCATTGCCTTCCCCAGTCTTTTACACTTTCCCCCCAGCAAGCTGGGTACTCATTTTACTGACCTTGGAAGGATGGAAGGCTGAGTCAACCTTGGGCCGGCTACCTGAATCCAGCTTCCACTGGAATTGAACTCAGGTCGTGAGCAGAGAGTTCAGACCTCAGTACTGCAAATTACATTATTTTTTCAGGGAGCTGAGGGGTTTTGGGGATGGGGTAGGGGGGTGGGCGCATAAATGCTGAAGAATCCCATATTTTTATAACCCTTTCAGAAAATCACAGTAACAGCCCCAAAACAACAATTTTGGGGTATATTTTTGACTTAGAGATTCCAGAGTGCACATATCGAAGGATGAGTCAAAAAGACAGGAAGCTGAGGAGCAGGAGACGGCTAAGTGAACCAAGGGATCACACAGAGTTGATAGAGGGAAAGGGACAAAAGTGTTACAGATACCATTTATGGGGAAAGGAAGTATTGGTAAAAGAAGTGGGCTGGTAGAATAATACAAAATTGAAGACCCAAGAACTTATGAAAGGAGAGCTGAGTTGCACATACTGGTTTCAGCCCTTCAGTATGCAAAACAAATTGGTTAGATCCAGCCAGTTTTTCTACCAGTGAAAAAGAAAGGAAAGGTTGTTGAGGGGAACTAGGCTAAACCGAGAAGACAAACTGGCTGAGTCCAACCCACTGTCTCTTAATTATTTGCCACCTTTGAATCCATCAATGCCATGTCATACAAAATTCAATGGTAACTTTCTTCAAATATTACTTTTCATCATTCTAGGTTGGCAGTTCAACTCTAAAGGTATCTACTATCCCACTGTGGGCCATGGCAGTTGCTTCCAAGTAATTACCCTTTAGGATTGCAGGCATAGGGACTCATCAGCAAGCTCTAAACAGAACACCAGTTTTGTCAGTTACGATGGGGTATGTATTTGAATACTTAAAAACAGACCCTGGCTTTAGTGTGTATCCTTGGAAATAGGTAATTGCTTCAATTAATCTAGTTCAGGGGAGATCTTTGGTTTCTTCCTTCTCCCCCATTTTTTAATGGCACTGCAGGTATTTTTTGCTCATTAAACTGTTTGCCACTTACCTGCAGGGACTCATGTCTCACTTAGGAATAAAAATTTCCTGACCTTGAAGTGCTTTCAGATGCAACCTTTGCAAAAAGTAGTTTTAGATGTCAGAGAAGAAGGAAATTAAGAAAAAGAAATAGGTACTCTTTGATCATATATAAATTATCTTGCTGCAAAATGCCCTCAGGTGAACCTTCCCTGTATGCCATCTCCCATCCTGCCATTGAAGGTAATTGCCATGTATGAAACCATAGGCAGTGAGTATACTATAAACACAATATTACAATTAAGGGTTGGATCCAACCATTTTTTTCTGCTGTTGAGAAGGTCCTCTTTGACCATTCAAAAAGGCTATGCATGTACAAAAGCCAAGGTCAAGGAGTGTAGTGAGGAAGGCAATTGTGTGAGCTTTAGGGGGAAAGTTATCTTGATCTAACCTTAAATACATTGGGTTGGAATGAAAATTCTTTGTCAATCAGTCTTCTTCAATGCCTGTAACAATGGAGGTTCCCTTGACTTGCCATGGATAATAGCCAGATATAGATGTATCCTCCATTAATCTGTCTAATCCCCTTTTTAATGTCATCTGTGCTCATGGCTATGTTATCCATCTATCCATCCATCTATCTATCTCTCTATCTATCTATCTATCTATCTATCTATCTATCTATCTATCTATCTATCTATCTATCTATCTATCTATCTATCTATCTATCTATCTATCTATCTATCTATCTATCTATCTATCTATCTATCTATCTATCTATCTATCTATCTATCTATCTATTTTATATTCTGGCCTTCCTGTAAGTGGGCTCAGGACAGATCACAACACAAAAATAAAAACGTGTAACATTCAATATAAATAACAATTTAAAAACAAATAAAACAGTAAAAATTTGTAGAACACAGGGTTTCCAGCTTGGATCAATGGTCTCCAACTTCATAAACTGGGCTACATAAGATGTCATTAGGGTGGCCAGACCGTCCCGGGAGCCCGGGAATGTCCCGGTTCTGGCCACCCAATCCCGCCTCCCGGGCTGCCTATACCGGGACCATTAAAGGTCCCGGTTTAGCCAGCCCCGGAGGCGGTGGGCCGCGGGCGCCGGCGGGGAAGGCGGCGAGTGAGGGAGGGAGCGTCCCTGCGCCTGCGCAGGGACGCTCCCTCCCTCACTCGCCACCTTCCCCGCCCGCGCGCGGGGCCCGGCGGCGGCGGTGGAGGCCTCTCCGTGGCCTCCGCTGGTCGCTGGAAGCCCTCCAGAGACTCTGGAGGGCTCCAGCGACCAGCGGAGGCCGCGGAGAGGCCGCGGAGCACCCGGCGCTGGTCCCGGAAGGCCTTCCAGAGGCTCTGGAAGGCCTTCCGGGACCAGCGCCGACCAGCGAAGGCGTCCCCGCGGCCTCCGCTGGTCCCTGGAGGCCCTCCAGAGTCTCTGGAGGGCCTCCAGGGACCAGCGGAGGCCGCGGGGACGCCGCGGAGCACCCGGCGCTGGTCCCGGAAGGCCTTCCAGAGCCTCTGGAAGGCCTTCCGGGACCAGCGCCGACCAGCGAAGGCGTCCCCCGCGGCCTCTGCTGGTCCCTGGAGGCCCTCCAGAGGCTATGGAGGGCCTCCAAGGACCAGCGGAGGCCGCGGGGACGCCACGGAGCACCCGGCGCTGGTCCCGGAAGGCCTTCCAGAGCCTCTTGAAGGCCTTCTGGGACCAGCGCCGACCAGCGAAGGCGTCCCCGCGGCCTCCGCTGGTCCCTGGAGGCCCTCCAGAGTCTCTGGAGGGCCTCCAGGGACCAGCGGAGGCCGCGGGGACGCCACGGAGCACCCGGCGCTGGTCCCGGAAGGCCTTCCAGAGCCTCTGGAAGGCCTTCCGGGACCAGCGCCGACCAGCGAAGGCGTCCCCGCGGCCTCCGCTGGTCCCTGGAGGCCCTCCAGAGACTCTGGAGGGCCTCCAGGGACCAGCGGAGGCCGCTGGGGACGCCGCGGAGCACCCGGCGCTGGTCCCGGAAGGCCTTCCAGAGCCTCTGGAAGGCCTTCCGGGACCAGCGCCGACCAGCGAAGGCGTCCCCGCGGCCTCCGCTGGTCCCTGGAGGCCCTCCAGAGACCAGCGGAGGCCGCGGGGGACGCCGCGGAGCACCCGGCGCTTGTCCCGGAAGGCCTTCCAGAGCCTCTGGAAGGCCTTCCGGGACCAGCGCCGACCAGCGAAGGCCTCCCCGCGGCCTCCGCTGGTCCCTGGAGGCCCTCCAGAGTCTCTGGAGGGCCTCCAGGGACCAGCGGAGGCCGCGGGGACGCCGCGGAGCACCCGGCGCTGGTCCCGGAAGGCCTTCCAGAGCCTCTGGAAGGCCTTCCGGGACCAGCGCCGACCAGCGAAGGCCTCCCCGCGGCCTCCGCTGGTCCCTGGAGGCCCTCCAGAGTCTCTGGAGGGCTTCCAGGGACCAGCGGAGGCCGCGGAGAGGCCGCAGAGCAGCCGGCGCTGGTCCCTGGAGGCCTCCAGAGGCCAGCGCCGGCAGCTCCCTCCCTCCCTCGCTGTGAGGCCGCCGCCGCCGGACTCGCCGCCGCTGGACTCTACGCCGCCCTGGAAACAGGTAAGGGGGCCGAAAGCGGGGGGCGGGGGGGCGGGGGGCGGCCTTCCTTTCTTCCCTCCCTCCTCCCTCCCTCCCTTCCTTCCTTCCTTCCTTCCTTCCTTCCTTCCTTCCTTCCTTCCCTCACTTCCTTCCCTTCCTTCCCTCCCTTCCTTCCTTTCTTCCTTCCTTCCTTCCCTCCCTTCCTTCCCTCACTCCCTTCCCTTTCTTCCTTCCCTCCCTCCTCCCTTCCTTCCTTTCTTCCTTCCTTCCTTCCCTCCCTCCCTCCCCCCTTCCTTCCTTCCCTCCCTCCCTCCCCCCTTCCTTCCCTCCCTCCCTCCCTCCCCCTTCCTTCCTTCCTTCCTTCCTTCCTTCCTTCCTTCCTTCCTTCCTTCCTTCCTTCCTTCCTTCCTTCCTTCCTCCCTCCCTCCCTCCCTCCCTCCCTCCCCTCCCCTCCCCTCCCCTCCCCTCCCCTCCCCTCCCCTTCCCTTCCCTTCCCTTCCCTTCCCTTCCCTCCCTCCTCCCTTCCTTCCCTCCTTATGTTCTTATGTGACACAGAGTGTTGGACTGGAGGGGCCACTGGCCTGATCTAACAGGGCTTCTCTTATGTTCTTATGTGACCAGAGTGGTGGAGTGGATGAGCCATTGGTCTGATGCAACAGGGCTTCTCTTATATTTTTATGTGGCACAGAGTGTTGGACTGGAGGGGCCATTGGTCTGATGCAACAGGGCTTCTCTTATATTTTTATGTGGCACAGAGTGTTGGACTGGAGGAGCCACTGGCCTGATGCAACAGGGCTTCTCTTATATTCTTATGTTACACAGAGTGTTGGACTGGAGGGGCCACTGGCCTGATGCAACAGGGCTTCTCTTATGTTCTTATGTGACGCAGAGTGTTGGACTGGATGGGCCACTGGCCTGATCCAACAGGGCTTCTCTTATGTTCTTATGTGACAATACTGACTTTGGTGGACCCAAGCACTGATTCAGTGTAAGGGAGCTTTGTGTTTGTGACTGGAGTAGATAATACTGACTTTGGTGGACCCAAGCACTGATTCAGTGTAAGGGAGCTTTGTGTTTGTGTCTTCTGGTGCAATTTTGTTCTCAGATCCTGTATTTACTTCATCAGTATATGGGATAGGGCACTTTCTCAACTGTGCTGCATAATGCAGCCTATTTATTTTGTCCTGTTGGCTCTGTCTGCGCCACCTTCATCACTTTCGGGGTGTGGATCCCCCAGTGGGGTGGTCTCGTGACTCCCTCCGCCGGCTGTTTCTGATAGCCCTGCGCCCCCTCTTTCATTTGATATGTGTCCCGTGTGGGTACCACCCTCCCGCCGGGAGATGCCGCAAAATGAGCCCCCTTGAGGCTTATGGCGGCAGGGCTCGGGGGAAGCGAGCTAGACTGCTGTTCTTTTGAGGGGTTATAGAGTGTTTCGAGCCCGTCCCTGTGGCATCGGTCCCATCGTTGTGGGGCCCAGGGGGCCGGCGCAGCGGCACGCTGAAGCAGCCTGTCGGTCACTTCCGGGTTCCTGTCCTGCATCTCGACCTGTGTTATTAGTGACAGGCTGCTTCGGCGTGCCGCTGCGCCAGCCCCCTGGGCCCCACAACGATGGGACCGATGCCACAGGGACGGGCTCGAAACACTCTATAAACCCTCAAAAGAACAGCAGTCTAGCTCGCTTCCCCCGAGCCCTGCCGCCATAAGCCTCAAGGGGGCTCATTTTGCGGCATCTCCCGGCGGGAGGGTGGCACCCGCACGGGACACATATCAAATGAAAGAGGGGGCGCAGGGCTATCAGAAACAGCCGGCGGAGGGAGTCGGGAGACCACCCCACTGGGGGATCCACACCCCGAAAGTGATGAAGGTGGCGCAGATAGAGCCAACAGAGCAAACAGGACAAAATAAATAGGCTGCATTATGCAGCACAGTTGAGAAAGTGCCTTATCCCATATACTGATGAAGTATATACAGGATTTCAGAACAAAATTGTTTCCGGCGGTGATATTTGGGGGATTTTTGGGGATGTCACAGGAAGTGCTGTGAATTCACTTCCTGTTTCCGGCAGTGGCATTTGGGGGAAATGATGTCATTTGGGGGAAATGATGTCACAGGAAGTGATGTCACTTCCCATTTCCAGCAGGTGACGCGGGGAAATGATGTCACAGGAAGTGATGTCACTTCCTGTTTCCTGTGGTGGCATGACGTCACCGGAAGTGACATCACTTCCTGTTTCCGGCGGCGCGCGCGCACCCCTACCTCCCCCCCCCCCCAACGTGTCCCTGGCTGGCCTTCAGACATTATGGTCACCCTAGATGTCATTTCAGTGTCTGCAGTATCAGCAATGGGGTGGGTGGGTTAAGGTCTTTGGTGATCGTTGCACTTTATGAAGTGATTGTGGTTCAGTGGGAGAAATGAACACACAGCTGTCCGAACAGAAGTCCTCTGTGAACTTAAAGCATCTTTCACTCCTTCCAAGTGGGCTTGAGCAGAAGAATTTGCATTAGACATTGCCCTTAGAATTTAGAACCCTGAAGGATACAAAGGCAGTTCTGGTATACAGATATATATGGCATTCTTTATCCTAATATGAGGCTGTGCTTCTACTATGAGCAATTCCTGAATAGGTTTACTGTAGCTTTCTAAAACAGTCATGAAGTGACCAGCCCAGCCCCTAAAGGTGTAAACCTTGCACATGTACACAGACGGGCCTGGGTTTGCATCATAGAGAATTGGCTCCCTTATTGCAGCATGTATGCAAACATCACATGACTTTCATTGGCCATTGGTGAATTCTTCTGTTTCAACCTTTCTGTACTGTAATTGGTTTCCATAATTACCTTTTTTCATGGGGAGCAAAGCTAGTGTGGTTAATGTCTAGAGTTGTCTCCTAGGTTGCCATACCCTTTCCAACAGGTAGGGTTTTGTTTAATTTTAATGTGTGTGTGCCTTTAAATCTCAGCAGGAAAGCTGTGGGGTGGGGGGGGTATGTCGCAAGCAGACTGAGTCACGTTGCTCACAGTCCCTCTGTTTGTTTGGAGGAAAACTTCACCCCCTAGGCTGGTCTTTCATTTTCTTATTAGTATGAAGAAGTTGGTTGAAATATAGCAGATGGTTATATTCAGCAATGTGAGTAAATTGCCCCAGTGGGATCACAACAGTGTGTGCTTGCTAATGGTGTTTATTTTGGCTGCTTTCTAAGAGAGTGTGTGTGTTCATTTTCATTTAGTGGAAGTTTTGTTGCTGGGTGATGAGGAAATGAAGACTGTATTCAGGAGAACTGCACTGCTGTATTTTTATTTGTTTTTAGGGAATGTGAGTCTCCTGACTCCACCCCCAAAGTCCTCAGATATTTTCCGAGTTGGACCTGGCAACGCTATCTGTGAGGTGCGATTGACAGGGAGCAAGTATATGGTCCAAGGCTCCTCAGTGAACTTATGTGGTAGGCTGAATTTTGATTTTGGTTTTCCTTTACACATGTTTGCATCTAAAGTAGGCTTGCCAGGTCTGTGTTGGAAAATGCCTGGAGACTTTGGGGGCAGATCCAGGAGAGGGTGGGGTTTGGGGAGGGGAGGGGCCTCAGCATGGTATAATGCCATAGGGTCCACCCTTCAAAGCAGTCATTTCCTCCAGAGGAGCTGATCGCTGCCAGCTGGAGAACAGTTGTAAAAGTGGGAGTTCTTCAGGCCCCACCTGAAGGCTGGTAACCGTAAATTTCTTCACTATAAAAAAATCCTGAGCAGTATAACATTGTATTTTACATGTTATGTAGATAAAGAAAGGCTATTTTCAAAGATCTGAGTACCTAAGTTTAACAAATTGTTTTTGACTTGGGTCCAGACAACAGCTGCATGTAAAAATATTGTTTTAAACAAAACACAAGTACAGATTGTTAGTAAAACCTTGCTGTATCTACCTTCCAGTTAAATTTTAGATGTTACAAACGTTAAATATGCTTAGAGAAAGAGACAGATCTTGGGGTTATTTAATTTCTATACTCTGGTGAATTGAGGAATATGCTTATACTGATTTATGAATGTGGGTTTTCCCCCCTCCTCCAAACCTGCAAAATGTGTAGAATTATAGTGACACATGAAATGTATCCCAAAGCAAATTAAAGTACTTAGAAAATAATAAAATACAAAAGAAGTGAGTAATTATCATCTGATTATAATTGAATGCATTAGATGTCTTGGTATCCTTCAAAATGTTTTAATGTATTAATCACATCAGTCACTGGTGTTTCTGTGAGAAGCTGGTTACGATTCTCAATGGCTTTTATGAGAAAATGAGCTCTTGACTTCAGTGTGTTGGTGGATTTTTTTTTTTTAATGTTAAAGAATACAGCATATTCTCAGAGAAAACAATTTTGGTTTTAAACAGCTATGTCAAGTTAGCCAATGGCTCACCTGAAATTCCACCCAGGGGCCTGTTGGAAACTGAAATTCTTCCATCATCTTGGAACACACTGTATTGTGTTCTTATTGTTGTTTAAGTATTTTAATGTTGTTTTAATCCTATTAACCATTGTATTTGATTTGAATGTAAACCATGCTGAGTACTGCTTGCAGGGAAAGGCGGCCAATAAATTGAGTGAGATAAATAAATACATAAATAAATTGAGGCTCATTTCTGTAACTAACCCCCCCCCCCAAAAAAAAAAAAAAACTTGCTGGATTGGTCTGAAGGATGATCAAGTCTAGCTTCCTGTTTCTAATAGAGGTACAGTAGATGTGGCCAAAAAAAAAGTAGAAAGGTCAAAGCCAACTCCCATTATTGCCTTTGAAGACTGAGGAGTCACTGAGTCAAACGGTCTAGCAACCATCAGTCAACTTATTTTCCAAAAATGTGTCTTTGAAAACCATCTAAGCCAGTGGCCAACATCATGATCTATGACAGGAAATTGCATGGATTAATTTAGCACTGTTGGGAGAAGTACTTCTGTTCGGAATCAACTGCCCATCAATTTCAGTAGAATCCCTCAATTCTATGGAAAAAAGAGAACTTCTCTCTATCATTGTTTTAATCCCTCTGTGCAAAATCTTATAAGCCTCTCTCATGTTTACACCTTAACTGTGGATCCTACAAATAAGGGAGAGGAGGAGGAGGAGGAAGAAGAAGAAATTGGATTCATACTCCGCTCTTTTATCTGAATCAAAGTCTCAGAGCGGCTTACAATCGCCTTTATTTTTTTCTCCCACAACAGATACCCTGTGAGGTAGGTGGGGCTGAAAGAGCTCACAGAAGCTGCCCTTTCAAGGACAACTCTGTGAGAACTATGGCTGACCCAAGCCACTCCAGAAGCTGCAAGTGGAAGAGTGGGGGATCAAATCCAGCTCTCCCACTGGAGTCTGCACACTTAACCACTACACCAAACTGGCTCTCTTCTGTTGCTTGTTACCAACATCTGGTGGTAAGTGGAATACTGCCTCTGAACATGGTGGTTCCATACATATAGCTGTCATGGCTAGTAGCCATTCATAGATTTGCCCTTCTCATCACACATCAAATAATATACTGTTCGGTTTGAATTGTGAACAAATCTGAGGAGTGCTTGAAAAATGGACAGTGCAAGCCACTCAATGGCAAATTTAGCAAGCATAAAATGGAGGAATGGGGAATCATGGGGTGTGATCAGACAGACAAGTTGTGGCAGCAGCATCTCACATCTGGAAAAGCCATTTAAGTTTGTGGCTCCCTGCTGCAATCAGATGCTGGGCGCTCAGCCGGTATCAAAGTGGCACAGGCCCATGGTCAGCCATCACCATTGCTAACATGCCACAACCATGGACCCAGGGATAATATATATATATTTTAAAGTGCAGTCAGAGTGGGGTTGGAGGTGTTGTGTGCAGTCAGAGTGGGGTTGGAGATGTTATGGATTGTTTTCGTTTCACCAAGAAAACGCCAAGACACGGAGGTCAGCAGCAAGCAAGTTTTAATTGGAATACATGTCTGCAGGAATGGAGAGAGGGCACCCATGGTGTGATCTCTGAAGTCTGTGTCGCAGCACAGCTCAATTTAAGGCTCGCAACGCTATGCCCCTCTCTGTCCCTCTGGCCTATCCTGGCTGACGCGGAAGGCTCACATTCTACCTATCATCGATGCTGATTGTTCACTATATCCTTATACAGACATACCTTGACCCTGTCTTTGCGCATGGCTAACAGCAGAAGAAGGAAATAAACTATTTACAGCTCTTCATGCCGCTTTTATGGCCAGGTGTTTCCTCTTGGGTGTGGTGCACAAAAGACCTAACTGTTTCGACAACAGAGGGGAAAAAAAGATGCACCAGAAATGGAATGCAGCAATCACACCACCCATGTGTTTCCACAGTGCACCAGATTTAATCCACTTGGGAGCCATCGTAGAATGAGATAAGGACGAGTGGGGTACAATGCCAGCCCGAGGGCGCATGGCACCCTAGGCAAGCTCCTGTGGCCAATTTCTGCTTCTGGTGCCACAGGGCTCGGATTTGGCATTCATAATATTTTTATGGAATGATTAACCAGAAGTGTGTCAGGGGGTGCATAGCCTGCTTACAGGAAAGTTTGTAAAACCCTTTTATTTCAGAAAGGCTGAGGCTGCTGTTCAATTAATGAATTTTGAGATCATCTGCTGAGCTGTAAAACAGTCTGCTGACTCTGGTTGTGCCTTTATGTGCATGTGATTTCATATTTTGTGATTTGTAGTGCATTTTTTTCCCTGCCTGTTGGCGCATTGGTCCTCCAAAGAAAGGGGAGGGATTTAAAAACCTTCTTCCAGAAATAGCCACTGGGAAGAGAAAGGAGAGAGAAAGCCAGCCATTAAAAATGTAATCTTTTCCTGGGAGCAAGCCCCAAGTACACTTGAGTAGGATTTGGAGTAGAGCTTTTTAGGATTGGTGTGTTAATTTCCATGACCGGGACATTTCATTTTGCTCCATGCTAATAATATGACAATCTTGCCCTCAGTCAGTGTGAGGACCATTTTTGCTTCCAATCCTTGTAAAATGGAACACCAGCTTTTGCTCCACACTTCTGGGGCCTGGTCATCAGGGCTTTTTTAAACCTGTTCCACCTTGCTACTGCAGGCTTTTCCTGCAGTCGTTCCCTGTCTCCCCTAAGGCAATGTTATTTGGGCCTTTCCTTCCCAAATTTGCCGAGGAGTATTTTATATCTACTTTGCTCAAGGAGGTGGATGTTAAATACATAAGGCTGAGGATGACAACCGGAAGGAAGGTTGGGCAGTGGGGACATGGGGACATGTGTTGTTGCAATGTTGCTACATCAGTTCTGGGTACAACCCGGAAGTGACAATAGATAGCGCTAGGAATTTTCTGAAACTCTATGGTAAAATTAGAAGTGACACATAGCATAGAGTCCAGTGGTGTGTTTTAAAAACTATTTTTTTCTTCTGCCACCACTCAGAGGACTGGTGGGCATTGACAAAGATCCCTGGAGGCATTTCACCATACAGGAGGCCTGAAAACCCTATAAATACGTTTAGTCCCTTGGGATCAGTTAGGTCCTAGCTATGGGTTAGCAGGAATACTAAAGATTTCCATGTGTGTCTCTTTAATGTATAACATTAATGCAGGGGTGTCAAGTGTGTGGCCCCAATTAGGCCCCCAGATAGCTCCTATTAGGCCCTATTAGGCTGTCATCTGCTTCCTTCTCCCTCTCTCTTGCTTTTTTCTGCATCACAGCTTGCTTTGTCAGGCTTGCTCATTCACACAGAAGCTACAAAGCAAAACCTCTATTTTCTCCATTGGCTGAGGCTCCTCTCTTGGGGAGGAAGGGTGGGAGGGATAGCTTGCTTTGCCAGGCTCCCTCAGTTGCACAGCAGAGCTAGTGAGCCAAGCCTCTCTTCCTTCTATTGGCTGAGGCTCCTCCCCTTCCTGGTCCCCTGGGGGAGGAAGGAAAGAGCCAGAGCTTCCTTTGCCCAGTTCCCTGGATTCCATGGGAGAAATATGAAGCACCTTTAAATCCAACAAGTGCTAATGTTTTAAGCATGTTTTATTATTTAATTGTGTTTGTGTCCTTAATAAAATGTATATCTCTGCTACCTAATCTTAAATAGGTACACATGTGGCTCAACCCGTCATGGCCCGGTCCAACAAGGTCTCATTTATGTCATACCCAGCCCTCAAAACAAATGAGTTTGACACCCCTGCATTAATGTATATCTGGATAACATGTCTCTGGGCCTCCATAATCATCACAATCAAGCAACAGACTTTCAGCATTTGTCTGTCCTAGAAATACAGTATGTTCAGTCTCCTTCCCCAAAGGACCAGCCTTTCGTTGGTTTAAAGGCTGTTTCTATACAGCTATTAAATAGCAGGATTTCTGGATGGTCCCTGCTTGGAGCTTTTCCACCGCTTTAAAGCAAATGCTAATTGTATGAACTTTAAAATAAAGTTGAGGGCACCACAAACTTTATGGGGAAATAAACTCTGCAATGCACAGTCAGTTCAAAAGAGGAGAAAATATTCTATTCTGTCCTCAAAACAATTTAATTTCTACTCCCAGATTGCCTGAATGGATACACAAATTCCAGTTGTCCAGATGTCATGTTTTCTTATCTCCATTCCACATCTGTCCATGCCCCAAGTTTCTCTTTTGCATCTTAGAAGTATTTTGGAGATGATTTGGAAGAGACTCTTCTTGCATGTATATAAGGCCTTCTCTTCCACTCAAGTGCCTTCTCTTCCCTTACATTTGAGAGACCTCACTTGCTTTCCACAGCCACCTACATCCATCCATCAGGGCTGAATGTTGTTTGGATTGCAGAATGAACATAACCTGTTCCACTGTAAGATTAAACATCCTTACATTTAAAAAGTCAGAAACTGTTGTGCTTAGCTTACTGTTTTCCCTCAAATTTACATCAGAAACCAATGTAGGGTGTACTGTTGCATACTGTGGAATTCAGAGAGATTCGTCTGTACCCTTCTTTTGTCATTTCTGCCAGTGGGTGATGACCCTTTTTTGGTTCTCTTTGGCATTCCAACAAAGATCCCTTCTTCCTGACCAAAGTTTTAATTGTTGCTTTTGAGGTAGTGGTTAAGTGTGTGGACTATTATCTGGGAGAACTGGGTTTGATTCCCCAGTCCTGCTGGAATGGCCTTGGGTCAGCTATAGCTTTCGTAGAAATTGTCTTTGAAAGGGCCGCTGCTGTCAGAGTTCTCTTAGCTCCACCTGCCTTACAGGGTGTCTGTTGTGGTGAGGGGGGAAGGCAGCGGCGTAGGGAGGGGGGGCGGGTTGCCCCAGGTCTGGGGGGTCTGGGGGGCCCCCGCATTGCCAAGGGGGGCCCCCTCTCCTTCCCCCAGCGCCGAAGCCCACCTGCGCGGAGGTGAGCGCCTGCTCCAGCAGGGCGGGCTAGTCGTGCCAGACGAGGGCGTGCAGCAGGAAGCAGCTCTCGGCGCTGCTGCTGCTGGTCTTGGCGGCGGGGGAGGCGGCCAGCATCCTCCCGGCGCCGCGGAGGAGGGAGGCAGGCGGCGGGGAGGCCGTCGTCGGGGCGCCGCAGCCAGGGGCAGCATGGGCGCCGCAGGCCTGCCGAGCCGCCGCAGCTGGCGGCGCGGGGGACGAGGCGGAGGCGGCGCGCCCTGCTCCCGGAGTGCACCGAGGGCAGGACAGGGGGGATCCCCCGCCCGGCGGATGGCAGTGGGGCTGCGGCAGCGGGGCACCATGGGACTTGTAGTCCCCGCGCTGGGCGAGCCCGCGGCGGCCGGCCGTCAGAGTCGTCATCGGAGTCGTCTTCCCCGTGCTGCTGGCTTGCGCGGGCACGTGCACGCCTGCCTGGCACACCTGATCGCGTGACAGACACACACGCCGCGCCTGGCCGGACTGCACCTCGCCGCCGCGGCGCCGGAGGAACTGCTTTGTGCGCAGGTGTCACCACGTTGGGCTGCTGGGCTGCCTGGCGCCTGGGAAGGGCTCTGGAGAGCTGGGAGGACCAGGGAGCTGCTGTGATCGAGAGGCCTGCCAACCTCAAGGCGGGGCCTGGAGGGCTCCCGGATTTAGAACTCCCCTCCCGTGTGGAAGTAGAGGATCCCCTGGTTTGGAGGCTCTCCCACCACTTCAGGGTCACCAGAAAGCCTGGGGGGGGGGGGTTAAATGTCTGCTGGGCACTCCATTATTCCCTATGGAGACCGATTCCCATAGGGTGTAATGGAGAATTGATCTGCGGGGCTCTGGGATGGGGGCTCTGTTTTTTGAGGTAGAGTTACCAAATTTGCAGTAGCATAGCATCTGATACCTCTCCCCAAAACAGGCTCCAAGTTTCAAAAAGATTGGACCAGGAGGTCAAATTCTATGAGCCCTCACAAGTGGTGGCCATCCTGCGGAAGTGACATCATATCCTGTTTCTGGCGGCGTGCACACACATAGGGGGGTCCATATAAATCTTGGGCCCCGGGCCCCCAAAGCGCTAGCTACGCCCCTGGGGGGAGGTAAAGAATATTGTGACTGCTCCGAGACTCTGAGATTCAGAGTACAGGGCGGGATATAAATCCAATATCTTCTTCTTCTGTATTTGTATGTAACTTAGCCCCTTTTTAATTGTTTTAATGATTTGTGTATGTTTGGGGGAGTTTACTGTTTTTAAGATGTGATTTTATTATGCGTGTTTTCATTTGTCAGCTGCCTTGGCAGCCCTTCTGAGGGCAGAGAGAGGGAATATAAATTTTGTGGAATGAGATGAAATGAAAAGTATAAAAATGGCAGAAATGAACTTTCACTGTTGTATATAAAGCAGGAGTCTAGTTGCACCTTTAAGACCAACCAAGTTTTATTCAGAATGTAAGCTTTTGTGTGCTCTCTAAGCACACTTCATCAGACAAGGGGATCAGGTATAGTGGGCTGAAATGCATGCAGTTTGTTGATTAAGAGGGCAAACCGACTGTGATCACATGGTAAAACAGTGTGGCTTGGCCATTTGGTCTGGATAGACATAAAAGGGAATAAAGTTTCCTGCCAGTTGGTGTTTCTGCAAATCTAGGTAAATCACAAAAGGACATGTATTTCCTAGTTTTAAATTAGGTAAACAACTAGGAAATACATGACCTTTTGTGATTTACCTAGATTTGCAGAAACACCAACTGGCAGGAAACTTTATTCCCTTTTATGTCTATCCAGACCAAATGGCCAAGCCACACAGTTTTACCATGTGATCACAGTCAGTTTGCCCTCTTAATCAACAAATTGCATGTATTTCAGCCCACTATACCTGATCTCCTTGTTTGATGAAGTGTGCTTAGAGAGCACACGAAAACTTACGTTCTGAATAAAACTTGGTTGGTCTTAAAGGCGCAACTAGACTCCTGCTTTGTTCAACTGCTTCAGACCAACAAGGCTGCCCACTTGGATCTATCTACCGTTGTATATAGAAAGGTGGGAGGGGGATCGTGGAGTAATCCCTGATGTGAGTGTAGGAATGAACCTACAAAAGGATGCATCTATTTCAGTTCTACAATTTTTGAGAGTATATTGCTACATAATCTGAACTCCTTATGACACTCATTTTTATTATTCTCAAAGTGTCTATTTAATAGTAACAAATCATTTTGCAGGCAGAATGAGGCTTTTCATTTTGTTAACGGGGAATAAATGCTATTTTATTATTATCCTCTCCTCCAAATAATTTCCCTAGCCGAACAAGAAAGGTTACCTTTGTAGAGACGTGTGACTCAGTGAAGAGTGACATAGAGAAGGGTACAGAAGAAAGGGCCAGAGAGAGAGGAGAGGTCAGAGGGCAGCTCCCTGGTTAAGACAAAGACAGGCATAGCATTAAAGGAGATTAAATTTATAGTGACCAAGCGCTCCCCATTGTCACTCACTCCAACAACCCCTTCCCTTTTCTGCTTGTCATCACCTCCTCAATTTGGAATTGTTTTGAATTTCTTACCCTATGCCATTTAGGTCCCCCAACTGTCAGTTTCAATTTTGTTTCCCCCTGGAGCAAATGGAGCCCAAGTTGTTGTTGTTTATTATGCCATTTCTTCACCACAGATTTTCCCTCTGGAAAGTATCCATTTTTTCAGTACAGTGTGTCAATAAATCAGCCTATCCTTTAGACCAGGGGTCCTCAAACTACGGCCCGCGGGCCAGATGCGGCCCACTGAGGACATTTATGCGGCCCGCCGGGTTATGGCAAAATCAGACCGGAAGTGACGTTCGACCTAAACTCGCGTTAGCAATGCACACTTCCAGCACTGGGCTGAGGCAGCGGAGACAGTGTGTGGTGATACCGAGGTGAGGTGAGTTCCCAGGCCGAGGTGTGTGGTGTGGGGAAGGGAGAGAGATGCAGAAGACAGAGAACTGACGGCCCGCGGCCTTGTACAGTAACGGCAGTCCGACCCTCCAACAGTCTGAGGGACAGTAAACTGGCCCCCTATTTAAAAAGTTTGAGGACCCCTGCTTTAGACCCATAATATAGAAAGATGTACGCAGAACATCCAGGTACCGTCTTAATCACATCTGAAAGCTACACAAAGCACACGGCAATGTAAACAAATCTGCAAAGCCAACCGTGCAACGCAGAGAATCGACACCGTTGCCAAAATTGTAAGCAAGTGAAAATGAAAGGATGAAATGCCGGCTCATCAGTGGCTTTGAAAAGCAAAGCCACATCCTCTGACTAGCGAGGAACAAGCTCTGGCTGACTTGCTTTTGAATGTTGTCCTATAATTTGGGGGGGGGGGGGGAACCAAGCCTGAACTCTTCTGTATCCTCGCCAATGCCCAGCACCAGGTGGATCTGCAAGGATGTTGGCTGCAGTCCAAAAAGCTCTTTACCCCAGAGTAACCTTGCTCTTCAGTGGAAGTGCTGTGTCATAAATAGACTGTGGCCTTTGGCTGTAACGAGCACCTACCTCATTAAGATTTTCGAATATGCTTCCTTATGACAACTCCTACATTACCATCAATCATTTTCAAGTTTGGTTGTCAAAGTAACAGAATAGCATGCAGTTTTGCATTGCACTGTCCTCTTTCTTTATTTTTTTTTTTGGTCTATGTTGGCTGACTCAAACAGATTCATTCATATTTTTCCTCAGCCATTAGTGCAATTAGCGTCCTTTGAATTCCTCATCAAGAGAAGTTGCCATAATCACCGTCCAAAGAGCCCTATAGTGCAGGCATCTCACACACATTTAACAGAGATGTGCTTTGAATAGCAGGGAGGAAAATGAGGCAATAAAAGAGTTCATTATGTCTCGAGAGAGAACTGAGATTCCATGTGACTTCTCAGTTTGCTTAGTCACCTGGGAACAGACAAAGGATGACACAGTGTTGCAAAAACTGCTCTGACCTCCACTTGGGGTCTGTGTGTGTGTAATTAGTCTGAAGGCTGGGATAAAGGGAGCAGACCACCAAAAAGATCCCCAAGGTATGGTTGCATAGTCTCATTCAGCTTTAACTCCGACTGTTTTTGCACTTACCTCGCAGCCACAATCCTGTTCCCTCCTCAGCGTCTGGTTGGATTTCCCACCATCTGCGCCGAAGTTACGGGAATTGCCGCGGCTTTTGCACAACAAACGTAAACCGCTAAAACCCAGTTTACGTTTGCTACACAAAAGCCGCGGCACTTCCTGTAACTCTGGCGCAGATGGTTGGAAATCCGACAGACGCTGCGGAGGGAACAGGATTGTGACTGCAAGGTAGGCTGTGTGCGAAAACGGTATCTCTTTCGCTCCCCCACCGCAGCAAAACAAAATGGAAGCATTTTATTTATGGACTACAAATATGTCATTTGAAATGTTAGAATGAGCGAGAGTGCCTGTGGTTCAGGGGTAGACCGCTTCTGCTTGCCTGAGGTTCCTCGTTCAGTCCCAGGCATCTCCTGGGAAAGCGTTCTCTGGCAGTGCTGGGAACAACTTTGCTCTGTCTGCAACCCTGGGGATCTGCTGCTAGCCAAAGTAGAACACCCAAGTAAATTCCCCAGTGGTTTGACTCAGTGAAAGGTGGAGGCATATATTGTTGGGGAAAGGCAGCGACTCAGAGGTAGAAACTGAAAAGCGCATCGCTCAGTGTGCAGTATACAGTAACAACCTCTGTTACAGCATAGACTGTTAAAGGAGCCCAGCCCACAGATGCTAGGGAAACATCCTTCTCTGCCCAAAGCCCTGGTGGAGGCCTGCCATTAGTTGGGACTAGAGACCATAGAACTAAATGGATCCATAGTGTGAACTGATATCAGGCAGTATCATATGTTGCAAATGAAGGAAGGGGTTAGCTTTAGCACATGTATTCAAAAAATAACAAAAACTCTAGCGTTCTAATTGGGGTTGCCAGGTCCCCTGATGGAGGTGGGGATCTCCAGCCGCCAGGCCACACTCCCCTGCCACTGATCAGGTGGCTGGTGGAGGGATTTACCAGGAGAGAAAGGAAGGCAATGTCACCAATAATGTGGCAACATCACATCCAGTGTGCACAGGAAGTGACATCATCACACAGACAACATCCGGATGATGCTTTGGTATTTGGGCTAAAACTCTATGGTAGAAGACATTTTTACTATAGATTTTTCCCCAAATACCAGTCACTGAGACATCACAGCTTGATGATGTCACTTCCTGTGCAAGCTGGAAGTGATGTCTCCGCGTTGTCTTGGCCTTTCCCTCTCTCCTAGTAAGTCCCTTTCATTCCTTGCTGTTTGCCAGGAGAGACCTTGGAAACCTAATTCTAATACTCATCCCGCATTTTACTTCTTATTGGCTTTGTTCTATTATATTAACTGTGAGCTGCCATAGAGCTGGAGAATCGTTGTGCACATTTTCAGGGTAAATAAATAATCCCTACCTTTTGAGATGTGACCATTAGGATTAGTAGTAATAATAGCAATATATGCCAAACTTAGCCCATCAGAAATACACACAATATCAGTGGGGTTTGCTTGCAAGAGGGAGAGGAAATGTACTGTGCATATTCTTTGAACTCAGAAAGGAGTGACTTGCTGTGGGCTTTTGGGCATCTTCTAGATGGTCATTGTGGGAAACAGGATATGGGACTGGATGGATATTTATCTGATCTTATGGTGTTTTGTGGCAGCATCTACATTCAGGGATCACAGTGTATAAAAACTGCTTACCACATGGATCACTTTAATCATGTGGTGTACCTGTAGCCTTCAGAGACGTGAGACCTTGGAATTTGAAAGCTTTAGTGTGTGTGTTTTTCCTTGTTAAAAACATGAAGCTATTTCTGCAAACATGGGGACTTTTCCAGGTTTTTAGAAATATCTTCAGGGCTTTTTTTTGTATCAGGAATTCCTTTGCATAGAAGGCCACACCCCTCTGATGTAGCCGATCCTCCAAGAGCTTACAGGTCTCTTAGTACAGAGCCTACTGTAAGCTCTTGGAGGATTCACTACATCAGGGGTGTGTGGCCTAATATGCAAAGGAGTTCCTGATAAAAAAAAAAAAAAAGCCTTGAATATCTCCCTTGCCTGTCCCTGGACCCATTATATGGGTGTTTTGATCCACACTATGAGGCCGCTTTCAGAGTTAGATATATACATTATTTCTGCATGACACCACCATTTAGTAAATGCTATCTGAGCAACAGGAAGTAGGGTTTGAACTGGCCCTAATTAGCACTTGTGTACCCATTGCTTTACAATAAAACCCTTACACAAGTTCTCTACGCCTGTGTATTTTTTTTAACATGAGTGTGCTTTATTGATTGGCAAAGGCATATTTTTACACAACACTCAGAATTGCACATACCAGTTCTTGAAAATCATTCTGTCACTTATGTACCACCTGGCAGCCACATTAAAGCAGAGAAAAGTGCTGGCAGTACATAACTTTCTCAAAGAAAATTCAGGAAGTTGTGTGTTGACTCAGAGAAAAAGGTGACTCATGGAATGATGACACAGAATAATGGGGAGGTGTGTGCTGGATGAGGCAAATTGTAGCCTTCCCGTTTTTCATTTAGACTAAAATGAATTTCAACCCAATCATCGGCATTGATTTACACCCTGCTTAGATCTGCTCACCGGAAATTGGCAGTTGTCAAATCTTAGATCTTATTGCGCTAATAGAAACCAAATGACATGCACAATAAAATATGGATTGTCTTCCGCACTGTGCAATGTGCAACCAAAAGCTTTTATTGCAACGTTTTTAAAACTCAGCAGACCTTTGGAGAAAGTAATCAAGAAAAGGTGGCTTTGGAGGAAACTTTTTTTTAAAAACTCCAATTAAAAAAAGAAATCCCCATTACGCTTTTGTTTCAATTACTTCACTCTTCTCTCTAACCACTGGATCAATGTTGCAATGAGACCTCTGCTGTGGCATTGTTTCTCTTATGAAAAAACAAAAACACGGGTTTTTGTGTGTGTTTGCTTTTAACATTTGTGAGGTGACCTGCATAAATCCACCTAAGAAAAGAGGCAGATGGCATAGCTCAATGAAAGAGTACCTGCCTTGCATACAAAAGTTTCCAAAATTACTAACCTGAAAATATATACGTAACCCACTATTTTGGGTAGTTATCAGGGCTCGTTTTGTAGAAAAATAAGGGGTGGGGCTCATTAGCATAACTCATTAGCATATGCCAAAATGACCTGGGCATGAAAAAAGTAACATGGATTTTGGGGAAGAGATGGGATCATAATGCCTAAGAATCCAGATCAGTGTTTATCATTCCAGGCAGCATGGTAACTACCAGGCCTTAAATTCAGCAGGAGCTCACAGGAGCGCAGCTTCTGAACTTTTCTGAGGGTTCCCCTCCTCCTCCTCCCCACCTACCTTGTGCATTGAATAGTAGGTGCAGCTTCATAACAATCCCTGGATTAGGAGAGCGGGCAGCCAGCCACCAGGAATCTTGCCACATCCCCAGCAGACCTCATTAACCCCTGAAGAAGCCCACGCCACTTTTTCTCCACTTCTTATGTGATTTTGGGTGGCAGGTAGCTTGCTGGACTTTTGACTGTGGAGGGGGCTGCCAAGGAGAGCCCCAGGTGAATGAGACCTGCTTGGACTGTCTGGATCTCTAGCCAGTCCAAGCAGGCCTTCCTTGCCCGGGGCTCTCCTTTCTTGCATTGGGTTGATTTTGGCTGGTGGGGGGCGTGGTATATGCTAATGAGTTATGCTAATGAGCTCCACCACCTATTTTTTTCTACAAAACGGCCCCTGCTTGGGGGAGATTTGTCTGTTCCCTTCTGTCACTGTCTTCTGCCAGTAAGCACAGACTTGCACCAATTCCTCACTAGCAGTCACTCTACCCCCAGGCTTCTGCTTTTCTCATAGCAAGCGACTGATTCCCCACTGGTCACTGTGTGGCCAGATTTTGACTCACGGCTCCCTCCAGTTTCCCTCACAGCTTCCAGATCTCCAAAAAACAAGACCAAGTTGCTGTAGGGGCGGGGGGGGGGAATTGGAGGGCGCCGCGAGTCAGAAAGCAGCCACACAGCAACTAATCAGCAATCCATCGCTTGCTCCGAGGAAGCAGAAGCCCAGGGATGGAGGAATTGCTACTGAGGAATCAGTGATGTTTTGGTTGGTGTTTTCTCACTGAGTCTCCCCCATTGCCCCTTCCTCTTATTTGTCTATGCATATGTTTTGTTTTAATTGTTTCACATTATTTTCATGTATTTGAATGTTTTAATCTTGCTTTACTGTTGTTGTTTTTATTGTTCACTGCTTTGGGTACCCTAAGATGAAAGGTTCCTTTAAATAATAAAATAAAATTTATGTTTTAGGATTGTCGATATTTTTATGCACCGTTTCAGTTCTCTGCTTCTCACTGTCTGGTTAGTACATTTGTTTCTTTTGTGTATAAATGCTGCACACATTTTATATGAAATGTTTTTGGATGCAATGTATGCAGTTGATACATAATGTCTAGTGGTGATTTATTGACTCAAATGTCATGCATGAATTTTATGGGAACGGTTTAGGATTTTTTTTTAAAAAAAACCCCTAAATGTTATGAAAATAAAGAATTACAGGTTTGCTTCAAGCTAAGGCAGAAACCACATTGCTATGGGTACATTACTATTGAAATACCAATGAGGAATTCAGAATCAATCCATTGTAACAGGGCTGGAAAGGATTCTTCCTAAAACCTTGGAAAGCTAATGTCAGCTACTTAGTTCTGGTCTCAGTGAATCTGAATCAATATAAGCAGTTTCCAGTGTTTTGTAGGCAATGTAATCATCTCATGATTGTTTGAAAATACGCATGATCAAGGACAGAGGTGTGAAAAGAGTTTAGAAGTTTGCTTCAATTCATACAAGGTGGAGACATGACTCAATGATAGAATGCTGCATGTTAAAGATCCTGGTCAGCGGCAGACAGGGCCGGCCCTAGACTGTCTGGCACCCTTGGCAAGGCTAGCTTCTGGCAGACACTCTCTGCACTGATAATGTCACTGAGCCACATGGGGGCACCCAATTTGGTACCCCCAGAAAGCTAGCGCCCTAGGCAATCACCTAGCTTGCCTAGTGGCAGGGTCGGCCCTGGGGGCAGATTGGCAATTAAGGCAACTGGGGGAAGTTCTGGTGGGTTAATGGTCTGGGAGAGCCATCACAACCCCACAGTGGCCGCGTGTGGACCACCATTTTGTGGGAGCTAGCTTCTCCTGGCCCACACAAAGCAGATGGGTGGGAGATGTGGTGAGCTGGTGGCTTCCATCCTTCACATTGGAGGGCACAACCCCATCAAAAGCTATGGCAAGTCTGTTGCTTCCTTTTCTCTGTTGGAGGGGTGGGGACAAAGGCAAGGCTTTTTCTAGAGCCATTTTTGCCTTCCTCTCCATCCCTGGTCCTGGGTTCAATCCCTTGATCTTCACTTAAATGATCCCAAGCAGCTGGTGCTGGGAAATATCATTCTTTGCCTGAGCCCCTGGACAGCTACTGCCAGCCAGAGCAGACAACTCTACAATAGAAGGACCAATGTCTTGCAGTTTTACTTGCTATACGGCAGCTGCATATGTTCTTTCAGCATCCATCCTGATGTTTCCAAGTGAGCCTTTTGGGAACCTGGAAGTCTTCAGCCTGGCTCATGTCTAAATTACTGTTTTAATATCAGTATGCAAAACTTTCATCAGCTACCCGAGTCAGAGCGCCTTATTAGACTGCAAAGAGTCGGGGGTTTTAATTAGCATTTCCTCTGGTGAACTAAACCCACTGAGATTACTACACTTAGTAAAATTTAATTAACTTGACAAAAGATCCTAATTGTTTTCTTGCCACTGGTCCTTTTGTGAGACTAAAAATAATATGCTCCCAATTAGGTGGCTCCAACCTGTCTCTCCCCCCCCACCCACCCTTTGGTTGCCCTACATTAAAAAAGTTAACACGCTCTTTCTACACAAAGGGGGTTGCTTTTGTTGACTCGAAGGCGGTGGTTCTTCAGCCCGTGACAATGCGCTAGTGATAAAAGCTCAGCTGGCCATTCAAAAAAGCCTCTTTCAAAGAATACTTTTGGAGCCTTCTTGCTGAAATTTATAACGTGAGACTTATGCATCGTATTGATTTTCCGCAGGTGCACAGAATAATTAAAGAGAGAGAAGTGGTATTCAAGGTTTGTTTGTGATAAGAACTAATCTGGTTTATTTTTACGCTCATGAACTCCATTCCTCCTTTCCCTTGTTCTCATTCATGGAGACAAGATTGACAATAGCCTGGATTTTTGGTAGAGATGGGCATACCAAAAATACCAAGTTAAAATATACCTGGAAAAAAATACCTTTTTCACTTTGTTCTGTATTTGTTATAGAATAATACTTTAAAAAAATGACAAAATTTTCTGACACGGAGGGGGCACAAAAAACAAGTTTGAATAGGGGAATTTCCAGGAGGGAGTTGGGGCAAGAATTGTTAGAGTGAATTATACCAAAATTTGTAGGGTACTAATTCCATCGTTTCCCTTAAAGACCCAGGCTTAAAGGAAACTGGACAAGGAGTTCTGGCTTATCAGCTTCTGAACAAGTTGCTCCTGCCATCAAAGTGTCCATTGTCTCCTGAATGAAGAACAATATATCTTTCTGGAAATGTGGAATAAGCATTTGTGTAGTGAATAGTACCTGGAAAGATCCCCTGTTCCCCCATAGGAAACAATGGACCTATACATTTGGAAATCCCTCTACAAAATTGCCACCCAAAAAAATAAACTGAACTGGTATAGGGATATCTGAAAATTTATGATCATGGTACTGGTGTTTGAGGGTGCCACCTTCAAAAAACTGGGGTGTGGCCTTGGAATTCTAATCCAACATGAAACCATCATTTAAATTCTTTATTACAGGGAAAGAAAAAGGTTGATTCACTGGTCCAAAACAAAATTCCAAAACAAAACTAATATCTTCTTAGAATCAATCAGCTGAGCAAAGCTTTTGAATTCTCCAGAATTCTTCATCAAAGTGGATGTTAAAATACATAAACATGTGCTTTTCTTCTCTCCATCTTTTTTTCTTTCTTTCTTTCTTTCTTTCTTTCTTTCTTTCTTTCTTTCTTTCTTTCTTTCTTTCTTTCTTTCTTTCTTTCTTTCTTTCTTTCATTTTTAAAAAATCCACCCTGATTTAAAAAAAAAAAATCAGCACCCAAATTCAAACATCCCAACAAATCAGCTTGACTGAATACTTGAATCTCTTCTCTGCATTCAAGGGAGGGAACATGGAGGGAACATGATGCTTGATCAGATGAACTATTGCCCCTTCTTATGTTCTTAAATTGGATGGACACCATAAAGTTGTCTATCATTTAAAGTGGAATGCACATTCAGATGAACATTGGAAAGTACATGTGGGTTTTTTCCCCGGTCTACATTTTGGATGGAAAGATGCATGAGGTTGCATATCAAAATATATACCTCCTGTTGAATATAGCACAATGCAGATTGTTGCTATTTCATATTGAAATTCACAGTCTATTTGCAATCTTGTCCCCTTATTCAGAAATATTCTTCCACATATCCAAGTACTTTCTTGGGAATGGCACACTTACATTATTATTCAGTGATATACTACAGTCTCTCAATAAAATCAAGTATAAAATGTAGTGTGTCCATGTTTTTAAAATGGGGAGAAAAAAGTCACCCAAGTGCATTAAAGTAGTTACTCAACTTGGATTAGAAACTTATAGAGTGTGCATTTCCCTTATAGGAAATAGATGGGCCTTCCACAGAATTACAGGGATCAATACCTTAAAGGTCAGTGAAATGGCTGATGTGTTCAAATCTCAGTATATTGTCTGTCGCTGACTAATGAAAAGTGACTGGAATCATTTGTCACATAGATGGTGATGGTAATCACAGTTTCTGAATGTACAGCATAGTTCTAGAAATACATAATATGATGATTGTTCTCTATAAAAGGTAAGAACAAGCCTATTCCATTCCTAATCCCTATTATTTAACTCTTTAAAAGGAATTTAGGGGTAGATCAGGGTTCCTTTCCTTTTTAATAATAAGATTCTGCTATTGCTTCCAGAGAATATGACAGGGAAAAAAAAGATCCAATGGGTAACACTGACACCTTGAAATGTATAAGGCATATAGTATTTTAAGTACTGCCTTCATCATGCACATAACATGATTGCACGAGAACTGTTCCATGGATGCTTTGATCTGCTGTTTACTCAGTTTGCGTAGCACCATGATCAACACCCTGTTCAGCATACGACTCTATGCTATACAGCAGAGGTGGACAAACTGTGGCTTGAGAGCCACATGTGACTCTTTTCCATATTTTTTTGGCTCCCAAAGCCCCCACCAGCTCACCAGCCAGCTTGCAGAAGTCATTTCTCTCTTTAAATCCCTTCTTCAAGCCAAGCCAAGCCAGCCAGCAGCTTGGAGAATGCATTTAAAGTTGCTTTCTTTCCACCTCTCCCTCCCTCCCCATCTGTTTGCCTTCCCTTCTGTCTTGTGGCTCTCAAAGATCTGACATTCATTTCTTGCGGCTCTCAAACATCTGACATTTATTCTATGTGGCTCTTACATTAAGCAAGTTGGGCCACTCCTGCTATGCAGCATTCTTTGTTAATACAGCCCTACCTGTTGTCCACCACATTTTCTTGTATGCAGAATACCCTTGTATGAAGCAAACGTATGTAAGAAGTGCCAGTGACAATGGATGTGATCTAACTTCGTCTCTGCTTTTGTTAAGGGTGTAAACTAACAAAATGTTAGACAGAGATGTTCTTGGTGAATACAACATGTTATACTAAGAGTTCATCCCATGAGGACCTGTTTCTACATTCTGTGCTGCATCATGATTTCTTACCATGTCTCGTTGTAATGTGGGCATATGTGGATGTTTCCTAAAATAGCATGGCTCCATTTTCTGAGTAGGGTGGTCCTGTCTTGGGAAGGAGTTCATGGTAGCTGTGCAGGGTTACCTGAGGTTGCAGCACCAACATGTTCCCTCTTCTACCCAGGAGCCAAATCAGTTGATGCTCCTTCTCTCCAAATCCCCCAATTTGTTCTAAAGACCGAGCATGACAAGCTGTGCTTCCCAAACTCTTGCGAGGTGCGACATTTTGGCAAGCCCTAATAGACATCTGCCTTGACATGGATGGTCCAAGCTACCCTGATCTAATCAAATCTCAGAAGCTAAGCAGAGTTGGCCCTGATTACTACCTGGATGAGAAACCACCAAAGAAATCCAGGTTAGTTATGCAGAGGCAGGCAATGGCAAACTACTTCTATTTGTCTCTTGCCTTGGAAATTTTTGGGTTCACCATAAATTGTCTGTGACTTGATGGCATTTTCCATAACCGTAGGACATCTTTATTTCAAGAGAAATACAGAAGAAAGGTGTACTAGCTGGCTCCTTGGTCAGGATGGACGAAGGTAGGGTTGCCACCATTTTTTCCAGGGGACCTGATTTCTGTAGTCTGGAGTTCAGCTGCAATTCTGGCAGAACTCCAGGCCACACACCCAGAGATTGGTAACCCAAACAAGGATCAGGCAAAGGGTGATTAGAAGGGAGTGGAGGCAAAGGCAAAATGGTAGTGGAGAAGGCAGATATCCTCTCTCCCCGGATTCACAACCCCATGCCACCGTCTCACTATCTTTGGTGGGTGTCATGGTGTGGGCACTTCCCACATGGATGTTGACTTCAAATTTCATAGAATTATGAAGAAAAAAGTCATATTGCACCTGCTCCAGCTTGAAGAATGTAGGGAAGGATCTTCACATTTTCTCTGCAGTTCTAATTGGGGAATGACAAATTTGTTTTTCTGAGGAAGAACCTGTCAGTGTATACAATAGGTCTCCCAAATTATTTTTTTTTTGAGGGGGGGAAATGGATGAGCCCTCCAAAGACCAACTTCAAAATGCTAAAAGAAACAAAACAATGTGGATATTTGCAGACAGTTCTTGTTCATTCACATGTGGAAGCAGAAAAGAAGAATAAGCTTGAAGGAGTTAAAATGTACGTTTAAGCTAGAATTATATGTTTGAGACTGTGTTTATAATATTGTGTTTGATAAATATGTAGATTTGGGGGGGCATGCACGGGGGCTGGTCTAAAATCTGATCAAACAGGACTCATGGGGTGAGAATCTTTCCTTCGCATCTCCTTTGTCCATAGTCATATTTGATGTTATAGCACTGGTCTTAATTCTAGCTGTAAAGGTAAATGGATGGTGGATTGGGTTTACTTCACACTTCACTGGCTGTCCTCAGGTCTTCCAATTCAGCCTTTCTAACCTTTAAGCTGTCTAAAATATCAGTTAATATAGCATTTCTTTAAGATTGATCAATTAAAGCTAGCAGGAGGTAATCCAACTCATATTTTTTCAGATGATCCTCTTAATCAAACAAGCTCCCCCCCCCCTTTTTTTTCCCCAAGGGAGCCTTTGGGAAACTGTCAGGTATTGATGAAAATAGTCCACTTGTACCTAAGTCCTTTCAGGATCCAGGTTTAAGGCTCATGATATTTAAATGCTCCCTCAAACAAAATCAGTTCCCTGGACTAGTTCATAAAAGGGCCCTTTCCCCCAACCTGCTAGTTTTGGGAATATGAATATATAACTATATTTCCCAAGGGGCTGCAAGGAAGGAAAAAAGAAGGGAGACAACCAAAGGAAAAGAGAAGCTGTGAGAGAAGACAACATAATAAAACATCATTGTTCTTTTTGGTTAATCCTGTGTAACATGTTTTCTGTGTAAGAAAAAACTTGCATCCACATAATTCAGTAATAAGAAATAACTCCTTTATATAAACTTTTTTAAAAATTAAAAACAATGTTTAGCTAAATATCATTTTCTTTCTAGCTATAAATTTGGTGAAAAGCCAGTTTGGTGTAGTGGTTAAGAGCACACACTTTTATCTGGGAGAATGGGAGTTGATTTCCCACTTCTCCACATGCAGCTGCTGGAGTGACCTTGGGCCAGTCACAGTTCTCTTAGAGCTGTTCTCTCAAGAGCATTCTCTCAGAGCTCTCTCAGCCCGACCTGCCTCACGGAGTGTCTCTTGTACAGAGAGGAAGAGAAGAAGATTGTACACTGCTCTGAGACCCCAAATGAAGGGCGAAGTATAAATCCAATCTCTTCTCTTTTTTTATTTCTCTCCCATAATCCCCTCTCTACTCCCCATTTTCAGCAGTTTCTTACAAGCTGCCCTTTAGTTCACCTCTGTTCAGTGATTTAAGCTCTATAATGGAAAGGTGGTTATTCAATAAACTGATTAATCACCCTCTAATATTCTGATCCAGCATTTTTCAGTCACCTCTGGGACTCTACATTATGGAATAATAATCAATTAATTTTGTATACTGGGATTTAATTGGGGGAAAATGTAGAGAGCTAAAGCAGTTCTTCTAATAGTTATTTCCACAAAGTAGCCATATGTCACAAACATATTAATGACCTAAGAACTGAGCAAAAAAGAAACTTTTGGAAATTGTGGACTTTGGAAATATCTGTGCAGCCCAAATGGACGAGACTGATAATTACCTCATTTGTTGCACAGGGCACTAAACTCATCTGCTGCTTGCTATATTACCTGTATGTGAATCCTGATTGTATGATTGGATCCAGCCCCACTTATCATGCCTTATTTCCATATCCTTTGGCTCATTCATATGTAATCATTTTCAGAAATGAGGGATTTTGAATGGAGCGTATTTCATTTTTAAAATTACACATCATTTATAAAGAATTTAAAGGGGATAAGATTCCACTCTGAAGAAACCGTAATGGTTTCATAATGTTCTCTTTTTGAACAGGCATCCCATAAAAAAAGGGAAAAAAGAACTCATGCCAGGTTGGAAATGAAATTGAATCACTCCTTAGATTTAGTATAGTTCCTGCATTTAATCTCTCTCTCTCTCTATCTCTCTCTCATTCAGGTTCTAGGATCATAAGCTTTGCATGAAGAAAACTGGATCCAGCCACCAGCTTTTTTCACTCATTCGCACCCAGTTCCCCTGTCTCACATGGATTTTGCCCATGTAAATCCCATGATCCCCAGCATACCCCAAGGTACGGAGAGATGTTACTGATCTTCACTTTGATTTGTTTGATGTTTCTGTACTCTAGATCTGAACCAGTTTTATGAGAAATTGGAGCTTATTCCCACCCAATTAACTGATTTTAACCTCCCTCATGGGATTACTGTGAGGATAAAACAGACCTGAGTTTGATCCCTGCGGAAGCTGGGTTCAGATAGCCAGCTCAAGGTTGACTCAGTCTTCCATTCTTCCAAGGTCGGTAAAATGAGTACCCAGCTTGCTGGGGGGAAAGTGTAGATGACTGGGGAAGGCAATGGCAAACCACCCCATAAAAAGTCTGCCATGAAAACGTTGTGATGCGATGTCACCCCAGAGTCGGAAACGACTGGTGCTTGCACAGGGGACTATATTTATCTTAAAACAGATTAGAGGAGAATATCATAAACCACTTGGGATCCCCATTAGGGAGAAACCGGGGGTATAAATGTATTAAATAACTACTAGCACCATTAAGACACATAAGCCAAAGTCACCCGCTTCCTCCACCCTCATTGCCTCTGAAGTCTGGGTGGTGCTTCAGCTGCAGCTGATTGCCAAGGGAGGCAAAGGGAGATATGGTAAAAAGCACAACTGATTCTCAGGGGCAAAAATGCCCTCTGATTTGGAGAACTGCCAGTTTTAGAACAACGGCAATTCCCCACAACCATCACCATCTAGTCAGCCTGGATTGCTTGACTGTTAGGGCCCGACGGGAATTTTAAGTTCTTCATTATGCCCACACCCAATTCTTGCTTAGACTGCATCCTCTTCCCCCCATTTTTTTTTATATTTGCAGTTGCCTCAACAGTGTGTGTGTGTGCCTGTATGAGAGAAATGAGCTTCCTGCTTTTGTTCTAGATGGCAACCAGAAGAGGCCACCGGCTTGGATGGGGTAGGAGGCAGGGCAGGCAAAGCAGCTCCCTGAGTTAGAAGGTGAAAGCACACACCCCGCTGCAAATGAGTTCAAGTCTAACTCCTCACCTTGCAACAAAGAAAACCAGTCCTTCTCCACATGCTTCAGTTCTTCACAAGGGTGGGGAGAAACCACCTTGTTGCTTGAGAAGTAGGAGCTTCTCCTCCTCTCAGGTGGGGGATGATGGAAGTGATAACTCCAGCTGCATAATAAAGTTAGAGTTCAGTGGCACCTTTAAGACCAGCACATTTTTATTTGAGGCATGAGCTTTCATGTGCATGCACACTTCTCTTGCTGGTGGGTGCCTGTGAGACTCACCAACGGGGGCAGAACCCATCCTCCTCCCAGCAGCTGAGCCCACTTCTGGGCCTGGCCATAGGAGATGTGGTATCTGCTAGCTGCACTGACCCAGAGTGGCTCCCCCATTGCTGAGCCAGGCATGTCTCCAGGCATCTGAGCCTGGCCACAGAAGTGGCAATGTCTGGGAGTTGGCAGTGGCTCCTGGATATTACCATAATGACAGCTGGGCCTCCTCTCAGACATCACCACCACCATGGCTGGACCCAGAGCATCACCCAGACACCACCACCAGGAATAGGGTTGCCAATCCCCAGGTGGGGGCAGGGGATCTCCCAGTTTGGAGGCCTTCTCCTCACTTCAGTGTCATCAGAATGCAGGGGGGATGGAAATGTCTGCTGGGCACTATGAAGATTGATTCCTACAGGGTATAATGGAGAATTCATCAATGTGTATCTGGGGCTCGGGGGGGGGGGGGAGCTGTTTTTTGAGGTAGAGACACCAAATTTTCAGCATAGCTTCAAAACACCCTCCAAGTTTCAAGAACATTGGACCAGGGGGGTCTAATTCTATGAGCCCCAAAAGAAGGTGTCCCTATCCTTCATTATTTCCAATGAAAGGAAGACACTTAAAAGGTATGTGGTTTCTTTAAATGTGACAGCAGAACTCCCTTTGTTCAATTATGCTTGTTACAACCTTGCTCTTGGCTCCACCCCCATGTCTCCTGGCTCCACCCCCAATGTCCCCAGAAATTTTTTGAATTGGACCAGGCATCCCTAACCAAGAAGGAAATATGTACTCTGCATTTGCACAGAGAACAGTCTTTTATTTGGAGGGGGATTTAACCCCCACAATGATTTTAAAAAGAGAGTTCAGTTTTTTTCTGCAACTGAGGCACCCCCCCCCCAAAATTTGCAGGAAAATCTGTTTAGTGTCAGTGTTGCCTCAATTTAGATCTCCACAGATGGAGACCATACTTCTCTAGTAGACAGACAGACAGACAGACAGAAGAAGAAGAAGATATTGGATTTATATCCCGCCCTCCACTCAGCGGCGTCACTAGGGCGGGGCCAAGGGGGCCATCGGCCCTCCCCCAGAGCATTCTCATTGGCCCCAGTTTGCAGAAGGCCGGGCCGAGGAGCGAATGTCAAAGGTGCAAACGTAAAGCGTGCTCTTGTCTCTTAACAAACATCGTACCCCTATTTAGGATTTAAGTAGCGTTATGCATTTGCATTCTTTTTTTTTTAGAACAGTTTTCAATATATATCGTAACCCACCCGCAGTCTTCTGGATACGCTGGGGGGGATTATTGAATCGAAATGCAATATCATATTTTCAGGGGGGGAACCCTCCGGAGACGCCGCTAACAACTTTGCACGCTGCTTTCTCTTCCCCCCCCTCCCTCCTTGCTCCCGCTCCCTGCGAGGACTCGCACCGGCTCTGTGTTGGGGAGCGCCAGCTCCCGCAGGCTGCTGCTGCTGCACGAACAGTGCACGGAGAGAAAGGAAGCGGATCAGCTCCACACCAGTCCCAAAGGTGAAAAGGAAACTGAGGAGGGCCAGAACCAGCAACAAGAAGGGCAGAGGGGGTGACGCAGCCCTCCAAAAGGGGTGATGCCCAATGGGCGGGGGGTGACTTGAATCAGTTACACCCCAGGGTGCAACCCACCCTAGTGACGCCTCTGCCTCCACTCCGAAGAGTCTCAGAGCGGCTCACAATCTCCTTTACCTTCCTCCCCCACAACAGACACCCTGTGAGGTGGGTGGGGCTGGAGAGGGCTCTCACAGCAGCTGCCCTTTCAAGGACAACCTCTGCCAGAGCTATGGCTGACCCAAGGCCATTCCAGCAGGCACAAGTGGAGGAGTGCAGCATCAAACCCGGTTCTCCCAGATAAGAGTCCACACTCTTAATCACTACACCAGACAGACAGACAGACAGACAGACAGACAGACAGACAGACAGACAGACAGACAGACAGACAGACAGACAGACAGACAGACAGACAGACAGACAGATAGATAGATAGATAGATAGATAGATAGATAGATAGATAGATAGATAGATAGATAGATAGATAGATAGATAGATAGATAGATAGATCTTTTCTCAATTTATTTCCTGGACAGAAAGCACAAACACAGGACTGCCCATTTTAAAACTGGATAACTAGCAACCCAAGTGATGTGTTAGTTTTCAATAGTTTTGAGAGTCAGTTTGGTGTGGTGGTTAAGTGCGTGGACTCTTATCTGGGAGAACTGGGTTTGATTCCCCACTCCTACACTTGCAGCTCCAGAAATGGCCTTGGGTCAGCCATAGCTGTCGCAGGAGTTGTCCTTGAAAGGGCAGCTGCTGTAAAAACTCTCTCAGCCCTACCTACCTCACAGGGTGTCTGTTGTGGGGGAAGAAGGTAAAGGAGATTGTAAGCTGCTCTGGGACTCTGACATTTAGAGTGGAGGGTGAGATATAAATCCAATATTGTCATCATCATCAATGGTCGACATTTTAATGTGAAGGAAGATTCAGTTATGTAACTCATTACAGTTTGCATACAGAGCTGGCCCTAGACTGTCTGGAATATTAGACAAGGCTAACTTCTGGTGCCCTCCACTGCTGATAACATAACTGAGTCACATGAGAGGCACCCAATTTGGTGCCCCCAGAAGGCCTGCACCCTAGGCAATTGCCTAGTTTGCCCAGTGGCAGAGCTGGCCCTGTTTACATATCACATAACCATAAATTTACCAACTCTGGCTTGATAAACTCGAGAGCCAGTTTGGTGTAGTGGTTAAGTGTGTGGACTCTTATCTGGGAGAACTGGGTTTGATTCCCCACTCCTCCACTTACAACTGCTGGAATGACCTTGGGTCAGCCATAGCTATCTCAGGAATTGTCCTTGAAAGGGCAGCTGCTGTGAGAGCCCTCGCAGCCCCACCCACCTCACAGGGTGTCTGTTTTGGGGGAAGAAGATATAGGAGATTGTAAGCCGCTCTGAGTCTCTGCTCCAGAGAGAAGGGTGGGGTATAAATCTACCATCTTCTTCTTCTTCTTTAGAGGTAGCGTCTGAGAAGGGCAGAGTTGAGGAAAAAGAAGGACCTCAGTGAGGATGTGATGTCATAGAAGCCACCCTCTGAAACTACTGTTTCCTAGGAGGGGACTGATCTCTGTAGTCTGGAGATCAGTTGTGATTCCAGGAAGGCTGCAGGCTTCACCTTAAGGCTGGTAACCATGCGTACCCAAGAACTCTGCAGTCTGCACCACATGCTTTATCAAAGTGAACAGATTGTCTCTTGCTTCCAAGTATATGGATTAAAGATTGAGTTGCTGAATGGTAAGTTGTTTTTAACTTTATGCAAGATATAAACAAAACACATGTTTTTGGCTTATTAATAGCTTAATTGCTCCAAGCGAAGAAACTGAAATTAAATTTAAAAACTGTTAATTAACATGAAATAAAACATGAAGAGCTAATGACACAACTAATCTGAATGGTGATTTTTTTTTTCCGGGAACAGAATGATGCTAATTTACTTTCAATGATGAAATCAGAAGGTTGGTTATACAATATTTAACCAGTCCCCAAAAGCCCAAACAGTCAGATTTCCCCACAAATGCAGTGGAGACATGAATTCCCCGTGGCACCAATTTCCTTCTCTTTAATGGTGCACCATAAAGTTTTTTGCCAATCATAAGCATTTTCTTAAAGCCTAAAAATGCAAATTAATAGTTTGCTAGCAAACCCAAATGGATGGGGGAGAAAAGCAGATGCTTCATTAAAAAGACCTTCCCCAAAACACAAAAAAAAATGGATGGAGGATTTTACACAATAAAAAGAAGCAATGCAATTTAAATAAAAGAGAAATGCTGAAATAGGGGAATTGGCAGAGAGTGGAATGTTTCTCAGCTCTTGCCTTTCTGTAGAAGGGTTTTAAGTACCTCTCTCTGATCAATTTGGGCTGCAGCAGGTTTAGCAGTTTTAGTCAAACTGCTTGATATGAAATAAGCAGTTAGATGTATGCAGGGCCTTTTTTTGTGAAAAAAAGCCCAGCAGGAACTCCTTTGCACCCCCGGACCTCACCCTTGATTCACACAGGGCTTTTTTTGTAGAAAAAGCCTGGCAAGAACTTATTTGCATATTAGACCACACCCCATGAAGCCAAGCCAGCCAGAACTGTGTTCCTGTGTGTTCCTTCTCAAAAAAAGCCCTGGATGTACGAGTGGTATCCAACCAGATTTTTTGTTAGTGTGATGGAAGGAAGGAAGTAACCTTTTAACCGTTAGAACAAGGGTATGTGGGGGATTATGGGACCTGGATGGACAAAAGCAATATAGGACAGCAGGGGTCATTTTGTAGAAAAGGAGGTGCCGGAGCTCATTAGCACAATCTCTTTGCATATGCCACACACCCCTGACATCACCGGAAAGTGTACTAAATTATATCAGCTCAGCATCTACTTTAAAATGCTTATTGAATTATAATTGCCATAATAAAACCTTACTCCCATCATACTTTTTAAATGACTTTCTCCTATGTGGCCACAGTGGCAGGATGAAGATTTCTATCTCTCTGTTTTATATGTTTTAGTTATTTTGCCATTTTTTTGGTGGGGAAAAATATTAGAAAGTTTGTCAAATCCAAAAGCAAGAACTGGGGGGGGGGGGGGGGGAGAAAGAGCACAATACAATACAATTTAGAGGTTCTGGAGCTCCGCTTCTGTGAATTCCTCCCCAAAATGAGGCCTGTGGGACAGGGCTATAGTAACAAGAACGATCAAGGAATATTGGCTGAAAAGCAGATGGATCCAACCCAAGGTAAACATGAAAACCCAGAAAGATAGTACACTTTGTGGCGGTGGTGGGCTTTTCATGGCCATTTTGCATGCTGGGTGCAAAAAAACCAAACGCATCATCCCACATGCCATTTGCACGACGTACAAAACAGTAATCTCTCAGAGGATTAAAAAAAAAAAAAGATTAGAACTGTAGCAGAACAGTCCAGGAATAGGGTTGTCAAGTTCCCATTTGCTCTAAACTGGGCTTTTTTTGTAACAGGAACTCCTTTGCATACACCCAAACTTTCAAGAACTTACAAGGCTCTTAGTACAGGGCCTACTGTAAGTTCCAGGAGGACTGGCTACATCAGGGGGTGTGGCCTTATATGCAAAGGAGTTCCTGCTACAAAAAAAGCCCTGGCATTAAGCAGTCAAATTCCCATTTGCTTCAAGCAGTTTGTTGTACACCTTATTCTCTAATTCTGTAATCCTAGTTCTATTGCATTGTTTATTTGGGTTTAGACTCAGCCTTCCATCCTTCCGAGGTCGGTAAAATGAGTACCCAGCTTGCTGGGGGGAAAGTGTAGATGACTGGGGAAGGCAATAGCAAACCACCCCGTAAAAAAGTCTGCCATGAAAACGTCACATGCAACGTCACCCCAGAGTGGGAAACAATTGGTGCTTGAACAGGGGACTATCTTTACCTTTTTATTATTTTTTAAAAGCTATGTGATTGGAATTGGAAGTGGTCCAGTCCAGAAACAGTTCAGCCCTGCACCGTCTGCTTAGACTGGCTCTAAGGAAAAAGAAAAAAATGCTGAACACTTCTCTTTTTCAAACTGTTTTTTTTTTTTTAAAAAAACTGTTATTTCTCCATGTGTGCTGAGAACTGTACCTTCTTAAGAACCTTTACAAAAAAAAATTGCAGGGTTGTCGATCTAGGATGGGAAAAAAGAATAAAAAACTGGCTGTTTTGTGTGTTGTAAACAAGTTTCTGCAAGAATGCTAACTAAAATTCGCTTGAACTTGTAGGGTTACTGGAGACTCATCTCCATTACTGATACATGCAACCATGAAGAGATGTGATTTACAGTGCAGTTCCATCCAACTAAGCTTCCAGACAGGAAGATAGTCATGATTTATTTGTCCTAGATAAATGGGTTCCTGGAAACTCAGATTAGTGTATGGGAGCATGAGTGCTCAATGTTAGAACGAAAGCTTGGGGGATCTTGTTGCCCTCTTTCCAATTCATCCTCTTTTGCCCTTGCCAAAAATGCAATTTTCAATAGGGCTGAGGATAGTTGAGACTCTCAGTGCCACTGAATTTTGTGAAGGTGAAAAGACTATTTATTTTTATTTATTTATATTTATTTATATTGGAATTTATACCCCGCCCTTCACACCGAAGTGTCTCAGGGCGGCTTACAACATAATAATTTAATACTACAATTTAAAACACTTACAAGTAGAATTAAAACCATAAATTAATAAAAACAAGATAGATAAAACCGGCGTTCTACAGATGCATTTCGTTCCATCCAAAAGATTTCCTTGTCAGTCAGTATTATAGGCCTGCCGGAAGAGGGCTGTCTTACAGGCCCTGCGGAACTGCCCTAGGTCCCGCAGGGCCCGCACCTCCTCCGGCAGCTGGTTCCACCAATAAGGTGCCGTTATTGAGAAGGCCCGATCCCTGGTGGATTTTAGACGGGCCTCCTTTGGCCCGGGGACTACCAACAGGTTTTGTGAACCCGAGCGTAGTACTCTCTGGGGAACGTGTGGGGAAAGACGGTCCCTAAGGTAGACAGGTCCTAGGCCATATAGGGCTTTAAAGGTAATGACCAACACCTTGTACCGGACTCGGAATATTACCGGCAGCCAGTGCAGATCCCGGAGCCCCGGCCGAATGTGCTCCCGTCTTGGGAGCCCTAATAACAGCTGGGCAGCAGCGTTCTGCACCAACTGCAGTTTCCGGGTCCGGCACAAGGGTAGCCCCATGTAGAGGGCATTACAGTAGTCTAACCTCGAGGTGACCGTAGCATGAATCACTGTTGCCAGGTCGTCACGTTCCAGGAAGGGGGCCAACTGCTTCGCCCGCCTAAGGTGAAAAAACGCGGACTTGGCAGTGGCTGCTATCTGGGCCTCCATTGTCAGTGAAGGTTCCAAAAGCACCCCCAGGCTCTTGACCCTGCCCGACGCTGTTAGCGGCGCGCCGTCAAAAACTGGCAGGGGGATTTCCCTTCCCGGGCCGCAGCGACCCAGGCACAGGACCTCTGTCTTCGCCGGATTCAGCTTCAGCCCGCTCAGCCTAAACCACCTAGCCACTGCCTGTAACGCTCGGTCCAGATTTTCTGGGGCGCAGGCGGGCCGGCCGTCCATAAGCAGATAGAGCTGGGTGTCATCAGCATATTGATGACACCCGAGCCCGTACCTTCGGGCAATCTGGGCAAGGGGGCGCATGTAGATGTTAAATAACATCGGGGAGAGCACCGCCCCTTGAGGCACCCCGCAGTCAAGCGTGTGTCTCCGGGACAGTTCCTCCCCAATCGCCACCCTTTGTCCCCGACCGTCAAGGAAAGAGGAAAACCATTGCAAGGCCAACCCCTGAATCCCTGCGTCGGCAAGGCGGCACGCCAGAAGCCGATGGTCGACCATATCGAACGCTGCCGATAGGTCCAACAGCATCAGCACCGCCGAGCCGCCTTGATCCAGATGCCGCTGAAGGTCATCCACCAGGGCGACCAGCACCGTCTCCGTCCCGTGGCCCGGGCGAAAACCAGACTGGTAGGGGTCAAGGATAGAAGCGTCCTCCAGGAAACTCTGTAGCTGCAACGCCACTGCCCTCTCGATAAGATTTAGGGTTGCCAATCCCCAGGTAGGGGCAGAGGATCCCCAGGTTTGGAGGGCCTCCCCCGCTGCAAGATCATCAGAAAGCGGAGATGGGGAGGGAAATGTCTGTTGGGCACTCCCATTATACCCTATGGAGGTCTACCCATAGGGTATAAAGGATAATTGATCCATGAGTCATCTTGGGCTCAAGGGTTGTTTTTTTTTTTAAGGTAGATACACCAAATATTCTGCATAGCATCCAGTGCTCCTTTTCAAAACACCCCCCAAGTTTCAGAAAAGACTGGATCAGGGGATCCAATTCTATGAGCCCCCAAACAGGTTGACCCTATCCTTCATTATTCCAAATGGAGGGAAGTTATTTAAAAGGTGTGTGGTCCCTTTAAATGTGATTCCAGATCTCCCTTCAGAGTTCAATCATGCTTGTCACACCCTTGCTCCCAGCTCCACCTCAGAGTCTCCTGGCTCCACCCTCAAAGTCCCAGATATTTCTTGAGTCAGACTTTGCAACCCTAAAATGACTGTACATTTGGCTGTTTCCATTTAGAGGCCTACAATAGGTATGCCGCTGACTACAGTTATAAGAAGTTACAACAGGGCAAATATTAGTGGCAGAGATACTGTGACATCATGAAGAGGAGAAGGAGATTGGATTTTCCCCCTGCCCTCCACTATGTGAAGGAGTCTCAGAGTGGCTTACAATCTCCCTTCCCTTACCCTCCCCACAACAGACACCCTGTGAAGTAGGTGGAGCTGAGAGCGTTCTGACAGAAACTGTTCTTGAGAGGAACAGCTCTGATAGAACTGTGACTGACTCAATGTCACATCAGCAGGTGCACATGGAGAAGTGGGGAATCAAACCTGGTTCTCCCAGATAAGAGTCCATGCACTTAACCACTATATCAGCCTAAGAAGCCTGTTAGATGTGCAAACTTGCTGTTTTACCACCATGATCACTGGTGAGCTGAAAGTTCTACTTGGTGGTGGAAAGTGCCATCAAGTCACAGCCATCTTATGGTGACCCCATAGGGCTATTGAAGCAAGAAACATTCAGAGGTTGCCATTGCCTGACTCAGCATAGTGATGTTCAGTTTCCTTGCTGGCCTCCCATCGAAATACTAGCCAGGGCCAATCCTGCTTCACTTCTGAGATTCAACAAGACTGGGTTAGCCTGAGCAATCCAAGTGTGCTTGTGTGCAGGTAAAAATGAACCCCCAAATCTAAATTCTGTCCAAGGTAAATCAGTGGTCAGGAACAGCAATGCAACAGAATGAGGTTAGAACGAGGTGCAGTAGAATGAGGTTAGAATGAGTCCTAAGATAGTAGAATGAACTGTACCAAATCAGGCTGCACAGATCACAATTTTCTATTATTGAACAACTCTAATTTTCTAATATTACCCTGTGAAATAAATTCAATTATAAGTAGAAATCTAGTAAAGCTAGTAGGTGCTTTGTAATGCATTAGTTCTTGGTTTGCAAGGAGCTAATGAAAGAACATTCAAAATAGTATCTCCCTACCTTATAGTGTGAAGCGTGTTATTGTCTGTTGCACTAAAGTTAAATTCCACATAAATTATTGTCATTGGGAAGCTGTGTGTGTGTGTGCCTACCTTCCTTGGTTGGTGACCCCTCCTAAGAGGCCTTGGAAGTCAAGCCTTGCAGTGGCATAACCAGCTTAGGCGTGGTTGCCTGATTCAACTTTCAGGTGGCAAGGGAACCATTCAGATGCTTGCACCAATGCAAAACCATTGGCTTGCCACTCTGGAGTACTCTCAGTATGTGGTAGGCTTCCCAACCCTCCCACCCTGGCGGGGGACCCCAGGATTTCCACCCTCTTCCCCCGCTCCCCCAAAAATGGAAGGGGGGAAACAGCGCCAGGGAGCATGGCGAGCCGCCCCATCCCCGCCCACCGCAGCTGCTCCTCCGAGATGGGCCCAGGCTGAGACCATCTCGGAGGAGCAGCCAAGAGGCGGCAGCAGCGCAGGGGAGGGCGAGGCAGGCCAGGAGCATGGCAAGCCATGAATCTGGGCCCTTCTAGGACCCGGACTCGCGGCTCGCCACGCCCCCGGTCCGCCTCCACACCCCCCACCTCCGATTCCACCCCAGAGGCGGAGCGGAGCAGGCAAGGCCACCACACCACTGCTGAGCCCATCTTGGAGGAGCAGCCATGGTGAGCGGAGAAGAGGCGGCAGTGGCGCAGCAGCATCACCCGCTCCGAGATGGGGTGGCTCACCACGCTCCCCGGCGCCGTTTCCCCCCTCCTCCCTAGCTCCACCCCAGTGTCTCCTGGCTCCACCCCCAAAGTCTCCTGGCTCCAGCCCCAAAGTCCCCAGATATTTCTGGGGTTGGACTTGGCAACCCTAGTATGTGGGGTGGGAAGGGTTCTACTGGCCAACAGGTGGGTCGCCCAATGCCTAGATCTGTGCCCTATGCTGCACCACTGCTCTTACTGCTGTAATCAATACAATTGTGGCCTGTTTCACTTCATATAGAATCACAGAATCATCACAGAACCACAGAGTTGGAAGGGGCCATATAGGCCTTCTAGTCCAACCCCCTGCCCAATGCAGGATCAGCCTAGAGCATACTTGATAAGTGTTTGCCCAGCTGCTGCTTGAAAGACTTCCAATGAGGGGGAGCTCACGACCTCCCCAGTTAGCAGATTCCATGAACAACTCTTACTCTAAAAAAAGTTTTTTTCCTAATATCCAGCTGGTACCTTCCCGCCCTTAATTTAAACCCATTATTGTGAGTCCTCTCTTCTGCTGCCAACAGGAACAGCTCCCTGCCCTCCTCTAAGTGATGGCCCTTCAACAACTTAAAGAGAGCAGTCATCTCCCCACCTCTCCTCTTCTCCAGAATGAACATTCCCAAGTCCCTCAGCCTTTCCTCACAGGGCTTGGTCTGGGTATTTCTGTGTGCTCCCATCTACCTCTTGCCCATCCCCTCCTGCCCTATTGTCAATTTTCAATTTGAACTCACTGGTATGGGGTGAGAACACCGGATACACTGTCGGTCATCTTTCCTACCATCTGCAATCCCACTTAACTTTGTCTCTCAGTGCTGATATTTCATCTTCCCAACCTAAAGGCAGGAAAAAGAAGCAGGAGTCTTAATTATCCCATGAGTATAAGAAACAGATTAGGCCTGTGATGAACAGATTTCCATTTTCCTCTTCCATCATTCCTCATTTCGCATCATCGAAGGCATTGGTGTTATAGCCACAGCAGCCTGGTCCCTTCCTCAAAGGGGGAGAAGATAAAGTTGTCCTAACAGTGCTTCCCATACAAACTGAAATTGCATATTTCAATCTCCAGGCATCTGAGACATAAATGTTTAATTCTCAATACAGCCATCCGTCACATTAGTTGATCTATGAAAGTTATCTCACCGACTCAAAGCTTCCTCCTTGTCGGTTCTTCTAGTTCCCTCCAGATGTATTAAGGGTATACAGAAGGCTTCTGAGGAGCTGATGTCAGACCAGGTCTGCTGATTAATGGGTCCCTAGGACATTCTGACACCTTTGTATGGATTGGAGAGATAAGAGACAGCCCGAGTCTGCCAGAGTGCATTGCTTTATAGAAGCAAGCCAAAGGTTAGAAGCATTGTAGAATTCCAGGGAGAAACATTAGACACAGAGTTTCCTCTGGGGCAGGATAATGGCCTGCAAAGGCTAGTAATAGAGTGAAAGATCATTTTGTAGTACTCAAGCAAAAACCAGAGACAAGACAGATGATGCTAAAGGGCGAGAGTAAAAAACAAGAATAAAGAATCCACAGAGGAAGGAAGATTAACTTATGTCGGGATGGGAGTGTCTTCCCCCATGGAAAGGCGGCCTTAATCTATAGGGGATGAAAATTATGGTTAAGTGGAAGAGTTTACAGTTTTAAACGCCTAACCATCGTGCTCCAATTAAAAGACTTCAAACAAGACAAAAGGAAATTCAAATAGGCCTCTTTGGGCCAAGCTAAGCAAAATTCTGGGAGATTTGTGAATTGATCTCCTGAATGGTATTATTATAGGTCAGGGGTGGCCAAACTGCAGCTCTGGAGCCACATGTGGCTCTTTCACACATGTTGTGTGACTCTTGAAGCCCCCACCACCTTAGCTGCTGGCTTGGAGAAGGCATTTGTCTCTTTAAATCACTTCTTTAAACTTAAAGTCCTTTATTTCCATCTCTCCCTCCCTTCCCCCATCTATTTTCCTTCCTTCCTTCATAAGACCATAAGAGAAGCCATGTTGGATCAGGCAATGGCCCATCCAGTCCAACACTCTGTGTCACACAGTGGCCTTCCTTCCTTCCTTCTTGAAGCTCTCAGACTTCTGACATTCTTGTCCTGTGGCTCTCAAACATCTGATGTTTATTCTATGTGGGTCTTACATTAAACAAGTTTGGCCACCCCTGTTATAGGTAAATAGCAGCTATGTGGATTTGGATCAGAATGGTAAAACAGGAAAAAAGTTTCACCCTTCCACTTACATTCCTAACCTCAGACAGCCCCCAGGAGCTGAGTTTGGGAAGTGACTCTGAATGGTAGTTAAGTCCCTTAGGATTGCTATTACCATTCAAAACACTTGGAAGATCTTGTCCTATGGGGAGCAGCTTGGTGGTATAATACCTTTGAAGAGTGCCAGATGAATGCTGGGGCAGATCTGAGACCTAGGAGAGCCACAGCTGTTCAGAACAGATCAGCTCCACCCACTCATCCATTTTGAAGGTGGAATTTTGCTAACTCCGACTGCCCATATTGGCTGCAGTGCAGGGGGCATTTTGTAGAAAAAGAGGTGCCAGAGCTCATTAGCACAACTCACTTGCATAACTTATTTGCATATGCCACACACCCCTGACGTCACTGACAGGTATACTAAATTATATCAGCTCAGCATCTACCTTAAAATGCTTCTTGAATTATAATTGTCATAATAAAACCTTACTCCCATCATACTTTTGAAATTACTTTCTCTTATGTGGCAACAGTGGCATGATGAAGATTTCCATCTGTCTGCTTGATAAGTTTTGGTTATTTCCCCATTTTTTATGAGGGAAAATATTAGAAAGTTTGTCAAATTTTAGAGCTCAGCAAAATCCTCATAGGGGGTTTGAAGAATGGAACCCAGAAGCAAGTATTGGGGGAGGGGGGCAAGAAAGAAAGAACACAACAAAATATAGAGGTTCCGGAGCTCCTGACCAAAATGAGGCCTGCTGCAGAGTATTCACATAAATGCTCCTCCCACAGCTATGCTGCAGTTCCTCCTTTGAGCTAGACTAAAGAAGAAATCCCTGGGAGACAGTGATAAAACGCATGCAATTGTTCAGAAGCTTCTGTAAAATTTGGGGGTTTGCTGTATTAAATGCATGAGGGGGGGAAATCCCTATGTGGAAGTCAACCAACCCCGTGGATAGATTATAATCAGCTTTCTTCTTCTCAGCCTGCATCTACCAAATACCCCTTTCTCCAATATCTGCAACTCTGTCTGTGTGTGATTTTGTTAAAAGAGAGGTATTCATATTGGATGTGAAGTTTAAATGTAAGATAACATATTTTAGAACACAAGAGACAAAATCTAAAGCTAAATAAAGAGAATAGGTCTTTCCCCCATTACAGTCACTTAGCAATATTGTCATTATAGAAAGAAGGGGAGAACAAATGAGAGAGAGAAAGAGAGAGAGAGAGAGAGAGCATAGAAACAGAAGTTATACAAGAAGCAAGAAATGATAATAAAAAACAAGTATGAATCAAAGCTGGCTTTCCTTCTTGACTTCTGCAGCCTTAGGATACTCTCAACTTTTTTTTTCTTTTTTACTCATAAAAAGGCCTGTGGAAAATGTTCAAGAGACGTATTTACAGTTTCAAAATACTGGGTGAGATCTAGAAAACAATAATTCATGCTTTTAAAAACATTGAAAAAGAAGTATTGGGGGGAGGGAGTTTGCTTAGTTTTCTGGTATTAAAATACTGGAGCAGGGATACATTATGGTGAGCCAAACCAAGAGGAATTTCTTGCTCTCTGATGAGTTGCCCTTGTTTCAAGAAACCATATGGCTGACTGAAGTGGATATTACTCCCTTTTTTATGCAGTTCTGGTTTCTGGTAGTCAGTAGGTTCCTGTCTCCTGCAAATGTGGTCCTGAGATGCAACACATACTGAGATGCAACATGCATCAGAAATCTTTCTTTTAGAAGACTAAAGTACTTTGAGCTTAGCTTACTACTTAGAACAGAATGAATTTGAGACTCTGGGTAGCTTTTATAAAATCAGATATTTAGACTTTTGCTGTGATTTTGGTAATAAAGTAGGTAATGTCTAACCATACACAGTTACAAACCTGTGCAAAGTACCTCTTAACACTGAGAGGACATTTTTTTGCAGTCAGACTCTGAATCCCAGTGCCAGGAGGCTACATCAGGGGAAGATCTCAGCCTCTATGACCTGTTGTTGGCCCTCCAGAAGACGTGGTTGGCCATGTGAGACAATTCAGGTCTAGATGGACCACTAGTCTGCTCCAGCAGACTATGCTTTAAAAAGGTAAAGGTAGTCCCCTGTGCAAGCATCAGTCATTTCCGACTCTGGGGTGACATCACAATGTTTTCACAGCAGACTTTTTTACAGGGTGGTTTGTCATTGCCTTCCCCAGTCATCTACACTTCCCCCCAGCAAGCTGGGTACTTATTTTACTGACCTTGGAAGGATGGAAGGCTGAGTGAACCTTGAGCCGGCTACCTGAACCCAGCTTCCGCCGGAATCGAACTCAGGTCGTGAGCAGAGCTTAGGAGGACTGCAGTACTGCAGCTTTACCACTCTGTGCCACTGGGCTCTATGTTCTTATGCTTAGACATGGGCTCTTTTCAGTTGGAATTTTACAACAGCAGACCTCCTCCCTCCAGATGATCCTATCTATTTTTGACCCCACTGTGTGAGGGGGACACATGGTTCACTGGACTTTTGATTTTGTTTTGTGGGAGTATTCCAGTGCTTTCAGGAGAATCTGTGGGTTCACCTGGAAGAACTCAGAAGCTGACAAAAGGGAATGAGAACAAGCTGTGGTGTACAGACACTGTTCCAAGCAAGAGATAAGCACATACTGAGATGCAACTTCTACAAGGAGAGGCCTCTAGATTCTTGGTGTACAAAGAATCAATATAACATGCAACCAGATCTCATGAATTTAAAGGGGACCCCTATAAATATGTGCATGCATAATTAGATGGCAGAGGGTGCCTGAAGAGGCCAGAATTCATTGCCTTGTGTCAACCAGCAACCCACTCAACAAGATCCAGATGCCATGCTGAAACCAACAAATCTGAGAAACAGGGAAGTCAAGTGCATTCTAAGCACAACTGCAGAAATCATAATAGGGTTACCTTTCCCCAGGTGGGGGTGGGGGATCCCCTGCTTTCATGGGCTCCTGCCTGCTCGCAGCTAGCTGGCCAGTGGGAGGAAATTCTCCCCACTCCACCAAACAGTGATTTTGTGTGTGACCAGGCCTCGGATTCAGTGGGAGCTCACAGGAGCCCAGCTCCTGAACCTTTCTGAGAGTTCCACCTCCTCCTTCTGAGAGTTCCACCTCCTTGTCCATTGAATCGTAGGTGCAGCTGCATAACAATCCCTGGATGAGCTCCACCACCTATTTTTCTACAAAATGACCCCTGTGTGTGACACACTGAAGCCACCTGGAAGTAATGTAAGCACATTGGGGATGTTGGGGGGGGGGACTTTGTTTTTCGGGCAAAACTCTATGGTTTGAGGACAATTTTACCACAGAATCTTGCCCAAAAATGAGAGCATCACTTCACTGGTGTGCGTATGTCATTTCTGGTGACATATGCATGTTGTGTGACAAACCACTCCCAAAATTCCTCCCAACCCCCCTGGCTGGCTTGATGATCGGACCCGGAAACCCTAAGTCATAAGAACATGACGGCTGTCGTTTTGGCCACAGTGAAAAAAATATGTGTAAACAGTGCTGGTGAATATACAACAATTGTATTTGTGAGTTAGGTGGGGCTGAGAGAGCTCTGAGAGAACTGCGACTGGCCAAGGTCACCCAGCAGACTTCATGTGGAGGCGCAGGGGATCAAACCCAGTTCTCCATATTAGAGTTGCCACTCTTAACCACAACACCTTGCTGACGTGCTCTGAAAACAAGACAATTGCCGGACAGGAGCACTGTGTACAATCCTGCTTCTTCCTGTGTGTCCATTCAAAGCTTCTTTGATCTAAACAAAGTTTTATGTGTTATGCTTATAAAAAATACCTGACCTTGTTTCCTTCATTTCTTGTCTAGTCCAATGCAAACAGAATAAGACAAAGAGATTGTCTGCTCTTCCCCCATCTTAAAAACGTGGCAAATGAACATCTTTTATTTTTCTGAAGCCAACCATTTTCAATGTCAGGATGAATTCCATTGGGATGCTACATTGTATTGTATTTGGAGTGACCCTGTGGCTAAGAGACAGAGCATCTGCTTAGCATGTAGAAAGTCCCGGGTTCAGTCTCTGACATTTTCAGTTAAAGGAACAGGTGGAGCTGTAGGTGGTGTGAAAGACCTCAGCCTGTGGCCTTGGAGAGCTGAGGCCAGTCTGAGTAGATACTGACTTTGATGGGCCAGGAGCCTGATTCAGTCTAAGGCAACTTATATTTAGGGGAAAGTGAACTGCACGTTTTGGTCATCAGTGGTACAGCGCAGCAGACTTTCCACTGTGCGATCTTTACAGACTCATACTTCCACTGGTAAAGCCATCTGAAGCACCATTGTTGGCAAGTTTGGCTTTAAAAGGTTAAAAATAAATCTCACTAGAGAGAAGGCATTTGGATAGAAAAGGGATTAGCGAATTAGTTTTAATTGTGTCAGTCTGGGTAGGCTTATTGCCATAATTAATATTTCCTAATGAACATCCAAAGCGATTCTGCTCTGACCCAATGTGATGGAGGTGGGAAAGCATTGGCTTTCACAAAGGGAAACAGGGTGGTTTCATACTAGGGTGGCCAGGTCTGTGCTGGAAAACACCTGGAGACTTTGGGGGTGGATCCAGGAGAGGATTGGGCTTGGGGAGGGGAGGGGAGGAGCCTCAGTAGGGTACAATGCCATAGAGCCCACTCTTCAAAGCAGCCATTTACAAATAACTGGTACCGGTGTATATATGGAAAATTAATACAACCACTGATAAAGAATGGCACTCTCACACTAAATGTGTGTACATGCTTTCTTATTTAGTGCAATATAAGACAAAAAAGGAACATAAGGAGTTATTCCCTCCCCCAATCCAGTCACTACAGCGTTTCATCAGAGGCAACAGCCTTTACACAGTATGCAATTCTGTGGTATTGGGCGGAGTCCTTCGTAGTTCTGCTCATGATTTTGTAATGGAGAGAATAAGGAACCATATAGAAAGGAGTCCTAATGGTTTTGCTTGTCAGTCTCTTCTCTCGCAGTTTCATTGAGCCACAGTAACTTTGTTGCAAACACGGATCAACACATGCTCTAACTTTCTGCTGCCGGCTGAGGAAGAACCGGACAAGTGAAACCGTGAGGACTCTTTTCTATATGGTTCCTTATTCTCTCCATTACAAAATCATGAGCGGAACTACAAAGGACTCCACCCAATACCACAGAGTTGCATATTGTATAAAGGCTGTTGTTGCCTTTGATTAAATGCTATAGTGACTGGATTGGGGTGGGAATCACTCCTTATGTTCCTTTTTTGTCTTATATTGTCTTATATTGCACTAAATAAGAATGTATGTACACACATTTAGTTTGAGAGTGTCATTGCTTATTGGTGGTTGTGTTAATTTTCTATTTTTTTCTGGGGGAGCTGATTTCTGCAAGCCGGAGATCAGTTGTAAAAGTGGGGGATCTCCAGGCCCCACCTGGAGGTTGGCAACTCTACTTCAAACTAACGGAACTGCACAACCAGGGAATATAAGTAGGAGGAATGTTGGAAAGCTGAGGACTCAGGGAAAATCTAGGGCAGTGCAGTGGAGAGGCTACATGGCTTGGCTTTTGCTCCAGGGAGAAGGGTGTGAGAGTTGAGAAAATACTTGTGGTCTTAATTAAAACAAGAGGACTGGGTGTACCCAGTCAGGGGCTTGAGAGGTCTCCATCAAAGCTAACCATTGTTTGATGTAACTCAAGCTGAGTTCCTTGAGATTCTGAATAAATGTGTGCAGAAATGCCTTTTATACCTGGTAAAGCTGCAGTGCTGCAGTCAGAGCCCTCTGCGCATGACCTGAGTTTGATTCCAGCGGAAGCTGGTTCAGGTAGCTGGCTCGAGGATGACTCAGCCTTCCATTCTTCCGAGGTCAGTAAAATGAGTACCCAGCTTGCTAGGGGGAAAGTGTAATGACCAGGGAAAACAATGGCAAACCACCCCGTAAAAAGGTCTGCCGTGAAAACGTTGTGAAAGTAGCATCACCCCAGAGTTGGAAACGACTGGTGCTTGCACAGGGGATCTTTCCTTTCCTTTAATAGGCTTCATAGGGTTTCTAGGAGAAGCAAGCATGATGTAGCCCAATCTAGTCAGATCTCAAAAGCCAAGCAGAGTCGATACTGGGGTGGGAGCCCTCCAAGAAAGGCTCTTCAGAGGAAGGCAGTGGCAAATTTATTTTATTTTATTTTTCACTTCTGCTTCTCATTTGTCTTGAAAGACTCTTAGCAGAGTCATCATATCTCAGTTGTGACTTGATGGCACATTTGTACATATGTAGGATTTCTGGATCCTTGACACATAACACTTGTAGGCTGAACTATTCAGTCTAAGAAACTGAAAGCCAAGTGCTTTCAAATTATTTTCTTCATTTCTGGATTCAGAAGCATGTGAGATCCCCTTCTTGTCAGCTATCAGGTGGAATTGTGGGGGCCATCAAAAGAGAAGAAGGAACCCTTCCACATGCCTGGGCACATTTGGCTCAAGAAACTTCTCCTGCAGTTACCAATTGCCATTTGTGAGTTCATCAAAGAAAAGGGAAATGTCAGCCAGAAAATCTCTCCATCCTGTTAGAACCAGCTGAATACACACTCCCTTCCATTACCACTGAGGACTTGTGAGGGAGGGAGGCAGTAATGGGCCCTTATATTATGTTTGGAACCGGGTCTTGCTGAGAATCCAGTTCCCTGAGTAGGATTTTGTATTACATTTTAGGTAGTATTTGTATTAGCTTTTAAGAGTCATAAGCTGCTGTGAGAACCATTTGAGCAACTGGAAAATAGGACAAAACCACAATAAATTAATTTGATTTGTTTGCAATTGATAAGGAAGTATAGTTTGAATATATTTGCACCCAGACAAGTGGTGATATTTATCAGCTGCTAGGGATGGGCATATACTAATAAATGAATCGTGGTTCGTGCATGAATGATGCCATTTTGTGTTTTGGAACTGACTTGTGGAATTGTGTTGTCCCTGATCCAAAAATAGAACACATTTTTTTTCTCTGTTTCATTTGTTTCATTTTCATGCTGATTCTATCAGTTCCTGGCAACATTGGAGGTGGGCTTCTGGGAGCCCTAGTAACACTCATAAAAGTTGTCCATAGGTTGATAGGCAGCTCTAGGAGCCAGCCATGGAGCTCCCATTCTGCGCTATGGGAGCAGATACCCTGACTCAGCTGCTTTCACTTTGCAGCATGACGAGACTATAACTCATACATTCAAAATTCAATCTTCACTGAACTTGGAGGGTGAGTGGAGAAGAGCCTGCTGAAGACACTTGGTGAGTTTGGCATCTCTAACATGATAGGCCTGTTCTACACCTTCCAAACCAAACAAACCACAAAACGGTTGAGGAAATCAAATGAATCATGAACCAACACTGCCCACTGGTTCAGGCAATCAAATGAACCACGAACCCACTGAAACACAATTTTTCCAGGTTGTGCTCATCTCTATTGGCTGGAGCATAACTTGTATTGGCTCATGGTAAGAATTTATGGGGTTGCTTGCTGCGGTTGGTGGGAACTGAAGTATTCATGGCCTTTTGATTCAGTATGGGAAGCCACAGAACTTCCAATTGCAATCTATTGTGAATTGCTTCAAGTGGAGCATGGAGGTATTTGGCAGTGGAAAGTGGTTAATTTCAGGTTTACAGTTGACACATTTGGTATGCTAAAAACCCCTAACAGATTCAATAGTTAACTGCGCATTGGTTTGGTAATATTTCATTAAAGGGTTTTTCCCCTCATGATGAGATGCTCTCATTTTACTGGGACACGCTACACACACGTGAAGGAATCTGTTCATTCTTTGATTTAGTTAAAAACAGCCAAGTTCCTCAGCTGTTCTACTGTCACAAAATCCTTTCATTTCAGAAAGATCATTAGTTGGTAGAGAACTCTGAGGACTGGGTTGTCATTCACACCTACCTCAACTGCCTACACTGAAAAGAAATTCCAGATTGTCAATGCAAAAGCTGACAATCTGAGTAAAGAGGAACAGAGTCATATGGCACAAAGCTATTTGCATTAGTTGTATTAACAGAAGCAATGACCTTTACACACTCCAGAAGCAGCCATATGGGCCCCGGAGCACAGCAACAGTTCGTCAACCAAAAACCCTTCAATCGTTTCAAACATGGGAGGAATATCTAATTTGACGATCGTGTCAGAACAAAACTGAGTCAAGGAACCTGAGCTTCGACACACATGCACGCTCCTTTAAGAGCCACAAAAATTTAAGGAATCCAAGTGTTTTCATTTTCCAGATTTCTCTCTCTCTCTTTTTAACAAAATGTTCGTCTCAAATGTTGGCCTATCAGTTCTTCAGGATGGGAAACAGATGGTCTGCAGTCAATTCCATCAAGAATCCAAATTAAATCCATTGGCTTGTTCTTACTTGAATTAATGAAAGTTGAATAATATGTGCTGGCAGTCTGTAAAGCTCCTATGATTTTTGGCAGTGTGAGACGATAGTGCATTAAGTCCACATATGGCCAACCTCATCCCTGGTGAAATTCCATCAGCTTCAAGGGGGGTAACTGCAGGGATGAATTTGGTCTATCAAATTCCACAATTTTTCTTTTTCCTCCTTCGCCTTTCAGATTCCTGCTATTTTGACAAGACCTGCTTGAGCTGAACCAGTCATAATTTCTTCTTGAGCTCTCTGTGAGTCATTCTTAACTATTTTATTTTGACAACACTGAAGAACAAGGCCTATGACTTTGATGTCCTTTTTGGTGTTTTGCCTTGGCCATTGTGTGAACCAGAATGCTGAACTAGATGGACCACTGGTCTGATCCAGCAAAGCTCTTCTTATGGTCTTATCATTCATAAAGTGATGTAGATCACATATTTTCCCTACACTTGGTTACAGCAGAAAATGTAGCCCAATGAAATTGTCCTCACAATTTATATATATTTTTCATCAAAAGTGTCCCCCCTTGTTATGATTATCATTTACCTGACTGAAAGAAGAACTCATTATGAGACAGGTGTCCCTCTATCTATCTATCTATCTATCTATCTATCTATCTATCTATCTATCTATCTATCTATCTATCTATCTATCTAATCTGTCAGCCCGCCCTAAGATAAGGGAGGTAGAATGGATACTACAGCTTGGGCAGGATTTTAACTATCAATTCAGATACACATTGAGGATTCTGCTGCATTGTCATCAACACTGATGATGTTACTAACAGGATTTTACTACTGAGCAGGCAGATAATGGACCCAGCACTGTCTCATGAAATAAGTCCTCCCTTGAGTGGAGAGACTCCTTCCATAAGAAGACAAAAATTTCTTTATCCAACCCCATGATGTGAATCCCATCTTATGTCAGGTGATACCATTTCACAGAAAGTAAAACAATTCAACACTTGGTCCAAATGAATTCTTTCATGGGTCATTTCAAGAAGAAGATATTGGATTTATACCCTGCCTTTCACTTGGAGTCTCAGAGCAGCTTACAATCTCATTTCCCTTCCTCTCCCTACAACAAACACCCTGTGAGGTAGACGGGTCTAAGAGAACTCTCATAGAACCACTCTGCTGAGAACTTGTGGCTAACCCAAGGTCACATCAGCAGTTGCATGCAGAGGAGTGGGGAATCAAACTCAGTTCTCCCAGATTAGAGTCCATACACCAAACTGGCTCTCGCCAAACTGGCATTCATGGTGGCTGGAGTGGTATAGTCCTGTGGAAGGACTGTAGCACTTCAGTTTTTACCTGACTGAAGGAACCCAGTGTAAACTGAAGGAACCCCACCACACTTGGAATTCAAATATTAACCCCCCAGTTTAGAAACTGCTATTGTCATTTTTATTCTGTCTCTATATGTAGAATATGAATGTGAAGAGTATTCCTTCTCTGGGCTGCAGGCCCTGAATTTGATGGGAACACTTTTCATGTCCACCCCCCCAAAACAGTCTTCTTTGTTTGTTCATCCTGGCCAGTTAGTCTTTGATGTCTTTAGAGAGGACATTACAAAAGGTATCAGTTGTGTGTGTGTGTGTGTGTTTTAAATATTACTATGAGGGGTTTTTTTGTAACAGTGTCCTTTCGATTTCTGCTCACAAAGGCATCAGATGGTTGTACCTTGCAGATATTATCGAACAGAGCTTTAAAATATATTAAGACACTAGCTGAATCTGGAAGTTACCACAGTGCTTTGCTAATACTGTGAGCTATTTCTGTTTTAATGCAAAGGTCAAGCAAAAAAGAAAAAGAAAACAACACATACAGAAATGAACGCCAGTCAACAGTTCCATGTCAAGCACTGAGAAGGCTGCTGAGCTGTCCAACGGAACAAAAACAAGAGAATCTGAACCAAGTAATAATAAATGCTAGAATGTACTAAGGCTAGGGCGGCATCACACAATATAAAGGCTGCTATAAATTTTTCATATTAAATGATCCAACCGTTCCTGTTAATTAATGACGGCATGGCTCTTCTGAGCTTTGAGGAAAGGGGATGAAGGCTGGCAGGCAAGGGAGGCTGTGGTTGCTGGTCAAATTGGAGACGATGAAGGAAAATGTCTAATGCCAAGGGGATGGTCTGATGGTGGCACATGGTGCATCTACTCTACTGAAGCAGATCCCAATCTGGGCAGCACAGAAGTTGGAATCTGCCAGGCTCCACAGGAAGTCTGTGCAAGGTAAAGGAGATATGTCATCACACTGGGTTGTGATGTCAGTAATGGGCATAGATTTCTCCACTGCAACCGCTGATGTAGTTTGAGTGGATACTGTGGCACTCCTGGTGCCACACAAGCCACTTGGCATAGCTTGCTCCTCAGTGCCAAATGGCCCTCCAGGGACTGGAAACTTTGTTGGTAAGCTAAAAGGCTGGTTCACCCCATATGATGACAAAAAGGATGAGGTGGAGGGTGCTTGTTTAAGAATGGGCAGGGGACCCTGACTCCTTGGGTTCAAGGAGTACTTTCATGGCATTTATATAATAGTGCCTTTGAGTCAAAGCACTTCATATCCATTTTCTTGTTTGATTACAAACATTTGATTCCAAAAAATTGGGAGTCCTCCTCCCAGGGTTTTTTTTTTTTTTTTGAGCAGGAATGCAGTTCTGGCTGACTCGGCATCGGTGTGTGTGTGTGTGGCCTCATAAGCAAATGAGTTCCTGCTGGGCTTTTCCCGCAAAAATCCCTATGTGGGTGTGGCCTCATATGCAAATGAGTTCCTGCTGGGCTTTTTCTACAAAAAACCCTTGCCTCCTCCACTTGGAAATATATTCATTTGCCTAAGTTAGAATTCAGAGACAGAAGGCAGCATGGCAGGGCTATTTATTTATTTATTTATTTATTTATTTATTTATTTATTTATTTATTTATTTATTTATTTTGTAGCAAGAACTCCTTTGTGTGTTAAGCTACATCCCTTGATGTAGCCAATCCTCCTGGAGCTTACAGTAGGCCCTGTACTAAGAGCCCTGAAAGCTCTTGGAGGATTGGCTACATCAGGGGTGTGTGACCTAATATGCAAAGGAGCTCCTGCTACCAAAAAAAAAAGCCCTCCAGCATAGTATTGCCCAATTGTGTCAGCTCTTGGAAACTAAGTGGGTTGTAGTTGGATGGAAGACCACCAAGGGAGATGCAGAAAAAGAAGGCAACAATGGCAAACCATTTCTGCTTCTTCTCACTTGCCTTGAAAACCCTTTGCCGGGGTCCCTGTAAGTCTGTGACTTGATGACACTTTACACACACAAGTCAGAATTCATATCTTTCTGCCACAGCTTTGGGGATGTTTTAAATCCTTAATGGCATCTGTTACTTATCAGATCAGGCACAGAACTTCTTTTCAGCCCTGTTTACATGTTATAGCGAACAATGTACATTTCACTTTATGAATGAAGCTGGGTATCAATACATTGGATACATAGGGTTTGGATACATAGGAACTCATTTGCATATTAGGCCACACTCTCAATACCAAGCCAGTTAGAACTGCATTCCCGCTAAAAGAACAGCCTGCTTTGTACATGTATTGCACATACATTCAATATAACTTTTAAAAAAGGCTTGCATTTATAAGTAATTGTAAAAATCTCCACCACCCCCTAACACTTAGATGATCTTTCCAAATGACTGTTCATTGGAAGTAAAAAAAAGTAAAGGTGCCCCCCCCCCCCTCTCCGTGCAAGCACCAGTCATTTCTGACTCTGGGGTAACATTGCATCACAACATTTTCTCGTCAGACTTTTTACAGAGTGGTTTGCCATTGCCTTCCCCAGTCATCTACTCTTTTGGAAGTATGGAAAGCTGAGTGAACCTTGAGCCGGCTACATTAACCCAGCTTCTGCCGGGATCGAACTCAGGTTGTGAGCAGAGGGCTTGGACTGCAATACTGTAGCTTTACCACTCTGTGCCATGGAGTTTCTTATATTGGAAGTAGTCTGTTCTTAAGTGGTGAGACAGGATCCACCATAAATAATGCATTTGATGCATGTAGTTTTTTTTTTTCTACACAGCTATATGACATGACACAATGAAAGAGCTAACCACAAGAGTGGAGTGTGCAGATGATATAGGGGAGTTGTGTGACAATGAAGCTTGTTTAAAATCCTGGCTAATTACAGTAATACATATTTCCCTTCACTGGTCAATTCCACTCTGACTTTCTGATTTGGGCAAACCACCGTTTGGGGGGGGGATGTCCAAGTCGGCAAACTGTGCTTCCTCTTCAAGCCACAATTGAAACTCACTTCACTCTGCAGTTTCTGATTGTGGTGTGGAGTCTGCACACAGAATATAGGCTACCCAACCAGATAGCAAACTAAAACATTGGTAATGGGACTGGGGATAATGGTAAAAGTTAACCCAAGACTCAGACTATGGTTTGCAATCCGGCTGAGCCAGCCTATTTTCTTTCCAAGTTAGCACATTTGTGTGTTAAAATACCACATGAAGAATAGAAGTACAATCAAGAGGTACCTTTTTCCCCTCTGTGAAATCTTCTCGAACCAGAGGTGCAGTGAATTTGGAAGCTCCTGCAGAAGGTATGTGGCATGCTGGAGAATCTAAAACAACTAAGAAGAGCAGACTTCCAGGGGAGGTGGTGTCCAAAGAGTCCTTGGTGCTGGGGTGTTCTGACAGCTGTTCTCAGAAGAGAAGACTGTTGTCACACTATTGGGATGGATATAGTGCCAGATATATTGGGGAGGGGAATTACACCAAGGAGGGAAGTGATGCATTTTTAATTCTCAACAATGAACTAAATTTACAGTATTAAAAACTACATCTCGTTGCTCTTTTTCTCCCCCTGAAATCTGAGTGTAGCTCCAGGATTATGTGTTGCTCTTACAAACCGATTTCTTTATTTCATTGAGTTCTGATAATCACTTTTGTTCTTTTTATATCCTTGGTGGAAGAAAATCTGCTTTGAACACAGAAGGATCTACATGTAAGTATTTATCTTCTCTAGTCAAAGGATTCAAAGTTATTGTGTTTAGGGGGAGAAAAAAAAATATTCCTCTCTTTCCCCCCGTCCCTGGTGATCTTTCTGAGTTTCTGCCAGTCGAAACAGAAAATACTGAAGTAGATGAACCAATGGTCTGATTTGGGATAAGTTTTATATTTTCATATATGTATGTTTACTAGAGCATGGCGATGGGGGTGAGGCAGGGGGGTGACATTTCTCAAAGCATGAAAATGTTAACATTTAAACATGCACCATACAGACTGCTTTTATAATATTGTTATTGCGATGTGTGAGATTAAAGGAATGAATACCTTTTCTGTATGTTTATAAGGCCCCACTTTTCCAGCTGCTGTAAAAGATCCATGTGTAGGATCTAACCAGCTTTTTCACTCACTCTCATTCAATTTCTCCCTATTCTGCAGCACCTATCCTGCATGATTTTTGTCTGAAGGTATCATGATCCCCAGCTCTGCTCTTTTGGGTGGCCAAAGGGTAGCTTTCCTTCCTTCCTTCCTTCCTTCCTTCCTTCCTTCCTTCCTTCCTTCCTTCCTTCCTTCCTTCCTTCCTTCCTCACCAGCAGAAAAACTGATTGGATACAACCCCGTGAACTTAAAAACAACTTGTTCCTATCCCATTGCTAACATATTGTGCGGACGAGTTCTTCAGATTCATAGATCACACTGGAATAATTTCATTCACAACCATGGGTGGAATTCTAGCAGGAGCTCCTTTGCATATTTGACCACACACCCCTGATGTGGCCAATCCACCAAGAGTTTACAAAAAAAGAGCCTTATAAGCTCTTGGAGGATTGGCTACATCTGGAGTGTGTGGTCTGATATGCAGAAGAGGTCCTGCTAGATTCTACCCCTGGTCATAACAATAAGTCATCCTTTATATATACAGCTTGAGATTGCTCCCATAGTACCAAGGTAAAGGCTTCCTTTCACCCAAGCAGGGCTTTTTTGTACTAGGAACTCCTTTGCATATTAGGCCACACACCCCTGATGTAACCAATCCTCCTGGAGCTTACAGTAGGCTCTATACTAACAGTAAACTATTGGAGTATTGGCTGCATCAGGGGGTGTGGACTAATATGCAAAGGAGTTCCTATTACAAAAAAGCCCTACCCAAGTAGTATTTCTGATATTATATTTAGCATACAATGCAAAGGACACACATTCCCACTGTGTTAGGCACTACTTCTATTATATGTGAAGCACAGTCACAGAGAACCACATGGGTGAAATGTTTTATCAATCCATACCATTGTGGAACCAACCACACAGAGAGCCTTGTTAGTTGAGGTATGTATAAAGGGGTTCAAACTATAAGAACAAAGACAAATAGCTCTGTTGAGTCACTGGCGAGTAGTGCCCGAGTTTGTTTGTTGTCTGACTGTCTGTCTATCTATCATCTATCTATCTTACACAGTTTCATTTTTTAGATATAATCAACAACTTTTAAAAAGAGGGTTCCAGCAAAATCAATGAGATAACCTTTAGTACACAGGAATAACACTTAGGGAAAATGTAAGAGCTGGGGCGAGTCCAAAATACCATCAGTGATGCTCCATCGAAGGCATAGAACTCTACCAAAGGTACAGAATTTTCCTGCCTTCCATTGCAGCTCACTAAATCTGCCCAAAACGCTGTTCCTGGGGAACAGTGGACATTAGCAACAGTGTGGGCTATGAAGTGGGAACAGGAGAAAATCACCCTTTTATTGTGATGGCAGTGTTTCCGTCAACAGAAAATGATCTTTGGTTCCAATCCCACATTGATAGCTAAATTTAAAACAAAAAGACAATACTAGCAGGAAAAGTAAATTTATTTCCAAACTTGTAAAAAGAAGGGAAGGACTACAGATACTTAAAAAAAACAAACAAAAAAACCCCCCAAAACCAAACCAAATATTTAAAATTATTTTAAAAAGTAGTTGACAATGTCTTACTTTGCCTTTAAAATTAAACAGAAGCGTGTAAAAAAGTGTTAAGATTTGCCTAACAATGCAGTCAAATGTACATTAGCAAGTTGCAAAAATGTCGATGTCAAAAAAGTATTGTCATGATGAAGATGAAGGCAATGATGAAACCTTGAACAGCAGATTTACTTTTCCTCTACATCAATTGCTAACTTTTTAAAAATTTTAATTCATATTGAAGAAGTGTGCAAATATAGCAAAATAGTCTTTGGATTATAAAAATAGAAAAAAACAACAACCAGAACAACAACTGAAGAAATTTGAACTAAGCATGAAAAAAAATATAGAACATATTGATCTATCTATCTACTAATACATGATATTGGGATAGGACATAGTATAGTAGTAAAGTTTTCCCTCATACTGATATAACTTGGGGAAACCTACCTAATATTAGGACTATAATGGCAAAAAAAACAACAAAAAATGATTCTAGGTTGGATTCAAAGTACTGTTAATAGAGTTCCACTAGTGAAATGGATCTTTTCCGACTTCACTATCCTGTAACAGGCCATTTAATTCCTCTAAATCCTGGTCCTGGGGGACAGTTGGCCCTCAGGAACAGTGCGAGTATGAAATAGGGGTCAGTAAGGTGAGTGAAAGTCAGTGGAACTCCCCCCTCTACTGGAGGAAATGCCTTTATTGGCCATAGGTGGGGAAAAGGTTGGGATCCAACCTATTATCTTTCTTCTTGAATAATTTAAATTAAGTACATATGGAACCTCATACTACTGTAAACAAGGCAAGTTTCACACATTTTGGCAATTGGTATTCTTAATGTCATAATGGATATTTCCCCCCCCCCCCCCTAAACCTGCTGCAAGACATCAAGAAATAGGTTTGGCTGCCAGTATGGCCTCACCCTATATTGCAATTGCAGACCTCTAACCGTTCTCTACTGATTATATTAAATTTAGTATTTTTACCTTTGTGTCCAGATGTTGAACACAATAGTTGAGCATGATCTGTTCCACTGTCTAAAACTAATCCAGAACTAACCTATAGATCCTTTTATATTATTAAATTAAAAGCATACCCTAAAACAATAAAACAAACCATTTCTATATTTTTCTTGTTTTAAATAATAATAATAATAATAAACTAGATGATACCACTTCAGCAAACTAAATACTACTTACATTTCCAAGCCAAAATTAATACAAATCTTAAGGTAAATAGTTGGGTACAAAATCTTTAGCAACCTAAAATGGGGTCAGACCCAGGTTTAAGTCTCTTTAAGCCCACAGAATCCTAAAACGGATATTCAGCTTAATAAGCAAGGAGGCAATTATAGGTACAGAACATGTCTGCACATTATAATGCCATTTACGGAAGCCAGTGGGATTATTAAGAGGTAAATTACATGCGTATAACATGGCAGTACTTAGAAAGAAGAAACTGATCTGAATCCAGAGCACCCTTATTCAAGCTGCTACTGTGCTTTTGAAGCAGCCATAAGCTGTATATAGACTTTACAGGTATTTCTCTTTAAACAAATCCCCATACACATTCAAAAAAAAATTATAATTGATTTTAAATAATCACTTAACAAGACAGTTTTAGCAATGAACACATAACAAATAGGGCTATTTTAAAGGTCAGACTGGTAGTTTAGAGTGATACATATGTAAATAGAGCATGGGGAACAAAACTTTCCCTTTAAATGTTTAATGAACAAAAGCGAGAATTAAAAAACGAATCCTTTTTTTTATTTCAAAGTCTGCTTCATATATTGAAGCCCATATTAAAGCAACATTACAATGTTCATAAAATATAAGTGTGATGTAACATTTTCTTACATGTCAGAATACTGATATTTGTATGTATACTAAAAATAAGAACTTTAAAATTGTACAAATAGATACATTTAAAAATGACATAGAAATAGGGCGCCTCCCACTGCAACAAGACAGAGTTTTTTTTTTAATATATCTGGCACGTATTAGTTTAAGATGAAAGTATAAGCAAAAAAGATTTACAAGAGTCAGCAGAAACAAGTTGGATGCTCAAGAGACAAAATTGTACATTGTCCTGTACATACATCATATGTGTTTAAGCTGGCTGAATATTATATATTTCAAGTTTAAAAATGCACTACGTAGGGAGTGTCCATAGTTTAAGGCGAAATTACAGCTCAGAACTGTGATCCTTTCTAATTTGTGGAAGCTTCTTTGACATAAAAAGACTTAGCTGTTCATAATACACACAAACAAAACAAAAAAGAAGAAAAAGGGGAGGGGGAGATTGCCCTCAATCCTCAGATGACTTTTAGAATTTTTCCTTTGCTTAAATATTTTGTATTTCATAAGTGGTTATTTTTTTCCCTTGTGTTGAAGTTGAGAACCAACTTCTGTATTTTGCCTTTTGCAAGAAAAGGTACTTCACAGTATTGACCACTTTGATGTCCTTATTCTTTTCCTTCTTTAAATGAAAGGACCCTCCCCCATCTCTGCCAAACCTAAATATTTTCTACGAACCTTTCTTTATTTTATTTTAAAAAATACCTGCTTACATTTTTTTCCTCTGAATTTTTTTTTCAGAATGTTAGACACAGTTCTTAAGGCCAAATTCAAAACGTTATTGTTAAGAATCATCTTCAAAAGTGTCTTTGGAGCCATATAAGTCTGCTAGTTTCTTAAAACGAGGTCCCCAGTTTTGTAGATAGTCATAGTCCAAATCAGAATCCGTCGTTGCTGACTCTAAAGAGCTTAGTGAACCAGCCACTGAGCCCCTCCCTTCATAGCCATAGATCTGGATAGAGTCATAGGGAGGAGCTGTTGGATCGTTATCGGCTTCCTGTATTCTTGTGTTGATAAAGTCATCAACGTCAACACTGTTCGGAGCAGGCCGAAGCCCTGGCCTGGGCATGTATTGATACTCAGGCTTTATGTCTTTGCGAGGAATAAATCCGTTGATGCCATCCGGGTTTTGCAAAGTTGCAATGTCAAAAGCTTCAGTGTCTTCCTCCCCGCCCCCTTCATCATCATAAGTGATAATGTTCTCTCGGACATCTTCTTCTTCAAAGACAATGAGGGGCTCTTTCTTTTGCCGTTTCAGTGTTACAAATAGCACTACAATCACTGATGAGGGGGGAAAAAAATCAAATGAGAGATGTAATAGATCAATAATGACCTTCTTGCAGTTTTGGTAAATCTAGGAATCCTATAAAGGGAGAGCTTATTCCTTCCTCCTGCTGCAGCTCGTTGATCTCCCCCAAATGGTGTTCTTGTGGAGTCAGGGACCCTCATAAACATCATGAGAATTCAATCAGGGGTCTGTCACAGGAAGAGGAAATTGGAAGAAATTTCATCTCCCATTTATTTATTTATTCAATTTATATCTCGCCATCCCTACAAGCAGGCTTAGGACAGGTTACAAGGTCACATAAATCATGACCCTGTAACAGTATCACATTTACCATATAAAATCAGAACGTTAAAAGTGAAGTAGTAATGAAAACCCAATGTGAGGGTTTTCATTACCACTTCCTAGTGATACTATGGTTGGCCCTTCTGAGAAGTGCTGATGGAGGCTGGCCACTGACCACAAGGCAGAAACTTTATTAGCAGAAAATCTATCAGCAGAAAATTTAGCCTGGATCCAACCCCCTGGTGTGTGAGTACCACGTCTCATATCTGTTGATTTAAACGGGGCATCTCACTGGATTGTGCCGCCTGTGATTCAGTGCATTTGAATGGAAGGGGAAGTAGGGGAACAAAAAGGATAAACAAAATGCAGAGACTTCCTTACCTAACAAAATCACAATGCAAGCAAGGATTGCAATTAAAGCCCCGGTACTGAGTCCTGCATTAAGGGTGTACGCTTCAGCATTGCATGAGATCCTGTCGCCATCACAGCCACATACTCGGATTGTGAGCGTGTTGGTGCTGCTCAGTGCAGGATTCCCACCATCACTTATCACAATAGGCAGAAGGTATAAATCCTGCATCTGTCGACTGAAGCTTGTGCGTCTCGTGATAACGCTTGCTGTGTTATCTGTTGAAAATAAGACAATCATTATGCCTGTCTTGTCCCTTCCCTAAAAGAAAATTATGTTTGCCCTTTTTAAACAAAACCACCTCTTTGCTTAAAGGCATGACAGCCCTTTGACACAGAATGTGTGGCACACGCTATGGCTGTCTTCAGTTACTTGAGGGTGGACTGCAATATTGAAAAGAGCACACTTCAGCTGAAGGATGAGTCTCAGCCAATTGTTTTTTTTTTGTCATTCTCTCTGTAGCTCAGAAGTGATGACTTCAAGCAGATTGCCCCTGCCAACCCCGTAAATGTAATTAGTAGAGGGAGCAGGGAAGTGGTGTGGGTAGCAGCAGCAGTTCAATTATGCCACTTCCAGGAACATTTGGAAGCAACAGTGGTAGCTCTAGGAATTACCAGAAACTATCATAAACTCTAATCACTGAAAACTCTCTAGTTGCTTCCAGGTATTCACCATAAGTGACATCATTTCATGGGTGATGATGGGTGAATTTTTGTTGATTAATTTTTAAAATTTATTTTAATTTTTTTCCCCCAAGGAGAACTTGGAGCAGTGGATCCCAAGCTCCAACCAGGGCTTGACATCACTAAATGTCTTTTCCCTTAGAGATCAAACTCAACTGAAGCACCTTTTTGGTTAAATTTCAAGTTTCTTTTCCTGCATTATGGACTCTCATTCAGTGACTTAATGACATTCACATTTTGGTTCGCTGCATAATTACATTAGGATGAGGAAATACAATCTCTGAAGGGCAGCTAAAAATATTTATTCATAAAATGTAGCTCACTCTTCATACAACACTGAGGATGTGCCAATTTTTGCCCTAGTGTTTACTGCAGTACAGATGTAAATTAGCAGAGATACAAATCTCCAGATACTAAAGAGATTTGCAACAGGCAGTCCCCAGACAGCTAAAATTGGCTATAGCTCCCTGGTGTATATCTACCGCGTGTTTCAGACAGAGATTATTATCTCTACTTTGTAGTTTACATTTTTGGAACATACACACACAAAAAGGAATTTTTTGAGCAGCTGAACCTCATTTCAATACAGTTCGGAATGGATGCAGAGCTGTAATACACAGATACAGGTTGATAATAGTGGGAGATCTAGAAACTGGGAGGCCCATGTGGAATACATGACATTGTCTTCAACTGACTCAAATCATCGGAATCCAGGTCAGCATAATCACCTCTGATTGGCAGTCCTTTCTTTAGGTAGTTGTTTTTCATATCACCTATCAACGGAAGATGATGGGACTGAACCTGTGACCTTCTACATGCCAAGCAGATGCTGTACTACTGAGCCACAGCTTCTCCTCAAATGTTCAAATTCACCACAGACGTTTGCTGGGTGACCTGTATCACTTTGTATCAGCCTAACCTCATATTTGGTGGTTATGAAGATAAAAGGAGGAGGGAATGGGCAGACCCCAATGCCACCGCAAAATGATGTGCACATGTTAAGAGGACAGGCCTCGGATTCAGTGGGAGCTCACAGGAGCACAGCTCCTGAACCTTTCTGAGAGTTCCACCTCCTTGTCCATTGAATAGTATGTGGAGCTGCGTAACAATCCCTGGATGAGCTCCACCATCTATTTTTCTACAAAACAACCCTCGAGAGGACTGATATGCTTATGTCAATTCTAGATGTTGTGGGCATGCTGCAGGCAGTGCCCAACACCTCCTGGAAGTAACGTATGTGCATCATCAGAGGGACCCTAAACTGGTTCAGTTCCAGCAAGTTTTTCTGGGGTGTTCCGTTTGGGTGTTCAGGGCCACTTGATTAATGAGCCCCAACTTGTGTTTCCAATCTTCCCATCCTTAAGGGAAATAATTATCTGTGCTACCCTGCATATCTTGGAAGAAGCTTGGGATTAAACTCCAGTCATAACAATAATGAGCCCCAAAGTTCTGTGCCATGCAAGTCCTACTACCTCTAAATATATCTCTCATCCTTCCGGAAGAATCACAGATCTTCTTTCATGCCCTTTCCCCTGAATGTATTTGTGAACACTGTTGTGTTTCCTCTTTAAAGGCATTTTGAGCTTCATTTCCAAGGTTTCAGATATTGGCTTCACTGAAATAAACAGGTCTGCTTATGAGATGACAAAGAACAAGATTCCACACACTGTGGACTTTTAACTGTGCTGCCCTTCACATCACATGCTCGCTTGGGGAAAAAAAATCAAAAGTATAATGACGTAAACGATAGCGCTAAATGCAGCTTTAAAAATTCACCTAAATTTAGCTGTCAAAATAAATAGATTCCCCCATCTTTATATTTTCAGTGTATTTCCTTTGGCAGGCATCTCAGTTATCAAGCACTTGAAAGAAATGGCATATATTCAGACATTATGTCACCGGGCAGAATTCCAATGGAGCCCTAGAAGTAAATTTGGCATAGCATATAAGCTAATTCCTAATACTGTCATTTCCTCAGACTTTATTTACTGTTTTAAAGAGGGGGTTGTGAGCTAAACAGGATTGTAATCCTGCCCCCCGCCCCCCACAGCCTTGGTCTATAATTACAATCAAATGGGGCAATTTTATCAGTACCATGATTGCATGTTATTTTTTCTTTAATTTTGGGGATGGATCTCACATGTTGTTTGAAAGAACAACAGAGGTGCTTTCCTTCAGCGGAAATAGCTTGACATTGACACAAGAGGCTGTTTAAAGAAAACACATATGTGTTAGTAGAACAGAACTGGGCTGTCTAGCCCTTGGCTTCTACCAAAAAAGTCTGTGAAAAAAAACTTGGCCTGTTTAGAAGACAGACACAGTCTGAATCCATTAACACAGCTTATTTAAATAGCAATCCTAGGCAGATGCATGCAAAGTGAGTGGATCAAGACAATGCGGGGCTGCTGTACACCCATTGTTTACGTCATTATACTTTTGATAGTAATAAGTAGAAAGAGAAGCTGCTTATTGAAAGATTTCTTCTTCAGTGAGTTTCTGTAACTCCAGCCCGGATTCTTGTTGAGGCAGAAACATGCCTCAGTCCTTAGTTCTTGGTAATTTTTCACCCACAAATTCTCCCAGCTCTCCCACAATCTGAAAGGAATAAACAGGGCAAGAGTGCTTTGCCTTCCTTTCATCCAGTCCAACTCAAGAGCTGACGTGTTCAGTTCCCAAAATTGTGGTGGCCGCAGAGGTTTAATGAAGAATAATGATCTGAATTATTATGCTTTTTTCCCCTACCCATGCAAGCAATAGTAGTGCATTTATCATATAGATTTTATAGTATACATGGTCTCATCTAGAAAAAGAAATGCTGGAGAGCACGCATTTAACAAATGCCTCCAATCTTCACTTGCATCTTTTGCCTCTTCCAGCCCAGGCCGTCATGCACAGCTAATGAAACAATTGTTCTGTGACATGATATCAGACATTTAGTTCACTTCCATCTGTTACAGTAAATCTGAGCACATACCTCGGTTATCTCGGAGAGTAAAATTAGGATTGTGGATAATTTCAGGCGGCAAGCTGAAGATAAATCTTGGGCCATTGGCTGTATCATCCTTGTCCTCTGCAGTAATTGTAATTAATGGCTGAAAAAGAAAGGCATTTGTAAGCACCTAGCACATTTTTTAAAAGTTTCACCTTTTTTGTAAATGGATTCCTAAAAGTTAAATAACAAGGGAACATTGTATCATTTCATGCAAGCTATAAACTGGGGTTGCCAGTTATGGGTTGTGAAACTCCTGGAGCTCTGGTTGTGGAGTAGGGCTGCCACTTGCCAGCTTCTACCTTGCAGCGGGTGAGGGGGTGGGGGGGATCCTGGGTCCTTTCCTGGATCTTCTGCCACATGTGCTTCCATCACCCGGAAGTGACATCATGGCATAGCTAACATTGGGGGTTGAGGCTCTAGTTTTTGGGCAAAACTCTATGGTTTGTAGCTGATTTCACCAGAGTTTTACTCAAAAACTAGAGCGTCACCTCACCACACAAAGTCAGCGACATGATGACATCACTTTCAGGTGACATCATCACATCACCTTTTGGGCCAGTTGAGGTGGGATTTCCCCCCTGCTGCCGGCCCTGCAAATGAGGGGGTTTGGCAACCCTACTCTGGAGCCTGGGGAGGGAGAACACAAATGAAGCAGTTGTGAGCTGATGATTACCAAGAGGTAAGGGAGTGGAGCCCTTCTCATCCTGTCCCCCCTTACATGAGTTAACTGAACATTCAGAGTGTTGTGCTTTTAGGACCAGAATTGTCTGTGCTGCCTCTCCAAGGAAACTGTCAAAGGCAGCTTACAAAAATAAAACATAAACAACACATACAATTTAACAATTAAAATCCAGCATTCAGAAAACCAAAATGTTGAGCAGCATAGATTGATGGATTAATAGCAAAGTATCAACATGATAACAGAGCAAACCCCTTAATTAAAAGTCTGGATTAAAAAAAAAAACCCCGACATTTTGGCCAGGCACCTGAAAGAGGGCAGCAAAAGCTCTCTGTGAGCCTTAAGCTGAAAGGCATTCAACAGCTAAGGTGCCACTACTGAAAAAGCCCTGCTTCTGGCCACCACTCACCTAAAAGTATTGACAGCAAGTGTCACTCCTAGCTCATTGTTACCAGCTTCCAGTTGGGAAATATCTGGAGGTTTGGGGGGGGGGGTGCAGCCTGAGGAGGCAAGATTTGTGGAAGGGAGGGACTTCAGTGGGATATATAATACCATATTGCCCACGCTCCAAAGCAGCCATTTTCTTCAGGGGAACTGATCTCTCCCACCTGGTGATCAGTTATAATAGCAAGATATCTCCAGCTGCTACTTGGAGGCTGGCAACCCTACCCTATCAAATAATGGAATGAGACAGGAAGGGGTGGAGCCTCTAGATACAGAAAGGTGCAGTAAGGTATGGAAAGCAGAAGAAGGAGGCAAGACTGCCATGCTGGGGAGCTTAATCACTGCCACAGGAGATGGCGGCGGCTACAAACATAGACAGCTTCAAGAGTGGATTAGATAAGCATATGGAGCAGAGATCCATCAGTGGCTATTAGCCACAGTGTATTGCTGGAACTCTCTGTCTGGGGCAGTGATGCTCTGTATTCTTGGTGCTTGGGGGGGGGGGCACAGTAGGAGGTCTTCTAGCCCCACTGGTGGACTTCCTGATGGCACTTGGGTTTTTTGGCCACACTGTGACACAGTGTGTTGGACTGGGTGGGCCATTGGCCTGATACAACATGGCTTCTCTTATGTTCTAATCATAAGTCTTAACACCTTATTTAAGGTAACTAACAAAGATTTCAGGTTTTCACGGCTGGTAACATCATTAGGGTTTGTAGAATCTTTCGGGATCAAGTGCCGTGTTCTACTGGAGAAAGTTTTCCTTCCAGACGTTTCGTTCTCAGCTGCAGAGAACATCCTCAGTGGCGTTGCAGCTGGAGCAGGCGCTCTGACCTTCTTGGCTGCTGGGCATTGAGTGGGGCCAGGGCTGCTGGAGAGCTGCTATTTCTAGGCTGAAGGGGGTGTGATGAAACAGCAATTGGTTTGTGGATGTGCCCATTGTTTGGTGGGGCTTCCTGGAAGGGTAGTGATAAGGAAACTGGCTGTTGAATGTGACCATTGTTCTGTGTTAATTGCTGGGAGGGTTGGAAGGGGTTTGAAGATAAGGAAGATGGTTGTTGACTGTGCTGATTGTTCTGTGGAATTTGCTGGTTGTTCTGAGACTTTCTGCAATTCATAGTCTGTAGGGTGTTTTGCAGAGCTGGGTACCTGGAGGCTGGCAAAAGCTCTGCAAAACACCCAGCTCTGCAAAACACCCTACAGACTATGAATTGCAGAAAGTCTCAGAACAACCAGCAAATTCCTCCAAAATGTGACCTGTAGTAACAGCAAGCCAACACAATCTTAAAATATAGAATATATGTATCCCAAATTCAAGTTGTTAAAAAAAAAAAATCTTACAATGACTTTTGTATTTAAAACACACACAACTGTTGAGAGTCTATTTTGAAATGTTTAGCATTGTCCCAGCTTCTCTGTCCCACTCAGAAGGGAAACATGTTTGGTAAAGGTTACCTCGTTGCTCTGACGCTTTTCGCAGACTGTGGTTTCATATGCGTCTGTGAACTTTGGAGCATTGTCATTTACATCGCGGACTCTGATTGCCACTGGAACTTTAGCTTCCTGATGCCATTTATCTACAACAGTTATGGGGGTGAATGCCACCACAACATGGAAGAAAAATGAAAGGACAAAGTGAGAATTTTATGTTCTCAGAATTATCACTGATGGAACTCATTGGCCGTTTTTATCTTCCTGTTTTGACATGGTTTCTTGTGCTATATGAATGGTAATATTTTCTACCTCCTGACCTCCTGTTTCTGAAATAATATTAATTTGAAACTGTTCCAGTGACCAGATGTGAAAACATGATTTTATAATCAAACAACTGAAAGCAGGAGAAGCTTCAGAAAAGCCCTGGAGACCTTTGTATCTTCAAGGAACATTTAGAAACATCTGACTCAATCACAGAAGAATGCTTAGCTTGGGGGGGGGGGGCATTTGGTGATTGGCCCTAGTCCTTCTGACAGATATTTTGTGGTGGCACCCATTACATGCTGCCAAAATTCCAAAGATATACAGATTCAACAAGGTTAGAGAAGCCTATATTAGGCGGTATTTGTCTAACACCTTGGGCAGCTGCACAAACATCCATATGGTAAACCAGCTTAGCTGCATGATGTCCCCATCTAGGGGCACAAGCAGGGAAAGAGTTTTGGATTGCCATCTTTCTCTCCCATCTTTTTCTCCCAGATGCCACTGAATTTTGCCTGAAGTGAAGTAAAGGTAAAGGTGTGCAAGCACCAGTCGTTTTCAACTCTGGAGTGACATCGCATCACGTTTTCACGGCAGACTTTTAACGGGGTGGTCTGCCATTGCCTTTCCCAGTCATCCATACTTTACCCCAACAAGCTGGGTACTCATTTTACCAACCTCGGAAGATGGAAGACTGAATCAACCTTGAGCCGGCTACCTGAACCCAGCTTCTGCCAGGATTGAACTCAGGTCATGAGCAGAGCTTGGACTGCAATACTGCAGCTTACCGCTCTCTGCCATGGGGCTCTCTATAGTAGTGAAGTACTGAGGTGAATGTGGAAGTTTCTGCTCAGGAGAAATAATAGGGTTGCCAGGTTGGTGTTGGAAAATACCTGGAGACTATGGGTGTGGATCCAGGAGAGGGCAGGGATAGGGGAGAGGAAGAGCCTCAGCAGGGTACAATGCCATAGAGTCCACCCTTCACAGCAGCCATTTTCTCCAGGGAGATCACCAGGCCCCACCTGGGGGCTGGCAACCCTAGGAAATAATATAGTGTAAAGGAAGGAAATGTCTTTTGATAAGACCTTCAAACTATCTCAGGATGGGATAGAAATCCCAAAAGTAAATAAATAAATTAGGAGCCCAGGTCTGGGATGCAGGGCTTCTTCATTGAACAGGCAAAGTTAATAATGTGTAGACTTAATATCTATAATGTCGAGATACACTTTGGAGTTTTCCAGACCGGCATGGTTCTCATCATGTACTTGAGGCAATTTTGGGTCAGACAAAGCACAGCTGAATAAGTTTGCTGTGCGTCACCCTTCATGACATGAATACTTTCCACCAATATTTTTAATTACAAATTATTTAAAAGCTATAATTTTCAGTTGAATACTCACGGATTTCAGCTGCAAGTATTGAAATATTATGCCAGGCTATTTCTTCTCTATCTAGGTTTTTAATGGTCACAATTGAACCATCTTCTGAGCTGATATTGAAATATCTGTCGAGGTCAGTGTGACGATCAATTAAATATCTAAAAGGGGATGCAAATGAAGTAATTAGAAGAGAATTATTCAATGGCCTCAGTTCATTTAGTGTCTCCCAAACAGTGTAGTGCATATTACTTTAAAAATAGTTTTGTGGGAGCACGCTTAGCAGGACGGGAATTTTAATTAGACACACTAAATCACTTCTTGATGGAAATGGATTTCCATTTCTTACTAATGCTTACATGCAGCTACAGAAGAGCAATTGTTTCACTCCAGGCTTTCTGTGTTAAGAGGCACTTCTTAGAGTACAGACATACAAGGAGACATAGGGCAGCCACTATGCTGCCTAACCCCCCATAATGTAGCAATTACCACATGATGCAACACCATCGTTAGTGGTTCCCTGGTCCTCTACTGCACATCTTTAGTTACCATCAGCAGAGTGAAGAAATACATGTGGTGTCATAGGGTAAGTGTCACAGGAAAAGTGTTGAGGGAAAAATCAAGGCAGGAATGCCATTTGTAGCAGCAGACTCGTGCTTCCAACAAGGTGTCAATCCAGCTTTATGTGAAAAAATCTATGCATTTTTTTCATTTGTATTTAGAGATACTATTTCCCATTTGTTTGAAAACTTCCCTTACCATCACTTTAGAACCAGCATCAGAACTGGCAAAATTATGCACTTGGTGGTTTGGCAGATGATTGAAATGTTGCTTGTTTATTAACAGTACATTTCTGTGTTCTGAAATCTAATTCAGATCTAGGAACCAGAATATGTTATTGCTCAAGGCTGAGAACTGGAAGTGCTGAAGTAAGAGAAAGACATATTTTGTGCTTGTATCTGATAATAAACACTAAAAAGTCACTCATCACTTGTTAAAGACATCTCTGAAGACTGGTATGTATTGTTTAGTAAAATAGCATTAGACCTATCCTAATGTAAGTCTGTCGCTCTTCATGAAACCATAAATATAAATTATCTATCAGATATGGGATGTTTTGTGCTACATGTGGGTTTTTTTGAAACTTTAACAACAGAAGACCCAGCTTGAGTGCTGAATTTGAGTAGGGTATTATTATAGTGGTTGCCAGGTTTTATTTTGGTATTGAACAGATTGATATGTACTCTCATTCTTCCACAAGGATTCACAAGGCAATTTCCAGCATTGGGGAAAAAATAAATAACAATAAAATTAATAACAACAATGGCTATTCAAACAATGACAGCTTTCCTCAAAATCAGAATAAACCAGCTATGGAAGTCATTAAAATGACAACTAAAGAGAACGAGAAACATCCTGAAGATGGAAAAAAAATCCAGGATTTAAAGTGGTGTCAGTTATCAGAGACTGTTAAATAAAGAAGAAGAAGATATTGGATTTATATCCCGCCCTCCACTCCGAAGAGTCTCAGAGCGGCTCACAATCTCCTTTACCTTCCTCCCCCACAACAGACACCCTGTGAGGTGGGTAGGGCTGGAAAGGGATCTCACAGCAGCTGCCCTTTCAAGGACAACCTCTGCCAGAGCTATGGCTAACCCAAGGCCATGCTAGCAGGTGCAATTGGAGGAGTGGGGAATCAAACCCGGTTCTTCCACACACTTAACCACTAGACCAAACTGGCTCTCCAATAAACAAAATATTGCAAGTATGCTAATGTTTTTAAGCATGTTTTATTTTAAGTAAAAATCTTTGTGTTTATCTTGCCCTTTATAAAATTTACAGCTCCACTACCTGGCATTACAGGTCTGATTTATGTCAGACCCAACCCTCCTAACAAATGAGTTTGGCGCCCTTGGTCTAAAATGTACATCTCTGTGGGGCTGCTCCATATAGACTAGAGAAGTAACCAATCATCTCCTAGGTTCCTTCTTAATTCTCTTGGTTTTGAAAGAGCCACAGAAGTTGGCAATGCTGGGTGGCTTCATCAGAACAAAATTAAATATTGGCATTTTAGAAGCATACCTTATAGGGCTGTTCTTAGCATCAGGGTCTTTGGCATGTACCCTCCCCACTCGAGCACCAGGGCCTGCATTCTCTTCCACTTCAAAAATGTAACTTGGTGCTAAAAATACTGGTGGCTCGTCAGCATCCTCCACATTAATTTTCACAGTCACAGTATCTTTAAATGGTCCATTGTTGATGAACTTTGGGTCTATGTGTACATTGGCTGCCTCTACTTTCAGACTGTATGTCTTTTTAGCTTCATAATCCAGGTGCTGAAAGAAACAGGAAAATGGTCTGTCAGTTGACTTCAGTAATAATATTAGGTTGGATCCAGACTAAATCCTCTATGGCAGAATGGAACTTTCCTGTCTTCCCTCTTCTACTAAAGCCTGCAGATCTCCATGAAATGCAGCTCCTGGGAAGTAGCTAATACTCTGGGGAACACCTAAAAAGTAGGAAATAGGTAGGGGTGCCAATGTCCAGATGGGGCCTGGAAATCTCCTGGTATTATAAACTGATCTCCACATGGCAGAGATCAGTTCCCCTGGAGAAAATGGCTGCTTTGGAGGGTGGAATCTAAGACATTGTACTCTGCAGAAGTCCCTCTCCTCTCCAGGCTCCACCCCCAAAATCTCCATGGGCGATTTCACACAGAGCTTACCCCCGGAGCGACGTCCCTCTTCACCGCACAGCGTCTGCGCAGATTTCGCACCAACTGCTCCGGAGAACCAGGAAGAGCCGCGAAGTGCCGAGCCTTTTGCGTCGCAAATGTAAACTGCTAAAAACCAGTTTACATTAGCGATGCAAAAGCCGCAGCTTTTCGCGGCTCTTCCTGGTTCTGCGGAGCAGTTGGTGCGAAATCCGCGCAGACACTGCGCGGTGAAGAGGGACGTCGCTCCGGGGTAAGCTCTGTGCGAAAACGCCCCATGTATTTCTTAACCCAGAAGTGGAAACCCTAAGAAAAGGGATATGGAATATGGAAGGGAATATAGGGGGTATGGAAACAGGGCTTTTTTTTTTTTTTTAGCAGGAATGCACAGGAACGGAGTTCTGGCTGGCTTGGCACCGGGGGTGTGGCCTAAAATGCTAATGAGTTCCTGCCGGGCCTTTTCTACAAAAAAGCCATGTGAAACAATGGTGACATCAGGGGTGTGATTTAATATGTAAATGAGGTCCTGCTGGGCTTCTTCTACAAAAAAAGGCCCTGTAGGGAAGAATAACATGGGGGGGGGGGTCTGTAGAGGGAAGGGAAAATCAGTGGACACTGCCAGAACAGTCTGGATCCAACTTGTTGCTAGTTCTTAGCACATGTAGAGGAAAGAGAAAATGTAAGTATTTTGAAATAAGCCAATTAAATAATAACTAAGGCTGCTTTTAAAACAGATCCTGAACTGGTTTGGGGTACAGTATAGACTATATTATATACAGTATAGACTATACATCCACAGTATAGACTATATTATGGCATGGATCCTAAATTGTTGTTTCATCAGCACAGCAGTGGCTCTTCTGACAGAACAGCTTTTCTGTCTGCAAAGGAGGGGAGGAAGATTTTTACCATTCCTCGGGGCTTCTTTGTATCAGGAACTCCTTTTCATATTAGGCCAAACGCCTCTGATGTAGCCAATTCTCCAAGAGTTAACAGTAGGCCCTGTAAGTTCTTGAAGGATTGGCTACATCAGGGCTGTGTGGCCTAATATGGAAATAAGTTCCTGTGACAAAAAAAGCCCTGATAATAGAATTTGTGGGAGGAAGACCCAGTCAGCAGCAGAAAAAGAGATGAGGACCATCAGTTATTAGATTCTGCATATTCATCAATATTGTGTGGAAACAGAATAATAAGATGCTATAGTCCATGCTAGCCCAATCTTGACCCTGGTTAATATTTGGATGGGAGACCACCAAAAAGGTTCAGTGTCTCTATACAGAATCAGGCAATGGCAAACCACCTCTGAAGATGTCTTGCCTTGAAAATTCTGAGGTTGCCTTAAGTTAGCTGTTGCTGAATGGCAAAAATAATGAAGATAGATTCAGGTGGGTAGCTGTGTTGCTCTGAAGCAGTAAAACAAAGTGCCACTGGACTCAAATGGAAGTATACCTTGGATTGATATATTTTGGTGGTTCAGTATTTGAGGGAAAAAACAGAATGTAGAGATTTTTGTCATCAAGGTTCCTCTTCATAGCATCTGGAGCTTTGACTCACAAAAGTGCATGCTGAAATAAATGCTGGTCTGCCAGAGGACTTCTTTTTTCATCTAGGTACAGAGAGCCAGTTGCTTGAGGCCCAGATTGTAACTTTTGAGCTACTGCTCTGAAACAAAGGCTGAAGACCAGCCCAAGGAGGAGCTAGGAACAGCAGCATGCCTGCTTTAATCTTGTCATGTTCACCGGGAAATAAAGCTTCTCATTTTGGCTAGCCCGAAACGATTAATCAGGACGTCTCAATAATTAATCGAGGTACATTCAGAAACAAAGGATCCAATTGTATTTACTTTTCTTTCTTGCCAACAAATATTTTCATTCACAATTACCCACTACTGGCTAGTTGGAATCTCCTGTGACCCCACCCCACCCAGTTTGGTAAATTAACGAAGACTACCTCCAATACATCTCTTACCCACCCTTAGACCACTCCTCATTTCTTTATTTGGAAACATTTCCAAAACCCTTTCACACACATTTTCATTTCCAAAGCACATTTTCAGCCAGTCAGGTACCATATGATAGTTCTGCTGGGCTCCTTTCTGCTTTCTCCAAGTGCAGGAAGAAGAAGACACCTTTTGTTTAATTCAAGTCCTAAGCCCTATAACTGAAGCCAGAATCTGGCTACACATATTCACTTGCTCAGGATTACCATGATTTGTAAGCAAAGAAGTTCCATTTCTGGCATATATTATGTACCCCAGCTCCTCAGCACTCTTCCCCTTACATTTATCTTTCACATTACTGGCTCAGCAGAAATTTGGGGTTACTGTCTGAGGATCTGGTTCTCTGCCTAGAACCTGTACAGATAGGTATCTAGAAACCAACATTTCAATCTCTTGCCCCCTACCACTTCTGACCTCATCCCTTTCTTCAGTGGTACACAGTGTGTGCGTGTGTGTGCACATCTGGAACATTTCTATTTTAAGGTGGGCATTTGATCCTGTTGTTGCACACTGTGCAACATGACCCCCCAACTCCTTCCAATAAGAAATAAATCTTCTGATTATGCCTTTGCATGCCCAAAGGATAATACAGAAGACAAAAATTTTCAGTCCATTACTTGTCTTGTAATAAGAAGGTCTAACTTCAGAGGGCAGCAAGAATAAACATGTGCCAGGGTTCCAGATCTGCCAAAAGATCCAAAACGGACATTTCCAGTTTTCAGTAGCATAACATAGAAGGTTAGATGTAGCATGAGATTCCATTTGTAGAGTTTTCAGTTCAGGTGGAACACTGTCAATGTGTTAGGAGCCCCCAAATAGTGAAGCCGGTGCCAATTATATTCCTAATTCAGCAGCTTTGGTCTCCGCATGGGATTTTCCATTATCTATACCTTACTTTTTTTATCCGTCCTCTAAGATTAGGCTTAAAGTGACTGTCCCAGTGTTGTATTGTGAGCTTTGTGCCTTAGTGAGGATTGGATTCCTGATTTCTCTGGTTCTCATCTGTCATTTTAACTTCAGTACCACTCTTGCTCATGCACTTCCTCATGAATAAGGCTCTTCTCTGTTGGGCCACCCGCAACTTTGAATCAGGTTGCTTCACATAGTCTTCTGTCCCATAGAGAACTATTTAAAACTTTTGTTATTAATGCAGCTGTACATTGCTGCCTTTCTTTGGGGCTTTATGTTAAGATGTTCACTTTGATTTCTGCAGTGACATCAGCCGAGAAATAAAAGGCAGCCTCTCTCCTTTTTTTGAATTGTAAGCTGAAAGCAGATAAGTGGCTTAGGCAGTCTGAATCTCTTGATGGGAACATAATGCTGTTCTTCTCAAGTTTTTTCTTTCTTTCTCTCCCTTTCTTTCTCTCAGCACTGAATCCGTTTGGAAGGAATATTGACAGTTTGCATCAGAAAAGCAGACGTGAGCATGCACACATACACACACATGTACGCACGCACAGAAAAATCCCTTGTAATTTTCACATTATCTGAAAATTCACACCGCGCTGCCAACTTTAAAATGAATGCTTGGTGATAACCAAAGCAATCCCATCATTTATTTCCAAGTTAATACGCAATAGGCTTTGAAGAGCGAATGGTGTTGATTTCTCAAGTGGAAGATCAGTAAAAGAATAATGTGCTTTCTTCACTTTAAAAAGATGTTAAGAAGCCTCTATGCATCGATGCCTTCTTTTCATAATCTCTTTCCTTCCATTCTGGCTCCCGGCACTAGCAGATAAGAGTAAAATGGAATGCTGGAAGTTAATCATAGCTTCATAAACAAATTATCCCAAACTGCATTTGCTGTGATTTTCTTACTATGAGTGATAATCTATCGCTATTATATTTTCTACGATGCATGGAAGGAAAATGAAGTATATTATCCATTAACAGGAATGAAGGGGTCGCATTGCTTACCTTTTTAAGCTTCACAACGCCTTCCTGAGTCTCGTAATCTGTTGTAATTTCAAATATCTCCATACCATCCCCGTCGATAATGTTGTATGCTACTAAGCCATTTTCCCCAATATCGGGATCTTTGGCCTTTACTCTTCCAGCTTCTTCCCCCGGGACAGCCGCTTCTGATATTGACATCTGATAAACACCTAGGTAAATAACATTTAGTTGTAAATGGACTGTGAAGTGCTTATGCATGATACCCCTGCTTCCATAATCTATATGTGCTCAAGGAGTACAGCAAAATGGTTTTTAATGGCAAAGTAAAGACATATTCAAAAGCCCTTTTGAGATGTTTGAAGCACATACAGTTAACGAACTTAGTAAGTGTAGGGTTCCTTCCTTCCTGTTAATTTATTCAGTGCTCCTGCTCTGCAGATCTCATGGCAGTCTATATCATTCTTCCCTCCTCTATTGTATCCTTACAACAACTCAGTAGGGTAGGGTAGGTTGAGAGACTATCTGGCCCAGGGTCATCCAGCAAGCTATACATGAACACATGAAGCTGCTTTGTACTGAATGAGAACACTGGTCCATCAAGGACAGTATCCTATAAACCAGCTATTAGTGCCTCTCCAGGAACACAAAAAAAGAGTTTTTCAAGATAGATCAAGATGGGTAGCCATGTTAGTCTGTCTGTAGCAGTAGAAAAGAGCAAGAATCCACCAGCACCTTAAAGGCTAACAAAATTTGTAGCAGGGTAGGAGTTTTTGTGAGTCACTGCTCACTTCTTTTTCACATCACCTCCTACCTGAGCCTTGTAATTGGAGATGCTGGGGACTGAAGCAGCCACCTCCTGCATTCAAAGCAGATGTTCTGCCACAGAGCCCTTCTCGAGAGGGGATTTCAGCCTGGATCTCCCAAGTCCAAGTCACTACACTATTCTGGTGATTGTGACAATAAGCTCTAAACATGAACAATGCATACCCCTTGCATATCTGCATGCAGCATGTAAAGCTCTCTCTGGTAATATGGCTTTGGGGACTCCAAATCATGTGGAGAGGATACCATAGATTTTAACTGAATGGATAACATGTTGGAGAAAACAATACGGTCTTCCCACACTCACTGCACATGTTTAGAAGTCTAAGTTAGGCTATAGATAAACTGTAAGCCATGGCAGCACTCAGAAAATCTATGTACACCATGGAGTGTTAGATGTTGCAGAAAGGAGTGATGCCAGCTGTCAGAGGCTCTTGCTGTTGGAAGTAGAATGATGGACTGTACAGTGACATCATCATGCCAGGCATATGACACAGTGACACTCTAGCATTTTGGCCAAAGCTCTATGGTAATCATAGAAATTAACTAGACATGACAGCATCCCTAAAATCACTATATGGATGCCTCTGCCATTTTAAAGATGAGGCGATGTGGGCCTAATCCTCAGGACAACAGTGTGGCTGGGGGAAGGGTATCCTGTTTCTCCAAATGCCATTTTCAAGGTGTTCACATGCCATTATCAAAATGCCAATTTCAACATGCCCAATCCCCTGACATTTGAAGTCTTGAAAATGGTGAGTGAGGGACAGGATCCTCTCTTCCCCACTCATGCTGCAGTCCCAAATAGGATCATCCCCCCCGTGGTGTTTGTGATCTAAGGTTGCCAAGTTCAATTCAAGAAATATCTGGGGACTTTGGGGGTGGAGCCAGGAGACATTGGGGGCAGAGCCAGGAACAAGGGTGTGACAAGCATAATTGAACTCCAAGGGAGTTCTGGCCATCACATTTAAAGGGACAGCACACCTTTTTAAATGTCTTCCTTCCATAGAAAATAATGAAGGATGGGGCAACCTCTTTTGGGGCTCATAGAATTGGACCCCCTGGTCCAATTGTTTTGAAACTTGAGGGATATTTTGGGGAGAGGCACTAGATACCATACTGAAAATTTGGTGCCTCTATCTAAAAAAAAAAACAGCTCCCCCAGAGCCCCCGAAACCTCCAGATCAATTTCCCATTATACCCTATGAGAATCAATCTCCACATAGGGAATAATGAAGTGCTCAGCAGTCTCCCCCCCCCCCTGTTTCCTGGTGACTCTGAAGTGAGGGATTGGCCTCTCTACTCATGAGTTGCAGCCAACTTCTTCCAAGTAACATCCCAAGAGGAAGCCTTTCCAATCGGAGACTGGAGCCTCCGGAGGGGGAAAGTCACATGGTGGCTGTGGGGGTGGGGCTTCCCCCCCCCCCATTGGCCAGCTGATTGGGAGTGGGAAGAAGCCTGGGAAAGTGGAAGAACCCCTGCTGGGACCTGGGGATTGGCAAGCCTATTGTGATCAGAGGGAATTTCATCCCTAAAATGGCAGATGTGTCCACATAGTGGACTCAGGAATACTCCCATGCCTAGTTGAACCTTCAGTCTGCTCTACTAAGACCTTTCATATATTATTATCAGAAAAAAGAGGGAGAATGGTATATGCAACACTGGAGGAAGGGTGGAATCAAAGATAGAGAGGCAGCTATGATTTCTTGAAAGGAAAGAAAAAGAGATGTGCAAATTGTGCCAGTAAAGCTGAGAGACTGAGTGGCGTCCTCAGTGATATATATACTGGCACATAGCCAGTTCAGAGTGAGTGCATAGACCATTGCACTAGTTCTCAATAAGCATATTTACCCTAGCAAATGGTTGTGAAAAGGGCCCTGCCCCTTACCTTTATTGGCCAAGCCTAATCAACATATAGGAAACACAAATCTTCATGTGTGTAGGAGATGAAGATAAAAGAGCTAGACCTCCCTGGGAGTTTGTTCTCAGGATTCAAACATGGGCCAATAAACCACACATTCCATTCCCCTGCAGTCTAACCTATGAAATTGCTTTTTCAATTATGTACGTCCCAGCTTCCACCTCGACACTATATGACTGCATAGCCAAAATGCAGAATTTATTCTGACACAAAGGCTGTAATTCACGTTGCAGATGTTAATGTAAAATTCCAGAGAAAATTACGCTTAAAATGAATCACGGTAGACCTTCAGTCCTAGGAAGGCTTCAGATCATTTATTCAGGGCCATTTATCCAGAAGCCACAAATTATATCAAAGGGAATGGATATGATATTACAGCTAAAAACACCAACAGGAATAAATCTCTGATTTGGCTCTGTGGCTTTTTCTTAGAAAGAATGACAATGGATCCCTAGCACTCTCTGATGAGGTCCATGGTAGGGAAAGTGTAAGGATGTTTTTGTGCCTCTGAATCACCCAAATGCATAAAAGAGAAACAGATGACATTTGGATGTCATGATAAATCCTGGTTTATAAATCATGGGTTAGATATGACGTTTGAATTAATTGCTTGGTGCATACTTTTGTTCCTCCTTTTGAGTTTTTGCTTTCAGCTGCCCTGTGCTTGGAGCTGATTGTTTTAGTTATTGATGCCAAGGCATTTTTTGCAACAGGAACATCTTTGCATATTAAGCCACACCCCCATGATGTAGCCAATCCTCCAAGAGCTTATAGTAGACCCTGTAATAAGAGCCCTGTAAGCTCTTGGAGGATTGTCTACATAAGAAGGGTGTGGCCTAATATGCAAAGGAGTTCCTGCTACAAAAAAGCCCTGGCTGCTACTGTACTTTAGTTGGGTTTAGCAAGGCCATGGCTCAGTGGCAGAGCTTCCCAGGCTTGACCTCTGATATCTCCATTTGAAAGAATCAGGCAGGAAGTTCATTAGCCTGACTTGGATGGTGCAGGCTAGATGAATCTCATCAAATCTCAAAAGCTTAGCAAGGTTGGGCCTGATTAGTGCTTGGATGGGTGCAGGCTTTTTTTGTAGCAAGAACTTCTTTTCATATAAGGCCACATACCCCTGATGTAGCCAATCCTCCAAGAGTTTACAGTAGGCCCTAAAAGTTTTTGGAGGATTGGTTACATAAGAGGGGTATGGCCTAATATGCAAAGGAGTTCCTGCTACAAAAAAAAAACCCAGATGGGAAAACACCATGGAAGTCCATGATTGCTATGCTGGGGTTGCCAGCTCTGGGTTGGAAATACATGGGGATTTGGGGGGAGAAGCCTGAGTAGGGCAGGGCTGGGGAGTGAGTTCAGTGGAGTATAACATATAGGCTGATTTCGCACTGACCTTTTACTGGCGCGACCACCCTCCTCACGCCGGCGGATCTGCAGGGATTTCGCACCAGAAGCGCCGGCGCAGCCAAAAGAGCCGGCAACTTCCGTCGCGAAACCAGCTGAAACGGAAACCGCCAAGAGGCAGGAAAACGTTTGAGCGGGTTTCGCGACGGAAGTAGCCGGCTCTTTTGGCTGCGCCGGCGCTTCTGGTGCGAAATCCCTGCAGATCCACCGGCGTGAGGAGGGTGGTCGCACCAGTAAAAGGTCAGTGTGAAAACGCCCATAGAGTCAACCTAAGTGGCCATTTTCTCCATGTGAACTGATCTCCATCACCTGGAAGGCAGTTGTAATTCCGGGAGATCTTCAGCCTCCACCTGGAGGTTACAACCAAAGTAGGGTTGCCAATCCCCCGGTTTGGAGGCCCTCCCCCTGCTTCAGGGTCATCAGAAAGCAGGGGGGGGGGAGGGAAATGTCTGCTGGGAACTCTGTTATTCCCTATGGAGATTAATTCGCATAGAAAATAATGGATCTGCGGGTATCTGGGGCTCTGGGGGGGTTGTTTTTTCAGGTAGAGGCACCAAATTTTCAGTACAGCATCTAGTGCCTCTCCCCAAAATATCCCCCAAGTTTCAAAATGATTGGACCAGGGGGTCCAATCCTATGAGCCCCAAAAGAAGGTGCCCTATCCTTCATTATTTCCTATGAAAGGAAGGCATTGAAAAGGTGTGCTGTCCCTTTAAATGTGATGGCCAGAACTCCCTTTGGAGTTCAATTATGCTTGTCACAGCCTTGATCTTGGCTCCACCCCAATGTCTCCTGGCTCCACCCCCAAAGTCTCCTGGCTCCACCCCCAAAGTCCCCAGATATTTCTGAAATTGGACTTGGCAACCCTAAACCAAAGAGATAAGTCCCCTGCACAAGCACAAGTCGTTTCCGACTCTGGGGTGACGTCACATCACAACGTTTTCACAGCAGACTTTTTCTGGGGTGGTTTGCCATTGTCTTCCCCAGTCATCTACACTTTCCCCCCAGCAAGCTGTACTGGGTACTCATTTTATCAACTTCGGAAGGATGGAAGGCTGAGTCTAAACCCCAATGAACAATAGAACTAGGATTACAGAATTAGAGAATAAGGTGTACAACAAACTGCTTGAAGCGAATGGGAATTTGACTGCTTAATGACAGGGCTTTTTAGTAGCAGGAACGCCTTTGCATATAAGGCCACACCCCCTGATGTAGCCAGTCCTCCTGGAACTTACAGTAGGCCCTAAGTTGCTCACAGTGACTTGAAGTTTGGAGACTTGAATTTCTTGGCGTTCATACCCTTGTATCTGAAATTGATTACTTGATGCTTGAAGAAGCTATTGTGCAACAAGGCAATAGTACATGCTTGTTGCAGTAATTGGACTGCTGGCTGCCTTAAAATTTGAATCTACTTGGACATCACTCATCATTCTTCTCCAGGGCTACATCAGACCTTTCATCAAGGAAACAGCATTGGACTGCTTTAAAAACTGGACTTCATTCCTGATGGCTATTTTGGGATTTCTGTTTCCTAAATTATTGAGTTGTGTCTGTGCTTTATGTTACACAGAATACACTAAGCTTTTGATAATATTGCTATTGTTTCTTTAGTGTCTGAGGCTGGTAATCACTGAAGCTTTGTGCTTTATTTTCTTGCTACCTATCACCGTGGTTCTCTTGTTGTGTTATTTAATTCCCAGTTGGGGGCAGGAGATCCTCTGGTTTGGAAGCCCTCCCCCACTTCAGGGTTATCAGAAAGTGTTGGGGTGGGAATGTCCACTGGGTGTTCCACTATGCCCTATGGAGACCAATCCTCATAGGTTATAATGCAAAATCGATCTGTGGGGATCTGGGAATGGGGGGAGGGACTTTTTTTGAGGTAGAGGTACCAGATTTTCAGAATAGTATCTGGTGCCTCTCGTCAAACCCCCCACCCCCCAGTTAAAAAAAGATTGGACCAGGGAGTCTAATTCTATGACCCCCCAAAGAAGGTGCCCCCACCCTCGTTTATTTCTAGTGCAAGTATGGCATTAAAAACATGGTCCCTTTAAAGGTGATGGCCAGAATTTCCTTCGGAGTTCAATCATGCTTCTCACAACCTTGCTTCTGGCTCCACCCCCAAAGTCCCCAGATATTTCAAGCTGTACCTGGCAACCCTACCTGATATACAAAAGCCTGCCTAGTATGAGGCAGCATTATCTGGGCTTCAGTTATTTTACATTGACTTTAACTTTTTTTTTTTTAGATTTTACTCTTTATTAATTATGTCCTTCCTTTCATAATTGATTTGTATGCTGCTGTGAACCACCTCAGGCATCACCTGTCTGTGGAGAGTGGGCAGGTAAATATTTAAATAAATAGACAATTCATATATGCATGCATGCTTCATGTTTGATGTGCTGCACATGTATTTTGTATTTCCTCTGGAGAATGGCAAACCAAAAAATGTTCAAGGAATAGTCCTGAGAAATGTGGAAATCAAAGTTCCTATCAAATGGACAAATCCACCAAAGGGAAACACAAACAGCAACTGATGAAGGTGTTTTGTAATTGTTGTGTCGTGTTCTGACAGAAAACTTGAAAAGAAGCTGCAACAGAGATTGCTTTTACTGACAAGAGTCCTTGTCACTATCACAGTGTGCTTGAATTCTTAACAATAAGATGGGGAAGGATAATAACACATTTTTTTTTTAAAAAAAGTCTGCTTTGTTTAAAAGTATATGTTTTTCTCTGAAGTACAGTTTCATTGCTTTCATCAGCCCAGCCTCAACTGTCTCAGTTAAGGGGTTCTCCAGCATGTCCATGAAAAGTCTAGACCACATCCCATTGATCTCAGCGGGGGCATGTTTTTAAAACATCATCGTCCAGGATGTTTTGAAAGCCAAGCAGATTGGCCAGAAACCTCCTCCTGTGTCTTAATCCTGCCTTTGAAAATGATTCTCTGTGTGTCACCGGGCAAATGGTTTAACTTTTCTGGGCATCCTTTAGCAATTTTCTTTTTAATGAAAGAGAGGGGTTTTTGTTTATGTGATCAGTTACCCTATGGTAACGACGTCTGGTATAAATGCAGCACCTCATTTCTTTCCTCAGGCTCAGCTCTAGGGACTACTAGGAAAGGGGTTATGAAGTTTCGTGAGCCAGTTTCGTGAGCCAGTTTGGCGTAGTGGTTATTTTTTTTTATTTATTTATTTAAGATTTATACCCCGCCCTTCCCACAAGTGGCTCAGGGCGGCTTCCAATAGTAGATCCATCAAAATTACACATATAAAGGGATCCATATTTAAAACAGATAAAACAGATAAAACAGATAAAACCCTAGTTATTAATACACATAAATATTTCAGCTATATATAAAAGGAATCCAGCAAGTTACAGTAAAATTCTCAAGCTAAGTATAGGCTAGCCGGAAGAGGGTCGTCTTACAGGCCCTGCGGAACTGAACAAGGTCCCGCAGGGCCCTCACCTCTTCCGGCAGCTGATTCCACCATGTAGGGGCCATAACAGAGAAAGCCCTTTCTCTGGTGGACTTCAACCGGGCTTCCTTCGGCCCAGGGATAGTAAGGAGATTTTGTGTTCCCGACCTCAGTACTCTCTGGGGAACGTGCGGGGAAAGACGGTCCTTCAGGTAGACAGGTCCCAAGCCATATAGGGCTTTAAAGGTGATAACCAGCACCTTGTACCGGACTCGGTATATTACTGGAAGCCAGTGCAGGGTCCGAAGACCCGGCTGAATGTGTTCCCGCTTTGGGAGACCTAATAACAGCCGGGCCGCGGCATTCTGCACCAGCTGCAATTTCCGAGTTCGGGACAGGGGCAGCCCCATGTAGAGGGCATTACAGTAGTCTAACCTCGAGGTGACCGTAGCGTGGATCACTGTTGCTAGGTCGTCGCGCTCCAAAAAGGGGGCCAGCTGCCTTGCCCGCCTAAGATGAAAAAACGCGGACTTGGCAGCGGCTGCTATCTGAGCCTCCATCTTTAGGGAAGGCTCCAACAGCACCCCCAAGCTCCTGACCCTGTCCGCCGCTATCAGCGGCGCACCGTCAAAGGCTGGTAGGGGGATTCCCCCTTCTGGACCACGGCGACCCAAGCAAAGGACCTCTGTCTTCGCAGGATTAAGCTTCAGCCCGCTCAGTCTGAGCCATTCAGCCACGGCATATAGTGCCCGGTCTAGATTTTCCGGGACGCAGGTCGGCTGGCCATCCATCAATAGATAGAGCTGGGTGTCATCAGCATACTGATGACACCCTAGCCCGTACCTTCGGGCAATCTGGGCAAGAGGTCGCATATAGATGTTAAATAACATCGGGGAGGTTAAACCTGGTTCTCCCAGATGAGAGTCCGCCCTCCTTAACCACTACACCAAACTGTCTGGTAGGCCAGGCTGAGTGTTTGTGACAGGCCCAAGGTCAGCCAGTGAGCTTCCATGGTAGATTCTACTTCAATACTCAATCCATTACACCACACTGGCTGATATGGGTCTTGCAGGGAGGAGGGCAAAAGGGATGAAATGTCCATAGTGGTGCGCCATGTCATAGGCAACAGGGAAGGAGACCTGAAACACAGAGATACTGCCTCAGATGGCCTCCCTGTGTTGTTCATAACACACAGGGCTTTTTTGGTAGAAAAAGCCCAGCAGGAACTCATTTGCATATTAGGCCCCACCCCCTGACACCAAGCCAGTCGGAACTGTGTTCCTGTGTGTTCCTGCTCAAAAAAAGCCCTGGCAATACATAATTTGATCTATGGACTTCCTTCTGAGACAAAGGCAGGCAAAATAGCTACCTGGCATTCCATGTGTGCTGTGTTTTTTAAATCCCTCTCTCAGGGGAATAGCACAACAGACACTGTATTATTTACCAGAGAGAGCAGGAAACTTACTCTGTGGGAATTTGGGTGGGTTATCATTGACGTCAGTCAGGGTAATTGTCACTTTGGTCGTCCCTGAGAGTCCTCCCATGTGTCCTCCCATGTCCTTTGCTTGGATGACGACGTGATATTCTTCCTTGGCTTCTCTGTCCATGTTAGGAAGAGCAGTTCTAATAATACCTTCCGATAGATGGTGAGAGGGGGGAAGAAAAGAGGCTAAGTAAACATTTTTTCACCTTCATTGCACACTAATAATCTCACTTGATGTCACATGCTTTGCTTGCATCAGCAGTGGCCTACATTCCCCACAATGACGGTGCTCTAGACACAGTGTCTATGAATCTGCATTTATAAATCCAGTAAAGTCAAAAGAGAATCACTCAAGGGGACCCTCTGCTCCTCTGCTACACTAACTGAAACCAAGACCATCATGCTAAAGACAACTAGGCATGACCTGGGGCCTGACAGCTGTCCTGTTTTGCTGCTTTGTTCTGACTACAAAAACAGCAAGGTTGACAGGCATTGGGGATATCAAACTATCTGGCACATTTAGGGTTGTCAGGTCCCTTCAGGCAACCAGTGGCAGCCAAGGGGGCTTACCAGCAGTGAAGAGCGGCCTCGGCTGGAGGTGCACTCTGGAAGTGATGTCATTGTGTTACCCACAATGTGGGATGCTGTGATATTTGGGCAAAAACTCTATGGTAGAAGCTGCTTTTATCATAGAGCTTTTGCCAAAATAATAAAGCATCCCGTGTTGCTAGCAAGGTTATTACATCACTTCTGGTGTCCTCTGGAAGTGATGTTGCCAGCCTAGACCTCTCTTCATTGCTAGTCTCCCCACCAGCCAGTTGATTGGTGGCAGGTGAAAAGAACTAGGACTGGAGGGTTTCTGTCCCTGGTGGGAGTCTGGCAGCTCTAGGTACCTTTCTTCAAAGAAATCAGGCCAATAAATTAGAGTTCTCTCCTCACCATTTTATCCTCATAACAACACTGTGAGGTAGGTCAGGCTGAGAGAGTGTGACTGGCCCAAGGTGATCTTCATGGCAGTATGGGGAGGAGGAAGAAGAAAAGTGGTGCAGAAGAAAGATTTGCATCACGTGGATGGAAGAAAGGTGGGAGAAAGGTTACTCCCCACTTCTGCTTCTGGGAAAATCCCAGACTGATTCCGCACTAGGCTTGTTCTGGGTGGAGAGCCCTTTTGCTCCCGGGACTTCTCTCCATTTTTGCACAAGCTGCCCTGGAGCTGCCAGTTGGTGTGCCGCTATTCTGCAGCAAGTGAGATTCTCTGACAAGCGGTTTCTGCTTGCTGTGGAAAAGCAGTGTGCCAACTAGCAGCTCTGCGGCAGCTTATGCAAAAATGAAGAGAAGCCCCGGGGGCAAAAGGGCTCTCTACCCAGAACAAGCCCTAGGGCAAAATCAGTCCTAGTATGGAACACTCATAAAGAGATGGTTGAGCTGGTAGATGGAACTGCTCACAATATTTAGCATTAGGGAAAGACTTCTGCCCAGTGTCAGGAACCCAGACAACCCCCCAATGTTCGGACTCTGAGGGGAGCCTGGGACTCACACTCACTGTCCATGTACCAAAGCAACAACCCATGTGGTGCCTCTAAGGCAATACCTGCTGCACCACTCTTTGATAAGGACTGAGCTTTTTACAGCTCACTGTCTAATGAGCAGCTGGGAGGCCTGTGGAAGGATATACAAGTGCTCCCAGATGGCAAAGAACTGTGAGACCCACACAGGTAATCTACACTCAGCCGTCCTGGACAGTGAGGCTGAAATATTTTCTTTTGTAGCCACTGCCAGACCCCACCCACCAGTCCAGCCAGAGGATCCTCTGATCTTTGAAGCCCCACTTCTGAAAAGGTCTGTAACATGCCAATGTTCTTGGCATGATGTGTCACAAGATGTCACAGAAGTGATGTCATCATGCCAGGGAAGTCGTGTGTTGATGTTCTAGTATTTTGGCCAACAAAATGGTTATCCTAGAGTTTCAGCCAAAATGCTACAGCATCAATATGCGATATCCCCGGTATGATGATGTCACTTTCATGTGATGTCATCAAAAAGACATGTGCAGTGATGTCACTTCACCCTCCATGCTCATGAATGGCCAGGGCCGGGCCTAGATTGACTGGCACTCTAGGCCAGGCTAACTTCTGGTGCTTCTCCCTGCACTGATAACGTCAACAAGTCACATGGGGCACCCCCCAGAAGGCCAGCACCCTAGGCAATTGCTTAGTTTGTCTATAGGCAGGGCTGGCCCTGTGGATGGCTTCCTCCCGCCCACCCCCAGGTCAATCAGAATGGGCAACCCTAGTAGCCATACCTGTTTGCGCTTCCACAGAGAAATACGGCTGACCTTCAAGAATGCTGTAAACTAGTTTGGCACTGTTTCCATATGTAGGATCATCAGCATCTGAGGCTGTCACCTGAATAACTGATGTACCTAAAAACAGAAAGGGGACCATTTCAAAATTAAATATGATTGTGTTTTTGTTTTTGGTTTTTTTTGGTGGTTTTTTTTAAAAGCCAATGGAAGCAAAGAAAACATTTTCAAAATTCACTTTCATTGTTTTTTTTTTTTTGAAAAAAACCTGCAATCAGAGATTATTTCATAATTAGGGACTAGAAAATTAAACCAAAAGTGCTATCCCCTTACAAGAGGTATTGCTAGTAAATCACCAGTGGATACCTACCAGCTGTGCCAGGGATTATGGGAAATCTCTGACCAATTAATTTCTTGGAGTACACAGTTCAGTAAATTCTATTTCACTAAATACTTTCTCTCTTTTCTTGGCAACGACTTAATATTGCTATTTGGGACATTCATTTTATACACATCTTCTCTGTGGGAAAAAAAACTGCAAACAAAACAAAACAAAACCTCCTTTACCAGTATTTGGAAATTATATGCATGATAATTACCAAAGTAAGTGGAAAATTTCTTTGGCCGAGTTACAAGAGGAAAAAAAAGAAATATTCAGAATCTGTTCATATGTTCCAGAGCCAATTTCACCCAGTATGAATCATGAAATATATTATGATATTGCTGTATTTAATGGGCAACTCCATGTAGCACCCAGGGCTACAGTTTAGGAATCAGCAATCCCATGAGAATGCCCAGATTTGTGGAAAAATCCAAAATAGGAAAGACAATATGTGTATGTATGTGTGTGTCCCAATCTATGCATGCACAACACGGCTGCCAATCCCCAGGTAGGGGTGGGAGATCCCCCGGTTTGGAGGCCCTCCCCCTGCTTCAGGGTCATCAGAAAGTGGGAGGGGAGGGGAATGTCTGCTGAGCGCTCCATTATTTTCTGCAAGCCCTCCCCCTGCTTTAGGGTCATCAGAAAGCGGGGGGGTGGGAAGAGAGAAATGTCTGCTGAGTGCTCCGTTATTCCCTAAGGAGATCGATTCCCATAAGGTATAATGGAGAATAGATCCACTGGTATCTGGGGCTCCCTTTGGAGTTCAGTTTAAACCTTGGCCTAGCTGTGTCCTCAAGTGAACTACAATGATTCTGGTTTAACAAGAACAGTTCCTATTTTCTAATGCACACCACTTGCAATTCACAGTGCCTCTTCTGTCCCTTGAGAATGTCTGGAGGATATCCCTCCCCCTTACATAATGATGGCATTTTACTTGTATATATTGTTACTGAAACTCATAGAATTTCACACATATAATCTTGAGACAGCCCTTGAAATATCTTTGTAGAGCAAGGCCATATGACGAGAACAGAGGGAAAGTGGTTTGACTAATTCTGTACAGAGAAATAACAGAAATGGTAGAAATAAGATGTGTATCAGAGACTTTCTAGATCACTATGGATGCACTGAGACAGATTTTTTAAAAAACAAAATGTGGTCTAAGGTTGCTGGTTTGGGAAGTTCATGTAGATTCGGGGGCAGTGCTGGGCTTGCCAGCCCCTAGGTCCCAGTAGGGGATCTGCCAGTTTTGGGGGCTCCTCTCCATGGTGGACCAGCTGGCTGGCAGGGGAATCCCTCCCTTAAACAGGGATATCACAAAGCAATGCTCTTGTATTTGGGGAAACTCTATGGTTTTGAGGGTGAAAAAAGCATAGCATTTCATCCAAATACCAGAGCATCCTCTGTGTGATCTTCATGACCACCCCTGGAATGCCCCCCAAATCCCCCTGCCAGATGGATGAGGGGACCTGCCAACCCTAGGCAGTGCCTGGCAACTTGTATTTCTCCCAGACTCCACGGTATCCTGTAAAGTCCGCCACCCAAAACTGCCATTTTCTCCAAGGGAATTAGTAACTGTAGTCTAGAAATCACTTGTAATTCTGGGAGACCGCCACATCCCACCTGGAGGTTGGTAATAGGGTAGGGATGAGGCTGGCAGACCTCAGCTATTGCATATGTGTTAGGAATGCCATATGGCTTTCTTGTGTGAGGACTGAATTTTGGGCATGCCACCTGGTGGCCATTCAAACAATTAGCTCACCTGGATTCCAGTTTTCATTTTTTTTAAAAAAACAAAGGTAAATCCTCCTTGCAAACTCAAGCATGCAAAGCAAAATAAACAACATTCTGTCCTGTACTTTAATGAGAGAGAAGCCTATTCCAAGTTTCCATGTTTACAGCCAAAAAGGGAAGATACAGCTATAAGCAACATGTCTGTTATGTCTTGCATTTAAGTCTTGATGTATAACACAGCGAACGCTACAGAGGCAACAAGTGGAAACGCAATGGCCCCCAGATGTAGCTCGCTAATATGCTCCGCCAGTCAAGATCTGTGGCAGGAAGTTTAACTGGCCAGGATTGGACCTGGCCAGAAGGAGGGTTGTTCCGGGGCATGTATATAATCGAGACCCGGCCCGCGTTTCTCTCTCTTGTGATGTACTCGCCAATAAAGTATGTTGCCTTCAACACGTCTCGTCACTCAGTACATTACGATGTCCTTGTGTCTCTTCTCTGAAAACACAATTAAATCTTGGAATAAGGAAACTGTCAGGTTAAAAAAAATCCTCTGCTCTTTCAAGGGCACAAGTTTTTGTGTCCTTGGTTTCTATGCTTATGAATTTGCATAGTATGCAAATTAAGCTGTCTCAATTTCATGAACTAGAGCAGGGTTTCCCAAACTTTTCTTTCCCATGGCCCATTTATTTTTACACTTTTCCTTCGTGGCCCACTAAAATTTGGGGGTGGAGCCAGGAGACTTTGGGGGTGGAGCTGGGAGACAGGAATTATGTCATTTCCTGTGGTGTCAAGGACCAAGTGATGTCACTTCTGGGGCACACTGAACCAAAACTCCACCTTTTCCTGTGATGTCACTTCCAGGGCACTCCCCCAAACCTGTCTCTTCTTCGGAAGTAAATTCATTTTCAGAAAAATCTCTCTGAAACCCATGCTGAGCCAAAATGGGAGTGGAATGTGGGCGGTCCTCTTTTTCCACCCCCACACCTGCATGCACCTATCTGTGTGTTCTTCTCCAGTTTGCAAGCACTCCTGATGCCCATTTTCAATTGCCTGCACCACCTACACATCCCTTCCTCAACAGCACTGGCCAGTGTATGCAGTTGAGAGTGCTGTTGCCATTGCCATCAGGAATGCCAGCACTGTGTACCACCCACACTGGGCCCTGGCAGCTGCTCTAACTCAAAATATGCTGACACATTTAGTAGGCCCTTCCTTTAGCTGCTACTACTGGAACCCTGCCTCAAGTTACAACCAACCTTGCTTGGTTTCAAGAAAATCTTTCGACAGCTATTTTTCATACTTTTCTTTGGTTGTAACATGGGGAAATTGCTGTGAAAGGTACCAGAGAATTGTATTGTAATCAATGAATTAATTTCAAGTTATATGAAGTTCATACAAGCTTTTCTGCAGTTATCCCAAAAAGGATATTTATGAGGGGCTTGCAGCTTTTTACTGGCTGTATTTCCCATGCCTTTAAAAGCAACCTGTTGTGCAGATACTTAGCCAGTGAACTACTTTCATCCTTTTTAACATCTACAGGAGGAGTTTAATTTTGGTGTCAGATAGCTGTTAAAAGCAGGACCAGTAAAATGGTGCCAAGTTCATAGTACCATCTCTTCCAGTGCTGTTGAGATATACCGTAGTAATCTCCAATAATCTCTTTCTGCCCCACACCTCTTACTCTCACTCTCTCGCACAGAAATTTCATAGAAGGCCACCTGGCTACAACTGGGGGTGCCAACTTTTCATTGGCAGAGCTCCTATGTCAGCAACAACAGTATGATGAACAGAAAAGTTTCATCCAGTAAAAATGGAAGGAAAGAAAGAAAGAGAAAGGGAAAGAAAGAAAGGGAAAGAATGAAATGGAAGGAAAGGAAAAGAACAGAAAGACATGGCAAGAAAAAAAAATCATAAACATAAGAGGAGCCTTGTTGGATCAGGCCAGTGAACTATCCAGTCCAAAATTCCTCATACAATGCCCAAAAAGCACTAGAATGTCCACCAGTGGGGCCAGGGCACTAGAAGTCCTCCCACTGTTGGTTCCCCCCCTCCCAGCACCAAGAATACAGACAGAGCATCACTTGCAGGGAAAGAAAGAAAGAAAGAAAGAAAGAAAGAAAGAAAGAAAGAAAGAAAGAAAGAAAGAAAGAAAGAAAGAAAGAAAGAAAGAAAGAAAGAAAGAAAGAAAGAAAGAAAGAAAGAAAGAAAGAAAGAAAGAAAGAAGCCTTCCTCACCATCAGAGGACCCAGCCAGCAAAAATTCTGCCCAGGGGTCGTTTGGTAAAAAAAAATAGCTACTGGAATGTCCACTTCCCACCCCTCCCGGTTGAAAAAACACACATACCTTTCTTTATCGCCAAGGCCTCACGGGGAAATCTCCCCAAAAGAACATACTGCAAGGCACATGAAAGCTCATACCCTGAAGAACACTTCATGGGTCTAAAGTGCCATTGGATGCTAGCTTTTCTCTCAAACACTGGGAGCAGGGGAGAAGGAAGGAGAGGCAACCCAGCTCCTCTCTGTACAACACAGAGATGGGGCGGGGCTTGCTTTGCTGGAGGCGGGGTTAGCTTTGGCTTTTCTTGTGACCCAGTAGTGAGGCTTCCGTGGCCTGGTACCGGGTCATGACCCTGCAAATGGGAAACACTGAACTAGAGTATGGCAGCTTTAACACATGTGCACATTCCTAAATGTGTAAGAAGCTTATCCTCAAGGCAAAATACATAGAGATGTATCAGAAACACTATACACATTAGACTGAATGCTTATAATTAGCGATCAAGTATAAATGAATTATCCCTGGATCTCCCTTCTTATCTTATCATGAAATCTGTAGTACATTTTTGTGTACATACCTACGTTGGATCTCTCTGGTACATTGGCATGGTAGTTTTCATGTAAGAATTCCGGGGGGTTGTCGTTAATATCTTGAACTTTCACAATGAATTCAGAAGGTGGCTCCAGGGGTCGGTTGGTAATCCGGTCCACAGCCTGGGCAGTTAAAGTGTACTGAGCTCTTTCTTCCCGATCCAGTGTCTTTGTTGCATGGATGTTCCCTGATTTGTCATCAATGACAAAAATGATTCCTGCTCCTTCACCTGAGAGAATATATTTAATGTTCCCATCGCCGGAATCAATATCGGAATGAAGCTGTGAAATGCAAAGCAGATATGTTTGTTATTTCAAAAACCAGTAATTATGGCTGGTTAACGCTGACTGACTTGAAAGTGATCATTATTTGAGATTGACCGTTTTCGCAAACAGCTCACCTCGCAGTCACAATCCTGTTCCCTCCGCAGCGTCTGGCCAGATTTCCCACCATCTGCGCCGGAGTTACAGGAAGTGCCGCAGCTTTTGCATAGCAAACGTAAACTGTTAAAACCCAGTTTAAATTTGCTACGCAAAAGCCGCGGCACTTCCTGTAACTCCGGCGCAGATGGTGGGAAATCTGACAGATGCTGTGGAGGGAACAGGATTGTGACTGCGAGGTAAGCTGTGTGCGAAAAAGGTTTAAGAATGATTCTGATTTCTGCCCCAATAGCAATATGCCTTGGAAGATCCTGTTCCAATCTGAACTGTCCATGAGTTGGATCCAGACTATATTTTACATGAGGATAATGGAACTTCCTTGCCGCTCCCTCCCACTGCAATCTATTTATCTCCATGAAATGCTGGTCCTGGGGGATGGGGAACCCTGAGGAATGACATGAGGAGGGAACATGCAGTGGGAAGGGGAAATCAATGGAAATTGTCAATTTAGCCTGCATCCTCTCCCATGTCTTAGAACAGAACTGAATGTATAGTTTTGATCAGGGCTTTTTTTTTTTTTAGCAGGAACACACAGGAATGCAGTTCTGGCTAGCTTGGTGTCAGGGGGTGTGGCCTAATATGCAAATGAGTCCCTGCTGGGCTTTTTCTACAAAAAAAGCCCTAATTTTGATTGACTTTCCATTTGTGTGTTCTGGATTGGGGGAGTGTGGGGCACCTTGGACAAACATTTTAATATTCATTGTAACATGCATTATCTTTATCAAGGTACAACAGAAGCGCAGGTTGCAACATGCATCTGGAACTCATAAATAGGCATCAGTATCATGTGTGTGAAGGATGTGCAAGCCCAAACTTGTTTCAGAACCTAAGGAGGGTCAATACTTGAATGGGAAACCTCGGAGGAAGATTTTGCAGAGAAAGGCAAAGGCAAATCATCTCTGCTTCTCAGTTGCCTTGGAAGCCCCTTGCTGGGGGTCGTCATAATTCACTTGTGATTTGACAGCACATATGTACATACAGGGATAACCTTAGACTATCTGGCACCCTATGCAAGGTTAACTTCTGGTGTCCCCCCTCCCCCCAATAATGTCACTAAGCCACATGGAGGGCACCCAATTTGGTGCCCTCAGAAAACCAGCACCCTAGGCAATCACGTAGTTTGCCTAGTGGCAGGCACACATATCATATGCGTAGTCATCCAAAATCCACAGAAATTCACAATAGATCTCTGGAAGGCTAAGGAATGGGACCCTTGATATTGCAAAATTATGGAACAAAAATAGTGTGTGAGGAACAATGCTTGTACATGACTGCCACAGTCTAGAGATCTCTGTTGATTTATATCTCAATGGCATCTCCAGATATTTTTGTGACTAGCCTGATCTTGTCGGATCTGGGAAGCTAAGCAGGGTCATCCCTGGTCAGTATTTGGATGGGAGTCCACCAAGGAAGTCCAGGGTCACTATTCAAAGGCAGGCAATAGCAAACCACTTTGGTTCATCTCTTGCCTTGAAAACCCCATAGGGTTCCTATAAATCAGCTGTGACTTGCTCTTTCCATCACTAATACGACTAGCAAGCTATTTTAAATTGCCGGATGAGAGAATTAGAAAAGAACATTGAGGATTAGTTCAGAATTCACTCAAATATATGTATGCAACTGATCAGCAGTTGTTGAGATTAAGAGGAGAAAAAGTAGTATATCTTTTATGAAAGGTTTTATATTCATGATTATTTTAATAAGCTACTTTTCAAAATAAAGTAGATCTGTGATTTATGGAGCAGCAACAAAGTAACCACCCATTGGGTTCCAACTAATTTCCAATTTCTTCGATACTTAATGCCCATTGTGATGCAATAATGAATGGCACTAAAGCAATTAACGCATGAAATGAAATGTGAGTCCCACTTCCTTGGCTCCCCTTACTTTCATAATGCTTACAGGCATTGGCTCTATGAATTGGTATGAATATGAAATATATAAAATTGGACCATCTTTGCTTTCTCATATTTTATGCTGTTTAAGCTGATACAATAATGAGAGCACACTACTCAATGAGCCATATCCATCACATCTGCTTTACACTGGTTAAAGCCCATTGGTTTGAGGAAAGTTGCACTTGAGGGTGGCTTTCTGATGTTTCCTGCAAAATGAGTTACATTCTGGGTCAAACAACACAAATTGCCGCTCAGATGAGGGTTAATTTGTGAGCAACCTCAAGAGCATAGCTACCATTTAAGCAGCAGAGGAGGATTTTTTATGCTTAGATTCTAGGATGTGTCTGTGTTGGAGATGGCATCTAAGCAAACTGTGATGGTTGTGGAAGATGTGATGTTCTTTGAGAGAATTCCTGTATAGGAAAGGTCTTTATGAGATAGCTGGTGATCTGCAACTCAGCCTATGTCATTCTTAGCAAATCAAGCCTTGAATCAAGATGTAGAGCACTCAGTTCCTAAGTGGGTGTTTCTGAATGCCCTGGGTATTTCACAAAAAGTGGAGAAGATGAGAGAGAGCAAGGTGCAGAGAGCAATATGTTTTACAGTAAGCTTTGTCAGGAAATCTTCTACAGAAATTTTTAAGTTCCCACCTTGAACAATAGTTCAAGGTTATTTGTCAAAGCTTACTAGGAAACAAGCTGGGATTCATAAGAACCAAATAAATTTTGTACTCTGCACCTTGTCCCCTGGGTATTTCAGATGGGGTTGTCAAGTCTTACCTTGACTCCAGTGGGGGATCAATCTCACAAGTGCAAAGCATGTGGGCAGTGTGATGATGTCACCCAGAAGTGATGTCATTGCACCAGGCACATTGCACTGGGGACACTCTAGCGTTTGGGATAAAGACTCTATGGTGGCATAGAGTTTTAATCTGAATGTTAGAGCATCCCTGATGTGACATGCCTGGCATGATAACCTCACTTTTGGGTGACGTCATCATGCAGGGCATGTTGCATGGTGATGGAGCTCTTTGGGGGTGGGGATTCCCTGGTGGCCCACTCCATGCCAGCGGATTGGGGGCCTCCAAACCAGGGGAACTCTTGCCTCCAGCAGGAGTTTAGCAACCCTGATTTCAGGACAGATGAGGAATGCACCCTCTGAAATTTTGATCTTTTTCTTTTCTTTTTGCCATCAAGTTGCAGCCAACTTATGGCGATCATGTAGGATTTTCAAGGCAAGAGACATTCAAAGGTGGTTTGCCATTGCCTGCCTCTGTGTAGTCACTCTGGTATTCCTTGGTGGTCTCCTTAGATACTGACCAGGGCCAACCCTGCTTAGCTTACAAGAACTGATGAGATCTGGCTGACCTGGGCCATTCAGGTCAGAGCCTCTACAGACACTGAAATCATTGTGTGTAGAGGAGGTATGAGCATGCTGGTCGCCGCCCCCCCCCCCCAACATGTGATCACTGGTCTGAAAGCACAGTCTGAATGCATAATCTCCATCCAGATAATAATAAGCTCTGATTTTTCAAATGCTCCAGTCCAGTCACAGATAAACTTTCTTCATGAGCAGCCTTCAAATCAGTGATTGGGCATAGCTGGAGACATATCTGCTCTCTCTCTACACATGTTGATTTCTGTAGGGTGCTATTCTGAAGCCTCCTCAGCTATGACTTGTTAGTGTTCTTCATAAAATGTACTATAACAAGACTGTTACTGTCCTAAGTATGCTAAGAAGTGGTGGATTGAACCTGGGCTTTTTCAGTCAACAGGAAGGCACTCACGATCAAACAGACCAGATGCTAAGAAAACCATCCATCGCAATTCAGTTTCTTGGTAAACTGAAGCTACAAGAGGCCCTGACTTTGGATTGGGACTGTGATGAGAGGAAACAAGGCTGTTTTCCACCACACTATCAAAGCTGCTATAATTTGTCGACCCAAACCCAACCCAAACAAAGCAAATCACATTATTCAAGTTCCCCAAATCCATAGGCTCTATTGTGATTAGGAGGCCCTGGAATGCCATCTCCCATTCAGTTCTGGACATAAATATACAAATATGATACAGAAAACAAACTAGGGTTCTCATTCCCCAGGTGGAGGTGGGAGATTACCTGATTTTTGTGGCTTCAGCCCACCACCAGCCACTCGGAGCCCTAATGTAATGATCTAATGTGGTGCCCTAATGTGATGACATCACATGAATGTGATGCCATCATTTTGAGGATGTTGCACAGCAGCGCTGTAGTTTGAGGGCAAAACTCAATATTTTGAAAGTAATTTTACCATAGAGTTTTGCTCTCAAATCACAGAGGTGTTGCACAATATCCTTGACATGATGATGTCATTTCCACACGGTATCATCATGTCAGGGAAGTTGCTGCTTGGGGGCAAAGCCCTGCCCCTCTCCTGGATTGCTCCCACCTACCCCCACCAGTGAGTCACAGGTCTTGGAAACCCTACAACAAAGATGTTTCCCTCAATATCAGAAAAGAGTATGGGAGGCGGGATGAGTTAAAACTTTCCTCTTCTGTCATGGTCTCAGCCTGTAACGAGTATTTTTGCAAAAGAAAAAGAAACTGCTTGCGATCCAGATTTGACCTTCAATATATTCAATTTTGGAAGGAGCTATCAGAATCTCCATCACTTCTTCTTGAGCCAAAAACTACTCTGTGAAATGTGCCCTTTCTGCCGGTGATGCACCTTATTTTGTTTTATTGTTTAACTGTTTTGGTTTTATTGTATTGTTTTAAATTTGAATTTGTAGGTTTTATTGTCTGATTTATGCTGTGACTTGCCCTGAGCCTGTTATGAGAAAGAGTGGAATATAAGTTCAATAAATAAATTAATAAATCTGGACTAATGGAGGTATGCTATCTTATCTTAATACTATCTTAATTTATTATTACATCTTGGGGCCTACAGCTGTATTGGTTTAATAGAATGTGCCCAATGGAAAACTGCCTCCTATGACATAGATGCTGTTTGTTTTAATTGTATTTTGATGGTTTTTAATTGTTTTACCTTTTGTTGTTATCCACCCTGAGCCCACTCACAGGTAAGGGCAGAATACAAGTTAAAATAAATAAATAACCATTCATTCAATGCTTATGAGCTAATCTTGTCCTATGTATTTCTCTTTTGTTTAGAATTTTTTAAATATAGTATTATATAGTTTTATTGTTAACAATTTCAGCAGTTATTTTGCTATGGGTTTATGGCTGACAAACTCCAAGTTGGAGCCTGGAATTCTTCTGGAATTAGAATCCATCTCCAGACTACACAGATCAGTTCCCCTGGGGAAAATGGCAGCTTTGGAGAGTGGCGTCAATCTATGTATCACATCTATACTGAGCTCCCTCCTCTTTCCAGGGCAAGGTTCCACCACCAGATCTCCAGGAATTTCTCAACCCAGAATTGGCAACCCTACCAGTGCTATTTCCAGGGGTTTGCAGCCTCTAAAAATGGCTTTTGGGGAGTCATGGCAAGACAAATCCTTTTCTGCAACCAGAACTTGAGATTCCCTATATCTAAACCTATGTTTTCAGGCTGCTAATGGGGAATACACAAAGCAATATCAAATTCAAATAACATTAATGGTTTCTTACCCTGCCCACCAGTACAGGATCTGGTCCTGTGTATTCCTCTATTACAAAGAATTGATTCCAAACCCATCCTCTTTTGGAACGGTGGAGAACTTGCCCTTCCTTTCCCTTTTCATGGTGTCCATGGAGCGATGGCCTTGAAGAATTCAGCCTTCCCGTTGCCATGGCCAGGGTGTAGCTCAGCATTCCCAAGCAGAGAAGGGCAGCATGTAAACAGTTGTCCTCCTTCATTTTTGGTTAAGGTACAGGCACCAAGAGTATCCCCAAATCTATTCCTTCTTTGCAGGGACCCCACAATAGTCCAAAAAAGGAACAGTATAATCCTCTAGAAATTTCAGATGTAGTTTTCCATACACAAGATGTCCATTCTCTTCAAGTGCATTACTTCAGTTCCATCCAGATTCCCAAATTAATCCCTACAGAAAAAAGAGAAATCAGGAAAGAAAGTTAGGTTTCGTTCTGCCTTCCTATCTAGTCCGATCTAAACGCATTATAATTTCATAATGGAACAGGCAACAATTGAATTAGGGTCACCAACTCTGACTTGGGAAATTCCTGGGGGTTTGAGGGTAGGTTTGGGGAGAGGAAGAACACTGGCAGGCTATAATGCCAAGAATCCATTCTCCACTTGGGACTATACTTTGAGGGCTTAAGTGTAGAGTTGCCAGCTTCTAAGTGAAGCATAGAGACCTCATGGTATTGTTATCTGCAGGAACAGATCCAAGTTGGCAAATTCCTGGAGATTTCAGGGGTAAAGCCTGGAGGGGGAACAGTTTGGAGAGGAGAAGAACCTCAGCAGGTAAACTGCCATAGAGTCCGGCCTTCAAAGCTGCCACTTTCTCTTTGGGAACTGGAGATAGGCTTGCCAATCTCCAGGTCCCAGCGGGGGTTCTTCCACTTTCCCAAACTCCTCCCGCCCTCAGTCAGCTGGCCGGCGGAGGCTTCAGGCTCCGATTGGAAAGGCTTCCTCTTGGGATGGTGTTTCTGTGTTGCTGTGAAGAAGTTGGCAGCAACATGTGAGTAGAGAAGCCAATCCCCCTTCAGAGTCACCAGAAATGGGGGGGGGGAGGGAAAGGGGAGGAAAACGTTTGCTGAGCACTTCATTATTCCCTATGTGGAGATCGATTCTCATAGGGTATAATGGGGAATTGATCTGGAGGTTTCGGGGGTTCTGAGGGAGCTGTTTTTTGAGGTAGAGGCACCAAATTTTGGAGGCCCTCTCCCCACTTCAGGGTCATCAGAAAGTGGTGGTGGGGAAATGTTTGCTAGGCACTCCATTATACCCTATGGAGACCGATTCCCATTGGGAATAATGGAGAATTGATCCATAGGTATCTAGGGCTCTGGGGGAGGGGCTGTTTTTTTGAGATAGAGGCACCAAATTTTCAATGTGGCATCTTGTGCCGCTCCTGGGAAAAAAGCCCATGTTTCAAAGAGGTTGGACCAAGGGATCCAATTCTATGAGCCCCCAAAGAAGGTGCCCTTATCCTCCATTATTTCCTATGGAAGGAAGGCATTTAAAAGAAGCAAGGTCCCTTTACGTGTGATTGCCAGAACTTCCTTCTGAGCTCAATCAAGTGTGTCACACCCTTGCTCCTGGTTCCAAGCCCCAGATACTTCTTGACTCGGAGCTGGCAACCCTACATGTATAGCAGCCTAGTTGAGGCAGTGTTCTTCTGAGTGTTGCTGGGAAACTAGTGTCCTATCCCTTGCTGATGGGCATGCTGAAAGCATTTGGTTAGATATCATAAAGGAAAAGGCAGGGCTTTCTTTCTTTCTTTCTTTCTTTCTTTCTTTCTTTCTTTCTTTCTTTCTTTCTTTCTTTCTTTCTTTCTTTGCAGGAAAACACAGGAATGCAGTTTCAGCTAGCTTGGCATCAGGGGTGTAGCCTAATATGCAAATGAATTCCTGCTGGGCTTTTTCTACCAAAAAAGCCCTGGGAAAAAGAATGGTAGATTAGAGCAGTTTGCCCCCCCCCCCTGGACTACAGTGACACTTGGCCTGTTCCAGCACACATTCTTACATTAAAACAGGCTTACAGGTAGAGCATTGGCTTTGCATGCAGAAAATCCCAGGTTCAGTCCCTGGCCACTCTGCTTAATAGCATTGGCTAGGAGGCGACGCAAAAAGACATCTCCTTAAGACCCTGAAGAACTGTTGCCAGTCTTTGTGGGCAATGAGAAACTGAATAGATCAGTGATCTAACCCAGTAAAAGATGGCTCCGTGGTCTCAATTTAGTGGGGTCAAAAGAGTGAGAGGGCCTCTATTACAGAGTGCAGAAACAGGTGCCCCAATCATAGTGATGGATTCTCATAGGTCACCAAAACCCACATTTAACAGGAAAGTTTTCATGTTGCTATATAACCTGCTTCTTACAGAATACAGAGAAAGAGCAAAATGGAAAAGCAAATTTCCTTTCACTGACCATTAATTTCAGATGATGCCATTGACAATAGGTATGAGAAAATCTGCAAGTATCCAGTGTAAAATGTAACATAACTTCATTACTGGGATTATTATCTAATTACCAAGGAACTCCTCAGAATAATAAAAAAGACAAGAAGATATATGGAAGTGTTTACAATCAGTTGTTCAGGCATGAAGAACTAAACACAAAACATTAACCACACATCTAAGCTATTATCCTTAATTTACTAATTAGGGTTTAATGTGGTAATTGCCTTCAATCTCTATTTAAAAAAAAAATCTGCGCAGAGGAAAGGATGGGCCTATACATTTTTTTTTTTAAAGAAAGTCCTAACATGGGTAACCCTTTTTTTCAGTTAACCAGTTCTCGGAGAGCCGGTTTGGTGTAGTGGTTAAGTGTGCGGACTCTTATCTGGGAGAACTGGGTTTGATTCCCCATTCCTCCACTTGCACCTGCTGGAATGGCCTTGGGTCAGCCATAGCTATCGCAGGAGTTGTCCTTGAAAGGGCAGCTGCTGCAAGAGTTCTCTCAGCCCCACCCACCTCATAGGGTGTCTGTTGTGGTGGGGGGGAGGTAAAGGAGAATGTGTGCTCTGAGACTCTGAGGGTGGTTTCACATAGGAGATTTGGCACGACCTAGCCCCGCCTCCCATTCGGATTAAAAGTGCACGATCACACAAGCATATCTACCCTCTGAGCTGCACCCATTCTCACCCCGTCTCCAGACGCCTCCTATCCACATCAAAAAGCTACCTGGATTTTCCTGGTACCATCCCCCTGAATTGGATGCAAGTCACATAATCGGCTGCTGTCTGAATGCCCTGGGGTGATTCATAAGCGGAAGAGCTGTGTGATTGCACCAAGCCATCTCTGGCAAGTTTGGGATTCCCCCCCCCCCCAACCCCTCTCTGGGGTGTGCTTCTCCGATTGAGTGCACAGACGGGGGCCTTTTTAAAAAAGACAACCCTTTCTGCAGCGGGTTCGTGGTTGAGCTGGGCTAGCAATGTGAATGAGCAACCACTGACCGCTGCCGGGATCCTGCAGCTGTTTGTTTGCCCAGAAACGGTTCAAACCTTAGTGGATTTTTTCAGAACGGGATAAAATCATGTCAATTTCACAGTGCGGAACCAGCCTGAGATTCAGAGTATAGGACAGGATATAAATCCAATATCATCATCTCCTTCTTCTTCTTCTTCTCCACACAGGAAAGTTTTATCACTGCATACCAGCGATCGAAGCAAGTAGACCTCAGGAACATGAAGGTCATTTTGAACTGGCTATGCCTTAGCCTTAAAGTCATGTGATCTATTCATGTAAAAAAACACCATGAGCAGCAAGCACACTGTTATATACTCTATCACAATCCTACATGAATAGCTCAGCAAGAACGACTTCATTCATCTGGATCAGCCCCTGTGTGGAAGTAGGCTGAGTGGCTAATGACTATCAGAAACTGAACTTTTCACATCAAAATGGCATGTTCGCAAAATTTGGTAACCTCCCAGTAATGGAGCCATGATGTTTCCAAGCAGCTTCATGGATGGATGGAAAATGAATGTTTAAAGTGGCCATTTACTGAAACCAGCTGTTATATTGGATTGCAGAGTCAGTTAAAATGATCTTTAAATTAGGCAAACTAGCAGAACTTATGGTCTCTCTTACAGAAGCTGAATGTAGCTGAAAGTATGAAAAAAATCTAGTGGCAGAGAATATCACAAATAAATTGCATTTATTTTAACCCTGGGGGCTCAGGGTGGCTTCTTAAACCTAAATAAATACCAAAAATATTAACCTAGAAAATGTCAAGATAAAATCCCCACACTTCTATTACAATCTTCCCCTCCTTTCAAATTTGTTCTCCTCCTTTCAAATCCCCCCCCCCACTTTAAATTTCCTTGGGAAAAATGCTAACAAATGAATTACAGGGGGTGGGGAGAGGGATTAGTGATGATAAGGCTAGCATCTAGGAAACCATGTCTACCTCATGGTACTCAAGTATGCACTATACACAACATACCGAATCTCAAAGGAAGTAAACAAATTTCCAGTGAGTGCCTTTATTTCAAACACCATGTGCTGAAGACGAAACAATCCATTGGATTTGTCTAGTTGGCACGTCTGCGTGATACATTTAAATAGCAGTTATTCCTCAGGGATGCATATTTAACAGGACAGACTTCAAAAGTATGCCGTATAATGACATTATGATGGATAGCATAATTCAGAGACATTTCGTAGGAATATAGGGAATGGAATATTCAAGGCAACACAGAGGTAAAAATAACTGAACCTCATCTGCAGTTAGACCAGGGGTGGAGAATCTTTTTTCTGCCAAGGGCCATATGGATATTTATAACATCATTCACGGGCCATAAAAATTATCAACTTAAAAAACAGTGCTCCACCGAGGGAGAATGATTCAGGCCAGCAAAATAATGCAAATAATTGTTTTTCTATTTGAAGTCATGTGGGGGAGCCTAATCTGGCACACACTCACACACACACACCTGGCCTGCTGCCCTAGGCAAATGCATAGGTCCAGCGTTTTTTGTAGAAAAAGCCCAGCAGGAACTCAGTAGCATATTAGATCACATCCCCTAATATTAGCATATTAGGTCACACACTCATTAGCATATTAGGCTACGCCACCTGGGATAATCAAGTGCAAACTGAACTGTGACAGTAACTTTTCCAGGCCCTGCAGCAATTCTGGCCAGCCATCCAGGCCTCAGGGAGACTGCCGTACAGTACATCTGGCCCCTGTGATCCCTGCCTGGCCCTGGGGAGGTTGCTGCATAGCGCGGCTGGGCCCCACGATCCTCGCTGGCCAGCCAGGCCCCAGAGAGGCTGCCACATGGCTTGATTCGGCCCAGCAATCCCCGAGGGCCACACCAAGTGACCTCAAGGGCCGCATACGGCCCTTGGGACGGAGGTTCCCCACCCCTGAGTTAGACAATGGGTGGACATGGATTATGGTCATCGCTAGGTCCCCCCTGGCCACCAGCAGGATATGGGGGGCATTTTTTTTGTCAGATTCAGGTTAGGAAACTCTTGGGAATTTTGGACATGAAGCCTGGGGAGGACAGGGACCTCAGTGAGGTAGAACGCCATGGAGTCCACCCTTCGAAGCATCTGTTTTCTCCAGGGGATCTGATCTCTGAGGTCTGAAGATAAGCTGTAATTCCGGGGGATCCCAAGTGTCATCTAGAGGCTGGCATCCCTACGTAAGCTGTAATTTAACAATTTCCAGCTTGACCACTGCATCACGAGCTGCCCTGGAAAATAATTAAGAACTCCTGATGGCACCTGGTTTTTCTGGCCACTGTGTGACAGTATTCAACTGGATGCAGTTACCAGAATTGTACACAGTATTCCAAATGAGGCCGCACCATTGATTTATACAGTGGCATTATGATACTGTCTGATTGGTTTTCAATTCCCTTCCTAATAATTCCCATCAACTTGTACTTATAGTTAGGATTTTTGGCCCCAATGTGCATTACTTTGCACTTGGTCATGTTGAACCTCAGTTGCCACGTTGATGCCCACTCGCCTAGCCTCGACAGATCCCTTTGGAGTGCCTCACTACCCTGAACAACTTAACATCATCTGCAAACTTAGCCACTTCACTGTTTACTCCCAACTTCAAATCATTAATGAACAGGTTAAAAAGCATCAGACCCAGTGTGGTGGTTCCAGACTTCTAAAACCCTAATGCATTTGGTTACTGAATGTCCCATATTTGTGACTGTACCAGCTCACTATATGCAATTTGCCTTTTGTCCCCCATAAGAAAGAGAGATTATAAATAATATAAATACATCAAAACAAAGAAAAATAAAGAAAATAAAGAAAAACACAGGCTGCCTGAATTTTTGGATGTGAAATGTTTCACTTTTAACCGTTTTTAGATGAAAATGGACAGAATAATTAGAAGGTTTTTTTGATCCTTTGATTTTATTGATATTTTAATTGGGTTTTGCTTCTTACATTACTGTTATGTTAACTGTTCCTGCTGCTACCAGCCTTGAACACCTTAAAAAAACCCAGTGTAAACATATTTTAAACAAATAAATTGTGTGTGTAGACATTCATCAACCAACTACTTGAGATTCCTCCATAGGTAGACTAGTTTTTTTGCAGTCTATAAAGTGATGTAACTGGAAGAAAATGGGGTTAAACAAGTTAGGTATGTGCATTTTAAATAAACTTGTATGGAGAGGCAGGGCTTTTTTTGAGCAGGAACACACAGGAATGCAGTTCCAGTCAACTTAGTGTCAGGGGTGTGGCCTAATATGCAAATGAGTTCATGCTGGGATTTTTCTAAAAAAAAAAGCCCTGTGGAGAGGTATCTTTTTAAGGACAGCTAGTTCGTTCATTAGGGTTTGCCATAGCTATAATGCTAATTAGTGACACCTAGAGTCAAAAAGAATTTTTAAAAAACAATGAAATTAGTGAATTAATGAAAATTAGATGTAATTGAATGCTGAGGATTGTTCCTTATGGGAAAGCCCATTGACAAATATTCAGCACTGCCTGGATGATTTATACTATCCGGATCAACCTACTCTACTTCGGCATAAATGCACGGCTTTGTTCCTACCTTCTGTTTCAGAGAAATGTTGTGGAAAGGTGTTTAATCTTTTCCCCCGCTGAGATTTTTTATGAGGCAAAGTAAAAACTGTGGCTTCAATCAGTTTAGCTATTAACAGATTTGCATTTTGCAGTGAGCTCAAGAATGTTGCCTCAGCTCGGTGCTGCCTCAGTCTGACTGGATTAAAACCATGGAGCCAAAGCTGTTCAACTGCATCGTTGTTTGGAAATTTATATCCCACTTTTCCATAGCTATTCTCAAAGCAGCAACATGTTTCTGTTTGGTTATGGCCCACACTACACTTTGTTGTTTTTTACAAATTGTGTTTGGGTTCACCGATCCAACTAGCTTTCACCTCAGTGGCACAGCAGTTGCAGGGAATGTCACTTTTTAAAGCCTATTTTACTCACAATAGTGATATGGAGGGAGGAGGGGGCTCCCACCTTCCGTCCACCTAGGACTGCCAGCTCTAGGTTGGGAAATACCTGGAAATTTTGGGGGTGGAGCCTCCAGAGGGCTGGGTTTGAGACATAATGCCATAGAGTCCAAATTTCAAAGCAGCCATTTTCTCTAGGTGAACTGATCTCTGTTGCCCAGAGATCAGTTGTAACAGCAAGAGATCTCCTGTTACTGCCTGGAGGTTGCCAACCCCACCTTCACCTTTCCCTGAGCTGAAATGGCCCCCTGTGGAGAATTATTTGCATTCCCTTGAAGTAGGGCAATGTTGTGACCCCTGCTGGGTGATCCATCAACTCATACTTAGACTCTGAGCTCATGGAACTGAGGAGTTTGGAATATCACCTGAGGAAGAGTAGGGAAGTCAGGGGGACCCTTACACTGCAGCAGCCCCCCTAGGATCCCCACTTATCAGCACCATCAGAAATGATGAAGGCACAGGGCTTTTTTTTTTTTTTAAAGCAGGAATGCACAGTTCCGGCTGGCTTGGTGTCAGGGGGTGTGGCCTAATATGCAAATGAGTTCCTGCTGGGTTTTTCATTAAAAAGCCCTGTGTGGAATAATGATTACATCAGGGTGTGGCCTAATATGCAAATGAGTTCCTGCTGGGCTTTTCCTACCAAAAAATGCCCTGTGAAGGCAGCAAGGAAAGAGGAAGACTCAACATGAGATGAATGAAGGAGCCGGCTCTTGAGGTGCTTCCACTAGAACCTCCAGCTCCCTGCCCAGATCCTAGTGCACAGTGCCTTGGCATCATTTCCAGTTATGTGCCCGGAAGCAGCGTTTGTGTGATGCTGTGATGTTCAAGTTGCACAGTTTTGATGCACATTCCACCCAGATGATCATTTACATGTATGATATGCAATTTGCAATCTTGATTTAATGATGCACAAATAATATTGAAAATGGTATATGTTATTATTGGGAGGAACTACTGTAAAGAAACAAAAATTGTGTGAGAATAAAGAATCACAGGTTTGATTGTGAAGTGAAATTAAAATGCTAATTTTTTAAAACTTGAAACAGCAAGGGTGAGAAATTGCAATATATATATATATATATCCAGAATGAAGTGGAACTGGGAAGCAAAACGAAGCGTGCATAACAAGCCCGAGCATCCCCAGATGTTTTTAGCTTTATTACATTTACACCCCACCTTTCTTTTATCATGAAATGTGCAGTGGGCTTTTCTGGTGTTCTCCCACTAATGAACTCACCCAGGGCTTTTTTTTTTTAACAGGAACAAACAGAAACATAGTTCAGGCTGGCTTGGCATCGGGGGTGTGATCTAATATGAAAATGAGTTCCTGCTGATCATTTTCTACAAAAAAAGCCCTGTGTGGAAAAATGGAGATATCAGGGGTGTGGCCTAATATGCAAATGAGTTCCTGCTGGGCTTTTTCTACAAAAAAAGTGCCCTGAACTCACCAGCCAAACCAGATTAATTCACTCCTACATCAAAAATATTTTACCATCACTGGATCTACATTGCAGTAACAGCAGTGAAAGGAGAGGAATAGGGTAAGGGATTTTGTCACTATATCATTGTAGTGTTTGCTCCCCTAATGTAGCTAATCCTCTAAGAGCTGTAAGAAGAGCCTTGCAAACCTGTAAGAAAAGCCCTGCAAACTCTTGGAGGATTGGCTACATTAGGGGGGGGGGGGTTAAGCTTAATATGCAAATGAGTTCCTGCTACAAAAAAAGCCGTGCTCTGATGAATGGATTTTTTGATTATCAGGGACAGCCAATGTTAGTAGAGGAGGCAGGGATGAACTGGGGTCCAAGTGGCAGCTGTGAGACCAGAGAGGTTTGATGGCATTAACATCTGGGGGGTCATGTTTGTGTAAATGTGTAACTGAGTTCTTTATAAAAAATATTTAATAAATGTATAGCTTTTAATATTTATTTGAAACATGGTGTTAGAGGACAGTTCTACAGATACTAAGGGCTGTCAGAAAGATAAAATAAGTGGGTTCTAGATCAAGTCAAGCCTGAACGCTCTGCAGAAGCTAAAATGACCCGACTGAAGCTATCATACTTTGGTCAAATTATGAGATGACAAGACTCACTGGAAAAGACAACAATGCTAGGAAATGGTGAAAGCAACAAGGAAAGAGGAAGACTCAACATGAAATCAAGGAAGCCATGGCCTACAGTTTGCAAGGCCTGAGCAAGGCTGTTAACAATCTAATGTTTTGGAGGTAATTAATTCATAGGATTGCCATAAATTGGAAGCAACTTGACAGCACTTACACAATCCTGTTCTTTATTCCTTTCCCTCTACAAAGTTACTAGATTAGATGCAGAACTCTTTGGGGCAACTGACCCAAGTTTTCCAATTTACAATTAGTGAAATGTACAAAACATAAAGGCAATGAAGTCTGTGGGTTGGATCCAAAATGTTTCTCCTGCTGTTGAGGGGGGGGGGGGGGAGGGATAAAAAATAAGCTATTCTGGTGAACATGGGACTTGCTTGATGGTGGAGAGGTAGGGCTTTAAAGAAGAAAAGGAACTGAGCAAGACAGAGTTTAAAAAAATGGCTGGATCCAATCCTACCTATCAAAACCAACAACCTGCACCAAGAAACTGAAATAATTTAGGCTGAGGGTTAGCAAATCCAACACTACCTGCTGGGGAATGCTTCCCCTTTCATGGCATCCCTATAGGATTGAACATGTGAGGCATGGAAATCTCTCAGAAACACAACTCATATCCAGACTGTAGAAATCAGTTCCCCTGGAAAAAATGGCTGCTTTGGACAGTTGACTCTGGCATTATACCTTGCTAAGATCCCTCCTTTCCCCAAGCCCAATCCTCCGCCACCCAAATTAGCCACAGTTTGTCTGGGTCAGTGATGCTCTGTATTCTTGGTGCTTGAGGGGGCACAGTGGGAGGGCTTCTAGTGGCTTGGCCCCACTGGTGGACCTCCTGATGGCACTCGGGGGTTTTTTGGCCACTGTGTGACACAGAGTGTTGGACTGGATGGCCCATTGGCCTGTTCCAACATGGCTTCTCTTATGTTCTTATGTAAATCTCCAGCAATTTCACAACCTACAGTTGACAGCCTCCCATCCCCAACATGGCCCTCATTGCTCCCCTAGACCATCACAGGATTTATGTGTTTCTGCATAAAACTTTTTGAAAGGATTAGAGACTTCTTAAAAACCACTCTTCTGTCCCCCCTCCCATGAAGATCTCATGGGGTGCTTTGGAAAAAAAATCCCATTCTGTGCAACTTTATGAATGCAAATCTTAATCCTGTGCATTTAAAAAATTATCTCTCTTGGTTTCATACTGGATAAACACTTAAACCCAGTAATCCCCAGCTGTTCCTGAAAATAGCTTTTCATAGTCACTTTTCCCCCTGTGGCTGGTTGGATATTTTGTATACTGAACTGATGGAATAAATGCCAATTTGAATGCTGCATTCTCCAGACGCAGGATGCCTCTTGCAAGTGACCCTCATGAATAGATACTAGTCTGCCAACTGATGGAGGATTTTGCATTGATTAATTGCCTGTCTTTTAACTGACTAATTGCATGAGGCCTCATAGCTGAGAAAGAGCACTCACTTGACATGCAGAAGGTTCCAGACTCCATCCCTAGAGGCTTCAGTTTATAATGATCATGGCTGGAAAAGATCCTGATCTGACCTTGGACAGCTGCTGCCAAACATCATAAGGTCAGATGGACAACATAAGGGTGACTGACTCAGCAGAAGTTGCACCTTCATGTCATCAGGCAGGGCTTTGGCTCAGTGATAAAAGAAAGACTTTGCATGCAGGAAGTCTCAGGTTTAGTCTTTGGCATCTCAAGTTAAAGGATCTCAAGCAGGAGTTATTAGGGAATGCCCTTCCTGAAGGTCTAGAGAGTCACAGCCTGTCAGAATGGACAATCCTGAACTGGTGTATAGTGTATGTAGAGATGCCAGTCCCCAGGTGGGAGTGGGGGATCTCCCAATTTTGTAGGCTCCTGCCTGCTACCAGCCAGTTAGCCAGTGGGAGCAAGCCCCACCCCCAACAGTTACAATCCCACATGACCACTTATCTAGTGTTGCCAAGTCTTACTTCCTCATCAGTAGGAGGTGGTGAGGAGGTAAGATCTAGCAATCCTAGGTAGATGGTTTAAGGCAGTTTGATAGGAAATGGGTTAATGATAAATATATAACTGAAACCCCATGTGCGATTCAATAAATATAAGCTAGCAGAAAGCAGGAGTGGGGGAGCCTGGGTTCAAACCCCTGTCAGCCATGAAGCTCTCCAAGTGACCTTGGGCAGTTGTGATGAAAAACTGAGTGAAGAAACATGTATTGCAGGGGTGGCCAATGGTAGCTCTTCAGATGTTTTTTGCCTACAACTCCCATCAACCCCAGCCATCAGCCATGCTGGTTGGGGCTGATGGGAGTTGTAGGCAAAAAGCATCTGGAGAGCTACCGTTGGCCACCCCTGATGCATTGGATCCAACCAGATTTTCACTTAACCTCACCTAGTTCCTCTCCTTACTGACCTTTGTCCCAATTAACTTCTGTCCATGACCCACCTCCCTTCATTTTCACCAGCAGAAAAGCTGGTTGAATCTAACCTCGTATACACTGCACTGACCTCCATGGAAGAAAGATGAAGCCTGCATTCAAGCCCTTGTCAGCCATAAAGGTCTCTAGGTGACCTTGGGCAGCTGTGAGGAAAAAACTGAGCGAAGAAATCAGACTTTCACTTAATCTCACCTAGTTGGATCTGATTAGATCTTCATTTAATCTTGCCTGGTTCCTCTTCTTATTAACCGTTGTCCTTTAACTTCTGTCCTTGACCCCCCCCCCCCTTCATTTTCACCAGCAGAAAAGCTGGTTGAATCTAACCTTGTATACAACCACCCTGAGCTCCATGGAAGAAAGGTGGGATAACAAAAGCATGGATTTTACAATATGTCTGCTGTTATTCAAAGGTTCATTTGGGGTCAGTCTTCTTTTAAGTCCTCTTCATGCATCAGAACATGCAGTCATTATACAAACGAATCTACAAAGCCAGTAGCAGAAAGAATAAAAGAATATAAAAAAGGAACAGAAATAGAGAACAGCTGCTCCTCCCTAATTCTGTCTCTCCAATTTGAATTTAATTTGTAGTCATTCAAAGAGGGCAAAATTGCCATGTAGAGTATCTAGTACATGCACTGCTTTAAAAATATACAGAAAACAAAACAGACTGAACATGGAGTGACACAGAAATGGGCTTGAAAGAGAGTTAGACTAACAGATTTGGGAAATGAGAAATGGTAGCAGAGAGAATTTTACATCCCTTTTCAGCCTCAGGGGGATGCACAGCACGTCAGATAAATGTGGCATAGAATGTCTACATAAAAAACAAACAAACAGAAAGAAAGAACAAAACACTAAATTCTATAGGAAAACAGCCGACATACCAAAGCAGTCTTATTAAAGAACACAGTGATGGATGGTGTCATTTGAAATAATGGCTAGGCTCTTGGAGGAGTTTATTTTAAATAATAATTGTGTTCTTGGGCAACTTGGGAACTAAGTGGGGAAAATTTATAATTTACAGTGCCCTCATAATCCAACATCACCAGATCAAGTGCCCAGATAAATTCCCAGGGCTTTTTTTTGTAGCAGAAGCTCATTTGCATATTAGGCCCCTGATGTAGCCATCCTCCAAGAGCTTACAGTAGGCCCTGTAAGAAGAGCCCTGTGAAGAATTCCAGTGCTTACTCTTTCTATGATATAAGTAAGCAGCTGAATATGAGACCCTGAGAGGGAAATCACAGCCCAGAAACTCCAGTTATTCCATGTCACATTCATATTTTAAGTGAGTTTTGAATGCTTTTTATTACATAGAAGCAAGTCACTATTAACTATGGAACCTCTCAACACACTTCATTTTATGGTGTTATATTGCATGTTATATATATGGCTGCCAGTTCTGGGTTAGGAAATACCTAGAGATTTTGGGGGTGGAGCCTGAGCAGGGTGGGGTTAGGGGAGGGGAAGGACGTCAATGTGGTATTATGCCCTAGAGTCCACCTTCCAAACAGCCATTTTCTCCCAGCGAACAGATCGGTTGTAATCTCAGGAGGCCTCCAGCCATCTATATCTGAGAAATTTCATGGCCAAACGGAAGGCTAATTTAAGTGTACACATGTTTATGTACTTCAAATCTAAATGTGTAAACAGGAGAGGGCTGCAGACTTTGCTACTCTTATTCCGTAATTGTTGATAGGTAGCTGGCAGAGTTCTCTGTTGAAAGCTTTCTTTGTTTATTCTTGTTTATGGCTGTAGGAGTTATACACCATTGTCTTCCCTTTTCTATACAGAGCACCTCAACTTAAGGGCTAGTGCCCCTTCCAGAGCAAACATGTGCCACCTTGTTTTCCACAGATACAACTGAGAAATATGTAGTGGGTGGCATATATAGTTCTCCCCTCAGAACAATGTATATGATTTTGTCCTCACAACAATTCTAATGAAAGAAGTTGAAAGAGAGTGACTGGCTGAATATCATCCGGCTGTCTATCAGGGTTATGAGAAATCTTGGGATGCTGCTAAATTCTTCCCTGATTGGATGCTCATTTGAATAGACAGCATTGTTAGGAGGCACAATGGAAGCACAGATTGTATTGACTATGTATGAAACACGCATAAAATCCACACACAAATGTATGTTGTGTACATACCCATACAAATAAAAAGTTTTCACAGAACTCTGCAGCAGATTATCACGAAGATGTGGAATGGAACACTTGATTCAGCAAAATGGAATGAGTGTGGAACAAAATGAGTGTCATTTGTGTAACATGTTTCCTAGTTTTGCTTCCTTCCTTAGTATTGCAGCCATGTTTGTGGCTTTGTTACTGGTTATAATGATCTTTTTATCATAGTGGCCACAGTTAGGGTTGTCAATCCCCAGCTGGGGGCAGGGGATCTCCTGGTTTGGAGGCCTTCCCTCAGCTTCAGGGTTATCATTAAGGAGGACAGGAGGAAATGTTTGCTGGGCACTCCATTATGCCCTGTGGAGACTGATCCTCATAAAAGGTATAATGGAGAACTTATCTGTGGGTATCTGGGGATGGGGGGGCTGTCTTTTGAAGAAGAAGAAGAAGAAGATATTGGATTTATACCCCACCTTACACTCTGAATCAGAGTCTCAGAGAGGCTCACAATCTCCTTTATCTTCCTCCCCCACAACAGACAAAATACAAGACAGAGATGGAAAGTCAGACTCAAGCTAGGAGTGAATAGATGGCTGAGGCAGAAAAGGCCTTATCCAGAAATGGAATTTATACGAGTAAACAAAGACTTCTAAATCTCATCAGTAATTATTTATCAGAAAATATGGTCTGCAATTACCATATCCAACTTCCTTCCTCAGGATTTCAGTGGACTTAGACAGGATGGAGTCATTCTGCATAGGGTGCCCTGGCTCTGTTAAGTATATAACATTGATTACTATGGGTTAGATCCAACCAGATTTTCCACTGAGCAAGTGTCCCTTTTGACCGAAACAATTTATGTTGAAGATCACTAGCACTAGCATGGACAAGAGCCATGGGAAAAAAGGGCTGTATTAAGAAGGTATTAGGTGACATAATGCGAAAAGATTGGCTGGGAAGTAAACTTATCATATCTATGTATCCAAGAGCCTACTGTAAACTCCAGGAGGATTGGCTACATTGGGGGGGAGTGGCTTAATATGAAAAGGAGTTCCTGCTACAAAAAAGCCCTGTATGCATGTATGTATCTATATCTCTCTTTTCTCCCCAATTGGAACTCATTGTTCTTCCCTCCACAGGGGTAATTTTGTAGAAAAAAGAGGTGCCTGAGCTCATTAGCACAACTCATTTGCATAGCTCATTTGAATATGCCACACACCTCTGACATCACTGGGAAGTGTACTAAATTATATCAGCTCAGCATCTACCTTAAAATGCTTCTTGAATTATAATTGTCAGAATAAAATCTTATTCCCATCATACTTTTTAATTACTTTCTCATATATGGCTACAGTAGCATAAAGAAGATTTCCATCTGTCTGCTTGATATGCTTTGGTTATTTTCCCATTTTTTGTGGGGGGGAAATATTAGAAAGTTTGTCACCTTTTTCATTTTAGAGAGTTCAGCAGAATTCTCACAGGAGGTTTGAACAATGGAACCCAGAAGCAAGTATTAGGGTGGGGGTAAGAAAGAAAGAGCACAATAAGATTTAGAGGTTCTAGAGCTCCGCTCTTGTGAGCTCCTGCCCAAAATGAGGCCTGCCCCTTCACCTTTTTCATCCTTACAGCAACAGCTCTCTATGTTAGGTTCTCAGGCATCTAACTGAAATTAGCTGAACTTTTAACATGCTTAACTCAGTCTGGATTATACCCTGCATACCCAAAGCGTTAAATATTGGTACCTTCACAACAGAACACCGAATTCCCACACTGTTCATGTTCCAGTAAAGTGACAATATACTAAGAATAACAACATAAACACTCACAGAATGTTAACTTATTAAGTGAGGTTTAATTAAACTCTGCAGAATTCTTCGCAGTTAGGTGCAGCCACCTTTTTTCCGAGTGCTCAGCTTGTACATTTTACACGTGTGGCACTCTTCCACAGCCAACTCAAAGTTATCATCGCATTTGTTCCATATTGGAAAACATAAAAAGGTGCAACATCTTCATGAAATGTTGCTAATGTAAGTGAACAGGTCTGGTGATATAAAGAAGAAAGTCTGGTGACTTTCCCTCCACACCATAAAATTTGACTTGGTGAAGAAGCATCATTTGGCTTGTGAGTCTCTTTCTGTAACATCCTGTTTGGTATAGTGGTTAAGTGTGCGGGCTCTTATCTGGGAGAACTGGGTTTGATTCCCCATCCTTCACTCGCACCCGCTGGAATGGCCTTGGGTTAGCCTGCCATAGCTCTCGCAGGAGTTGTCCTTGAAAGGGCAGCTTCTATGAGAATTCTCTCAGCGCCGTCCACCTCACAGGGTGTGTGTTGTGGGGGAAGAAGATATAGGAGATTGTAAGCCGCTCTGAGTCTCTGATTCAGAGAGAAGGGTGGGGTATAAATCTGCAGTCGTCTTCTTCTCACAGGGCACCCCTAAAACTGCATTGGTATGGAAAGTGTGGTCAAGTTGTAGCTGAGTTATCATGACCCTGCAGGGTTTTCAAGGAGAATGACAAACATAAGCCTGTCTCTCCATAGCCCCTCTGCACTTCCTTGGTCTTCTCCATTTCAAGTATTAAGAAGGGTTGACCCTGCTTACCTTCTGAGAACTGATGAGATCAGGCTAGCCTTAACAATCTGGGTCAGGGCCCTAAACATCATTACATCCTTTAAGTCCACTTTCAAGTGACTTTGAAGAGTGTAACACAGTTTAAGACTGCACTATCAAGGTTGTATTTAGGTGAACTGTTTTAGGATCATGCAGGCTGTTTCCCCATTTGTGGTAGCCTGTTTGGTATCTGCTAGGATCTTTTTCTATAGTGGCTCCCACCTAGTGGAATAGTCTTGCTGAGAAAGTATCGGAAGCCTCACCTTTAGAGATTTTTCTGCAGGCATTGTAAGGCCATGTAAATTGTGAGAGCTTTTAATAGGTTTTACAGCAGGGGTGACCAAACTTTCTTAATGTAAGAGCCACATAGAATAAACATCAGGTGTTTGAGAGAAGGAAGGAAGGAAGGAAGGAAGGAAGGAAGGAAGGAAGGAAGGAAGGAAGGAAGGAAGGAAGGAAGGAAGGAAGGAAAGGAAGGAAGGAAGGAAGGAAGGAAGGAAGGAAGGAAGGAAGGAAGGAAGGAAGGAAGGAAGGAAGGAAGGCAACTTTAAATTAATTCTCCAAGCTGTTAACTGGCTTGGCAAAGTGATTCAGAGAAAAATGCCTTCTCCAAGCCAGCCAATTGTGTGTGTGTGGGGGGGGGCTTTAAGAGTGTATGTGAAAGAGCCACATGTGGCTCCCAATGCATCTGACAAAGAGAGCTGTAATTCTCAAAAGCTTATGCTACAATAAAATTTATTAGTCTTAAAGGTGCTACTGGATTCTACTCTTTTGCAGCAACAGACTACCATGGCTAACTCCTCTGGAGTTATGATAATAGGTTTTAGGAGTTTTAATTGTATATGTTTTTCATTAAGGATTTGTAAGTCTTTGTGAGCCACAAGGGAAATGTGGGGTATGAACATTTAAATAAATAAATATGAACATTTAAATAAATATCAAGCACAAGAACATGTGCTTTCAAGTTACAATGAATGTGCATACAATCCAAGCACACTGTGCACTATCTTTCTTTATATGTGTGTTGAGTAATTCATATGTTATGTTCAATGGATGTACAACTCAGTGCATGATTCCCCCCCCCTCCCATTTATCCAGGTACTGGTCCCTGGCTTGATTTGTAAAGTTAATTCATTTTGGCTGTTTCATGCAAACAGATATACACATGCACAGGCAGGTTGTACGTGCATCCACTTGGATTTGTGAACAGATCTAAACAGATTGCATAAATAGGACACTTCTATATAGAGTTCCTCCAATCTAAGCCCATCGATTCTGATGACCTTAGACTGGTATGGCTCTTTGTAAGACTATGTGACAAACCTCCTATTCAGTTAACCATCTATTACTAATTTCTGTGTTTATGAACTGACCCTTATATAATGTCAACAAACTGGCAAATTCTCAGATGCTTGGGATGTGCTGTCAGAGAATATACAGCTCACTGGTATAATGCAATGTGTAAAACAGAATTTGTCATTTATTAAGAGATACAAAGAGGTTATCATTTTCAGTTTTGTACCCAATGTTTTAAAAGTATTGTGTGTGTGTTCATGTGCGTGTGTGTTTGTCTGTGATTGCGCACACGGGCTTGCATACCTAGAAGTCAAGGTAACTTCTGGTGACGCATAGTGGGGCTAGGATGTTTTTCAGAGATGTGGCTTGTAACACCTTCCTTTGTGTTCCAGTCCTGGTATTCCTTGGAGGTCTCCCTTTCAAATATTTGCCAGAGTCAGCTCTGCTTAATTTCCAAGATCTAACAAGATTGGACTTGTCTGGGCTATCCAGGACAAGGCAGATTGCTTGCTATTGCCTGATTCTACCTCCCACTCCTGGTATTCTTTGGAGGTCTCCCTTCTAAGTATTTGCCAGGGTCAGCCCTGCTTAGCTTCCAAGGTCTGATGAGATCAAGTTTGCTTGGGCTACCCAGATCACGGCCAATGGCTTGCTATTGCCTGCCTCTGCCTCCCACTCCTGGTATTCCTTGGAGGTCTCCCATCCAAGTACTTGCCAGAGTCAGTTCTGCTTAGCTTCCAGGATTGGGCTTGCCTGGGCTATCTAAGTCAGGGCTGTACTCAATATTTTTATCAACCTTTCTATTTTCCACTTTCTGGTGTTGGTTGTCTAGATTTGCTTGCATTCTTTACACACCTTAAAGGGTTCAATATATGCATATCGGATGGTATTTATATTTGCATTGTATATATTTGCAATGCATCCAATTGATACCCGTAAGTGATGTACACATAAATACCCTATCATTACAGATAAATACCATGTATGCACACAAATAATTATACAAGGTGCATTTTATGAGGGAAAATGCAGCTAAAGAAAACAAAAAATGCCACAGAATTGAAGAATAGCAAGTTGAGCTCACACAAGAGAGAAACAAACTTGAAACAGGGACTTTGGGGATGAAACCGCAGGACTGCGAAATTCAAAATCATCCCTTGTAATGCTGATTCCTTTTTATTGAACCAGCCTCCACAGATGTAGAAAGAATGAGTGAAGAAATGGCTTGAATCTGAGCTGACAGGCCTGTTCACTTGTTACAGTTAAGGCAAACACATCTTGCAGGTACGTGTGTACACCTGTTTGTAAGGAAGAACCAACGTGCATTCACTTTACAGATGAAAACAGGGGACAATATTCCCCATAGGGTTACCCTAGGGTTGCCAAGTCCAATTCAAGAAAAATCTGGGGACTTTGGGGGTGGAGCCAGGAGACTTTGGGGGTGGAGCCAGGAGACATTAGGGGTGGAGCCAAGATCAAGGCTGTGACAAGCATAATTGAACTCCAAAGGGATTTCTGGCCAACACATTTAAAGGGACGGCACACCTTTTCAATTCCTTCCTTCCATAGGAAATAATGAAGGATAGGGGCACCTTCTTTGGGGGCTCATAGAATTGGACCCCCTGGTCCAATCTTTTTGAAACTTGGGGGGTATTTTGGGGAGAGGCACTAGATGCTATACTGAAAATATGGTATCTCTTCCCCAAAAAAAACAGCCCCCCCAGAGCCCCAGATACCCACAGGTCAATTCTCCATGATTTTCTAAGGGAATAAATCTGCATAGGGAATAATAGAGTTCCCAGCAGACATTTCTCTCCCCTCCCCCCGCTTTCTGACGACCCTGAAGCGGGGGGAGGGTCTCCAAACCGGGGGATCCCCTGCCCCCACCTGGGGATTGGCAACCCGAGGTTACCCCCATAGTAATTACTCCCATAGTAATAGGGTTGCCAGTCTCCAGGTGAGGCCTAAAGGTTTCCTGCTTTTACAACTGATCTACAGCTAGCAGGCATCAGCTCCCTTGGAGAAAATGGCTATTTTGAAGGGTGGACTCTATGGCATTGTACCCTGCTGAGGCCCTTCCTCTCCCCAAATCCTGCCCTCTCCCGGATCCATCCCCAAAGTCTCCAGATCTTTTCCAACACAGACTTGGCAACCCTACTGGGTAAATATGTGCTTTTAATTACATGTTCAACTGTGCAAGTGCTGAATGTAAAATGAGAAATGCTCAATAAAGAAAAATCAAGTGTACACTGTACACAGAAGCCTTGTTCACATGTTACAGTGAATGCATGTATATCGTGCCTGTACATTAATACATCTGATCATAAGGTAGAGCCAAATGTGTATTTGTTTTGTTAATGAAACCAGAGACCACTACCTGGATAAATGTGGGGTTTGTGTCACATGTCAATACATGTCCTCTCAGCCCCACCCGCCTCACAGGGTGTTTGTTGTGGGGGAGGGAGATAAAGGAGATTGTGAGCCGCTCTGAGACTGAGATTCAGAGTAGAGGGCAGGATATAAATCCAATATCATCATCTTCTTCTTCTTGAGGTTGCTCTAGCAAAATAGGGAACTAAGAGTTTTTTGTTTGTTTGTTTGTCTGTTTTGCACAGTTGACTGTCTCCTGATTTTCTTGGCAGTCGATCCACAAGCACTGGATTCAATTTGGGCCCCTTTGTTCCCCATGTGTGCCCTCCCTCTGCATTTTCACAGTTGTGGCGTCTGATTATTTTCCCCTGCACCTGCCTTCAATAATGAGGATTTTTGCCCTGACCTGGATAGCCTAAGTAAACCTGATATGATCAGATCTCAGAAGTTAAGCAGGGCCGACCCTGGCAAGTACTTGGATGGGAGGCCTCCAAGGAATACCAGGGCTGAGACACACAGGCAGGCAGCAAGCCACCTCTTTGAATGGGTTGCCAGAAGTAGGGGTCCCAACCCTCCCGCCCTGGCGGGGGACCCCAGGATTTCCACCCTCTTGCCCCGCTCCCCAAAAAAACGGAAGCGGGGGGAGGGGGAAATGGTGAGCCGCCCCATCCTGCAGCGGGCGAGGCCGCCGCGCCGCTGCCGCCCCCTCCCCGCCCAGTGAGGCCGTAGGCGGCGGGCCGCCGGCGCCCAGCAGCAGGAGGAGGCGGCGGCGGTGGAGGAGCTGTCGGCCGAGGGCCTCGCCAGCGGCATTGGCGCAGCAGAGGGGCAGCAGGAGCGCGGCGAAGAGGACGGGCGCGCCGGAGCGGCAGAGCCAGGCGCGGCCCAGGGCAGTGAGGGACCTCTTGCAGGGGTGCAGGAAGGTGCCGTACAGCACGGCCGCCCCGCAGCACAGCCCTGCCAGCTGCTGGCGGAGGAGGAGGGCGGAGGCCTCGCCCTCGGCGGCGGCAGGCCGGTTGAGGAAGCGCAGGAGGGTGTCGGCCTGCTCACCGTCGTCGCGGCTCAGCAGCTCCTCGAAGGGCTTCGCCTCTGCCACATTCAGCGTCACCCGCAGCCGCTCTCCCAGCCACTCCACCCGCACGTCGTCGATGCCTTCCCCTCAGCGGCGGCGGCAGCAGTAGGCCCGGCCCAACCGACGCTCGCCCGTCGCCATGGCGACCACCTCAAGCCCGGCTACGCCGCAAGCGCCTCCCGCGGCAAGGAAGGAATTGCAACTGCCTGCGGTTGAAGAAGAAGGCGACTGCAGATTTTGATACCCCGCTCTTCCCCCGTGGCCAGGAAAGCCCCGCTCTTCCTTGATATTGGCTCCACCCCTAACATCTCCTGGCTCCACCCCTAACATCTCCTGGCTCCACCCCCAAAGTCTCCTGGCTCCACCCCCAAAGTCTCCAGCTATTTCTTCCATTGGACTTGGCAACCCTAGCCAGAAGTCAGCTTTTACTACTTCCAGGCACACACATACATGTGCACACACACAAAAAATACTCACCAAAACAAAAAGAGAGAGGAATTCATGAGGGTGCTGTCCTCACAAGAGAGGCTGCATCGCAGTTCCCCCCTATTAAAAATAGCATTAAAATATTGATATATCACATGAGCACTGTAACAATAGACTTTAGCCTCTAGCTGCTTCCATTGTGGAGATATATCTCCATAAGGAATAATCCAGAGATTTACCTTTTAAAAAAATGAAAGCTGTGATTTTTTTAAAAAAAAACAACCCTACTAGGCCTAAGGTTAGAACTCTTTAGTGATATATATTGATATTTTAGTGTCATTAAAAATGAAACCACTTGTCTTCTGGGTGGGGAAGAGGAAAAGGAGTGGTTTGATCATGACAGTCCAATCATTGAAAAGTGGGCGGGAGGTGGGTGGGACAAAAAAAGCCGACAGAAACGTTGCAAATGAGAAAAGGATGACTCAAAATTGGCTTCCAGGAAAAAAAATGGTAAAAGTGGTCTCAAAAGAACTGGGGTGGGGGAAGAACTGGGGAAAACATTTAAAAAAAAATCAAAAACTTTATTGAAGAAAATTTATGAGGTTACAGGAGGAGAAAAAAAAAGGAGAAAAAGAATAAAAGTAAAGAAGAGAATCTGTCATGTAAACTTTTAGGTTACAAAGATATATTCAATTGAAGTTCAAGTAGCTAAAGATACAAATAACAAATCTAATTAACCATAAAAATAAAAAATAGTGTATACATTATAGATTGTAAATTGTGAATTGTATGTTTTACCAGTGCTAGCCAAAAGTTACAATAGAACTAATGTAAGGCCAAGATATTAACTACATCCTGATTACATTCTGTACTGAAAAAGGGCTGCCATTTAGCTAAGAAGAAATAAAAACGAGAAGGTTTTTGGGGTCGCCTTAAATCATGAGTCATCTTATCAAGGACAAAGTATTCACACATTTTTGAAGACCAACAATATAATGTTGTTGGGTTTGTAGATCTCCATGTCTTGGCAATTGCGTATTGTGCCACCATGAGGAATAAATCAATGAGTTCCTGTGTATGAGGAGGTAGGGGGAAGGCTTCCCAAAGAGAAAGCAGAAAAAGTTCTGGAGTAAAAGGGATAGAAAAAGAAGTAAGCAATTGGATCTTATCATGAATTTGTCTCCAGAAAGCTTTAATTTGTGGACACAACCACCAATTATGAAAATAAGAGCCATTGGCCCCTCACCCTTTCCAGCAGAGTGGGGAGGTTGAAGTTTGCATGTGAGTGAGTTGAGTTGGGGTGAGGTACCAGCAGGCTACCATTTTATATGCCTGAAGTTGAATGTTAAGAGAATGTTATGTTAGTGTAGAAGATGACCAAATCTGTAGCCACTGGAATTCAGATAAATCGTATTGTAAATCTGAGTGCCAAGCTTTTTGATAATGTATCACCTCTGTGGTTTTATTAGAGAATAGTAGTTTATAAATTTTGGAGATTAAACCTTTTATTGGTTTTGCATCTGTAAACTGATATTTTTCAAAAACAGGAAGCGAAACTCTTAGAGGGTGGGTGAATTTGTGTGTTGACAAAAAATTATTTATTTGCAGATATTCAAACCATGGTATGATTATATTATGTTTACTTTCTAGGTCTGATTTACTTTGCAAGAGGCCATTATTGAGAATATCATGAAAACCTGTGATGCCGGCTCGTCTCCAGGTCAAAAAAGAAGATGGAAGCACTGCAGGTAAGAACCAGTTTTGTCCAGTGAAGTTAGAGGGGATGTTGGAGGCACTAATAAGGGTCGATGTTTCCTCCAAGCTCGAAGCGTTGCAGCTAAGAAAAGGTTAGCAGAGATGTTTGGGGGAGATTTTTTTTTTATTTTTTGTCCAGATCTCTTTTTGGAAGATCCTGGGGTATAAAAAAAAATCTTCAATTTTTTTCCAGCCGGCTCTGTAGGAAAGTCTATATTGTTTAACTAAATTAGCAAGGATTATTGCATCATGATATAAGGTGATGTCAGGAGCTGAGAGCCCTCCTTCGTTGCAGGGTTTACACAGAGTATAAAAATTAATCTGTGGGCATTTCAAAGGCCCAAATAAATGTATTTATTTCAGATTGCCATTTTCTAAGGAGAGATGGTGGGAGAGAGATAGGAAGTGCTCTGAAATAAAAAAAAAATCATTTTTGGTAGGATTAGAGATTTAATCACCTGTATTCTTTCAAGAAGGGTAAGATGCTTGTGATTCCAAGACAAGAACAGATCTTTTAGAGATCGTCATGTGGCTGACAGAGAGCAGTTTAGATAGATGTGGGGGGATTTGGACTCCTGCTCCAAGAGTCCACTAAGCTCATATCATTCATAATTTTCTGAAGGCCCGAATCTGAGATCTAAGTTTGAGCCTGATTTAAAGGAAGGTGATGGGCTGTCTTAGAAGATCTGTCTAGATGTCTGTTTAAGAGATAATTAAAATCCACTCCCACTATTAGAGGGTCAGTTTGGAAGGATTCCAACTTGGTAATGACTTCCTTAATAAAAGTTAATTGGCCAGAATTTGGGGCATAAATGACTGCTAGGGTGACTGGAGTATCATTGAGAATGCCGTTTACAAAGATATATCTACCACGGACATCTTTCTCGATAGCTTGGCATGTAAATCTGTCGGATTTGGAGAGGAGAATGGCCACGCCTCTCGCTCTAGCAGAGCCTGGAGTGTCAAAGGCTAAGGGGAAATATTGAGCGTTTAAAAGATAGTTTTTATTATTACAAAGATGCATCTCTTGAAGAAACGTGATGTCTGTGTGTTGAGATTTCAGATAGTTGTGAATGCGTTTTGCTTTGATTACTTGGTTAACCCCATGACAATTTAAGGAGGCAATTTTCAGCAGATCAGCTATGTTTCAGGTAAGAGTAAGGATTTGAAGAAGAATAAGAACAGTAATCATGGAGAGAAATTCCTAAAGAATTGAGACTATTGAGCGAGTAAATAAAAAAGAGAAATAGCAGTGCATGGATATAAAGTTTATCTTGGAGCCCAATCAGGTAAGAAAGAACTAACCCAAAAATAATGATATGCAACTTCCATAAAAGCAACAAATCTGGGGACTTACAACAGATGCCCCTCTTACCTATCTCATATAAACAAAGTAAAGGTATCTCATCTCTGGCGACCACCCTACAAATAGCCATTGTATTGTTAGAAGGAAAATAATATTTGCTAAAAATAGATGAAGCATTCAACAAGAAGAGCTTGATTTCAGCAACTTTGCACTAGTTTAGTAACGTTAAGATAAATCTGAACTGTTTGAACTTCAAAATACAATAACAATAACAATACAACCCCCCTCCCGCCCAACCCCCAATTTTTCTTATGTCACCCTCCCTCCCCTCCTCTCTCGCTCCTAGAAAATAGTACTTCCAATTTCAGCACCTTTAGCATTTCAAATTGACAGTTGAGCAAAAAAAAGTGAGGAGTGAAAAAATAATAAATTGTAAGGGAAAAACAAGTAAGTCTCAGAGTACATACCAGGATGGGGTAACATTGACCCCTCCCAACCATCGTCCCATTCTAAGGGGGGAGAATAACTGAGTACTCACGAAACCATCATGCCCCACTTTCCCTGCTAGCAACAAAACAACATATAATAAACCTTATGCAATAGCATAGTATTAGTCCAACACAGCCTGCTTGAAGAACATTACAATCTATTCAGGTAGTCATGGATGAGTCCTGTCGAAGGTCTTCTATTGAGGAGGAATGAACCGGGACCTTATTTCCTTTGAGAGGAGAAGAGACATTCAGCTTCCTCTTCTGAGACTTCTTGTCAAGATCCATTGGAGCCTCTAGATCAAGCATTTTCAGCAGTGTGCGACCAGCCTCTGAAACTTCAATAGTCCATGATTTGTTGTGGTGGCATACAAGCATTTTCCCGGATGGAGACTATCTATACCTCACTTCAGCAGCCATAAGCTTTTGAGTAATTTGTTTGAGCAATCTTCTATTATACAACTCTTTGGCTGGGATGTCTGGGAATATCTGGATTTGCTTTTCCTTTTTACGTGCAAAGTCCAAAATAGTATTTTTAACCCTGGTATCAGCCAGTTCGATTATTATGTCTCTAGGATTGCGGGCTCTGCCGAAGAAAGGGGCACGTACTGTGTAGGCTTTTATAATGATCGGCGCTACGCCATTTTCCAACTGCAGAACTGACGCTAGCCAAGTGGCCATGAATATAGAGAGTTGGGTGTTTCCTTCGTCCCGCTCTTCGAACCCGCAAAATTTAAGATTGCGTTCGTGTAGTTTATTATCCATAAATAAATATTTTTCTCTTGCCCAAGACTCTGAAGCTTGCAGGCTTTTAATGTTATCTTGATTGGCCAACCCATTTTGCATGGCTGTTTCAGCCATGATGGCCACCTCATGTATAGTAGCTTGCATAGAATCAATGCGTTCGGAAAGGGGCTGAAGGGTCCCCAAAAGCTCCTTTCTCAGGGCAGCAATTGTATCTTGAAATACCTGAGTTGTGAGGGTAGATATGTCAGACGAGGCTGAGTTGAGCACGGGAGATTCACCAGCAGCCATTTTTGAGGCCAATAGGAACTTCACAGTGGGATCTGTGGAAGGGCCGGTCACAGTAAGAAATTCCCCAAGTTTGCGATTTCCAGCAGTATTAGTTCTGGTTTTCTGCCCAGATCTTCTACCCATGCTCTGATTGAATAAGATTTTTTTTTAAAAAAGCTGCGTTGGCACGGGGAAACAGGGGCAATCCGGAACGGAGCTCAGCCACTATGTGTCCGACTCCATTGAAGCAGACGCCCCACCCCCTTGGGGAAAACATAATAGAACAAAACAATCTAAAGTGAAAACTAAAGGTGCAAAAATGTGTGCAGAAATCAGGAGATAAACTGAGGCAGCATGGGACCAGGGAGGGAACATGCACAAAAGCCCTACGTTGATTTTGTAGCCCCCCCAAGACCAAGATGAGAATGACTTGTTTCAGTTTGAAAGCATATACCAAGAAGTCAGCTTCATACAAGTTCGCAAATGGGGGTGGAGGAAGTGAGAGACCCCAGCAGGCAAACATCTTGAACCAGCTTCTGTTGTATCATTTTGTTTATGCTGCAAAAAAGCAGCAAAACTAGCAGTCATGGCCGAGTTATTTGCTTGGCTGCACTGCAACACAACAGGATCTTTGTTCAACTCCACTTGGTGCCATTTAAACATTGTGATTCATTGAATGGGAGGCTGCTTCCTGTAAGGGTCTCTCTTTCTCTTCGGTTTATCAACAGGAGAGAAAAGGAGAGTGGGGGGGGGGGGGAGATTCCTGCAAAAAAAAAAAAAAAAAGGAAAAGAGAGACTTGTAAACGTTACTGCAATCCTCAATGCTGAAATATGCCATGTACAGTACACTGTTTCTTTCAGCTTACTTTGCTGTTTCTACCAAAAAAGCCCAACAGGAATTTATATGCATATTAGGCCATACCCCCTTATCCCACTATTGTTTTACACAAGGCTTTTTTGTAGAAAAAGCCCAGCAGGAACTCATTTGCTTATTAGGCCATACCCCCTGACACCAAGCCAGCTGGAACTGCGTTCCTGTGCGTTCCTGCTCAAAAAAAAGTCCTCTTGTAAAAGGCGAAAGATTTATGTGATCTGAAGAGAAACCTCCCCCCCCCCCCAAAAAAAGTCCTCTTGGCTGTGCACACAACACTTTAGGAATCACTACTAGTTTGGTGAGCCAGTTTGGTGTAGTGGTTAAGTGTGCGGACTCTTATCTGGGAGAACCGGGTTTGATTCCCCACTCCTCCACTTGCACCTGCTAGCATGGCCTTGGGTCAGCCATAGCTCTGGCAGAGGTTGTCCTTGAAAGGGCAGCTGCTGTGAGAGCCCTCTCCAGCCCAACCCACCTCACAGGGTGTCTGTTGTGGGGGAGGAAGGTAAAGGAGATTGTGAGCCGCTCTGAGACTCTTCGGAGTGGAGGGCGGGATATAAATCCAATATCTTCTTCTTCTTCTTCTACTACTACAGCAGGCAAAAGAATTCAGAGAAAAAGCATTTTAGTGAATGCCTGTTTTAAGAATCTTCTCCTGCAACTGTGTGATCGAGTTTTATGACAAATAACAAGATAGTCAAATGGCGTCAAATCTCAGAGGCTAAACAGGGTCAGCTCTGGTTCGTACTTGAATGGGAGACCACCAAGGGCGTCCTCATTTGCTACGCAGGCAAATGTTCCACTCTACTACCTTGAAAACCCTACATGATTGCCCCAAGTCAGTGATGGCCTCATGACAATTTCTACTAGTTTAAAGAAGCTTTCTGATGTGTCTCAATACTAGCTGCAGGGCTTTTTTTGCAGCAGCAGAAACTCCTTTGCGTATTGGGCCACACACACCCTGATGTAGCCAATCCTCCAAGAGTTTACAGGGCTCTTAGTACAGGGTCTACTGTAAGCTCCAGGAGGATTGGCTACAACATGGAGCTGTGGCCTAATATGCAAAGGAGTTCCTGCTACAAAAAAAGCCCTGACTAGCTGATTACATGGATGCTGTTTTGGATGCCAGTGATGGAGGGGACACAGAACTCAGGATGTAGGGCAAAGTTCTGTGCAAGACTGCATGGTCTGTTCATGGATATATTTAATATTAAACTGCAAAAATCAATGTATTGTAAGAACATTTGTTCACTCACTTAATTCATTTGCTGCTTTTTTCCCCAGTGAAGACTCAACATGGCTTATGCCATTCCCTTCTCCCCAGTTTATCCTTGCAACCACAACCGTATGAGGTCATTTGGTCGGAGAAAGTGAGTGCCCCATGGTCACCTGGTAAGCATCCATGGCAGAGTGAGAATTCGAACCTGGGTCTCCTACATCCTAGTCCAACATTCTAACCTCTATGCCACTATACCACATTGAATCTGCAAGCTTCTGTTGTGTATCCCAGATCTATATTAATTGTCTTTATACAATGTTTTTCTCAAGTTTTCTTGAGCAAATAAAGCCATTTAAACAGCTTATGTAATCACTTAAAAATGTATGCCATTGTTCTGTTTCAAAAGAAGAGTCCAAGGTAGCTATGCAATGAAAGCCAAAACTATCATTAAAGAACTGACAACATCTCAAGACAATAAACACATTCATTCAAAGACCTTACAGAATAGGGATGTTTTCAGATTACACTAGAACTGTAAAAGCTGATTTACCTGCTCTAGTAGGACAAATTCTGTAGCTGGAGTAGCCATTCATGGATTTAAACAGGTTGACAGAAAAGTGAGTTTTTGCTAAGGGCTTAAAGATGGCATCCTGTTTTACTGAAGGCTTCCTCTCATTGAAGTATTCCCTAAACATTAATTTTATGAAGCTGTACATTTTAAAGTTTTGGCACTTGGGGGTGGGGGGGGGGTTGGCCACTGTGTGACACAGAGTGTTGGACTGGATGGGCTATTGGCCTGATCCAACATGGCTTCTCTTATGTTCTTAAAAATCTGCATCCAAATACAACAAATTACAATCCAGGAAAATTGAATTCTACTTCCCCACACAAATCAAAATTTGGAATTTGTGGGTAAAAGGCAGGGCTTTCTTTTTTCTTTTTAAGTAGGAACACAATTCCAGCTGACTTGGCATCAGGGGGTGTGGTCTAATATGCAAATGAGTTCCTGCTGGGCCCTTTCTATTAAAAACACCCATGCAAAACAATGGTGATATGCCAATGAGTTCCTGCTGGGCTTATTCTATTTAAAAAGCCCCATGCGAAACAATGGTGATATGCAAATGAGTTCCTGCTGGGCTTATTCTAGGGGAAAAAACCCTGGTAAAAATATGGCAAAGGCTACTAACTTAGAGTGCTTTAAAGGGGAACTGGACAAATCCATGGGGATGACCAGGCCTCTCAGTGGCTACTAGCCAAGCTCACTAAATGCAGACTCCCTAATTAGCGGCAGAGAATTGCACCACGGAATGCCTGAATACCAGGTTAGGTTACTGCCTTTGTACTTTGCTTGCAGGCTTCCCGCAGGCATTTGTCTGGCCATTGTGCTCTGTTCTAGCACAGCTTGTCTTATGTTCTTAATTACATTACGTGTATAAATTAAACAAATCTTGCATCGTTTAATGCACTCGTGCCAAACATTGAAATAGTTATTATATTTAGCACTCTGGTTAGTTTTAATGCAGGGGTCTCTTAAAGTGAACAATGGACTTCCTCTGTATGATTGATGGCGATCGGTCATCTTAAAGGTACAATTATGACCACGTTCCCCAAATAATTCCAATGCTGTGGTTGGATGCCGTTACCTGGAAGACTGTATCCATCTTTGAAATATTTAAATAAAAGGAAATAAATGGGAAGAACCAGTACTAATTCTTCAGTACTAATCTTGTAATGGCCCAGATCAGCAATGCATGGACACCTGCTGTCATTGGACACAAGGAGTATGCTGACCAGCAGGAAGGGAGGGAGGGAGGGAGGGAGGGAGGGAGGAAGGAAGGAAGGAAGGAAGGAAGGAAGGAAGGAAGGAAGGAAGGAAGGAAGGAAGGAAGGAAGGAAGGAAGGAAGGAAGGAAGGAAGGAAGGAAGGAAGGAAGGAAGGAAGGAGAAATAAGACATGCTCTGCCTCCTTGTGGATCCTTTGTAATTTTTGGCCATCAAGTCACAGCTGACTTATGGTGATTACTTATGGGGTTTTCAAGGCAAGAGACATTCAGAGGTGGTTAGTCATTGCCTGCCCTCTGCCTCTCAACCCTGCTACTCCTTGGTGGTCTCATCCAAATACTAGCCAGGGGTGAGACTGCTCAGCTTCCAAAATCTAGGGATGGGCATTAATTGAGTTGCAAACAAAAATCCATCATAAATCCTGCCCTATTTGTGGTTTGTGAACCTTGGTTCATGCCATCCTGCCCCCACAAGCTCCCATGTATCTCCCTCAAACCTCCCAGGTGGTTTGTGTTGGCAGATATGCTGGCTTGAAGAAGGCAGTTTTAAATCCCTTTAGATGCCTTCACCAAGCTATGCCACTACCACCACTGCTGCAGTACCACTCACAAGTGAACTGAGAAGGTATTTAAATGCCTTCCAAGTTCATTTGCAAGTTGTGCTGCCACCACAAAAACCATTTAAAGCTGGGTGAATTCGCCACTTGGACTCCACTCCCACAAGGTGCCCACTTTCAAAAGCCTTTTAAAGGGAATGTTCCCTTTAAATAGCTTTAGGAAGCTCTTCCCTCCTTGCATTCTGCTGGCCTTGGGGTGCTGTCCCCAGCAGAGAGAAAAGAAGGGAGGATCCACAGCCCTGAACTGGTTTGGAGGTTCATCCCAGTTCATGGTCTGTGGGACCTCATGAAGCAGGAATTGGAATGAACCTCCATTTTCTCAGTTCATGCCTATCCCTAGTTAGGACCTCTATTGATATACCTTTATTCATTTCTGTATGCATGTCACCATTCCAAATCTCTCTCTCTCTTTAATCTACTCTAGTTTCTGGTGTTGCTGATTAATCCATTTATTTTCTGCCATTTCCAACACAAATTTTATGCCATTTATATGCAAATGATTGTAAAAACAGGTGTCATTTTATAGAGTACAGTTTTGCTGAATTTTACTCATATGGCTGGGAGTGGTAGGAGGCACCTGTGTTTAAATTTCAGTGATCTGGGAGAACCCATATCAGGAAGGAGAGAGAGAGACAGAGTTTAAAACTGAAACAACGTGGTCATGGAATTTGGAAGTGTTTCCATTTCAAACCAAGCAAATACATCATTTTTAGAGCAGTACTGTCTACTCTGGCTTGGAAAATTCCAGAATATGTGGGAGTGGTGACTGGGGGATGTGGAGTTTAGGAAGGAGAGGGACCTCAGTGGGGATGTGATGTCACAGAGTCTGTCCTGTAAAGATGCCATTTTGTTCAGGGGAACCAGGGCTTTTTTTGAACAGGAACACACAGGAGTGCAGTTCTGGCTGGCTTGGTGTCAGGGGTGTGGCCTAATATGCAAATGAGTTCTTGCTGGGCTTTTTCTATCAGGAAAAAAAAGCCCTGAAGTGAACTAATGTCTGCAGTTTGGGGATCAGTTGTAATTTTGGGCATATTCCAGGCCCCACCTAAACTGTAACCCACTAAATTGAACATAGCCCCCCCCCCCCAGCTATGTATTGTGGCTTGGTAGGTGCTTTGTAACCTCCCTGTGTGTGAGCCAGGATGCTGGACTAGATGGACCATTGGTTTGATCCAGCAGGGCTTTTCTTATGTTCTTAATGTGCAGGCACTCTGCAAAAAAAGAGAGAGAACAGAAGTCTATTGAGCATCTAGCATACTGCCAAACATGGCTGGCATTTGGCTCAGCGGCTCACAAACTATATAGGTCTTCTTGCGTAGTTCCTATGACACTTGTCTCCTCCTATCTGAGCAGGCACCTTCCAAGCAGCTTCTTTGTTTCTTCTATAGAATTAGAAAGATGGACTCTGTCGAAAATGTTGGAAACAAACCTTCATTATGAGATAGGAGGAATCATTTTTATTCAGGTGCGTGAAATTTAGCAGGCTGCCACAGGCCAGTCATAATCTGTTATTGTTTCCCTGCAACCTTGTGCTATTAATTTTTCTATTTAATGAACTGTCCAGTCTGGTTTAGCTAAGGGAACTATGATGGAGTTGCAGTATAAATGGTTTATGCTGTGCCTCTGTCAAAAATCGAGGGGTGGGGGGGACACCTTTCCCCTACAGCACTAGAGTATAATTGAAAAGCTGGTGTTACAAAGAGCGAACAGAACAGCTGCAAAGGCAAGATGTCAGAAACAAAGTGGGAGACTGCTTTCAGAAATTCATTCTTCTAGATTTCCCCATTTCCAAGTTGTATCTCTCCCCCCCCCCCTCAGCTGTCTCATTTTTATTATCTTATACTACTATGAAGAAATTAGTAAAGTCTAGGGTTGCCAGGTCTTACCTGGCTCCTGGCAGGAGGAGATTCTTATGCTTACAAAATGCACGCAATGTGATGACATCACCCCAAAATGACATCATGACGCCTGGCACATCGTACAGGGATGCTTCAGTAATTTGGGTAAAAACTCCATGGTGCGAAATATCTAGAACGTACCCACATGATGTGCCTGGCATGATGATGTCACTTCCGGGTGATGTCATTGTGCTGGGAACATTGGGCATGATGGAGCCCTTTGGGGGCGGGGATTCCCCCACTGACCAGCCATAGAGTTTTTACCCAAATTTCTAGAGCGTCCCTGCATGATGTGCCTAGTGCGATGATGTCATTTCCAGGTGATGTCATTGTGTCAGGCACATCAGGCATGATGGAGCTCTTTAGGGGTGGGGATCCCCCTGCCAGCCAGCCCTGTGCTGGTGAATTTGGGGCCCCAAAACCAGGGGAAACCCCACCCCCAGCAGGAGGCTGGGAACTCTAGTAAGGTCACATATGGAAGAATCTATGGGGAAGTAGGGTTGCTGGGGCCCAGAGACCTTCTTTGATTGCAACTGGTCTCCAGACAATAAAGATCAGTTCCCAATGAGAAAATAGCTGTTTTGGAGGGTGAATGCTAGGGCTTTGTACCTTTCTGCGATCCCTCCTCTCGCCAAACCCCACTTTCCCCAGGGCTCCACCATGCAAGTTTCAGAGTAGTTTACAATCTCTTTCCCTTCCTCTCCTCACAACAGACACCCTGTGAGATAGGTGGAGCTGAGAGAGCTTTTTCAAGAACTCCACTTGAGAGAACAGCTCTGAGAGAACTGTGACTGTCCCAAGACCACCCAACTGGCTGCCTGTGGAAGAGTGGGGATTCAAACACGGCTCCAGATTAGAGTCTGCTGCTCTTAACTACTACACCAAACTTTGTCTTGTGATCAACATCTTGGCTTTCGTTCCAACACTGACAACTAAAGAGACTTTCTGCCATGTACTGACATTGCCACCAAAATAAACTTTCCAAGCCATGTTAGAGGAAATGCAATACTGTTGAGAAATGTTTCAATGACTTTCAGCACATTCCCTCTTAGTGATGCCCATTAAAATAGGTGTTTTGCATGTTTATTTTTTTCACATATAATGAACACAGATGGCTGTGCCACCTTCCTCCTTTTGTCTTAATTTAGACCACTCATATTATGATACCTTACCTCAGTAATACGCATTTCTAAAGCCTTATTTATATGCAAAGTAGCACATAGATTTCTGAAAACTCTACTGCATTCTGGATTCACTAATATTTCCTATTAGAAATTCATCCCTGCAAGCCTGAAAAATTGTCTAAATAATTAGTAAATTAATAGAGGCATAATAAGGCTCTTCAAGGGAAATCAGCAGAGATCCTTTCAGGGCTCATGCATGCATTATTATTATTTTAAAAATCAAAGCTCACTATGTCAGATACCAAGTTAATGTTACCACTCTCCATGGAATCTTTCTTACCTAGCCCAGCCTTCAGGAAGGCACACAGCTTCCCAGAGGCAAATGCTGAAGTTATGTTCTCGTACAACAATTTGGTGCTTAAATATGGGGTCAGTGTGCCGAGTCAAACACAAACGTTGCTCATCCAGTAACATCTTCCCATTGGGCTATCACAGACTGTACAGACAATATTTCTATCGTGTCAGAGATTTTGCTTTTCACTGGAGATTATTCATGCAATACTGTCCATCAATAATCGGGTTGCCAGGTCTTACCTGGCTCCCAGTGGGGGATCTTAGAGCCCCCCCCCCCAGTTCTAGAGCATTCCCCTGTGATGTGCCTGGCACGATAATGTCATGTCCAGCGTGTCGGTGCTCTTCGGGGATGGGGCTCCCTCTACTTGCCAGATCCTGGATTTGTCCCTAATCCTAGTTCAGAAAGTCCCTTGCCCACTGGGGGCAGCACTGCAGAGAAATCAACAGGCTGCAGTGGGAGGGGGAGGCGGGAGAGCTGTGTTGCACCAGCAGAAGTGTCTTCTTGCATGAGTGAAAAACTTAGTCTGGATCCAACCCCATGTCTGTCTGCAACTCAATAAATTCTAGTTTACTTCTATCATGTTGCCTCTAAACGCTAATTAAAAGAAGACTTGCAGTTGCCTATAAGTGAATGCAGCTGCTATAGCTTATAGCTTAGAATACCAATCAAAGGGTAAACGATAATTGCTTTAATTTGCCAAATGAGTTTCACATATGCAAGCAAAATACATTGCTAACCATGAGTCAGTCTCATGTTCACTATATTACTACTACTTATTATTGCATTTTGTATATCATATCTTTCCCCATCCTGGAGCTCAAGAAGGCATATGTAGGGTCCTCATGAGTTCCTGCGTCCATGCACCATCCCAACCAAGCCCAGTCTCAGAACAGGGCTGCCAATCTCCCACTGGGAAGTTGACCATACCTTTTGAAGCATATTGGAAGCGGCAGCATTAAAATGAAGTCAGTATTTGAAGAAAGCTTGTAGAAGCGAGAGTGTGAAACATGGGATCTGAGTACTACCACGTCATGTTATACAATTTATGTGCCTTGCTGTACAGAAGAAGAGTTCTCTGAAATGGTATTTTTCACCAAAATTTTTGATTGGAATACATCTCTTTTGGAAGCATCGTTCTTCATATGAGACTTTGCCACTTGAATTTCTACCTTCATCCAACAATTGAAAGATTGTGGATATTGAGTTGTCTTTGATTGACTTTGGGGTCAGGGTATATGGTCTTTACCTGTATTTATGTTTCATGACTTTGAATACACTGAATATTTTTCTAAAATTTGTTTAAACTATGACTTTTATGTATTCATTCTAGAGGCTGGTTTTCACGGAGGTGCTTTACCTTTATTCCCTGCTCTATCATCTGCATTGCTCTTTGTGGGTTTCTGCAATCTCCCACTGGGGGCAGGAGATCCCCCACCCAGGAAGATCCCAACCTGCCAGCAGGGAGCAGGCTGCCAGAGGGATCCCCGCCCCTGAAGAGCCCCGTCGGTGCGATGACGTCATCTGAAAGAGATGTCATCGCACCAGGGACATCGCACGGGGACACTTTAGGACTCGTACTAAAAACTCTATGGTACCATAGAGTTTTACTGCAATTCCTAGAGCATTTTCGGTACCATGGAATATTTAGTGTGAGTCCTAGAACGTACCCATGTGACATCCCTGGTGTGATGACATCACTTCTGGGTAAAGTCATTGCGCCATGTGGAGGGACTTGGCAACCCTACTCAACAATGTTGCTACACCATGTGCCCTTCCAACTAGGCTCTTTGACAGTGTTCCCTCTAAGCTGAGTTAGTGTGAGCTAGCTCACAGATTTTTTTAGCCTCCAGCTCACACATTTTTGTCTTAGCTCACGAAAAATGGTCCCAGAGCAAACTATATTATGCAGTAGCTCACAGCTTTAATGCCAGTAGCTCACAAAGTAGAATTTCTTCTCACAAGACTCCACAGCTTAGAGGGAGTATTGCTCTTAATCACAGTCAGCAATGGGAAGAAACCCCATCTCTACAAAGAGCTTAAGAGCATATCCTCTGGCCACAACCACCAAAGTCTGAGTCTCTTGCATAGGAGATTTGTGCACTCATTCTATATTTCTTCTGTAGTATTTTCGAGCATCAGCTTCTATCAAATCAAATTGTTCCTAGGAACTTCTATAGCAGCATCACACTAAAACACCTAGTCCCAAATACTGGTACTGGCCATGAAAACACTCTGGTTACCCCCAGAGGAGAATATCATTGTAGCAAGCTACCCGGGAAGCATCTTTCTATATCATTGCAAGATACTTCCTGGAAAGTAGACTAGTAGTATGATTCCTTTGCTTTCTCAAGGACCTTAGCATGACAACATATGCACATGCCCTGATTCAAGGCAGACCACGTTCTGACCACATTAGAGTCACTGGAGGGAATCAGGGCAGGACTAAATGGATTCCAGTTTTGTGACCAGGTGATCTTCCAGCTCCAAACGTCTACACTATGCGGAAGTTCTATGTAATCAATTGTAATGGCTTTTGGCCATATACAGTAAATGCTGCCTCGTCACTTCTGTTGTGGGAAGAGCCCTGTGATACCAAATGAAATTTGCTCCAAAAACAGAACATCTTTTTTTGTAAATTTGTGTGTGTGTGTGTGTGTGTGTGTGCATGTCTGCACTGATAAGTCATGTCGACCTCTGGTGACTGACCCCTACTGAGGGCCTGGAGGATATTCAGAGAGGCGGCTGAGTAGAATCTGCCCCATCCTCCAAACTGGGTATTTCAAGGAAGTCTCCCATCCAAGTACTAACCAGAGTTGACCCTATTTAGCTTCTGAGATCTAACAAAATCGGGATTGCCTGAGCTACTCAGGTCAGAGCCAAAAAAGGGCATCCTGATGTGATTGTGGGAGTTTATGGATATGTATATGTGCTCCTGTATGTTGGTAAAATGCTAAATGTGAAAAGAATCTTGAAAAATCTATATGGACCACCACACTATGATTGCTCTTTCACAGAGTTTTACTCATGTATTCATGCATACTGGCAGAGGTCATTTCATAGAAAAAGAGGTCCCAGAGCTCATCACCACAACTCATTCGCATAACTCATTCACATATGCCACATACCCCTGACATCACTAGCAGGTGTACTAAATTATATCAGCTCAGCGTCTACCTTAAAATGCTGCTGGAATGATACTTGTCATAATAAAACCTTACTCCCATCGTATTTTTAAAAATTACTTTTTCCTATGTGGCCACAATGGCATGATGAAGGAATTCCATCTCTCTGCTTTATATGTTTAGGTTATTTTCCCATTTTTTTGTGGGGGGAAATATTAGAAAGTTTGTCAAACTTCTCACAATTGTTTGAACAATGGAGCCCAGAAGCAAGTATTTGGGAAGGGGTAAAAAAGAAAGAGCACAATAAAATTTAGAGATTCTGGAGCTCTGCTCCTGTGAGCTTTTGCCCAAAATGAGGCCTACATATTGGCAATGTAGAAAAGACAAAAGAACTGAACACATGAACTGAAAAAAAGCTGTGGCAAGTGTCACGTACAGAATGTTTCATACAAAAATGTGTCAATTAAAAACTACAATCCTTCATTGCTTTTCAAAAAAAAAAAAAGACTAGGCATATCAGAACTGCAAAACACAGAACTATCTGGGAACTACAAATTCAAAATCATCCCTAACCAGTCCTGTTTGGGTATTTCTTTTTTGACATCTTCATTTCTGGTATTAGCAAAACTAAAACATAGATGATGAGAACCTTCAAGAAACTTGATGGGAGCATTTATTTCTGTACTTTGTCTTCATAATAATCTGAAAGCTTCAACTTTGACTGTTCTTTGATGATTTAGGGACTGAAACAGGAAATTTACATTCCTGAATGAATACAGTAGGAGTGAAATCAACTCAGAAAAAAAAAGCAACTGAAAAATGAAACAGAGAACATAAAGGGCCATATGGACATCCAGGTTTACATGACAATCAACAGAAGAGGTGCTTGTTTGCTCTTCTTAGCAGGGAGGCTATTGAAATTCCTGACAGAGTGGACATCTAAAATCATCGCCTAGGGAGCCTTCTTTTGGAAATCATTACATCCACGGTTACTTCTACCAGCTTTCAAATTACCTAAGAAAATCAATGGGAAGCCTCTCAGAACTAGATGCTGCTTGACTCAAAGTAGATTTGGGGAGAGGGGGGTCTATCTTGCCAAGTATAAATAAGTTCTATCCTCTTATTTTCCCCAGGCAAAAATAGGAGACGTTGTATGTGATGTCATTTCTGGTGACACCATGACACTAGGAATTTGCTCTATGGTTTTTACCATAGATATATGAGGAACTGTAGAATGTTATGACATCATTTCCTGTTGCATAGCTGAAGTGTTGTCATGATGTTGCCCCCACCTACTCTTTGCTCTTTCTGAAACACTGAAATCTGGCAGGGCCTGGAGCACGGGGGCAGGAGCTTTTCTAATGCCGCCCCAGGAGAATGGTAATCCTAATGTCCTTAGAAGAGAAACAGAATCTGAATTTTTCCTGTAGTACAAAAAGGGTTTGTAATATGCCCTTAAATTAAGGCATACAAATCTTTCTTTTTCCACTTGATAACTGCAGCTCATTGTATGCAATTCTAGGACCTATTTCCCACTAGCCCTTATGCTGCTTGGGCTTCCGTCGGATTTCACACTATCTGCCCTAGGACTGGTGGAGCAAACAGAAACAGGTTTTTAGAGGATCTTGTTTGCTGCATGAAAGAGGCAGAGCGAGTTGCAGCCTTGGGGCAGCTTGTGTGAAATCCAACGGAAGCCCCACTGAGGAGAGTGAGAGTGAGGTAAGGCTAGTGGGAAATGGGTGCAGGTCTTTGATTATCCCCCTTAAATAAAAGTTCCAAAAGCCATGGAGTCACTGCAAATCAGCTGCAACAAGAGCATTTTCCACCATCGCATAAAAAGGCAGACATAATTTAAATGAAAGGTGGGAGTCAGGAGAGAGGGAATTTGTATCATGCCCAACGTGACCAGCCAGATTACATGGAAATTATCTTTGGAGCGCATGGAAACATAGTCTCCATACATTCCATAAATAATCCCATGACAGATCTCCACGTGTCCATAGTAACTTTCTAATATTATGCAGTTCCAAAGGCATTGTCTTGATTACTTTCCCTGCTAACTAAAATTAATTATGATGAAGCCTGTTGGGGGTATAAGCACAAACACTCTTTGACGAGATGAGATATACAAATATGTGCAGTTGTTTGCCATTCCTCACGGGTTTCCATCATGAGGGTGGAGCATGGTTCTCATCTAGAGGATATAATCCTTTAAAAAAAAAAACTTTGGTGGGGGATGATCTACACATCTGACTGAACCTGGGATTGGTGACTGGGGCTATAAACCCTTCCCAGTCATCTTTACCCTCTCGACCCAGGATCTAGGATAAAACAGATGGAGTGAAGTTAAAGGGGTAAAGCTGCTGATATAGTAAAGATTAAATACCTACAGATGTTTCTCCTCTAGAAAAGAGGTTCTCTCCACCCAGTTTGAACATTTCAAAGCAAAGATCTGAGTTATAGCAATTTATTAATTTTAATAAATTGATTTAATGATGGTTTTATCTAATTGTAATTATTGCGTATTATGGTTTTACTGTACATTGTATTTATATGTTGTGAGCCGCCCTGAGCTTGCCTCAGCGGGGAGGGCGGGATATAAATAAAAATTATTATTATTATTATTATTATTATTATTATTATTATTATTATTATTATTATTATTATTATTATTATTATTATAAAGATGGGTAGTCTTCAGGGCTGGCCCTGCCACTAGGCAAACTAGGCAATTGCCTAGGGTGCCAGCCTTCTGTGGGGTAACAAATTGGATGTCTCTGTGTGACTTGGAGATGTTATCAGTGCAGGCGGGAGGTGCCAGAAGTTAGCCTTGCCTAGCATGCCAGACAGTCTAGGACTGGCCCTGGTAGTCTGATATTCCCTACCATTCCTTAAATAGGGTTGTCAAGTCCAATTCAAGAAATATCTGGGGACTTTGGGGGTGGAGACAGGAGACATTGGGGGTGGATCCATAATCAAAGTTGTGACAAGCCCAACTGAACTCCAAAGGGAGTTCTGGCCATCACATTTAAAGGAATCACACACCTTTTAAAATGCCTTCCTTACATTAGAAATAATGAAGGATAGGGACACCTTCTTTTGGGGCTCATAGAATTGGACCCTGTGGTCCAATCTTTTTGAAACTTGGAGAGTATTTTGCAGAGAGTCATCAGATGCTATGCTGAAACTCTGGTGCCTCTACCTCAAAAAAAAAAAAAACAGCCGCTCCAGAGCCCCAGATCAATTCTCCATTATACCCTATGGGAATCAAACTCCATAGGGAATAATGAAGTGCCCAGCAGACATTTCCCACTCCCCCCCCCCCTGTTTCTGACAACTCTGAAGTGGGGAAGGGCCTGCTCCCACCTGGGGATTGGCATCTCTATTTGCGAGTTGCTGAACTTCCAACTGCTTCAAAGTAACACAGAGCAACCAAAGATTCAAGTTTACCTTTCCTATGCAAACGACCTCTGAAAAGATTGTGCAGCCAGTGGAGGGTCTGGGCTGCTTTCACATCCACTGGGAGCAGCCATGTTGTTCTGCCTTCTCCCCTTCACCACCAGTCAGCCTTAAAGACACAGACACATCATCCCAAGAGGAAGCCTTTCCAAGTGTAGTCTGAAGCCTCTGGAGGTGGAAAGGCAGGTAGCGGCTATGGAGGCGGGGCTTCCCTCCGCCAGCCAGCTGACTGGGAGCAGGAAGGAGCCTGGGAAAGTGGGAGAGCCCCCGCTGGGACCTGGGAATTGGCAAGCCTATCATTAAACTTGCAAGGAACACTTTGAGAATGGTTCAAACATGACCACAGACAGTAGATCCCCTCCCATAATTAAACCAGCACTTGTCTCTTTAACTAGCAAATCCATTTCACTGATGATGCTTGATAGTGTCTGCTGCAGTCTCTCTTTAACAGCAAATGAATGTCATATATATTCTCCTGTGCACAGAATTTTTTTCTCTCAAAGGGATGTTATAATGCACAGGCCATTTAGCTGCCAGAAATGAGATTATCAACACTCAAGGACATTTTGAGCAGAAATGAAGCAGCTGTCAAGCAGAACGCCACTACCCTGATTGTAAAACAATCTGAATGAGTCAGCTAAGCAGTGCGCTTTAATGTCATAGATCGGCATGCTGTATTATAAGCATTACAATGTGTGTGTGTATGGTTTAATGGCAAACACTGCTAAGAAGGCAGTTGCCATTGTGCCATTACTGTTGCAATGTAGAAAAAGGTAGAGCATGTCCAAATATGTGAACTCTTATTGCTCGTTCATAGGGGTCCTGTGAGATTGCGAAGTCTAAGGCGCTACAAAAAAACCGCTGGCACAACAGAATGGAGAACGATTTCAAAGCAGCACAAACAACAGAGACATGAGCTGCCTCCTTACCATAATAGCTTTGCGCTCTCAGCAGTGCTTTTCAGTGTTTAGTCGGCAAGTGTGAATAAAACAAACTCTTGTGCTATACAATGAAGAAAGCAAAAAAAAAACCCCAACAACACAAAACCTGGTGGTTCGAAAAAGACAGCAATCCATAGAATGAGTTCAGCAAGGAATCAGTGGAAAAATAAACATAAAGACAGATGACTAAAAGCTACAAGGACTAACACAGGGTTGACAGGCATGCTCTGGCAGCTGGGAGGAGATGGGGGCTGGTGGGTACTTACTGCAGAGGGGTAGCAACCATTGTCACTATACAATGACATCACTTCTGGTGGGACCCAGAAGCCTGGCATCGCACACACCATGGCACTTGATCCAGAACTCTGAAAACCATAGAGTTTGGGGGCAAGTGCTAGAGTGTCACCCTGGCATAATGCAGGAGCCTCTGAGTTGTGCCAGGAATGATGTGACTGTGCAGTGGCCAGGGCTTTTTTTTGTAGAAAAAGCCCAGCAGAAACTCTGCATATTAGGCCACACCCCCTGACATCACTGTTGTTTCACACAGGGCTCTTTTGTAGTAAAAGCCCAGTAGGCACTCATTTGCATATGAGGTCACACCCTATTTGCATATTAGGTCGCCTGACACCAAGCCAGCCAGAATTACGTTCCTGTGCGTTCCTGCTCAAAAAAAAAGCCCTGGCAATGGCAATGATAACTGTCTTCCCCTGCTTCTTTCTGCTAGCCAGCGGAACATCAATGGGCAACAACTATATTTGCCAGGAATCTGCCCACCATTAGTGAGGATCTAACAAGCCTAGACTAATGTAACACCAAACTGGTTCACTTTGCTTGTCATACTACTATTTTAGCCACCAAGAAATTGAGAACACTCACATGCAAGACAAAGCAATCATATTTTAGCAGAGCAATCCTAAGCAGAGTTATAGCTCCCTTCAGCCCTTGAAATCAATGGGTTTAGAAGGGTTGCCAAAAATTACACTGCACCTTCTAAGACCTAAATAGATCTTCCTAAAATGAGATGGTTTGTCAGTAGTCTACAAAGGCATTTCATGTAGTTGAAACACTGCTAAAAAGGGCTACTGACTGGTTCACACAGCACCTTACTGCTTCCCACACAATGGCCAAATTTCACCAAATATCACCAAATTTCTCCACAGACTTTCATTGGTCCACTCACTGGCATAACACATCCAGATGGAACCAACCACACGTTGTTATTCTTTCACTCTGATCCCTCTATCATACACACACACACACACACATAATTCAGTTCCAAACTGATTTTGTAAAAAGCTTTGACTTTCTCTATGTAACACCAGACACAAAAACCCTGTAGGTTGTGCATTCTGGGTAGCAGAAGCTCATCTCAGGTGCTTCCCTCTCGGCTTCCCCTAACAAAACCTCCCACGCTTATTTATATATATATATATATATACATATATATAAGGAAATATATATATAAGGAAATATAGGAAATATAAGGAAATTGTTGGGGAAATACACATTCAATTATGCATTTTCTGCAGAAACACTGAGAGAAGGGAAAACAAGTTCTACCCGGAGGGCCAAAGCACTGGAACCTTCAGACTAAATTGGTCATTTCCAGGGCTTTTTTTTTTTTTTTTTTTGAGCAGGAACGCAGTTCTGGCTGGCTTGGTATCAAGGGTTGTAGCCTAATATGCAAATGAGTTCCTGCTGGGTTTTCCCCACAAAAAGACCTGCGTGAAACAATGATGATGTCAGAAGGTGTGGCCTAATATGCAAATAAGTTCCTGCTGGGCTTTTTCTAGGAAAAAAGCCCTGGCCATTTCTACCCATTCACCCTTCATACTGCAGACCTCCCCCTTGTCATTCCTCAGGCTTCTCTCTTCCCCAGGAATTGCTTTTTGGGGAGACCACTGGGTTGCAGTGGGAAGATGAGAAAGAAAAGTTCCATTGTGATGATAGAAAATTTAGGCTGGATCTGTTGGAGCAAGAATCTACATAAACCCAGTCTGACAGCCACAGTATGACAGCTGGTGATCTAGCTGCCAGGCTAGGTCACAGTGACCTGATCAGCAGACCGGCTTGAGCCGGCAGAAGCCAAGTGATGCAATCTGCTGAGTCAGCACGGCCAGGATTGGCTGCTTGGACTATATATGATCTGTGTGTGCATCACACAGGTCTCTCCCTGTGAGATGGTGGTTAGGCGAAGCACTTTGTCCGTGGAGGTGATATTGTATAGACTGCACAAGAGAGCACTTGTTGTGTATATATGTTAATACACCTTTTGGCACTAGTTGCACGTGTCGGCCTGATTTTCTTTCCTGAAGCCCTGTGTCGGGCAAGTCATCTCCCTCACTCTGCTACTCCCGCTCCGACAGGGTTATGGGCCCAGGGCGCTTCCGCTGCGCGGAGGAGAGAGTTGAGAGTTGAGCTGACTGTGAGTTTGGAAAGAGCCGGAGGCGAGGAACGCCGGTGAAGGACACAGAAGCACCACCGTTCTCTGTTTGAGAGCCAGAGGGACGTCGGCAGCCGGCCGTGAGGAGGAGTCGGCACGATGGCTCAGCAACAGCTTGGAGTAGCCGTTGAGAAGCTCACCTCAGCCAACTACGCGGTGTGGAGCCTGAGAATGCAACACTACCTCAAGCGTGAAGGGCAATGGCTGTTCGTGAGTAACCCCCCTGCTGACTTATCTCCTGCCGAGACTGTGTTATCGGATAAGGCACTGGCCAACATAGTGCTATCTATAGGAGATGACCAGCTGGTTTATGTGCGAGGGAAGGACACTCCCAAGGCTGCCTGGGACGCGTTGAGTGCGGTGCATGTTAGCACCACTGCTGGTTCCCTCATGGCCTTGACAAGGAGGATGTTCCGCACCGTTATGCCGGCTGGAGGGTGTGTGAAAGATCACATCAAACGGCTAACGGACTGTTTCGTTGAGCTGGAGGCAAGAGGCAAGACTGTAGCTCCAGACGACAGAGTGTACATTTTGCTGTCGTCGTTGCCACCTGAGTACACTCCCCTGATAACTTCTCTGGAGACGGTGGACGTAGCGACCCTGACCATGGAATACGTCTGTGCCCACCTGCTTGACTTCCAAGAGAGAATTGCGGCCGTGAGCTGTCCGGGGGTGTCGGCCGGGCAGCGTGCTGTTATCGGCGTGTCCGGGAAGACAGCCAAGAATGAGCCAGCTTCTGCTGCTGGCAGGCGTCCGAAGGTGGAGGAAGTGGAGCCGACTGCGTTTGCAGTCCGTCGCTGCTATGGATGCGGGTCGTCGCAGCACCTGCTCCGAGCTTGCCCTGAGAGGGAGAAGAGGCGGGGGCGTGTGCGGCGAGAGCGGAGGACCGCCAGCCCGTGTGAGGAAGCAACCCGGCTGGTCACGTCTGCAGTAGAGAGCACAGGGTCTGCTTGGATTTTAGACTCCGGGGCAACGAGCCATCTCTGCTGCGAGAAGGAGTTGTTGAAAAACATTGACAGTCCTGAGCATAAGTATGTGAGATTGGCTGATGGGACCACTGCCAATTCTGTTTGCTCAGGCAATGTGGAATTTCCTGCACTGAAATGTATGTTGCAAAATGTGTTGTATGTACCCTCACTGCAGTCTAACCTGTTGAGTGTTAGCACACTGTTTGACCAGGGATACCAGGTGAGATTTGAGAAAACCTGCTGCAAAATCCTGGGAGGTGGGGGAAAGTTGCTTGTGACAGGAAAGAGGGAAGGTAAACTGTATGTGGTCCAGAGTGATTGTGCCCAGGTGGCTCAGGTGTCGAATGAGCCTGTGCACAATAATTGTATACATTTGCTCCATAGGAGACTTGGGCACTGCGGATTTAGGGCGTTAAAGAAAACCCTGGAGCTTGTGCCTAGTTTGAAAGTAAATCCTTGCAAATGTTACTTGGATTGCCAGGTCTGCAAGAAGACCAAAAGCAAGGCGTGTGCTGTTGCTAAAGAAAGCTCAAGGGAAAGCACACGAGCCCTGGAACTAGTCCATTTAGACGTTATTGGCCCATTGCCAAAGAGTCTGTCGGGGAGGAGATACTGCTTGGTGGCCACCGACGACCACACGAGGTACGCGTGGGTTTTCACCATGGTGCATAAGTCTGAGGTGTATAAGACATTCACCAAGTGGGTCAAAACAGTGGAGAGACAATTAGGGGTTAATCTCCTAGCTGTACAAACCGACAGAGGGGGGGAATTCTTATCTAACCAGATGAAACGTTGGCTGGAGAACAAGGGCATCGCCCACCGTCTGACGAACCCGGCAACGCCCCGAGAAAATGGGCATGGGGCTGTATTGCAGAATGTGATGTATTGCATGTTAGAGGATGCACAACTGCCAATGTCCTATTGGGCAGAAACCATACATGCAGCTGTTTTTTTGCAAAATAGGGTTTGGTGTAATACTGTGAAAAATGTGCCTTACAGGTTACTGTTGAACAAGACCCCAGATTTGAGTTCTTTAAAAGTCTTTGGGTCACGGGCTCGGGTTGGCATCCACTCCACGAGTAGCGGGGAGGGGGATGTCCGGGCAGAGAGCCTAATTTTTCTGGGCTACAAGCCAAGGGCCAGGTGTTATCGTTTCTGCAATAGCAAAAGCAAGATAACACTTAGTAAGAGTGCCCAGTTCAATGAAGAAAGCAGCTGGCCAAGGTTGCACTCCTTGCAGAAACAATTTGTCCTGCTGCCAAGTAGCGATAACGATGTTGGAGCGCAGCCCAGAACTCCAGCCCAGGAGGTGGCACCCAGTGGGGCTGGAGAAGGTGAGCCGAATGCTGGCACAGAGCCTGACGAGCAGAGTCAGGAGGCAGAGCCTCAAATGCAGGAACTGGAGGTAAAGTGTGAGAGTCAGAAGGTTCAACACCCAATTACAGGGGCAGAGCAACCAGCCCAGGAGGTGGGAACAGAGCAACCCGAAGAAGACAAAGCTGGTCCAAGCACAGGGCCACGGGTGTCTGCCAGGTCCACCAAAGGCCAACGTCCCGCTAGGTACAAGTGTCCCTATGTCACTCTGACTGTCAATCCAGACCCACCCGGATTTGAGGAAATGTTAAAAGAAAAGGCTAAGAAATGGAAAGCCTGGGTGGCAGAGTGCGAGGCAAGGGAGAAGGAGGCTGAAGCCAAGCGTCTGAAAGAGCTGGCTGAACAGGAACACGATGATGTGTTTTACAATCATGATGAGTTCCTGAACGAATTCCGGAAAGGGTTCCGAGCTACGTAAATATGAACTGTAATGTTGCTGGTGGACATGTATGTAAACTGTGTAAAGTGTTTTGGTGCACTGGGTTTAAATAGATTAGGAGGTGTGTTGGAGCAAGAATCTACATAAACCCAGTCTGACAGCCACAGTATGACAGCTGGTGATCTAGCTGCCAGGCTAGGTCACAGTGACCTGATCAGCAGACCGGCTTGAGCCGGCAGAAGCCAAGTGATGCAATCTGCTGAGTCAGCATGGCCAGGATTGGCTGCTTGGACTATATATGATCTGTGTGTGCATCACACAGGTCTCTCCCTGTGAGATGGTGGTTAGGCGAAGCACTTTGTCCGTGGAGGTGATATTGTATAGACTGCACAAGAGAGCACTTGTTGTGTATATATGTTAATACACCTTTTGGCACTAGTTGCACGTGTCGGCCTGATTTTCTTTCCTGAAGCCCTGTGTCGGGCAAGTCATCTCCCTCACTCTGCTACTCCCGCTCCGACAGGATCCAATTATTGTATAGATAACAGAGGGCTGTGGCTTCCTGAATTAAGTCAATCCAGCTCATGGTGGGTCTTCCTCTTTTCTTATGGTCTCCAGTGTTTCCTACCATTATGGTCTTTGCCAGTGACTCTTGTGTTATGTATTTGCTGTATTCAGTGTTCACTGTTAGTAGGCCTGAGCTTTTCCATTACTCTACAGGATCCTGATGCCTGCATTCCGATTGGCTGTTCTCTTAGAACTGGCCAATCAGGACATGAGAATTTTTTTCTAGGAAATTCAAATTAAGGATCCTGGAGAGACCCCTCTGACTAAAGGGGTCTAACTCAGCCACAGTGTATATATTGAGTGAAGTTGCCTGTGCTATTTGTGACTACGTCTGGAATAAACTGTTGCTGCTTACTTAAGAGCTGACTGAACTCACTTTACAATATCTTGACTGCTCATAATGTGACCAAAGTATGATAGCCTCAGTTTGGTCATTTTAGCTTGTATGTCTTTGGGGCTTTCCGCAGTATCCACAAAAGTCTCCTTCAATACCACGTTTCAAATGAAATCATATTTCTGATATGAGCACTCTAACTGTTATTTATTAAGGTATCTATATCTCACTTTTCTCCCCAATGAAAACCATTGGATTATGTTCTCCCTCTTTTTACCGTAAGAACAGCAACTCTGTGAGGTAGGTTAGGTGGAGACAATGACTGGCCCAAAGTTATCTGATAACCTTCCATGTGGCAGAGTAGCAACAACCCAGGTCTTACAGATCCTAGTCTGATACTCTGAGCACTGCACCTCTCGGGTATATTGATATAGCCAATATTCTCAGGGCTTTTTTTTTGTAGCAGAACTCCTTTGCATATTAAGCCACATACCCCTGCTGTAACCAATCCTCCAAGAGCTTACAAGGCTTTTCTTACAGGGCCTACTGTAAGCTCTTGGAGGACTGGCTACATCAGAGGGATGCAGCCTAATATGCAAAGGAGTTTCTGCTACAAAAAAATCCCTGAATATTCTAATATTCTATATGTAAAATTGCATTGGCAAGGGCAAGTTTTTGTGATCAGGCATCTTACCTTTACCCACTGGAAACCTGCTGCCAATTGAAGAAGCATATTCTACCCATTGGAGCAAGCCGGTGGTGTCAAGAGATGTTTCTTGTTCGGTGCTGCCACAAATCCAAGAGTCTAAACCTTGCTGCAAAAACAGGAATGAAAAGCAAACAAAAAATGAAAAGCTTAGTTGCAAATGCAATCCAAAGTGACAATACATGTGCATTAAAGAGAAGCAAGCCTTTACAGTTACCCCCTGGACCCTAGGGAGACTGCAGAGAAGGAAGAATATCTATATGCCAAGAATAGCGTTAACAAGCAACCAATACAGATGCATTATTGGGGGGGGGGGGAATGTTCCTATAATTAAAGTGCTGGATGCCATGTCAATATCCCACATGTTGTTCTTCAAGACAAGCAGAGTCTCATGAAAGAAAATGCACTCAGGGAACATTACCATGTGTAAAAGACACCACAAGAAAAAAATATTGTAAATAAAATAAAATAAAAGCAAAGAATCTCACTGCTAGGAATCGGCAGCCGATTCGAAGATATTGCTGGCTCCAGACTTTTTTAAGTGCTGGAAGGCAAATTTGTGTAACCCAGTTTGTTCTTTTGTCTGAACTGAAGCATTTACCTAAACAATCAAGAACCCTATGTGGGATGCGGCTTTTATGTCTGTACCATGGAGATCTAGTTTCATATCTGTGCTCGCGGCAAAAGAACATGCTGTGATGAACATGGGGCTGCTGGCAAAAATGGCATCCGTGCTGTTGTGTTTCCTCTCCTTCATATCCAGCATTCATATCTCCCATGTCCCAGTGGCACTATGCTACGCATTTCAGTAGTTCCACCAAGCCAATGGTGTAGTACTTCAATAGGTGGTGTCAGGGCTTTTTTGTAGAAAAAACCAGGCAGGGACTCATTTGCATATTAGGTCACACACCCTGATGGCACCATTGTTTCACATAGGGCTTTTTTGTAGAAAAATCCCAGCAGGAATCGTTTGCATATTAGACCACACCCTCTGACACCAAGCCAGCCTGAACTGCATTCCTGCTCAAAAAAAAGGCCTGAGTGGGGCCATGCGGAGCAATATACTGGTTATGTTTCTAACCTCAGCAGGAACTCCTTTGCATATTAGGCCACACACCCCTGATGTAGCCAGTCCTCCAAGAGTCTACAGTTGGCCCTGTAAGCTCTTGGAGGATTGGCTACATCAGTAGGGTTGCCAAGTCCAATTCAAGAAATATCTGGGGACTTTGGTGGTGGAGCCAGAAGACATTGGAGGTGGAGTCAGGAGCAAAGGGAGATAATTGAACTCCAAGGGAGTTCTGGCCATCACATTTAAAGGGATAACACACCTTTTTAAATGCCTTCCTTTTGTAGGAAATAATGAAGGATAGGGGCACCTTCTTCTGGGGCTCATAGAATTGGACCCCTAGTCCAATCGTTTTGAAACCTGGGGGGTATTTTGGGGAGAGGCACTAGATACTATACTGAAAATTTGGTGCCTCTACCTCTAAAAACAGCCCCCCCAGAGCCCTCAATACCTCTAGATCAATTCCCCATTATACCCTATGAGAATCGATCTCCACATAGGGAATAATGAAGTGCCCAGCTAAGGTTGCCAAGTCCAATTCAAGAAATATCTGGGGACTTTAGGGGTGGAGCCAGGAGACATTGGGGGTGGAGCCAAGAGCAAGGGTGTGACAAGCATAATTGAACTCCAAGGGAGTTCTGGCCATCACATTTAAAGGGATTGTGCACCTTTTTAAATGCCTTCCTTTCATAGGAAATAATGGATGGGGCACCTTCTTTTGGGGCTCACAGAATTAGATCCCCTTGTCCAATAATTTTGAAACTTGGCTGGTACTTTGCGGAGTGGCACTGAATGCTATGCTGAAAATTTGGTGCCTCTACCTCAAGAACAGCCCCCCCCCAGAGCCCCCGATACCTCCAGATCAATTCCCGATTATACCCTATGAGAATCGATCTCCACATAGGGAATAATGAAGTGCCCAGCAGACATTTCCTTCTTTCCTCCCCCCCCTCCCCCCCCCATTTCTGGCGACTTTGAAGCGGGGGATTGGCATCTCTACTCACGAGTTGCTGCCAACTTCTTCACAGTAACACAGACACACCATCCCAAGAGGAAGCCTTTCCAATTGGAAACTGAAGCCTCCAGAGGTGGAAAGTCACATGGTGGATGTGGGGGCAGGGCTTCCCCCCATCGACCAGCTGACTGGGGGCGAGAAGGAGCCTGGGAAAGCAGAAGAATCCCCGGTGGGACCTGGGGATTGGCAAGCCTATACATCAGGGGTGTGTGGCCTAATATGCTACCAAAAAAAGCCCTATTTCTAACTATACAAGCGCGAGAAAGCATCAGGTTTATGTAATCAAGCTTCTTTTTAAAGAACATTACAGCCCATTAATACAAATTAGACATTACCCCCCCCCCCACACACACACACAAAAGGTTCACAATATGGCAGCCTCTTGGAGTTACAAACTGGGAAGATCTGCTTACAAAAGAACAAAAACCTATATTAGGTAGTCAACATTAGAAATGCTGACATCAAAAGAATCACACACAAAGAGCCCACTGGAGCACCCAGTGACTATTGCCGTTTTATAGATGAATAGCAGTGGGATTAGCCCCGAACCAGCAAATACAGGGGTGTCAAACATGTGGTCCAGGATCAAAATCAGGCCCCTGGATGGCTCCTATCAGCCCCCTGAGGAACTGGCTGTCATCTGCACCCTTCTCCCTCTCTCTTGCTTCCTTCTGCATCACAGCTTGCTTTGCCAGGCTTGCTCAATCACACCGAAGCTACAGAGCAAAACCTCATTTTCTCCATTGGCTAGATCCTCCCTTGGGGAGAAAAGTGGGGAAGCTTGCTTTGTCAGACTCTCTCAATTGCACAGCACAGCTATTGAACCAAGCCTTTTTCCCTTCTATTGGCTGAGGCTCCTCCCCCTCCTGGTCCCCTGGGGAAGGAAGGAAGGATCCAGAGCTTCCTTTATCCAGTTCCCTGGATCCCATGGGAGAGATACAAAGGAAGTACCTTTAATATCACCAAGTGCTAACGTTGTAAGCATGTTTTATTTTATTTTTTTATTGTGTTTGTCT